>NW_025421294.1:6017500-6626250 GCF_011764305.1 Mustela putorius furo
TGCTGTATCAGCTTTTCTTCAGTGAACAGCTATTGGACAAACATTCCCATGTGCCCTGTCTTGGGCAATCAAGAAATTTCTATGTTCACAAGTTCTTGTATTCTTCTATGTTAAATATTATTAGTTTTTAGGGAAATCCTCAATTATTCACATCCCAGGTCTGCTAGGAGGAAAAGATGGATTTTTCCAGCTGAGAGTTAATATCAGAACAGAAATTTCATCATTTTGGATGAAAACTTAGTAAGATTGTTCCATAAAGTACTGTGTGCTTTTCTGCCTTCAAATTTATTGCTAAAATTGACTCTGTTGAATGACTCAAGGTCATCCTCATTAACCTTGAGGAATGTGCAGGAGATATTACGTGCAAAGGCAGATACCATAGAAAGAATTGACTTGGGTAGGAAAAGGGTACCCATTTAGACTGAATCTTCTTGATAAAGTTCCATATATCACTTAAAAAAATTTAATAGCTTTATTGAATTAGAATTCGTATAGCAAGCAATTCACCCATGTAAAGTACACGACTGATTTTTAGTGCTGTGTGATCATCATAATAGTCAATTTTAGAAACTCTTCATCCTCCCAAGAAGAAACCCTGTGCCCATTAGCAGTCATTTTTGGTTTTCCCTCAAAACCCCCAGTCCGAGGTGACCACCCATTTGCTTCTTTATAGATTTGTCTAGTACAGATCTTTTGTATAAATGGAATCATGGAATATGTGTCATTTATGAACACAGCAAATATTTTCAGGACACATCACATTCGCGTGCACCCTTAGTTCGTTCCTTTTTATTGCAGACTTAGGTTTTAATTTCTCTTGGGTGTGTGTTTCTTGGGTATATATTTCCCTTGGGAGTGAATAAATGTTTCATTGTTGCTGTTTGTGTTTTTTCTCACCAAGGGGGAGTGAGGCTTGCCAGGGCATTAAGACATGTTGGGAGTTGGAATAAAGCCGTTCTTTGTACATGGAGGAGCAGGAGTACATCTTGCATGTGAGATAGTGGTATGAGTTTTGAAAGGCAACGTAGGGCCAGCCTTGGGAATGTGTGTCCTAAATATTTGAGACCTTTCACTGTGGGTTAAGGGGAACGGTCATTTAATATTAAGCAGGGGAGCAACATCTGATTTATATTTTAGAAAAATAACCAGTGGCAGTGACAGGGTGGAAAATAAGTTGTTGAGGGGCTGGAGAGGATACATGTGGGAGATATTTCCCAGGTATAATCAACACCCGTTAAAATTTGATTTGATGGGGCGCCTGCGTGGCTCAGTGGTTAAAGCCTCTGCCTTTGGCTCAGGTCATGATCTCAGGGTCCTGGGATCGAGCCCCGCATCGGGCTCTCTGCTTGGCAGGGAACGTGATTTCCTCCTCTCTCTTTGCCTACCTCTCTGCCTACTTGTGATCTCTGTCTGTCAAATAAGTAAATAAAATCTTTTAAAAAATTGATTTGATTTGTATGTAGTGATGTCAGAAATCTGAGTCGATTTAGATGCAGAGATAGTGTCAGATACCTTTAAATTGCTTTGAGGCAGGAAAGATGGTATTTGGGGGCCTATTAAATCGGTCTTTAGTTAAGGATTCCATTATTCTGCAGGATGTGTTACTAGTCTTAAATTTACTTTACACATCTTTGGACTGACATTCATGGCATTTCCTGGATTAGATACTGCGCTGTTTCCTTCGCAGTCGGCCACTTTTCTTGAAAAATAATTTCCCCATCTCCTATTCTGTTTAGAATTAGACTAAAAATTACTATCTGATGAATGAATTTGCACACATGCAGACAAGACAAGTCTGTGCCACTCCGATGGCAAGCGAGAGGATAGAGTTGAAGATGACAGCCTTTATCACAGCAAATCCTATGGCCTGGAATGGACACAAGAGACACTGAAAGAGGAACAGGGTGAACAAAACATAATCAATGGTGGACAGTTGTGTAGAACTGTTGGCTATGCTGACATGTTCTACCTGGAAGGCTTTCACTTCCCTGAGGAAGAGCATGAGCCTGAGGAAGAGCAGTCAGCCTGTTTCGAACTTGGACTCGACTTAGTGGCGCTCGCCGGACTAGAAGTTGTAAACCTTTGAGCAAATAGATCTATATCCTCAGGGTCGTAAAGCTGTCAAAGGTGTGATCTGTGGTGAGTCTTCCTGCCACGGAAGTTAGATCAGATCATTTCTCTGCCTCAAGGTCTCCCGTGTTTTCCCACAGCATTCAGAGTAAATGCCAGAATCCTCTCATGCCTTGTTCTCTCTCCACTTGCTGATGCCATCTTTTACTACGCTCTTCCTATTTATTTTGTTCCAGCGACACAGGTCTTTTTGTCAGTGTGATTCCTTGAATAAGAAATTGCTTTTACCTCAGGGTGTTTGCCCTTCCAGCATTCCTGTTTCCAGTACTCTTCTCCAGATATTTAGAAGGCTTA
The DNA here is from genome assembly GCF_011764305.1 of Mustela putorius furo. Classification (NCBI taxonomy): domain Eukaryota; kingdom Metazoa; phylum Chordata; class Mammalia; order Carnivora; family Mustelidae; genus Mustela; species Mustela putorius. The sequence continues at coordinate 6,019,925 of NW_025421294.1, forward strand.
TTCTCTCACTTTTTCCAAGTGTTTACTCCAAAGTTACCTTTTCAGCGAGTCCTTGATTGGTCTCCCCTGTACAAAATACAACTCCAGCATTTCATACCCCGTCCCTCCTCCCTAGCATTTTTCACTGTCCGACGTGTGGTATGTTTAATGTATTTATTTTATTGCGTATCTCCTCCACTGTTGTGGAAACTCTATGAGGGCAAAGATTTTTATTTCTTTTCTATTTCCAGCTCCTGTGATAACACCGGCTATACACATTAGGTGTTCTTGTAAGGGCTTATTTAGCCAGAGTGATTCCATCTTGGATTAAACAGTGATTTTGTTGTTTATGCAGTAAAATTAAACTGACCCTACCTCCACCCCCCCCACCCCCATCCGTCAGGGGACTTACTTAAAAACAAGTCCTGGAAACCAGTCCCAGGTAACAAAGCCCAAATACAAGGGTGGGTCAGGCCAGGTGGAGACATCCAATCAGTGGGGTGCACATACTGTCTCCCTAGTTACCAAGGAGTATGGGCACTGCCCTTTGGGCACCTTTTGGGTGCCAATTCTGACCAAGGTGATAGGCTAGTTCAAATATCTACTATAGGGTAAATTGTAATTCAATTGGTCACTTATGTGTGACCTAGCAGGACTGTGCAGCTTTCTCTCTGTGTTACAATCTCATTGGCCACCTGTGCATGGCCAGGCCCAACCACATGGCCTTTGCCCTTAAAAGCTAGTCTGTAAGGCAGGGAGAGGTTGCGCTGTCTGTAAGAGGTGCGGCCCCGAACGGTGGGTTTGATTCTCGATGCTTGGTGAGGAAATAAAGCTTTGCTTGACCTTCGCTTTGTATCAGTCTCGCTCCTTTAATCACAGACCCATTACTGGGGGACCTTTCATTCTCAGATACTTGTGGAAGGAAGGAAGGAAGGAAAATAAAGGGCATATATTCTTCTGTAATGCCATGAAACTTACCGATACAATTTTATCAGCTATGAAGATCTCTTCTTTTAATGGTCAGTCTCATTTTAAAATGTCAAAGCCAAAAACCCGGACTGTAACACATGGTCCAAATACATTACATTTGCTTATATATATATATTTTTGTTCTTCTAATTTTTTACTTATCTTTGAACCAGAGATAATGCACTGTTTCAGGTTTAATTGTATTACTCTGCCAAAGTTCACATTAAAATCTTAATGGCCAGAATCAGAAGGGGATTTTATTTAGAACTAGGGTTGTTCCCGAGGTTATCCTGGAGAAAAGTGGGCCTGTCATCCAGAATGACTGTGTCCTTACAGAAAGGGGAAATCTGGATACAGACCTACATATGAAGAGAACATCGTGTGAAGAAGCTAGGAGAGAGGCATGGAACATAGGGACTTACTCTCCATCATTGCACTCAGAAGGACCTGATACAATGAGCATGGTAACCTTGGCCTTGTGGCCTTCAGAATGGAGAGAGAATAAATTCCTGTTGCTTAAGCCACTCACTTTATGGTATTTTGTTACAGCAACCCTAGCTCACGAATACAGGCATTCTCACATCTCATTGAGAACCACTTATGGAGAACAATCATCGATTAATTCGAATTTAAATATGCAATTTATGTGGTAGTTTTCCTTTTCATTATGTCTTTGAAAATGTTTTTGAAATACAGAAAGAATATTAAAGGAGAAAGTAAGAATCTCTCTATATAATGTCTTCTCCAATGGAAATAGTCATCTTTTTTTCAGTTTCTCTTTAAAAATAGTTTACTTAGATTCACAGTAAGTTGCAAAAATAGTAGAGGGTTTTCTTATACCCTTTTCCTTAGTTTTCCCCAAGGTTAAATCTTACATAATTATAGCACATGATCAAAACCAGAAAATTGACATTGGTATAGTATGTGCTTATGATTTTGTGCCATTTTATTGCATTGTATAAATTTGAGTAACCACCACTGCCTTTGAGACATAGAATTAGTCTATCATTGGGACACCTGGGGGGCTCAGTCAGTTAGGCATCTGACTCTTGGTTTCGGCTCAGGCTGTACACCAAAAGCACATGAGAGATCCCAGTTTCTCTGCATGCTCACCAACATTTGATGGCATCATTTCTAATTTTATTTGTTCTAATAGGTATGTAGTAATATCGTAGTTTTAATTTCTCTACTGGATAGTTATGTTGACAATCTTTTGAAGTGTGTTCTTTGTCAAAATGTGTCTTCATGGGTTTTTTGGGGTTGGGGTTTTCTAATTGTCTTGTTCATTTCTTTACTGTTGAGTTTGGAGAGTTCCTCATATATTCTAATAGGAGTCCTATGTCAGCTGTGTGGTTTGCACACAGCTGTATTTTCTCTCTCTGACCCACAGCGCCCTCTCTTCCCCACATCCCAGCCTCTGGCAAACATGACTGCACTCCCTTTTCCTGAATTCAGTGACTTTCTGTTATTTTTTAAAAATTGTACATATAAATGACACCATACACTATTTCTCTAGCTTATTTCCCTTGTGTAATGCCTCCTAGGTTCATATATATTGTGGCACATGTGAAGTGAACCAAAAATCAGGTGATCATCTTTTAATTAACAGGGAAAGAATAGTAGCTAAGTCAGAGCAGTAGACTAATGAATAGTGAAGAGATTCTTGGATGAAGTGCTTGTTCTTAAATTGATGCTACCCTTAACTGTGTTTTAATGAGAAGCAGGCAGATAGAAGCAAATAACACATCAGGAAAACAGAGTAATTTATTTAGTCCTTAATGTTCTTCTCACCTCTCAGAAAAGCTTGTCTCCTAGAAAAAGAAAGAACAATTGTCTGTCTGTCTGTCTGACTACTTACCTACCCAATTACCTGCTTATTAAGGCAGGGTCTATGAAAGAAGGAAAAGATAAGGATTGAAATCTAAGTGGATATGTGAAAATATATGGAATGTTTAATGGTGAGTTGGACATCAGGGGCATTACTTAAGGCAGGAACCAAGAAGATTTTAGACTTTTGGAAGTAGATATAATAAAATAGAGATTAAAAATAAAGAGGTTAGGAAGAAATGAAAGGGATTTCCTTTTCCTTTTATTCTGTCGCATGAAAGTGTGAGATGTACTGGTACTGGAGATAATGTATATTGGTGACAATTAGTGCACTCTGATGCTTTGTGCTACACAGAATTGAAATACCAATATAAATCACCTACGTGGGACTCAGGCTTTGTAAGTTGGGAAGAGGGAAAATCACAAATGTTCATTGAAACATGGGTAGATAGGAGCAGAAGGTAAGCCCAGTGATACATTCCCAAATAAAGTATCTGTTGTCTGACTGTATATTTGTGTAGCATATGCTTTATTCTCACATATGGTTTATGGCTAGTGGTGATAAATGCTTATATATTTTCTGAAGAAATCTGTGCACTTCCGATAAGCAGTGGAAGGGCGAGCCAGGAGTGGGGGAGTAGCTCCGCAGCCCTGCCCTTAGCACCTGCTGTCCTGGCTGTGCTGCTCTGTGCTCGGAGGCCCAGTCCTCCTTTTCAGAGCTGCAGGGGGTGGGCAAGTCCGAGGCCCTAAAGAGGAGGTTCTAAAATATTCTTTGTTTTCCTTTCTTTCCCACACAGAGCTTGTCTGGTGATATGAAGGGATGCATTCTCACTTTTCTAGTGTAGCAAAATAAAATGTGCTCATTTAAATTTTCATACCTGATTTTACCTCTCACTAGTCTATATATTGTAGAATTATCCAAGCATAGATTTTTCCATTGAGTGGATGGAATGGAATTTGGGTTGGATCCAGATGCAGTGCTAGGACATCAAATTATAAAGAGATACTGTCAAAGTTCAAGGACAGTTCTTAGGGAGAAAAAAATGCTTATCTTCTTGCTGTTAAGGAGTACATTGCAAAAGTGAGATTGATTTCCTTTGAAAATGTTTTAAATAAATTCCTTGTTTTGTGTTAACAGGTACATTCATGCACATGCCCACATCCACACCTAAGTTTTCTTTTGAATGTTTCAGATCCTTGGTGGTTTAAATAAATGTTTTCCACTGTATTTTTTTTTATTCATGAATTTGACTAATCTACTATGTGCAGTTCTGATTTCATTGTTGCTCTTTGTCATGGTATTAGATTTTAAGGTATAGAACATCCAGAATTTATGTTTATTAATATGGTTCTATAAATGCTTGGCAAACATAGCCAGAGGTGACTGAAAGACATTTTTTGTTCTCACCAGGAAGAAAGGAGGGATTATTGCCAAATTCATCAATGAACTATGTCCAAAAATTCACCTTGCAATAGTTAAAAATGAGATTGGGCCAAATTTATAAAGGGCTTATAATAGACTAGTTGATAAAATCATTTTCCTAAACATATCTGATAGTTCTAAGTATATAATTTATGAAAGTAAAATGTAACTCCTTTTTCTTAGCTATAAGCTGTACATATGTATATGATTCCAGGAAAGAGACATTTTTCCCCAGGGAGGGCGTGTGTGTGTCTTCGTAGTTGGTAGAAGGAAAAAGACACACACGATTACTACCTGGATTAGGAACAGTGACTGGCAATGACCACCAGCTCTGTACGGTAGCGTCTGTTAACCTGGGTGGGGCTTTATCTGGTAGAGGTGGTACAATTTTCACTTAATTTCCTTCTACTTTTATCCCACCAAAGCCAAAATGCATGTGCTGATATACATAGATAAAGTGATGATGTTGTATCAATCCATGATAACAGAAAGCAGAGAGGAGTGTAAAACTTGGCAGCAACAGTTTTAGCCTTTACGTGAATAATCAGATACCAGGTAGATTTCCAAACTCTATTTTTAAATTAGATGGAATATATAGACTCCTAGGTAATAAGAATTTGTTCTGAAATTCTCAGGCTATGTGATGAGCATTTAAGTGGAGTTCAAATCATGAGCAAACCTGAACACTGTTTACAGAACAAGTGGGCATTTATTCATTAAGTAGTGATTGAGCATATTTGGTTTTTTGTTGAGTCAACAAGTGAATAACCAGATCTTATATCTAGGTGTTATCATTGAGTTTTGCTGTGTGAATATGTACTACTTTATATGAAAGCTTTAAGAGTAGAGGGAAATGCAATTCAGGAGGTTAAAACCAAAGGGAACTAATTCACAGAGACAAAGTAGAACAAGAGCATCAGAAAGGATAAAGAGGAAAGGTAGCAGGTAATAAAAAATGGAATATTAGCTGGCTACCCTCTAGCTTAGTATTTTTCTTCAATAATTTATTGATATGAACTCTGAACATCTACCTTATATGTTACAGATCACATAATTTTACTCGATAAACATAGCAAATATAAAATGACTTTTAAGATTGTGTTCAAGTTTTTACAGTTAAAATTACATGCTTAGAAAGGCAGCACGTCGGCTGCTTTAAAAAAAGTATTAATTTAAATGCATATTAATTTAGACAGGGCTGATTAAGAATGTAGAAGTTTCTTTGGAATATATAGACTCTTTATAATGAAAATATATAGTATAAAAATACAAGAGTTTAAAATACGAGAACATTTTAAGCCAGCTTCTAAAGCCATTTATATATTGACATGCTGATTATAAATCTTCAGTCTTTAAAACAGAACTCAACTAGCTGAGGCCTCTTAGGGTTTCCTCCAATTACCTTGAATTGATGAGGTTTATGGTAATTTATCATTTTTATAGCCTTGGAATTTGCCACTATACTTACCTCAAGGTTTTTGTGTTTTCCTTTTTTTCCCTAAGCAACCTACTTATTTTCTATCGGCCCTCCTTTCAGCATCTAATTTGGTTTTATTTCACTGACAAATAACGTCCATAGGGGGCAGGCTTCCTACTGGGAGCTAGGGTGTGCTGATGAAAACATTTATTTTTGGTTGTTGTCCTTTAATTAGATAGTCAGGCTTTGCACTGAAGTGAAAAAGATCTTTATTAAGTAAGTCATTCAGATGTATTGAAAAAGATTTAATGACCAAAATGTACAAGGGGTACAAATAGAAAGTGATCAAGATGATTAGTTCTCACATTTTACCACCTCTTAGATTCAACCTAGGGAACTTTTGAGAATCCCTATTGCTATACCAATTAAATCAGAACATTTAGGAAGGAATAGGACCTAGGTAAGAGGATTTTTTTTTTTTTAAAGATTTTATATATTTGAGAGAGAAAGAGAGAGAGAGAATAAGCCGGGGGAGGGGCAGAGAAGCAGGCTCCCCCCTGAGCAGAGAGCCCAGTGTGGGGACTTGATCTCAGGACCCTGGGATCATGACCTGAGCTGAAGGCAGACACCTAACCTACTAAGCCACCCAGGCACCCTAGGTACGAGTCTTTTTTTTTTTTTTTTTTTTTTTAAGGTTTTATTTATTTACTTGACAGACAGAGATCACAGGAGGCAGAGAGGCAATGAGAGGAAGGAAGCAGGCTCCCCGCTGAGCAGAGAGCCCGATGATGATGCGGGGCTCAATCCCAGGACCCTGGAATCATGACCTGAGCCGAAGGCAGAGGCTTTAACCCACTGAGCCACCCAGGCGCCCCTAGGTACGAGTATTTCTAAACACCCTCCCAAGTGAGTCTACTCTGTGGCCAAATTTGAAAACCAGTGACCTGTTCCAGCTTGAAAAGGGCTCTTGGGTTTGTTTTGTTTTTTAATATGTGATAGCTGTTACATGTGGCCCCAAAGCCTGAAATATTTACTGTACAGCCATTGACAGAAAAAGCCATTTGGCCCACAATATAGATTATCATGTTTTCTCAGACAAAGGCTTCGGATCACATGAGAACTTGTTAGAAATGCAGGATGTGAGGGGCGCCTGGGTGGCTCAGTGGGTTAAAGCCTCTACCTTCAGCTCAGGTCATGATCCCAGGGTTCTAGGATCGAGCCCTGAATTGGGCTCTCTGCTCGGCAGGGAGCCTACTTCCCTTCCTCTCTCTGCCTGCCTCTCTGCCTACTTGTGATCTCTGTCAAATAAATAAATTAAATCTTTAATTAAGACAGATCCCTAGGGGATTCATAGGGATAGTAAAGTGGGAGAAGCACTGACACATGTTATGTTGATGACAGTAAGTATTGAGCTCCCTGATAATTTCCTTTAGTGACTTAGAATTTATACTCCTTTTACCAAGGATTATTTTCCTATTTTAACCCTGCACAGTGATTTCCCGGGGTGATAGATTTATGCTGTTCTGTTGAGAATCTTAATTCTCTTGCCTTGAATCTGCACTGGACTAAGTGACGTTCTTGATGAATGGAAAGCCCCCCAAATACCATCCCAGGACTTGTGGCGATCAGCTGGTGAGGAGCAGCTGTGTGGTTTCTGCCTGGCTTTCATGAGCGTGCCCTGCGGGAGTTGTGAGCCACCGTGGAAGGTGTCTGACCGCTCTGAGCCTGCCAGGCTAGAGACATGTGTAGGTACTGCATTTGACCATTGTACCTGAGCCCACCTTTCAGTCACCCCTGCACGTCCCCCCACCCCAAAAGACTCTAGCCCTCTGGAAGAGTCTCCTGCCCCAGAGTTGTCACCAGCTGACCTCTGCTGTTGCCATGTGCAGCAGAAGAATCATACAGCTGAGACCCGTCTGAAGCTCTGATCCGCAAAGCTGTGACAGATAATACAATGATTGTGTTCTTGAGCCACTGCATTTGGGATAGTTTGTTGTCCAGCCGTAGATAATCAGGCCATCTATGTAGGACATTTAAACACTTCTACGGTACCAGGGAATTATTATTAAGAGTGATGCAATAAACTTGTGAGTTAGTCCTCATTTTAAGGTTGGTCATTTTCTCTAAATAGGCCAGAGATAAAATTTAGTGGAAGGGCAATTAGTTGAGCATACTCTTTGTGATGGCTTTGTGGTATGTCAGTTTGGCTAGACTAAACTGCATTCTCTAGAATTGTCTTTGCAGTATGTTTCTAGATAAAGAGTAAGAGCTATTCTTCCTAGGAGTTGGGAGATGGAAGGGAAATAGCAGCTGTTTGTAACACATGCACACGTACTCCTACTTATTCAGTAAAACATTAAATGGTACTTTAAAGAGACTTTGCAGATATGAAGTCCGTAATCAGTCATTAGGAAAATTACTAGGGTGGGCCTGACTTAATCAGTTGAAAGTTCTTAAAAGACAGCAGCTTGGACCAGTGTCATTGCAATTCTAGCCTTCTTGTGATCTTCCATTTCTGACTGCCTGCCCTATGGACTCTGGATTTGTCTGACCAGGTCCCCAAAGTGTATAAGCCATTTCAGTTCCTCGTTATGCATATGTGTACACACACACACACACATCTGTACTGGAGGTGTAAATGCATACATAGCTATGTCTGCAGGAATGGGGAGATTCTTCCTGCTGGGTTAGCTTGTTGGGTTGGCGTGGACACAGATTTTGATTCCAGCAGTGCTTCCTGGAGAATGGAACTTAAGGATGAATCCTCTGAGTGGGTTCTGATTTTCTGGAATCGTTTCTTGAATCTGATAATATTTAAAGGCACAAATGGGCCTCTTCCCAGGAGCAAAAAGGGACATTGAATGTTCCTGGCATGATGTGGGTCAAGAACTGCTCAAAGTCTCACCTTTGGCTACATGGCACTGAGCACCCGTAGAAGGTCGGTGCTTACATATGAGCTACTCGAGAACATTTCTGTCAAAATAAGGTGCACGATGGCATTGGTTAGTTACTTCCTCCTGTCCAGGGCGAAGTGGGGGATGAAAAGGATGAGCTGAAAACATCTATACCTGTCCTCCAAGAAACGCTTTTCTGTGGCTGACCACTGTATTTGGTGCGGCCAGAGCTATAGGGTTTTTGAGAACCAAAGTTAGAAGGTCCTCCTGGGCGTGGCTCATTCACAATGCAAATTCAATTCCCAGCCAATGATTTTAAATTTTGGTTTCTGACTGTGAAGGAATAGGTTCCTAAAACTGAAGTGAAAATTTACGGGTAGATTCTGATAAAGGTGAGGATCTGAACTTCCTTAATAAAACTGAATCATCTTTGCCAGTAGATGTAGCCCTTTTACCTCTACCTGGGGACCTGAACAGCCTGGACTGGCCTCAGCAGAAGTAGTTGCCAACAGGGAACACCTGGCCATTCTCAGAACCTACAACCCAGCAGCCCTTTTTGTGTCTAGATCTACAACTAGATTGAAATCACAGCAACTCTCAAAAATGAGGTGCTAGTTGTGGCTCAGGAGGAGGGGTGAAACACACCAAAAAGAACTGAACGATTTGAAAAACTTTTATAGACAGAAAGCCAGAGGGTGTATGTGAGAATGGGTATTATAGGTACGTCATCAAGCTGGAAGGGCTATAAAGTTAGATCATGCTCACTTTGTTGATACGGCTGACTCATCAGAGATTCTGGGCTCAGTGTTTAACCTGAAAGAGTTAAGAAGGGTTCTAAATGGTTGGGCAGTTGGTCAGCTGGCTGGACCCAAACCGTGACCTATGTTAAATGAAGTCAAAATGCATTATATCGTAGAGGATGGTATCCAATGGCTTAAGGAGATGGTAATGGTATAGTATATATATATTCTGTAAGACTTGCTTTCCAACCATGGAAGGACACACCTTTTACAACAGCTGTGAAAACAAAGAAGTCATGGGGGGAGCCTCAGCCTCTTTGAAAACTCTGTGGTCTCTCTTCTTGGTAGGTCAGAAATTAGAAGGGAGACCACTGCCATTGATCTAGGATCACTAAACACAGTGGCCGTAGCAGGATCCTGGGATGGCAGGAGCCACACGGTGGTGGCAAGTCATTGCCAAAGACACAGTCGGCATGGTTAAGATAATGAACAGTATGGTCAAAATGGTAATCAGATTAGTCCTATTTACAGAGATTTATGCGGTTAGCCAATTATCAAGATATTTCCAGAGCAGAAATAGATGATCAGTCTATTGAATTCTTACTTTATCTGTATAAGCAGAGGAGTTCTAAGTCTGCTGAACAGAAGTCTGACTTAAATTACCGAAACACAGTCAGTGCCTTCTATAAATTCCGGGTTTGAGCTGGTTACAAACCCAGGCTCCCCCACACCCTGCTACGCTGCCAAAAATATACTTAGTGTTAATCTGTCTCCCAGTCTTCCCCTAAAGGGATCCATAGCCCTTTGCCAGGTTGACCGTACATTGGAGAAAGAGCTTTCTGGGATGTAATTTAGCCTAGCCATGTTGACACCCCTCAAAGCTATCACACCTTGACTCCCCGTTGTCACCTGGGTAAACTGATCTCTTTAAACCATACTGCCTGACATGATAAAGCTGTTTCTATTGCGAACATGCCAGTTCTTTCCAGAATAGGATACAAAGTCCTGGGGTGATGTTCCCCTAATCCTTTGTAATGTAAATCCTGAGATTCATTAGCATCAGTACATCTTGTGATATAAAATTAGCTATTATGAACACAACTTATGCTAGATGATCGTAGGATAAGGCAAAGATAAAAATATTCAGTAATATTAATATCCACAATCACAAATCACACACTATTAATCAGTATAGACTTTTAGTTTCTTACAAGAAAAACGGACAGCCTAGGGGACTGCTAGAACTTTGGAACCCTGGGAGATTTCCCCTTACCATTGTCTTTCAGGGATGACCAGAGTAAGGCTGTAGAGTAAGTAAGTAAGGCTGTAGAGTACCTTTGGATGGTACCTGTAGATCACGCTGAACCCTTGGCCCATCATGCCCGAGTGTTTTGCTCAGTCAGCGTGGCTTAGACAGGAAGACAGAGTTATGAGCTGAGAGGGTGAAGATAACGTAGCAGGAATAGTGACCACCGACACTTGGTCTGCTTCCTCATGTGTGTCACTCAGGCCCTCAGGGCTTCCTCAAGCCTGATTTTATTTTATTTATTTATTTAAAAAAATATTTATTTGACAGAGACAGCAAGAGAGGGAATAAAGGCAGGGGGAGTGGGAGAGGGGAGAGGGAGAAGCAGGCTTCCTGCCCAGCAGGGAGCCCTATTCAGGGCTTGATCCCAGGACCCTGGGAACATGAAGTGAGCCAAAGGCAGATGCTTAAGGACTGAGCCACCCCAGGCACCCCTCAAGCCTGGTTTTATATACACACCACTGTCATTTGAGGATGAAATGCTGCTATGCATGCCTGACGTCATGGCTTGGTGATGGATCAGACAATACCCAATTCATAACGGGTAGCTCAGGGATTATGGCCACTTCATGGCCCACTGGCACATGTTCAATCTCTGAGAAGGCCCGAAAGCTGTTTCTCAAAAGAAGAGTTATCTCCAGAGGATGGTGTGGCGTTAGTCTAAAACTGTAGGGCTCTGCCCTGTGATCTACCTATGGAAGCTTACCAGAAGCTTCAAACGGCAGTCCCATCTACCTCTGACCATTAGACGCCTTCAGAAGTGTGGGATGTTGTGGCTCAAATGACAGAGCAGTTTGTGTGGTAGCGTGGACCTGTTGAAGAACCCTCTCTTATTCTAGTACTGCTCAGTACTGGAAGGGGTATTTTGACATGCTACAAAAACTGGACCCTTAAAAATGTCACTGAGGAGGGATGCCTCTGAATTGTTTTGTTACTGGTAAAGTCTCTATATTACGAACTGGTCTTCTTAGGGGTAGTGAAAAGAATACTTCCTCAAGAAGTAAGCATGTCTAGCTTTGACTTCTGGCTGTAGCACTTGGTAGCTGTGTGACATTAGAAAAGTTACCTAACCTCTTTTAGCTCTAATTTTCTCGTCTACAAAATGGACATAGTAACAGAAGTCTTCTAGGATTGTTGTGAGAAATACGATACTATATACAAAACACCTTGATAGTATGTGGTACACATTTATCACTGAAGATGTTAGTTCCTCCTTTTGCTATACGGAATCATGCATGCAGATGTTTGGGTAACAGGTGATTTTCCGTCTGCAACTGACTCTGCCATGAGTTAGACCTAGTTGGCTATGGGAATTTTTATGGTGTAGACTTGGCTCAGCTGCTATTATATTGCCCAGAGTCCTTTTTCTGTCTGGTCCTTTCATAGTGGATTTGTACTTTGCCTGGTAAGCTCAGCTTATGATACTTTTCCCAGAATTCCTTTCCTATATGGTGTCAGGTATAGTTTGCCGAAACAGAGATTTTCAGGAGACTTGAAAAGCAGAAGCACGACCTGCCATTACACTCTGAAGGTCTTTGAGGTCTGAGGCAATGAGAGGCTGATGGAGATGGCCAGCAGGTTGCAGTTTGTGCTTGTTTTCTCCTGATCTGCATTCATCTCGTCTTGACTGGTGGTTCTCTGACCAGGAGGCCCTGACTCACCCCCCCATTCTTGGGCTAGGTATTCACAGGAGTCAGTGCATGGAGCTAGTGGCTCTACAGAGCCCAAGCTTCTTTTTGTGGCCCCACCTTAAGGGCCGGATTGGTTGAGCTACCACGCTTTCCTGAAACTTGCCTTTTCTAATGTTTAGGAAGATTTCTCTCTGATTTGGAACTCTCCTTTTTAGACCTTTACTTTCCCAGCTCTTCTAGCGTTTGTGTAAGGCCTCATTCCTAGCTAGGGTCCTTATTCCTTAATGTAATATATATCTTGAGTTATCTTCCCTGACTGAAAGACTCTGCTGTCTAGTACAGTGGCCAGGTGTTAGCCGCACGTGCCTATTGAGCCCTGAGGGGCTAGTCTGAATTGAGACACACCGTGTGGAATAAATACCAGATTTCAAAGACTTAATACAGAAAACACAGTATCTATTATTCTAAAACTAATGTGATATTAATTCTATATTAAAATGATAACATGAGGGGCACCTGGGTGGCTCAGTGGGTTAAGCCTCTGCCTTGGGCTCAGGTCATGATCCCAGGGTCCCGGGATGGAGCCTCACATTGAGCTCTCTGCTCAGCAGGAAGCCTGCTCCCCCCTCTCTCTCTGCCTGCCTGTGATCTCTGTCTGTCAAATAAATAAATAAAATCTTTAAAATAAAAGATAACATGTTGAATGTAATCAGGTTAAGCACATTATTAAAATGTGTTTCTTGTCACATTTACATGTAGCTGTTAGAATATTTAAAATTACATACAGGCTCACATTTACATTTCTCTGACAGCATGAATCTAAGTCTTTATATTATATAGAGATGCTTTTTATGTGCTGGTGGCTACAAGGATAATTTTCCTTTCTTTATCCATCATCTTATTATATCCGGGGTAGGTGTTGCTGTGGAATGAAATAAACATCTTCCAGGCATCTAGAGCTAGATGGAAGGAATCCAGGTTTGGTGGTGGTTAGGTGGAGTTGAAAAGCCATGTGAGTGCTTTGCCTCTAATATATAGGTTTGTATGAAATTTTGTGGATTAATGTGTGAATCCAAATATTACTATAATTCTTTTTTTCTATGATGAAACATATCCTAATTCCCAAGAAAAATAAACTTAGAAGGAAGGTTTAGTGAAAACAATTTGTTCTTAGTTGAAGACTGTTACTATATCAGGAAACCAAACACGGAAGAATATGTTGTAAAATATTTAGTGTCTGTAAAATATAAGCTTCGGACTGCCAAATATTTAAAAATTGCTCTTATTATTATATCAAGCATAGCCTGTGTAAAGAATATTTTAATTGTAGTTGAAAATTATATAAGTAGTCTATAACTCCTTTCTTGTCTTACCAGTAATGTCTAAAATATTTTAGAAACAGATCTAGTAGGAGATGTTTGAGCTTAACGATAATTTGATAGGATACTCTCAGGTTTATGACCAAAGGTAGAGCTCAGTAATGTACTGAGTGAATGTTACGATTTGCTGGCTAGATGATTAAGTGTATAGGACTATTATACAGAGCCATAACTGTTAGGAAAAGGAGGCCCCATTTTCTCTGGATTGGTATGGAATGGCACGCTGCTCCTAAACGGCAGGAGTGCAAAAAATGATTCAGAGCACTATTTGAGGTACTTATTATATTAGATGCTTTTATGAAATAACACTGTAATTCCAATTTTGTAGGGAGGTATGCCCAAAATGCCCAAAACGGTATTTATTTTATCAAACGTAAAACTTCCTGGAGAACATCGAAAATAGGAACTCCTATTCCTCAACTTTCTGAATAGTTTTTTTTTTTTTTTAAGGAAATGTTTTCCGAGGGAAATAAGGATGTCTATTTTCTTTTTTTTAAAGATTCCACTTATTTATTTGACAGAAAGAGATCACAAGTAGGCAGAGAGGCAGGCAGAGAGTGAGAGAGAGGAGGAAGCAGGCTCCCCCGTGGAGCAGAGAGCCTGATGTGGGGCTCGATCCCAGGACCCTGGGATCATGACCTGAGCCGAAGGCAGAGGCTTTAACCCACTGAGCCACCCAGGCGCCCCTCTGAATAGTTTTATAAATACAGCAGAAAGTATTTGCTTTTGGTTCTCAGTAGGATGCTTTTCTCAGTTTGGCCATGTGCCAGGAGCCAAGTGCCACGATGCTACTAAATCTTGGGTTCAAATGAACTGGGATCCATGAAAGAAGAGAAGTGACTCTTCATCCTGCTGGCTAGAACACTTGACTTATAATTCGGTGTTGCCTAATGGCCCACTTAATTTTTGCTATACTATGGCTTGTCAGCTTCAGGCAAAGTAAAATTTAGTTGTTTGTAATTAAGAACTCTACTCATGCATGAAAGGTATTTGTACCTTATTATTAATATCTTTAAAAAAATAAGACCTCTCCTAGGGCCTTTTTGAAAGTAAGATTTTAAAGAGTCGAGAAGAAAAAGAACACATTTACTAACAGCTTGCTTTCACTAACATTGTCTTTTAATCCACAAATACTATTTTTTCCTTTTCCTTTTTACAAAAGAAGAAGCAAAAGTAGAGAGGTTAAATAGCTTGGCTGTTGCTAAATAATTGGTAAATACTGCTTTGTCTTTGCATAAATTGTTTGTCAAAGAACTTTTAGATCTGTTTCATCATTTTCTTGTGAACTGAATTTTACCCCAGAGAAATCCTCTGAAGATCTGTTTTATGGAGCATAGTTTTACAGGTGAGGAAAATGAGGAAAGAAAGGTTAAGTAAATCTTAGTCCTATAGCTCAGGATGGTAAAGAGTTCTCTTGATTCTTGTAGTTGTAATGAATAGTAAGAATTTGAGGTAAGAAGAAATGTCACAGTATATTTTATTATATATCTCCAGAAGTGGTGATATTAGTGATAAGGATGATCTCACATTTGTTCTCTTCAGATAGATTCTAGATAAAGATATCAAGGCCAAAGTTTGGGTATTGGGGGAAAAAATAGGGAAAGGAGGAGAAATAGTTTTCTCCTTAAAAAAGGGGTGGGAGGGGTGCCTGGGTGGCTCAGTGGGGTAAGCCTCTGCCTTCGGCTTGGGTCATGATCCCAGGGTCCTGGGATCGAGCCCCGCATCGGGCTCTCTGCTCCGCGGGGAGCCTGCTTCCTTCCTCTCACTGCCTCTCTGCCTCCTGTGATCTCTGTCTATCAAATAAATAAATAAAATATTTAAAAAAAAGGAGGGGGGGAGTCTGATTTGTGGATTTTAAATACTAACATACTGCTGCCACCAAGTTATTTCAGAAGCTTATTCAATAGATTTATATAAAATTATACCAAAACTCATTGTAATTCCCATATATTGGGTAACTGGTATAGTACAATTCTCAAGTGCCAAAACAATGAGAAGTTTATCTTTTGGGAACAGTTACTGTAGTGACAGGGATGCAAGATCCATTTGAGGTTTTTGAGTTCCTGGTTTTCCTAAGGGTGGCTCATGGGCCAGGAGATCCACAGCACCTGATAGCTTATCAGCAATAAGGAAACTCAAGCCTACCCCATCCCTTCTGAAAAATATGCGTTTTAATAAGACTTAATGTGGGCATATGAAGGTTTAAGAAGTAATGCAGTTCACTTTTGACCAAGGTTGATTTTAACACTATATATACTTACCTACAAATATTGAGATCAGAAGAGATAATACTGGCAGCATCCATTTAGTCCTGCAGAATTTGTGAAACAGGACTACATACTTTTTTTTTTGACATGTTAAAATTTTTTTAAATGAGAAAATTAAATTGCATTGTAGCTACACCATTATGTTTTAAAAATCTTCTATGGAATTCACAACTAGGTACCTATTAATCTTCTGTTGTAAGGGAAATGAAAATCAAGGACTGTAGCTTACTCTTAGTTAGATCTCATACCTACATTAATATATATCATGGTGTTATTAATTATAGTCACTTAACTGCCCTTTTGTTTTCTTTCAACAAATGGTAAGACCTGCTTCCAAAACCGGAATGCTTTTATGCACTCTTATCCAAATACCTTCCTCATCAGTCTCCTTCCCCCATATTTGAGGTACATCACCAGTGGACCAGAGTACTTTTCTTCTTGGAGCCAAGATGGAACCTCAGAATCCTTCTCAATAAAGGTAGCCACAACAAACCAATCTAAGTTTGCAAACAGAATGGAAGCTCTTATCAAATGTAATATTGCATATTATATCATGTCCTTCAGATACTGTTTTTCATTGGTATAAGCAATGAAAATTGTTACACATTGTAAGTAGTTAATTCCTGCATTCTTGATTCAGATCATCTCTAACATTCTCAAAGCTCCTTTAGCAGTATTAGGACCAAACAGTCTTTAGCAAATTTTATCAGATGCCACAGACAGTAAAATCACAGGTCTTGAAATCCCTCATAAATGAAGATAAATCAATTACTTTTAACTTTGTGTGACTTTGGTCACATCACTTCTCGTCCTCACCAATAACAGGAGGTTAACATCATCTTATTCCAAGTGTACTGAGGAGATTAAATTAGTTAATATGTTAATGGGACCAGCTAAGAATCTAAGATAGAACAGTTATGTAAATAAGTGTTATCCTTTCTCACTTCCCTTTTCCTCTTAATGGTTTTGTTGGTAGACGAGGTGACACATGTAAAGCAATGAAAATATTAACCTAGTTCTTACAAGAGCAATAACCTCTCTCACTCTGCTGTCAATAATAAAAATGGAACTTAGTGGGAAGTCCATGTACTTAGTAGGTACTCTTTGGCTGAGGCTCACAGGCTTATAAAAGTGTGAAAGAGTAAGAGAAACAGGACTGTGTCTTAGCAGCACTTAAATTTATTGACAGGTATGTAAGGAGAGGGAACCATAAACTTGGTGATAACAGTCAAAAACTATCTTGAGAAGTGTTGAAATAAGAAAAATGATTCTCACAATATATCTGTTGCACCATGTGAGAGATCCTGAACAAGGGTGGGAATGGCAAAGTATTTGCTTTTCTGACCCTATAACAGAAGCACGATTATTAGATAGATACATGTATATTGTAGTAGACACGTACTGTTCTCACAGGTTGTTAATACCATGGCCTGAAGATACTTAATGATGTTTCTCATAAGATCTGTGTAAGAACTAAAAATGTATAAAAGCAATTCTTACTATAGGTGTTGTCTTCAATAAAAAAGGAAAACCAAGGCATCCTGGAGAAAAGGATACACTGATTGAACTTACTGAACGCATATAGTGAGAATTACTAAAGTTAGAAACTACATGAAAGTCAAAGTTGAATGTGTTGGGGCACCTGGGTGGCTCAGTAGGTTAAGCTGCTTCCTTCAGCTCAGGTCATGATCTCAGGGTCTTGGGATCAAGCCCCACATTGGGCTCTCTGCTCAGCAGGGAGCCTGCTTCCCCCTCTTTGTCTGCCTCTCTGCCTACTTGTGATCTCTCTGTCAAATAAATAAAATTTTTTTAAAAAGTTGAATGTGTTAAAATCTTCAGGTCTTAGGCCCACTGGGCTGTCTGATGGTGTCCTCTGCATTCAACTGCAGCATCTGTGAAGAGTCGAAAACTGACTCTCATTGCATTTAATCAGTGTATTCCCTTTTCTAAGGCATTCCTTAACAAATGATCCAGAGAAAAACCAAGTGTTTAAAAATCTCTATCTTGGGGCACCTGGGTGGCTCAGTGGGTTAAAGCCTCTGCCTTCGGCTCAGGTCATGATCCCAGGGTCCTGAGATTGAGTCCCGCATCGGGCTCTCTGCTCGGCAGGGAGCCTGTTTCCCCCCTCTCCCTCTGCCTGCCTCTCTGCTTACTTGTGATCTGTCAAATAAATAAATAAAATCTTTAAAAAAAATCTCTATCTTCATTTAGTCACAGAGAAGGCATTTAAGTGATAACTTATTATTAATTGGCCTTTTTTTGGGTCATATCATTTCAACTACCTTGGAAGCAAGACTCCAAGGCAGAAAGAACAGTAATAGTGGCTTTGCTGTTACATTGAGTGTTTATTACCAGAGTGACATTAGTAATAGAGCAGACTGAGAAATATTAAGTGCTTTTTTTTCATGCTTGATTTTGGTGATCCTTTGTACAACAAATTCTGATTCTTTCTATGTTTTGTCTAATTTAGATTCCCCTAGCTTCTACTTAGCATAAAATGAATGATTTCAGTTTGTGAAATTGTTTTTTTACAATCAAGAAATAAATCACCTGCTGAAAGAATTCAGAAATGTAACTTAACTTGGGGCATTTTTTAAACGCATGTGTGAGTATATAACCTTCACAGTAATTAAGCTCTGGAGAAATAGAAATTGTTGATAGAGATAGCTTAGAAAATTAAACCTTATTAAATAATAATAATTAGGGCATATATTGGACTTCATCAGTTTCAGGATTTTTTTTTTCCTTTGTTCTTTATCGGAAAATGAGTTTTTATGTGGTGGACCTGTGAAAAACACTAAACAAGAACAACATATAATTTGTTTCACTTTAAAGCTCATTCATGTATTTATAAATTTATTTTTCTTCATAAATTTATTATCTATTGAATGGTGACTGCATGACAGATTCCAGAAGAAAATGGTTTCTTCTTATCTCAGGTTTTCTCTGGCTTCCAATAAACTGGGAGCTCTAGGAAATACTGCACTTCTTAATATTTGGCAGCTTGTATCTTCATTTGCATACAATTTAAATATTTTAAAGTAAAATTAGAAATTATAATATTTCTAAATTTACTTTAATATGCCAAATGATGTTATTCTCAGACTGTTAAGACTCATATAGCCCATCTAGAATGTTCCTCCAGACTATCCCTTTTTTTTTTTAAAGAGTATTTAAGGTATTATTTTTATTTGTACTTAGTTTGTGGATACAAATCTATAAACTGATATTATCATCAATGAGCTACTATAATCATATTGGGAATCAAATTTGTTACTCTGAGAGCTCTCTTATCTGTTATACTATTAAGTTTGCTCATGTATAGTTAGAATCATTTATTTATTTATTTACGTAGGCTCCATGCCCAGTGTGAAGCCCAGTGCAGGGACTGAATTCACAGAGATCAAGACCAGAGCTGAGCTCAAGAGTTGGACACTTAACTGACTGAGCCATCCAGGTGCCCCTTTAATTAACTTTTTAATTTAGGAATGAGTAAAAGCATATTTGCTAGAGATGATAATCCAGGAATTGCTTGGGAAATGGCTGCAGTTCATTTTAAAGTTCTTAAGATACTGCCCCCCCCACCAATCTGTGTTTTGTTAATTTTTCAGTCCTGACACACATTACCTACACTTGGAGCAATAAATTGTAAATACCTATTTTTATTTCTGTAAGGTAATACTGAGGTTTGTAAAAATATTGTTTTACAAGATATTAGTTATATACCACTAGACTAAGCACTATTAGTCTATTTTGATACATGAGGAAAAACTGATGTTTGTAAAATGTATTTAGTTTTTTGCTTTCTAGATTTGATAGTGTCTAGTGCACACTGCTGTTTCCTTTCAGAGACATAATTTTAAAAACAGTAACAGTGTAGAATAAAAATCTGTTATTCTGTCATATTTCTTAGAACATTCGGTCTCATCAGATAGGTGCTTTTATTCAAATACACTTAGTTGTAATTAGGCCAAATTTGGACTTTTCCTAGACTGAACTCTTGAGGCCTTGACAGTAAACAATTTGTTTGATGGTGATATTTTTAGTGCCATGACAGTTTCACTTTCCTTGTGTTAGAGTATGCTCACTGCTTTATCAGATATATAATAGCACAGTGTAGGAATGTTGTTCATGATCAAAACACTCCTCACAGGTTACACAAAGACCACCTTAATGACTGAAATAAGCCTACTTCTTTGTGCCTTAGTTCTCTCACTTGTGAAAGTGGGGTACTAGTGTTGTTTCCTATTCTGGAATAATTTAGATTTCCTTATTATTTTTTTTAAATTAAGGGAAAAACCAATTCCAAGGCTTATAATACTGTAATAATAAAAAGAAATGCCAGGTTTTCTTTGTATATACTCACAAGCCTACTTCCAAAAATTCCTTATTCCAGATATTAAATTACTTAATAAGAAAGAAATAAATGTAAAAGCCACTCTTTATTGCACATGTACAATATCTTTAACAATCTCTGTGTTAAACAAATCACTAAAGTAGTTACATTTTGGACATGCATTGCTCTTTAAACTACTGAAAGTCAGTAAGTATTTTAATTCTTCAGGTGAGTAATCCTGTAATTTGGAAAGGATTAATATATCTCTTTCTATTGGGGGTCTTTCACACTTACTATTCTGTTCTTACAATAAATAAAAATGTTGCATTAATGCTATTATTAGGTCTGTTTAAAGAACAGCCAGCTTTTTTGATAATAGAACAGAAAATAAGTAGAGATAATTGGAAACCAAAACTGAATATACCCTGCTAGATTAGTTCCCAGAAAGTATAATTTATGTTTAATGCACATAATTTGCCCAAGAATAAGTGGTGATTGGCTAAATATTTTTTCAGCAAAGATACTATCTACCCAGATTATCATTTCATTTTGCTTTTTCCTACTTTTCAGTGGAGAGAAAACCTGTCTTTACAATTAAGTATAAAAGCAGAATTGTAAAATTAGAGCCAATAAATCCTAAACCAGGAGGAATTATGAAATTAATAGTGCATTGTTGCTAAGTGCTAGACAGACTAGCTTCTCAGTAAACTGTAGTTACATGAAAAACATTAATAAATAAGTCCATTATTCCCATACCTATAAACACCGACAATTTATATAATGCAACATTATAAAAACTTCAAAGCACATTTTAAAAAGGTTTAATTGCTATCTACATCATTTGTGATTGTTCAACTATAGTAAGATATGAAAATTCCTAAAACGGAAAGAAAAAATAGCAAAGAAAGCAGAAAACAATGAATCCAATGACCCAGTTCACTGAATAAATATAGATGATCACCATATCCATGTCAAACCACCATCCACGGCTATCATCCTCAAAGTGCAGATAATCCATCCTGTGTGCACCATGTGGGAATTGCCTTCTTGTAACTGGAGCTGCACGTCTATGGAAACCTACAAGATGCATCAAAACGTTATTGTAAAGCGCATGGAATTCAGGTATGCGCTCAGAGAGGAAGCTGTTTATGAACACTGGGACCGTGAACAGAGCGTATCTTGATGTCACTGAGTGATATGTTGTATTCCTGACAGTTTTTTTTCCCCCCAATGATAAACAATAGTCAGAGTCTCTTTTAGTTATGGGTTTTAAGGGCAGGATCAGTAAAATTAGCAAAGAGTATGGGGTATGGAGTCAGGAGACCTATTCTTGTTCTGTCACCTTCTTGGGCAAGCTATTTGATCTCTTTGGGTCTCTGCCTGCTCATCTATACCATCCAATGACTTAATCACAGCAGATCCTCACAAATTTTTAAATTATTTTCACAGGTGAGCAATTTCTACATTTGAACTCGATTCAGGTTGTATTGTGATCACCAACTTAACCTTTTATCTCATACCTCGAGAATTTTATTGGTATTTGAATAAAATTCTATGAGGAGGGGCACCTGGGTGGCTCAGTCTGTTAAGCGTCTACCTTCGGCTCAGGTCATGATCCCAGCATCCCGGAATCAAGCCCCACGTCTGGCTCTCAGAGGGTCTGCTTCTCCTTCTACCTCTTCCCCTGCTCATACTTTACAAAAAAAAAAAAAAATTCTATAAGGAAAATATCTCGTTTTAGCACTGGAAAAACTGGACAAAATCGTATACCTTTGAAGAAATTTAGGTTTAATTTTTATAAATTTTAAAGCATGGGCTTACTTAAGGAGATTGGTATGTAAAAAGCCAATCTCAAAATCTCTAGCAACAACCTTGAAGAAAATGCACGGGGTATGTGAACGTGGAATGTTAGCAGTAAGTCAAGATGCTACCAGGTACTTCTGCAATGGACATAATTCTATTCCCAACCTGATTATGATCCAGGCCTCCCTAGTTTTCACATACAGATAGTTTTTTTTTCTGTTATATTCTGTCATATGGTGTTTAGATTGGCTCTAGCTGGTTTTTCATGCCCTTGTCTGCTCTTTGCTGATGATGTCAAGAGAGACATGAAGCTCTAAAACGAAAGCACTGCTTAAGAACATCGGAGAAGGAAAAACCGTAACAGGAACACAGGAATACATAAAATCATTTAAATTGAAAACAACATAGAACCTGGACCTGCCAATTGACATTTCACTATGAGACGTTAGTTTGTAAAAAGCCCTCTTGCTATGGTAAAAGTCACATCAGTGGTTGAAAGGATATGAAAAATGCAACCAGTCGGTCATTTGATCGGACTCCACATGCCAGAAAATTATAAAACCAACCAACCAACCAGCCATCAAACAAAAATACAAACGGACCAAAAATGCCCTACTGTATCCTTTGGCTACTCAGGGCTCTGAAACTCAACTAGTATACTACAGAAGCCAACTAGATCTGATCAGAAGTGTTTAGTAAAGGGACTAATTTTACCAGAAATTAATGCACTCAGTATTTAATAGGTGTGAAATTTTTTGTATGTGAGTGTATACTTGTCAGTGCTTACGTTTTGGTACCAGAAAAACTACTGGCCATAGCTAAA
This sequence comes from Mustela putorius furo, assembly GCF_011764305.1. Taxonomy (NCBI): domain Eukaryota; kingdom Metazoa; phylum Chordata; class Mammalia; order Carnivora; family Mustelidae; genus Mustela; species Mustela putorius. Next base: position 6,042,719 of record NW_025421294.1, read on the forward strand.
GAAAACAAAATCTATATGGGTAAAGGGAACATCTAGAGGAAACACCACCATGGGATCCTTCCCAGGCAGTTGGTGGCTCTTTGATCTCAGTTTTTAGCTGAAGTGTTTGAGAGCTGCCTTACAGCGCAGGAACACATGTGCAGGGAGGAACTTTCCTGGCGGGGGTCCTAAATGCAGAGCATTTCAGGAAACCATAAAACCGCCACAATGGTCCAAGTGCTGAGTCCTGATTTTAGCTGGTCAGGCCAAATGTCCACTTGCATTGCTATGTGTTTGTGGATTTTTTGGTCCCTATAGTGAAGGTAATCACCAGTCGGTGCCTGAAGGTGACCAAGATCAGAAGCAGCCTACAAGTCCCAAGCAGATATCTTGGAGACATTAGGATCCTGGTGCCCAATTCTCAGGCCAGGGTGATCAGAGGGTGATAGGATCATTTTGCTTGGCCCCCATGGCTGTACAGTTGGGTGAGGATATCCTTGCAGATCAAAGCGCCTACAGCTTCAGCCTCACTACTGCCAGCAGCCCATCGCTGCGCCACCTTCCACGTGGACTCCTTCTCTGACAGGTTATTTTCCAGAGTGGTGTCTATTGTTCACACAGAAGCCAGTGCCCCCAAAAGCTCACAGTTGTGTATTGCACAGGCCACTCACTGACAGTACAGACCTCTGGACTTGGGACTCCTTGGGGGTGACTGGTGTTGGACTCCAAAGTGGCTGCTGCAGCCCCAAATTAGCTCTATGTAATATGTGCATAGGTGCCACCCCCAAGGGTATAGAGGCCTTCCAAACACTCTAACACAGCCTTCCTCCCACCTTATTAAGGGAGCCATTTTTCCTATGGCTTCCCTGGACAAAGCTAAAATCCCATCTGTCCTGAGACTGACCTTGCTAGTCATGTTTCAGATGTTCTAGCCCTCAATTTCAGGCAGTAAAGTAGACCTTTCCACTCTGTTACAGCTATGGGTAGATCTATACATACAGCAATCTGGAAGAAAGACAGAGTATAGCAGGAGAGAGATGGAGGAATTTAGGACCAGATACATGTATCTACAGAAAGAGACATAAGATAGAACCTATGGAGCAAATGCAGATGGAGATACAGGTGTATCTGTGTATATGTCTAACTGGCAAATAGAATTCTTTTCTGATTTGCAGACTCTGAACATAAAGGTGTTGGAAAGTGGGCCTTAAATGAGGAAATCCAAAATCTCTCATCTCCCAGGGTAAAATGTTAATATTTTGAGGCAGAATTAAAAAAATAAGGAATAAACTGCTGGCACCCATATTAAAAAAAAAAGTGGTGGTTCTTGTATGACCAAATGAAAGTATTACTGAGAAATATTACATCTCCTTGTGATATATTGCACTTTTTCCCGGTAATAGATACCTGCTAATTATTTAGAGCTTGAACATAAGCTTGCCCAATGGCAACATCTCTTGGTTGACCAATACATAGTTTCAGAGTCTTCTAAAAAAAAAAAAATCCAAATTTTAAAGGACTGATAATCTGATCGTAATCTTTGGTTTTTACTTACTAATGCCTACTTTAAGTATTTCTGTCCTTATTAGTTTTAGTGGGGACAATACAATAAACTATGGAAAAGTTATAATTTTGGTAGCTGCTAGCAACTCCAGTGATAAAGGTTCTGTGAGGCTCAAGCTTTAAGCAGATTCTTGTTCATCCAATTTAACAATAGAAGAACACTAAACATGTTCCAGACTAAGCTGCTTATTCTGATGGCAAGGTTACACTCACTTGGGTAGTAGTATTTAAAGTCAAACTTCTTTGATCAAGGATAATTCTAGATAACTGTTTATAGGATTTATATTTAAGAAAAGTTGTTCATAGTTAAGTCATATGGACATCTTAATTTTTGTAATCAATGAACATGCAATAACTTTTTAAATAACATTTAGTTGTGTCTTTTCCGATTACTTTCATCAATATTTTATAATTTTCAGTAAATTATATTTACTTACATTATGTAGATGTAAAACATGAAATTAAAAAGGATGAGATAAAGGAGAAATGGTAAATTAGAGGGCCATATTTCAAATAGGTTTTTAATAATTCATAATGTTTTTGGCTGACTTCCTATCACATTTTATTTTTAAATTATTAATTTTTATTGCTTATAAAAGGTTTACAATAGGATGATGTTTCTTCCCGTCTTTTTTGTTTGCTTTGTTAGTATTAAGTCTCTTGTGTACTTTGCACTAATATTTATCTAAAACTAGATAATATAATGTAAAATCCATTTAACTGGGCATATGCAAACTTCAACATATTTTAACAGATAGAAAACACACCAACGAAGTCCGTCCTTCTGTTATTCGACTTCCAGTTTTCCTCAGCCAATATTACATACCATCATAACCTCTAAGTAAGAATGTCACTGTTAGTCTTTACTCAATATTACTGAAGCTTAACTTCTGTTTAGATAAGTAGAATATATTCTTTTATGTTCTCTTCCCACATTCCAGTGGGTTGCTTTGTACCCACCTGGGCAGGTATTCTTTTTTGGAAAGCATATTAAGGGAATTTCATCCCAACAGGTTTTTAAGACTATCTAACCACCATTTTCTAAACTGTAGTCATTATTTTAAGAGAAAAGGGGGTCTTTCAGTTAGTATAGGAGGGAGGGGAAGTGGGAAGAGTTTTTCGCACATTCAAAGATTAGCCTAATACACAAACACAAATATTTCCAAAGTAGCTGATATTCCTTTTCCAAAGCTTCTTCACAAATAGAGGCTGGAGAATAGGTAGCACTATTATTGGAAATTGTTATTATATAACAAAGTGATTTTTCTGACCTAAAGGATTATTTATAAACCTTAGATGTTTCAGATGTAAGCTTCAGTTGGTTGGGTCAAAGGAACGATGGTATTAATGGAATAGCCCTAGAAAAAAGTAGGGCCAAGAGAAGACATGGCACAAAAGACAAAGCATTATGGGTGGGGAGATCATATGTGCTGGTTTCCCCAGGACAATCTCAGTTTACTTTTGTTGTCCTGGTAGAAGTACTAATAGAGTGCCTCTCATTCTGAAAGTGTTCTCATTAATGCTAATTTTCAGCTCTAACCACCACAAAGATTCAGGCAGTAAGTTTTTATAGGTAAGGTAGATAAGGATCATTGGTTGTTTAATATTAATTTCTTTTTCAAGAAAAAGAGAGATGGGGAGAGAGAGGGAGGGTCAGAGGAAGAGAAGATCTTAAGCAGGATCCATGCCCAGCATGGAGCCTGATGAGGGGTTGATCTCATGACCCAAGCTGAAATCAAGACAGCCACTTAACCCCCTGAGCCACCCAGGTGTCCCTTACATTTTTTTCTAGGTGGGGAGTTAGTAAGTAGGTTTTTGTAAATATTTTGGGATTTTCAAAGCTATAAATTGGATGGGAGGATCATAATTTCTCAATCAAAATCTGATGAAAGGAAAATCACCTCACAGATATTGTTACTTGGTATGTATTAGATTATGACGTCAGAAGAATTGCAAGAACACTAACCAGTGATTAATTCCAGTAATCAGTAACTGATTCCCCTGTAAAATGATCACAATGAAAGGACCTAATCACTGGGCTACCATGAGGATTAGATGAATTAATACATAAAAAGCACAGGTCTGGTCCATTATAGAGGTTCAGTGCATGTCAGATTTTTCTTCTTACATTATTATTACTATTGTTACTATTAATATGTGAAAGAAGCTACCTTTTCTTGCCAGAGCTTGTTCTTCATATTATGTCTATCTTTTCTGGATAAATCAATGAGTTGACCATTGATGGTTCAAACAAAATGGTTTCTACTGTTTAAGTATGAGTTGATTTCTTCAAGGCAGTGGCTAATTTTAAGTACACTCTCAGAATCAGACACTGAAACTATGAGATCTACTCAACATTTACAGAGGCATATTTACGATCTGTTAGTCACTGAGGATTTTAAGGTATTTTAGGAAACTATTAGGAAATATTATTATATATTATATATATAATATATACTAAGAAGCTAAGGTAGTTTAGGAAAGTAGGAGTCTGGAACAGTGTTTCTCAATTTTTTTTTTTAATTAGCACCCCCATAAGGGGAAAAATAAGTTAAATTTAAATTTATGTATTCTAATCAATAAATTAACTTAAACCTACTTTCTTCCTAATGAGAGAAAATAAGTAGGAAAGAATAAGATTTTGTCAGGTACAGTTAAACTTTTGAGGGCCACAAACCAAAGTATTGTCTAGGATTTTTTGGTGGCTCCCCAAACCAATCTTTGCCCCCTAAAATCCTAGGATGGCCTAGGAGACAGTATGCCTAAAACTATCATAATAGTGAAATATATACATATATAGTGATATAGGCAACTACTTTATTCCAAGAGCATTTGGATTGGAATTAATGGAGTGAAAACTTCTGCACCAGGAATTCACTTTTACATGGACTTAACGACAACCTATTACTGGTGACAACCAATAATAATTAGTCTGGTATTCAGACATGGTTTAAAAAGTATCTAATAATATTAGTACTTCTACCTGTGCTATTTTAAAGTAAAGAACACAGTAAAAACATAAACTTCATCCTCCCCACCCCCCAATATATTACAGGGAAAAAAAAGCACTGTGCAGGGAAAATCATCCTCATCAAGAGATCAGAAAATTTAGATTCTTGTGCCAATATTAAACATAACCATTTGGTCGAGTCAAAATAGTGTCTCTGTATCTTGCAAGATGTTCATATGGTTTTCCTTCTTTAATCTGTTAAGGTGATGAATTCACACAGATTTTTTAAAAATGTTGAATAATTTAAATCTATTAAAGTGATGGATTAAAGTGACAGATTTTCCAATGTTTTATCATTCCTTCATACCTAAGACAAATTACATGTATTCATGATACTCATTTTCATATACTGATGAATTCAGCTTTATATATTTTATATGGAATTTTTATGCCTATGTTTGTAAGGAAGATTGGTGTATAATTTTCTGTTTTATGTTATTTTTGCCTGGTTTATCATTATTTTATTGGCTTTTTAAAATACGTTGGCAAATGGGTGACAATTCTATATTGGTCTCTGTGTGTCTGTGTATCTTGTAAACAGAATTAATGACTGCTTCTATTCTGTACTGTTTCTTGAAAGATATTCCTATAGCATACAATCTTGGCAGACAGGATGTTCCCCTTTGGGAACAAACTATATTTAAAATATATCAAATAATTATAATATATAAAATAATCATAAAATAATTGAATTTTGGGGCATCTGGATGGCTCAGATGGTTGAGCATCTGACTTTTGATTTAGGCTCAGGTCATGATCTCAGTGTCGTGAGATTAAGTCCCGCATTGGGCTCTGTGCTGAGCATGGAGCCTGCTTAAGACTTTCTTTCTCTCTGCCCCCACCTTCTGCTTGCACTCTCTCTCTTAAAAAAAATAAAATAAAACTTAGAAAAAGAACTAAATTTTATGAGCTCAGAGCTCTCCAGGTAACACAACCCAGTGTGTGTGTGTAGGTATCATCCGGACCCTATGTGTAATGTCCTAGGAGAAAAAAGGATCAGGTATCCATCATCAATTCTGCTGTTTTGGCTAATGTTGTGAGTAACAGACCATCCTTTGTTTCTGCCCCAGGAATCTTACACTTTTTGCAAACATCCTTGAAAGTGGAAGACTAATTTGTTAGCTTGCTAATAGGGTAAAATCTCAGACCCTTAAGAGTTCTCAACATTTACAGTCTTGTGTCCTTTTTACTCTATGAAACAATGTGCATAAAATTACAATCCTTGATGGTTTGGTGAATCTAGCCTATAAAACCATTTGGGCCTGTTGTCTTTTCAAGTTTGGGGGTAAATTTTTAAATTCCAATTCTTTACTAGTTGTATCAGTTTCTTTATTAATTGCTAGTCTGTTAATGTTTTCTAAGGTTTTCTTAAGTTGTTTTTGGCATTTTTATACATTATCCATTCAATCCAAGTTTTTAAACACATTGGACTAAAATTTGCATAACTGTGGTACATTTAGTGCTCCACGCAAATAATCTGGTCTTCTGAGTACATGGTTTATTTTGTACTTCTCTGCTGCTGAGAAGGTTAGGCATGGCCATGAGACTTGACCAATGAAGATGACTGTTCAAACAAAATATTCTGCATTGCTTCTGGGTAGAGCATTTATCAGTTTGAAAGGCTGCAGCAGTCTTTTCCCTTCCTCCCTAGCAGACAGACTGCTCAGTCAGCTTCGGTCATAAGGCTTAAGATGATGTAGCACAGAGGACTCAGCAGGTAAGGGAAAATTATTTCAACATCACTAGGCATTCTGGTTGAGAATCACAAAGTAATCTATAAAGCTATTCAAGAAAAGGATGATAATCCCTCAAGTTGAATCTGACTCCCCTCCCCCCCCTTTTTTTTCTTCATGTGTGAAAGTACTCTTGGAGAAATTTCATTGTGTGAAATTGAAGAGTGACAAAGGACTGTGGAGAAAATCTCCAAGTCAGAGTTAGGTTGAGAGAAAAATACAAAGAAGAAACCACATTCTAGAATTTTATAAATTCTATTTTCTAAAAACAATTTTACCTCTGAAGGATTTTTCTCCTATCCTAGAATATAAAGGCCATCACTCCTGCCCCTCTGTATGGTTTAAGTTTACATTCACCATCAGAGACTATAAATAAGGTAGGCTCCATTATTTTGAAGACTCTTTCAGAGACATAAAGATTGTGCACAATTATCTCATATATTTTTCAATTTTAGCAACTTTCACAGTGCTTATACTGGGTACTAAATGTGTTTGCTGAATGGATGGATGAGTGAGTGCCTGTATATAAGGAAAGACAGCAGAAAATAGAATGAATAATTAGCCTGTTTTCCCAGAATGTTTCAAATCAGGCCTCCCAAATATATTTTTAGCAGGAACGGAATATTATTATGAATGTATTTGAGATGCATTTTGTAGCTCTTAAGAAAAAATATTCTTTAGAAGTTAGTTCAGAGAGCACTGAAATTAGTATTAAAAGGGAAAGAGTCATCTGTATATGCCAAGCATTGGGCAAAGCCTCAGATATATCACTGAACAAGACAGACACACTGCATGCTCAGAGCTTAAACTCTGGTGGAATGAACAACGATGACAGACTATTACTGATTGATTCTTATTTTATAGTCATTGCAATAAGTATCAAATTCATCAACACTTTGTAAATAAGGGAATTAATTAAGGCTGATGGAGGTAGGATAACTTCTACTAAGATTTGAACCCATTTTTTTTTCTCTCATCTGGGGACCATTTGATTCCCAATTCTGCTAGTTAACAACTGTGCGATCCTGAGCAAGTTACTTCACCTTTCTTACTGAGTTTCTGGAGATAATGAATGAGGACAGTAAGATCCTTTCCAACCTTACCCATCTTAAATCTTACATGTAGTTAGGTGCTTTCAAAAAAGGATGTATGCGATATCCTTCATGTGTGATGAGACAGACAAAAGGCTGAAGCACAGTATTTTACTGCTGTCTTTTTCGTATTACATAAGACATTTATAGTGCCAAGTTGATTGATCTAAGTAGGCCTTAGCAGAGGTGGAGTGATATTTTTATAGTCAAAAGTAGGTATAGAGTTACTCTGTTAATATATTTGAAAAGCTAATACAAAATGAATTTTAAATGTCATCTTTTTCTCCTGTATTTTTAGGATACCAGAGTCAAATGTATAAGTCCTATAAACTTAATTTTTTTCTAATGAATACATTAACTATGTGTGGATTATTTATAATTCTATAACACCTGTTTAATTTTCAGTATACAGTTGAACCATGAACAACATGGATTTGAGCTGTGTGGGGGGTCACTTACACGTGGATTCTTTTTTTTTTTTTAAGATTTATTTACTTTAGAGAGAAAGAGAGTGTGAGCTGGGGAGGAGCAGAAGGAGGGAAAGAATCTCAAGCAGACTCCCCGCTGAGCACAGAGTCCCATGCAGGGGCTCCATCTCAGCACCCTGAGATCATGACTTGAGTTGAAGAGTCGGGGGGTTAAACAACTAAGCCACCCAGGTGCCGCACAAGTGGATTTTTTCCCAATAAATACATACACAGTAATGTAAATGTATTCCCTTTTCCTTATGATTTTCTTAACATTTTTCTCTTGCTTTACAGTAAGAATACTATATATAATACATATACAAGTAGACTGTATATCTTATCAGCCAGGCTTCCCGTCTTGTATATCTTATCAGCCAGGCTTCTGGTCAGCAGTTGGTTATAAGTAGCCTTGAAGGAATCAAAATTTAAGTGCGGATTTTTAATTATGGAGGGGTATTGGCAACCTTAACATGTGTGTTATTCAAGGGTCAACTGTAGTTTATAAAATTCTCAGGCAAAAATCACAAAAAATTCTCATGTTTTGTTTCTGTTAACAAGGTAAAAAATGAACACCATGATTTCTTTCAAAGATATTTTTGTGGCAAAAAAATATATAACACAAAATTTGCCATTTTAACCATTTTTTGGCATACAACTCAATAGCATTAATTACATTTACAAAGTTGTACAACCATTATCACAAAGACAACTTCTGTAGCCATTAAGGAGTAATTTCCCATTCTCCTCAGTCTCTGGTAACCTCTAATCAATGAATTTGTCTATTCCAGTTATGGCATAGGAGTCAGATCATAAAATATTCATCCTTTGGGGTCTGGTTATTTTACCCAGTGTAACATTTTCAAGGTTCACTGATACTGTAAGCAGGTATCATAAATTCATTTCTTTTCACGGTTTAATAATATTCCATTGTATGTATATAACACATTTCTGTTTATCCATTGATTTCTTTATGGCTACCTGGATTGCTTCCATTTGTTGTCTATGATGAATAATGCTGTAGTAAACATTGGGATACGAGTATCTCTTCGAGTCCCTGTTTTCAGTTCTTTGGGGTATATATCCAGGAGAAGATCTGTTAAGTCATGGTAATTCTATATTTAGCTTTTTGAGGAAACTCCAAAATATTTTTGCAGTGGGATGCATCATTTTACTTCACTACCAGCAATCTTTGAGGATTCCTATTTCTCCACATTTTTGTAAATAGTTGTTTTCTGTTAAAAATTTTTGTTAGAGCTGTTCTAGTAGGTGTGATCTCATTGTGGTTTTCATTCCCTTAATGACTAATGATGTTGAGCCTTTTTAAAATATCCTTATTGGTTATTTGTATATCTTTGGAGAAATGTCTATTCAAGTCTGTTGCTCATTTTTTAATTGGGTTGTCTTACTGAGTTCTTTATATATATTGTGGGTATTAAGCCCTTATGAAATATGATTTGTAAATGTTTTCTCGTATGGAGGCTGCATTTAATGAAGTTCAGTTTTTTAATTTTAGTGCTCATGTTTTTGGTATTATGCCCAAGAATCCAGTGGTCATGAAGATTTGCCCCTGTATTTTCTTCAAAAGAGTTTTATGGTTTTCTGTCAGAATGGCTAAAATTAATACAGCAAACAACAGGTGTTGGCAAGGATGCAGAGAAGGGGCAACCCTCTTGTACTGTTGGTGGGAAAGCAAACGGGGGCAGCCACTCCGGAGAACAGTATGGAGGTTCCTCAAAAAATTAAAAATAGAACTACCTATAATCCAGCAATTTCACTAATAGGTATTTACCCAAAGGATACAAAAATACTGATTCGAAGGGCACATGCACCCCATTTTTTATAGCAGCAATGTCCACAATAGCCAAACTATAGAAAGAGTCCAGATGCCTATCAACAGATGAATGGATAAAGAAGATGTGGCATGCATACAACACACACACACACAAATAGAATATTACTCAGCCATCACAAAGAATGAATGCTTGCCATTTGCAATGATGTGGATGGGGCTAAAGTGTATTATGCTAAGTGAAATAGATCAGTCAGAGAAAGACAAATACCATATGATCTCAACCATATATGGAATTTAAGAAAAAAACAGATCAACATATGGGAAGAGGAAAACAAAGGAGAGAGGGGAACCCTAAGAGACTCTTGAGGATACAGAACAAACTGAGGGCTGATGGAGGGAAGAGAGTAGGAGAACGGCTAGATGAGTGATGGATATTAGAGCACTTGTGATGAGCACTGGATATTGTATGTCAGTGAGGAGTCACTGAAATCTATTCCTAAAACCAACATTGCACTGCATGTTAAGTGCAAATTAAATTAAGAATAATGAACTAGTAATCTTATTATTTTCTGTTCTGTGTGAACTCTTAGGACATACCACATAAGCAATGTAGAATAAAACATAAATGACTAGAAACTTTGAGTTTCTAGAAACATGTAATCAGCCCTTTTAAGTTCTGTTTGGTATGTTTTGAGAAATCATCCTTATAGTCTTTCATTTTCCCAGATTAGAGAAAGCAACGAAAGAAAAAGCAGTCTCTGTGCCAATATTACTGTATTCGCTCTTTTCAATTTTAAGAAAAAGGAAATTTAAATGTAATAATGAAAAAAATAATGGGATAGAAATTAAATGGTGTTAGATTATATTATCATATTCTATTATAACATCTATGTATATAGCCTTGCATTATATCTAGTGTAGCTATAAAATATTTCAGCTATTTCAACACTGGTACAATTGTGATGTTTTTCTGTTTTAAGTATCTCAGGCTGTTTTGGTTAACTCTAACACAAGCCTAATTAAGGAAAGGTGAAAATTTGAAGTTTTATCTGTTCAGGCATTTGAAAGTTTTCAGTGCCAAATTATAAATCTGGAAACATGAAAATGTCTTCATATTATCCTATTAACTTTAGTGAGCTAATACTCTAATGCTATTAAAATTTGTAGGTATACATCTCATTTAATATTAATCTATTTTAAGCCATAATAAGTAAGTCCTTCTGCTTCATGTGCACTGCAAAAATAAAAGACGCAGCTACAGCTATGGTATAGTTAATCATAGTCTTTCTGCTAGTTGACAAGAAGGATCTAGAACTTCTAAGCATGTCTTCAGATTATTAGCATACTCTTCATGTCCCCAAAGGAAACAAGCTGGGACTTCCCTAGATACTTACTACTTTTTAATCCTTTTTAGAATTTATCTCTTGAGATTACCTTGATAGCCAATTCAATCCAATTTCCTCTTTTAACAGATATATTTTTTAATGTATTTACAGATGAACAGACAAATACTTAGTGCCTTGGATATAATACCATTTCATGGTCTCCCCAAATGTCCTGGCATTTTGCTCAGAGAAGTGTTCACAGCATATTGGCTAAACTCTAGTTTGTGCAATTACTTGTAGATTTCTTAAATTTGCACTGTAGTTTCAGTTGTTTGTATTTGCTATCCAAAACAAATGGACAACTGTCACACACTATTAAACTATCGCTACACTAAGCCAGGGTTAATTTCATTTTAGTGTAAAACAAACACCATCTCCTTTATCTATAGCGTTGAATTCCATCTAATTAATCTGCTCTTCATAATATTATGAATATGTTACTGCCTGGAAGTCAGAGAATTAAATAAAAGGTTTTTTTAAGGTCTTTCCATTCTGAGTCCACATTTCTGTATTGCTGTAGAACTACAAGTCCTAGCAGCTTCTAGAGTGATGTACCTCACCTTTGGTACTTTGGCTGCACATTGGAATCTCTGGAGGAGCTCTAAATACTGACATCTGGGATCCATCTCCAGAGATTCTGATTTAATTGGTCTGGGATATGGCTAGGGCACCAGGATTCATTCATGGTCACAGTGTGAAATAACAAATTAATACCCAGAAACTGTTTTGCTTCAAAAAACAAAACAAAGCCTTAGCTCTTTCCTTCCTTAATACAGGAAAAAAAAAACTATTTTCCATCTGTTAAAGTCAGTTGAGGACCTGGAAACTTTCCGAGATGAGAAGTTCTGTTTCATAATAATGGTCTTATTTTGTAGTTGCTCTATTTTAGGAAGGTTAATTCCTGAAATTCTGGATTAAGATTATGAATGCTGATGATTATCTCTCTTGGAAGTTTCTTTATCTTTTTATTAGTGTGATCAAGCTAACTGCTCACCTAAGTGGAGTGAAAAGAGTATGAGTAGTTTACATTTTACTTGCTATGAGGGATACATGATGCAAACCAAATTCCTTAGAAGCTGGTTATGTCATTCTGAAAAAAATGGTTTTTACTATGCAAATTTAATAATACTCTACAAAAAGAAAAAAAACCCCAAATTCCTTCCATAATGTCACAATTTTTGTTAGTCTAAAATAATATTTTTTTTAGATTTATATATACTTAACATAACTTACTAACAATTTGAAGGCTTCTGGTCAGTAAATATGAGTAATGTTAGATTGTATAACTATCTTATATGAGGAAATGCAAACTATAATTTGTTCTACTTAGTATCTGTCATGACAGGTGGTATGAGTGTTTTTGGTTGGACATGTCCCTATCTTAAAGAGAAATTCTAGTTTTCAAATCATTTGTATCTGAGCACTTAGCATCATTTCATTAAGAAATTGTTGGACTATAGATTCCATCTCTTCAATCCATCTATAATTAACACATTTTATTTAATGAGCACTTCCTTGTTACTTTATTTTTCTCTTAGATAAATGTTGAGGTTATTATGGTGCTTTCTAATAAAGTTATGGATGGAGGCACGAGTATATAGAGATATAAGAGGCATGAAACACTCTTGTGGATAGTTATCTCTTCATTGGAGAGATTGTCCTAAGGGTGAAGCAGCCACACCTGTAAATATAAATCCTATTTATCATGAAAAGAAATAAGATTTGGAGTGACTACAAGTGTTCACTTATGCTGTGCACTGCAGAACTCCAGAGAGCACCTTTCAAAAACATGACAATTTTAAAGGTCCTTCCAGGACTGCAGTGTGGCAGTCCTGACTTCAAAGCTCTGATTGCTTTTAGAATAGTCTAGGAGTTAAACTCAGGTAGATAATTCTCTATGATGAGGTAGCCTAGAATAAGCTAAGGAAGAGTAAGCTACACTGTATAAAATATATTATCTAGATTCTGGTGAATGCAAGACACCCATTATACTTGAGTTCAGGAAGTAGAAGTGGGAGGAGAACAAGGCATGTCAATTCAAGGCAATGGCTGTGAACCCAGAGACCTGAGCCACTGATACTATAGGACTCAGTGACTATTAATTCCCAGTGTCCTTTTTGTTGTTTTTAACAGCTTCCATTTTCTATTGACATTGTCCACTCTTTTACCTATGTTGCCCATCTTTTTCTCTCTTCATTAGCATTTGTTTAAATAGCTATTTTAATATCCTACTCTTATAACTCCAACATCTAGATCACTGGGGATCTACTATTTTTTGCTTCCTCTCAATTTTTGGTCACATTTTCCTAACCTTTGCTTGTCTCATAATTCTTTATTGTATGAATGATTCATGCAAATAGAAGTAAATATTATTTCCTCCCAAGACAGGGCTGACTCTTTTGTCAGACAGCTAGGGTGAGAGCCGGATCACCTGAACTTGATAATTAATCAGCTGGGGTAGAGGTAAAGTAAGGCTGCAGATTTCACTACACTCAGTTTACCTCACTCTACAGCCTATCCTATGTTTTTTTGCAGTCCTTTAATGGGACTTTATCTCTGTAGCCCTATGGAGTTCACAATGGGACCACAGGAGATTTGTACTCTGTTTTTCAGGTCTTGACTCCTTCTTGAGCATCGTCCTTTAGGTTTTTATTTAAGAGTTTAGTAGGTCTCTATCTTCTCTAATCTGAAAGGTCTGCTTTTCAGAGCTTGTAAATGGAAGTCTATTCATCCTATAAGGTTTAAAATAGGGGAAATGTCAGACTTCTGCAGAAGGTGGTGGAGTAGGAGGATCCTAAGCTTACTTCATCCCACAAATACAACTCGGTAATACTGACATCAGTGCAAATAACCCAGAAAAAAACCCGAAGACTGGCAGAACAGGCTGTCCACAGGTAAATGTAGAGAAGAGGCCACATCAAAGAAGGTAGGAAGGGTGGAGATATGGTGGAAAGCTAAACAGACCCATGGGGCTGTCTGTGGGAGGGGAGGATGCTGCAGGCTTGGAGAGTGAAGAGAAACAGACCCTCACACCAGACACCCCATATACGGGGAAACTGCATAGGAAGAACGAATCCCTCAACATTTGGCTTTGAAAACCAGAGGGGCATAATTTCTTGGATTTTTATAATCAGTAGGACTTAATACCTGGGACTTCAAAAATCAGTGGGCTTGGCTCTCAGAAACCTGCGAGGACTCAAGGAAAATGAGTCCCCACCTTTAAAGAGACAGCAAAACAAAGAGCCCCACTGAGATTTAGCATAGAAGCAGGAGTTTGAAAAACACATGGGGTGTATGAGAAGGGCGTTTGTTTACTAAACTCAGAGTAGTCTGTGCTGGAGGGGCAGGGATCTTTGGGAGACTTCTCCCAGAACAAAAGACCTGGTGCGTCACTCCAAAGTGACTCTTTTCCTGGGGAGCAGGGGAGACAACCACAAACACTAATTTGACTATGGCCCCGGCAGAGAGTTGGGGGCAGACATCTGGTCAGACTGCAGGTCTCACCAACCAGTGGAAGCTTCTTAGGGGACAACACAGGGAAAGTGCTCTGCAGTTGGGTGCTACCATATCTCCGGCAAACATGTGTTCTGACTCAAGCCTAGTGTGGCACCAGATTAGCCCACTAACTGCACAGGGACCAAATGCTCCCCAAAACAGGCAGAGAGAACCAGACTGAAGATAAAGGCAGCTCAGCCACAACACTGGGACAGAGGAGATACCTCTCATGTGCCAGGTTCTGGTGAACAGGGGACATGGTACTGCAGGGCACTAAATGACCTCTTCTTCATAAGACTACTACTTTCAAGAGCAAGAGATGTAGCTGACTTTCTTAAAAACAAACACAGATAATTAGACAAAATAAGACAAATATGTGTGAAATGAACCATAGCAATAGAGCTAAATAAAAGAGATAAGTAATACACCTGATAGAGAATTTAAAGTAATGGTCAGAATGTCTGTAAGACCCTAAGCAAAGAGAAAACAATAAAGAACAAATCAGAGATGAAGAACTCAATAACTGAAATTAGAGGAAGCAGAAGAATGTCTAAATGACCTAGAGAACAGAGTAAAGGAAAGAAATCAAGCTGAACAGGAGACAGAAAAAATATGGGGAACTCAGTGACACCATCAAGCTTAATAATATTCACATTATAGAGATCCCACAATGAGAAGTGAGAGAAAAGGGGGCAGAAAATTTATCTGAAGAAATAATAGCTATAAGTTTGAGTCTAGAGAAACAGAAATCCAGTTCCAGGAGGCACAGCGAGCCCTCAACAAAAATCAACCCACGTGGTTCCACACCAAGACACATAGTAATTCAAACAGCAACAAGTTCTTAAAAGTGACAAGAGAAAATTTTAAAAATTACATACACGAAAAAGCCCATAAGACACACAGTGATTTTTCAGCAGATACTCTGCAAGGCAGAAGGGACTGGCATGATAAACCCAAAATTCTGAAAGAAAACCTGCAACCAAGTATACTTCTATGATTCAGCATAGAAAGAGATAAAGAGTTTCCCAAACAAAAGTTAAAGGAATTCATCGCCACTAAATCAGCTCTACCAGAATTGTTAAATGGGACTCTGAGTAGAAAGGAAAGACCATAAAAGTAGGAGTAAGAAGAGCAGGAAGCAGAAAAACAGTAAAATTAAGTCTATTTTTAAAAGTTCATGGAGCCACAAAATGAAAAGATATAAAGTATGACACCCTATACCTAGAATGTGGGAGAGAAGTAAAAGAATGAGTTCAAACTTAAGCGACCATCAACTTAATACAGACTTAATAAGATATTACATACAAACCTAATGGTAACCATAAAAGAAAAATAGATATGCAAAAAATGAAGAAAAAGAAACCCAGGTACATCACTAAATAAAGCTAGCAGAGAATGAGGGAAAAGACATATATATGGAGACAAATAAAATGAAAACACAATGGTTCAAAAAGTCTTTGGATTCAGCAAAAGCTGTCCTAAGAGGGAAGTTTATAGCGATACAGGCCTATCACAAATCAGTACAAAGGTTAAAAACCACATTATCATTTTAAGAGATATTAAAAAGGCATTTGACAAATTAGAACATCCATTCATGATAGAAACCATAACAAAGTGGATTTAGAGGGAACATACGTCAACATAATAAAGAACTTGTATGAAAAACCCAAAGGTAACTTCATACTCAATGGTAAAATACTAAGAGCTTTTCCCCTGTGATCAGCAACAAGACAAGGATTTCCACTCACTTCTATTTAACATAGGACTGGGAATGGGAAAAAGTCTCTTCAACAAATGGTGTTGAGGAAAATGAATAGCTCTATCCAAAAGAACAAAATTGGACCACTATCCTATCCCATACACAAAAATTTCAAAATGGATTAAAGACCTAAGATGTGAGATCAGACCATTAAAATGCTAGAAAAGAGCACAGGCAGTAATTTCACATAGGCCATAGCAATGTTTTTCTGGCTGTGTCTCCTGAGGCAAGGGAACAAAAGCAAAAGTAAACTACTGGGACTACATTGAAATAAAAAGCTTCTGCACAGCAAAGGAAACTGTTAACTAAAAGATAACCTATTGAATGGGAGAAGCTATTTGCAAATGACTTATCTGATAAAGGGTTAGTATCCAAAATATATCAAGAACTGATAAAACTCAGCACCCTGAAAACAAAAATCCAATTAAAAAGGGGACAGAAAACATGAATAGACATTTCTCCACAGAGGATATACAGATGGCCAACAGACACATGAAAAGATGTTCAACACCATTAGAGAAATGCAAATCAAAACCACAATAAGATATCACCTTACACTGTCAGAATGGCTACAAAAACCAACAAGGAAATATCAATGGTTGGCAAGGATGCACAGAAAAAAGAACCCTTGTGCACTACTGGTGGGAATAGAAATTGGTATAGCTACTGTGGCAAACAATATGGAGGTTCCTCCAAAAACTGTAAGCAGCATTACATTTTGACCCAGAAATTCCACTACCAGGTATTTACCCAAAAGATATGAAAACACTAATTTGAAAAAATATATGGACCCCTGTTTATTGCAGAATTATTTACAATGGCTAAATTATGGAAGCAGCCCAAGTGTCCATTGATAGATGCCTGGATAAGAAGATGTGGTGTATGTGTGTGTGTGTCATGGGATATTACTCAGCCATAAAAAGGAATGAAATTTTGACATTTACAACAAAATGGATGGAGCTAGAGAATATAAATCTAAGTGAAATAAGACAGCCAATCGAAGAGAAATACCATATGATTTCACTCATATGTGGAATTTAAAAAACAACAAAAATGAACAAAGGAAAAAGAGACAAACTAAAAAACAGACTTGTTACTATATGGAACAAAGTGACGGTTACCAGAGGGAAGGTGGGAGGGGGTGGATCAAGAGTACATGTGCCCCGGGCACTGAGTGTTATATAGTATTGTACAATTACTGTATTATATACCCGAAACAAACACTGTGTTAACTATACAGAAATTAAAATAAGGGAAATTTCTTAAGGAGAATTCTTACTATATATTTGTTGTAGGCCCCTTTCTATATTATGACTTGATAGTTAAACTCTGTAAGACTGCAGGAAATTCCTTTTTTGGCACCAACTACTTAATCTCTAGTTTTGCCACAGCTCTTAGCAGATGTCTTAGAGGGGAAATTTGCCATGTTTGGATTACTCTTCCAATCTGACATGCCAGTCCATATGGTTATTGAAACCTCTGCTCATTTCTCGTACTCCTAGTAGACTTCTCTCCCTATGGCAAGAACAATCCTGAGGTAATTCCCAGCCTTAGAAAATACTCCCAAAGAAGCACATAGCTGGCAATATTAGCTTTCCTTGGGGACTTTCCCCACACTGGAATTTTAATTCAGTTTACATTTTAAAATTTCCATATCTCTTTATTACTATGATTTTTGTAATTTATTATTTCCCCCTAAGACAGGGGCATCGATACTGATTCTTCCCATCATTTATTATATTTTACTATATCTTATATATCCTGGAGGAAGAACTCTCCACTGTTACTCCCAGAAATAGTAGCTTGATATGTACTTATTCCTGCTGTTTTTCAGGGTTCTTTGGCTATTTTCTCATTGTCGTGGTCTGAATCAGGCCCCATGTACCCCTCTAATCTGGTTCCCTCATCCAGCACATCCATCTTTTGTTTTTGGTTTTTGTTTTTTTTGCTGATGATCAAATGAGATTGCTGAACCAAGAAAGAACAGCCCTGCATCCCATTTTATCACTGTATCTCAAATATGTAATAAGTCTACAACACAGTGGAGGTTTACTAAAATTGTTCATGTTTTCTGATCATTTGGGATAAAAGGTGTAATATAGCACAAACAATAGTCTGCAGCCACTGCACAGACCCAGAATCCTCATCAGAGAACCTTTATGTTCCCTGTTTACCTGTCATTACTCACAAGAGTACGCCACACACCTTAATCATAGAATAGGTTAAAATGATTACTAGGTGTTTCAGTGGTGGATTAAGTTTTTCATTTCTTCTCTTAAGGTCCATCTCCTTAATCTTCATTTTTCATTCCAAAACTGACCACAGTTTCCCAGGATGATTCATAATCAATACATGTATTGCTCACTGCCCCAACATAGTGGTCAGACATTAGAATAAATGAACACTGCTGAAATACTTTTTTAAAAAAATTAAATAACACCATTTACTAGACAATGACAGTCCAGTTTGAGTTTGGCTGTGCTGAGTTTCTTCTTCTTTTTTTTTTAATATATATTTTATAATTTTTTATTTTTTATAAACATACATTTTTATCCCCAGGGGTACAAGTCTGTGAATTGCCAGGTTTACACACTTCACAGCACTCACCATAGCACATACCCTCCCCAATGTCCACAATTCCACCACCCTCTCCCTAGTCCCTCCCCCCAGCAACCCTCAGTTTGTTTTGTGAGATTAAGAGTCACTTATGGTTTGTCTCCCTCCCAATCCTGTGCTGAGTTTCTTTATTCTTTCAAAATATTCAGTGTCCATCCAGTACCAGAGTCATCTTACTATTTTTCAGCAAGTTTAACTTTGTGTCATCCATTGTACACAGTAGTTAGGGAATGTACTGGTACTAGGGAAAGCAATTAAAATCATCAGCTCAGGGCCAATGTCAGATGCAGCCACTCTCTCTCACCCTAAGGATTTGTCTCCAGTGCTAATTTCAGATGCCAGTGGTCAGTGGGTGGGTTTTAAATTAATGTGCATATGGATACATTTATGTTATATATCCAAGTGTCTGGAAATGTATTTTCAGCCAACATCCAACTTCATATGGAATTAATAAAGCAAGTTCTATATATGCAAAATAATAAAGGGGATGAGTTTGTGTGTGTGAGTCTATAAGTATGTATATGAGAGACAGAGTGGGAGAGAATGAAAGTGCTGGTAGTTTTTAAGAGCTTTGGAGTGGTGATGTTTGCAAAAATGTACAATTTGTATTAGAATTCATCTGGATCATAAACTTAAGAAAAGGCATTCTAATTTTGAGTCCAGTGCCTAATGGAACTATTCTGCCTTAGATAGAGACCATGGATTCAATGACCCAACCCCAGATTAACACTGAGTCACATGAATGGGATGGACATACTCTAAATTAATGTGAGCTAGCACTTTAAACCTCTTGTCAGGTACTAGTTGCAGCTATGACTCTGTCAATCTTAGTTCTTTTCCCTTAAGTAACTGCTATTTCTAGACATTTCATCCTCAATTTATTAGTGTCCAATTTCCAATTGACATGGTTCCCAGCCCTGTTACTATCTCTGAAACAGGATCTAGAAACCAGATTCCATAAGAAACAGTTGAAGGAATGTGAATATTTCATGTATGGAATGAAGACTTGCAAAGAACATCAAATGTGTCTTTGTATATTCTAAGAAAAATCTCTGTATAATCTAGGAAGATAAAGACATACCAATAAAAGAAAACTTGTGAGAAGGCAGATTTTATTCAACAGAGATTTGTCTGATAGAATTGTTAAAATGTACAAACTTCCTTTTTTAGGTAGTGAACTCCCTAACACTGCATGTGATAAGCAGAGTATAGAAGCCTTCTCTGAGTGGGATCATTGAGGCTGTTTGTGTACTTGTTGGAGCAGTTACATTACGTATCCTCTGTAGCTCCTTATAATCTGTACTCTATATTTTGTGGGAACGCATCTAACTACTTGTTTTTAATGTAGTTTATGATACTGTCAGGCTTTGATACGTGGTTGGCTTCTGAAAAAAAAAATTTAAACTCCTAAGTAAATCCTACAGCAAAAATAAAGTCTGATTCTGTCACTGGAAAATAAATAGAAAGGAAAAGGTACTATGGAATTTGTAAGCCCTTTCAAAAAATTATCCTGTGAATAAAATTGCTCCAGTTTCAGAGGAAATATAAAGGTTAACGCACTCTCTGCTAAGAGGCACCATGAAGTCTGTAGCATATTTGAAAATTTCTGACTTATCTCCAGCTCTGTGAGAAGGCAAATTTCTGGTTTATATTCAGACTCCTGCTGTTTGAGCATGTATTGTTTTGTTTTCTATTAGAGATAAGCATTCTTTTCCATGTGGATATTCCTTCATTTATATTGAGCATGTATAAACTTGCAGAATTATTCTAACACCTTCAGATAATATTATGTCCAAATAAAACAATTCCCCAGGCTTTCACAAGAAATGAGTGAGTTTGTCATAAATAGATCTCAGATGCCTGAAAATCAGCCCCATGCTTTTTCTTACTGTCAGGAAAATTAAGACATGGAGTTTTAAATCATAACCTTTTTTTTTTTTTTTAAATTTCCTTGACTTGAGAGTATAGTCAGAAAAAAATTCAACATGGAACTTTTTTTTTTTTTTTACTGCAAAAGATCTTGGTAAAACTTCTTAGCTAGTTAGCTTCACATGCATAATTATGTAAAAGTGTTTGCTTCGAGAACCAACCAACATGACGTGAGTGGAAATCATGTCAACTGGATACTGATAAACTGAGGATACAATGCCTGGAAATGGTGGACACTTCAGGTAAGAGAACAAAGACTGACAGAGTCATCAGTGAAAATAGTACCTAATAACAAATAGAAAGTGTTAGCTCATGTTTACCTAGAATATTTCCATCCCTTTCCACATCACCCATTTTATGTATAAAATATGAATTTATAAGAAGAAAAACATTTAAAACATGTCAGCTTTGATCTGTCCACAGAAGCTTGGCAGGCCAGAAGAGAGATACATTCAATGTGTTGAATGGTAAAAATATGCGGTCAAGAATACTTTATCCAGCAAGGCTGTTATTCAGAAAAGGAGAGAAAAAGAGTTTCCCAGACAAACAGAAACTCAAGAAATTCATGACCACTAAACCACCCCTGCAAGATATAATGAAGGGGACTCTTTGGGGGAAAATAAGACCAAAAGCAACCAAGACTAGAAGAAGGAGCATCACAAGAACACCAACTTTGCAGGGAACACAATAGTACTAAATTCGTATCTATCAATCACTCTGAATGTAAATGGACTAATTGCTCCAATCAAAAGACAAAGGTTATCAGAACTGATTAAAAAAAAAATGGACCCTACAAGAGACTCATTTTAGAACTAAAGACACCTGCAGATTGAAAGTGAGAGGGTGGAGAACCTGTCATTCTAATGGATGTCAAAAGATAGCCAGATAGCCATACTCATATCAGACAAGCTAGATTTCAGACCACAGACTATAATGAGATGAAGAAGGGCATTACAGTATGATTAAGGGGTCCATCGATCAAGAAGATCTAACAATTAATACTTATGCTCCCAACTTGGGAGCACCCAAAAGATAAATCAATTAATAACACACTAAAGGAGGGGCACCTGGGTGGCTCAGTGGGTTAAACCTCTGCCTTTGGCTCAGATCATGACCTCAGGGTCCTGGAATCAAGCCTCCCCCCCCACCACCTCCTGCCCCACCGCCCCACATCGGGCTCTCTGCCCAGCAGGGAACCTGCTTCTCTGCCTACTTGTGATCTCTCTCTCTCTCTGTCAAATAAATAAATAATTAAAAAAAATAACACACTAAAGGAACACAGTGATGATAATACAATAATAGTAGGGAACTTTAACACCCTATTTACATCAATGGAGAGATCATCAAAGCAGAAAATAAACAAGGAAATAATGGCTTTGAATGATACACTGGACCAGATGGATTTAACAGGTATAATAAGAACATTTCATCCTAAAGTAGCAGAATATACCTTCTTCTCAGGTGCTTATGGAACATTCTCCAGAAAAGATCACTTGTGGGTCAAAAATCAGCCCTCAACAAGTACTAAAAGACAAGTCATACCATACATATTTCAGACCTTGATACTATGAAACTTGAGGTCAACCACAAGAAAAAAATTGGGACGACCACAG
The DNA here is from genome assembly GCF_011764305.1 of Mustela putorius furo. Lineage (NCBI taxonomy): Eukaryota > Metazoa > Chordata > Mammalia > Carnivora > Mustelidae > Mustela > Mustela putorius. The sequence continues at coordinate 6,065,151 of NW_025421294.1, forward strand.
ATATACAGAGGTTAAAGAATGAATGGGTTAACCAAGAAATTAAATAAGAAATAAAAAAATACATAGAATCAAATGCAAATGAAAATAAGACTGTCCAAAACCTTTGGAATGCAGCAAAGGCAGTCCTAAAAGGGACATAAATTGCAATACAGGTCTACCTCAAAGAAGCAAGAAAAGCCTCAAATACATCTAAAAGAGCTAGAAAAAGAAAGCAAATAAAGCCCAAATACAGAAAAAGAAGGGAAATAAAGATTAGAGCAGAAAAAAACCAATACAGAAACAGAAAAAAACAAAACAAAACCCCAAACCCAAAACCCAGAAGAACAGATCAATGAAACTAAGAGCTGGCTCTTTGAAAGAATTACTAAAATTGATATACCCCTAGCCAGATTAATCAAAAAGAAAAGAGAAAGGACCCAAATAAATAAAATCATGAATTAAAGAGGAGAGATTACAACCACCACCACAGAAATATGAAAAATTATAAGAGTATTATATGCCAACAAACAGTATTTTGGAAGAAATGGATGAATTTTAGAAACATAAAAACTACCAAAGCTGAAACAGGAAGAAATAGAAAATTTGAATAGACCCATAACCAGCAAAGAAATTGAATCAGTAATCAAAAATCTCCAACAAACAGAGAAGGCCAGATGGCTTCCCAGAGGAATTCTACCAGACATCTAAATAAGAGTTAATACCTATTCTTCCCAAACTGCTAAAAAAAAAAGAAGGAAAACTTCTAGACTCATTCTACAAGACCAGTATTACCTTCAATCCAAAACCAGATAAAGACCCCACTAAAAAGGAGAATTCTAGTCCAATATTCCTAATGAACAAGAATGCAAAAATTCTCAAGATACTAGCAAATCAAATTCAATGCTACATTAAAAGAATTATTCACCCCAAACAAGTAGAATCTATTCCTGGGTTGCAAGGCTGGCTCAGTATTTGCAAGTCAATATACCACGTTAATAAAAAAAGGATAAGAACCATATGATCCTCTCAACAGATGAAGAAGAAGCATCTGACAAAATAAAGCCTGCCCTCATCCTAAAACCTCAACAAAGTAGGGATACAGACAACATATCTCAACATCATAAGGCCATATACAAAAGATCCACATCTAATAACCTCCTCAATGGGAAAAAACTGAGAGCTTTTCCTCTACGATCAGGGGCAAGACAGAGATGTCCACTCTCACCATTGCTATTTAACATAATACTCCAAGTCTTAGCCTCAGCAATCAGTCAACAAAAGGCATCCAAACTGAGAAGGAAGAAATCACACTTCACCATCTGGAAGAAGATGATTCTCTATGTAGAACATCTGAAAGACTCCACAAAAAAATTGCTGGAACTAATACACGAAGTCAGCAAAATCACAGGGTACAAAATCAACATACAGAAATATGTTGCACTTCTATATAGCAATAATGAAGTAGTAGAAAAAGAAACCAAGGAATCAATCCCATTTACAATTGCACCAAAACCCTTAAGATACCTAGGAATAAACCTAACCAAAGAGGCAAAAGATCTATACTCTGAAAACTATAGAACACTCACGAAATAAATTGAAGAGGACACAATGAAAGGGAAAAACATTCCATCATCAAGAACTCTAAGACCAAACATTGTTAAAATGTCTGTACTACCCAAAGCGACCTACACATTTAATGCAATCCCTGTAAATATACCACCAGCATTTTTCACAGAGCTAGAACAAATAATCCTAAAATCTGTATGGAACCACAAAGACCCTGAACAGCCAAAGTAATCCTGAAAAAAAGGAAAAGCTATGGACATCATGATTCCAGACTTCAAGCTGTATTACAAAGCTGTGATCATTAAGACAATATAGTACTGGCACAAAACACACATATCAATGAAACGGAATAGAAAACCGAGAAATGGACCCAGAAGTGTATGATCAACTAATCTTCAACAAAGCAGTAAAGAATATCCAATGGAAAAAAAGACAGTTTCTTCAACAAATAGTGCTGGGGAAAACTGGACAGCCACAGGCAGAATGAAACTGGACCGCTTTCTTATACCATACACAAAAATAAATGAAAAATGGATGAGACCTAAATGTGAGACAGGAAACTATCAAAATTCCAGAGAAGAACAGAGGCAGCACCATTTTTTACCTTGGCTGTAGCAACTTCTTACTAGACACATTGCCAGAGGCAAGGGAAACAAAAGCAAAAATCAACTACTGGGTCTTCACCAAGCTAAAAAGTTTCTGCACAATGAAGGAAGCATCCACAAAACTAAAAGACAGCCTATGGAATGGGAGAAGATATTTGCAAATAACATACCTGATAAAGGGTTAGTACCAGAATCTGTGAAGAACTTATCAAACTCAACACCCCAAAACCAAATAATCCAGTTAAGAAATGGGCAGAAGACATGAATAGACACTTTTCCAAAGAAGACATCCAGATGGAAAACAGAATTATGAAAAGACGCTGAAAATCTCTCATCAACAGGGAAATACAAATCAAAACCCCAATGAGATACCACTTCACACCTGTTAGAATGTCTAAAATTAATAACACAGGAATCCAAAGATGTTGGCAAGGATGACGAGAAGGGGGAACCCTCCTGTACTGTTGTTGGGAATGCAGACTGGTATAGCCACTGGAAAACAGTATGGAGGCTCCTCAAAAAGTTAAAAATAGAACTATCCTCTGACTCAACAATTGCACTACTAGGTATTTATCTGAAGTATATGAAAATATGGATTTGACACGCACCCTGATGCTTATAGCAGCATTGTGAACAGTACCAAAACTATGGAAAGAGCCCAAATGTCCATTGGCTCATGAATGGATAAGGAAGATATAGTATGTATTTATGTATATTTATATATAAATATATAGATACATATACATGTACACACCCATATTTTTACACAAAGTAAAATATTACTCAGCCATCATAAAGAATGAAATCTTGCCATTTGTAGTGATGTGAATGGAGCTAGAGGGGATTATGCTAAGCAAAGTAAGAGAAAGACAAATACCATATGATTTCACTCATATGTGGAGTTTAAGAAACAAAACAGATGAGCCCATTGGAACACAAGAAGAGGGAGGGAAGCTAATCCTAAAAGACTTAATGACAGAGAACAAACTGAGGGTTAATGGAGGGAAGAGGGAAGGGGAGTGGGCTAAATGGGTGATGAGTATAAAGGAGGGTGCTTGTTAGGATGAACACTGGGTGTTGTATATAAGTAATGAATCACTAAATTCTACTTCTGAAACCAGTATTACACTATATGTTAACTAGAACTTAATAAGAATTTGAAAAGAAAAAGAGAAAACATGTCTGCTTGACTCTTCAGTATTTCCAAGATACTATTTAATAGGGTAAAAGGAATAGGTCTTTTCTAGTGTGAGTGAGCTATATGGCTAAATGAGTTCTCTAAGAGTTTATGTGAACTTTATTGATTTGGAAATCTAAAACTATGTTAAAATGTTTTGTTTTGTTTCTGTAGAACACTAATTTTGTGGATCCAAAGGCAGCTATGGGAATATCCATTCTGTTTCATACAACATCCCCCTTCTCACCTTACTTCCTTCTACCAACCTCAGAAAACTAGGCTGTAAAGAATATTTTCTTAGGAAAACAATTAACATGGCAAAGGTGGCATGGTATGTTGAGTATGGTAGTAAAACTATGGGAATCACAGACCCCAATTTTCAAATATGACCTCATTTCCTGCAACTGTATTATCTTTCAGGAAGATAATTCAATCAATATCTTATTAAATGTGGTTTCTTTCTTTCTCTCTCTCTCTCTCTCTCTCTTTTTTTTTTTTGTTTAGATTTTATTTATTTGACAGAAATCATGAAGTGGTCAGAGAAGCAGGCAGAGAGAGAGGAGGAAGCAGGATCCCTGCTGAGCAGAGAGCCCAATGTGGGGCTTGATCCCAGGACCCTGGGATCATGACCTGAGCTGAAGGTAGAGCTGAGCCACCCAGGTGCCCTAAATGTGGTTTATTTCTTATAAAAATATTAAGAAATGAAGAAAAATACTACATGTAATGTATATTATTGCCGAGAAGGAAATTTATGACCTAACTATTAATTTTTAATAAGTAAAAAGGATAAAAATTAATGACCTAAAAAGCCATGTTAATATGGCATAAAAAGGACAGAATAAACCCAAGGAGTGTAGCAATAGGGATTTAATAAAGTACAGAAATTAATGAAGTGGAAAGTAAAGATATAATAGAGTCAATTTCCAAAAAAATTTTTTAATGTTTTTTGTTTAAAATTTTTTTTATTTTTTGATTAAAAAGAATAAAATTGAGAAGTATATAGCAAGATCAGAAAAAGAAACCACCCAGGGTATGAATAAATAATAAGAATACAAAGAAAACATAACTTTAGATATGGGATAGATTAAAAGATATAAACAACTTTTTGTTAACAAATTTTAAAACAAAAAAATGGACAAACTTCTAGCAAAATGATACATAAACCAACTAAAGAAGAAATTGATAAAACAAATATATTCTAAAAAAGGAAATGGAGACAATTTTACTCATATATACATATATTTTGAGACACATATTTATGTCTCAAAATATTAGCAAACCAAATCTAGCAGGGCACAAAAATGATCAAATTGAGTTTATCTCAGGAATATAACAGTAGTTTCACATGAGAAAATCTATTACAACCTATTAATGCAATTCAGTACATTAACAGATTCATGAAGTAGAACTATTAAGATCACCTCAAGAAATGCTAAAAAAAATCACAAAATTAAAAATCTATTCAAGAAAAAATTAGCAAATTGGGAACAGATGGTGACTTTCTTAAAACCTGATATAGAGTATTCACTGAAAACACAGAGCAACAGTCTACTCCATGGTAAATATTAAGTGTATATTTTAATATCAGATATGCTATCACTTTTCCAATTCAAAATCAAATAGAAGCCCTAGCTCAGAAAGTATGGTAAGATAAAACAGAAAAAAGTATATTACACTGAAAGATATAAAACTGTCTTAATTTCAGATAAGACAGATATGATGGTCTTCACTGAAAGCTCTTCAAACTCTATAATTAGAGTGAATATAATTTATTAAACTTGCTAAATATTAGACCACTATCCCACATAATTACATGTCTATACAACAATAATTATGGAATAATTTTTAAAACCTAGCATCACTGCATAATAAATATTCAGAAGAGTAGGCTATTATTTAAAGAAAGAACTTCTGTAAATTAAGAGATTGATTCTAGATAAAGACCTAAACGAGAAGGTAAAACTATAAAGTTAATATAAAAAAAATCTAAGAGGAAATTTTTGGATTTGGGAATTTCTCAAAACTTCAAAACACAGTAAGGCAAAAGTAAGGTGGATTTAATTATATCAAAGTTAAGGATTTCTTTCAATGAAGGACAACATAAACAATATACAGATGATAAAGTGGGATAAGAAATCTGTAATGTCTAAAGCTGGTCAGGGATTAATACAGAGACTATAGAAGAAATGTGGGAAGAATGATAAAGGCAAAAACCCTTTTAGAAAAATGAGTAAAGGATTTAAAAAATAAGAATCCAAAAGACTAATAAGCATTTGACAGAATCTCAACCTGTTAAAGATCAGATAAATGCAAATTAAAATAATGGAGGTTCCTAAGTCTTATTCTCTAACACATGTCAATTTCCAAAATTCTAATTCTTCCCAACCTTCAAGCACTGTTAATAGGTACCTACATCAGTCTTTTGGGAACTGCTGGCACTAATTTAGTCAAGTTAGGTGTATGCATATTCTATGATGTAGACATTAGCTCCTAAGTCTACACACTAAATAAATATTCACTTGGTTCACATTAAGATATTCATTAGTGTTATGTATGGTGTCAGGGACTGGAAGGCATCCTGCGTTCCAGTCAGTGAATAGATAGATAAAATGTGGTAGATGCTTATCGAAGTAGAGCATTAATTAGAACCCACAGATTAGAGGTACAAATAGCAGCCTGGATGGAGCTAAAAGCTTGGTGCTAGGTAAAAAAGTAAGAAATGGGGGTGCCTGGGTGGCTCAGTTGGTTAAGCCTCTGCCTTCAGCTCAGGTCATGATCCTAGGGTCCTAGGATGAAACCTTGCATTAGGCTTCCTGCTTAGCAGGGAGCCTCCTACTCCCTTCTCCTGCTCTCCCTGCTTGTACACTCTTTCTCTCTGTCAAATAAATAAATAAATAAATAATTTTCCAATTTTAGTATATGTGCTGCCGAAGCGAGCACAATAAATAAAAATTTAAAAAAAGAGAGAGTGCAATATATATTTCTGTAAATTAAAATACATGCAAAGAAAATAACAAATACTATATAAGAATACTAACAAAAAGATACACATTAAATAAACCAAACATAATGGAGAGTAGAGTATGGGGATAAAAGGAAACTAGTGAGTGTGGACTAGTAATGATGGTATGCCATAAATTAAGAAACAGGACTTGTCCAACTCTGCACTCAAGGTTCAGAAATGGAGAAAAGAGGACAACAACATAGCAAGTATATAGAAATAAATCTATACAAAAGATGTCTAAGGCAATTTGTAAAGAAAATTATAAAGTTTTATTATAAGGCATTAAAGATTTAGAAGATCTATATAAAAGAAGATTAAAAACTAGTTAGTAGACAGGAAGAATTGTTGCTGTAAGATGTCAGTTCTCTCCAAATTGACTCATACATTGAATAAGACCTCTTTATTTCAATACAGTATAATTTTACATAGAACTTGACAAGATGATTATAAAATTCAAAGAGCCAGGATAAAAACACACAAAACCCAAAAACCAAGGCACTCTTACAGCACAATTAGTTTGAAAGGGGACATCAAGACTTATTATAAAGCTTTACTAATTAACACAATATGGTACTGAGGTTTTGGAAAGATGATGGAGTAAGAGAATCCTGAGTTCTTGTTCTGTGGACAGGAAGAGATAACAACTGCATCAATGCAACTGTCCTTGAAAACAACCTGAGGACTACCAGACCTTCTGCAGCTAATCCTAGAAAGAAAGTCACATAGAGAAAGGTAGGAGGAGTGGACACTGTTGGGACCAAAGTTCCTGCCTGACTAACCACAAATGGGAGAAACAAGAGGATCAGGTTACATGCCAGTCACCCTAGTCACCTGCACTGAGAAGATGAGTCCCATAGTATTTGGTTTCAAAAGCCAGCAGGGCCTAACTCTGGGAACTTTAAAAATCAGTGGGCCTAATTCCCAGAGAGCCATGGGGTGATAAGAAACTGAGTCCCCAAACATAAAGGGCCAGCATACTAAGTAACTTACCTTGAGACACAAGCACAGAAGCAGCACTTTGAAAAGTGCCTAGGATATACATGAAGAAGCTTTATTGACTATTCTAAGAATGTGTTTCCGAGGGGCAGGGATCTGTGGATTTTTCCACCAAAAGTACTGGTGAGTACCATTTCTCTTCCTCTTCCCTGGCCTAGACAGCCAGAGTCAGTGGTAACACTATTGACCTTGCTGGTACTGTGTATCCTGCCCTAGCATTTCCCTGCCAACCTGTCCCTTCTGACCGACCTACCTTAGCAGGCATTCCTCTAAAGTGGCTCCAGTCCTAACAATTCCTGTAGGTGGCCCTTGCTGGAATGGCACCACTCCAAAATGAATCCTGTCCCGGGAAAAGGGAGATAATCCCAGACACCAGTATGCCTGTAGTTCCTGCAGTTGGGCCTCTTAGCAAGCTACATAAGGAACAGCCCTGCCCTTCAGTATGCTTGCAACTATGGTAGAAAGGTTAACTCTAGACAAGTAGGCTCAGTGCTGTCCCACCCACCAATAAGCTCCAAGATAGCAGAAGGGCCTTTCAAAGACTGAGGGAGCAAACCCTGCCCAGTGTGCTGACAGCAAGTAAAGCTGGTCATTGCAGCTGGCTGGGCTTAAGACAATCATGGCTCAGACACAACAGGAGGGCACATGCAGCCCACACAAGAGATACCCCTGGAGCAGCTGGCTCTGGTGACCACGGGTAATTGAACTATAGGGCATCACAGGACCTCTTCTAAACTAGGCCACTACTTTCAATATCATGAGTTATAGCTGAACTACCTAATATACAGAAATAAACACAGAGAGTTAGAAAAAAGGAGGCAAAGGAATAAGTCCCAAATGAAAGAACAAGACAAAATCACAGTAAAAGAGCTAAATGAAACAGAGATAAGCAGCATTTCTGATAAAGAATTAATAATAATAGTCATACATTAACAGATATTTCTCCAAAGACATACAGGTGGCCAGAAGACACAAGAAAAGATGCTCAACATCACTCATCATCAGGGAAATGCAAATCAAAACTACAATGAATTATCACTTCATACCTGTCAGAATGGCTAAAATCAACATAAGAAAAAAATATTGGCAAGCATGGGCTGAAAAAGGAACCCTCTTGCACTGTTGGTGGGAATGCAAACTGGCAGCCATTGTGGAAAACAGTATGGAGTTTCTTTCAAAAGTTAAAAATCGGACTCTCCTACAACCCAGTAATTGTACTAGTGGGCATTTACACCCAAAATAGAAAAACACTAATTCAAAGTGATATATGCACCTTGATGTTTATAGCAGCATTATTTACAACAGCCCAGACATGGAAGCAGCGTAAGTGTCCCTTGATAGATGAGTGGATAAAGAAGATGTGAGAGAGATATATATATCATATATACATGTCTATGTATATATATATGATATATATACACACATGTATGTATATACATACATGTATATATCATGGAATATTATTCAGCCATTGAAAGAATAAACTCTTGCCATTTCTAAGTACATGTATGGAGCTAGAGAGCTACAGAGTATAATGCTAAGTTAGAGAAAGGCAAGTACCATATAATTTCACTCATATGTGGAATTTAGAAAACAAATCAGCAAAGGAAAAGAAAAAGAAACCAAGATACACACTCTTAACTATAGAGAACAAACTGATGGTTACTAGAGAGGGCTAGGTGGGGGATGCATGAAAGAGATGATGGGGATTAAGGAGGGCACTTGTCGAGATGAGCACTGGGTGACCAAAGAATTGTTTAATCATTATATTGTGTACCTGAAACTAATAAGACACTATGTTAACTACAATGGAGTTAAAATAAAACAATAAAAAATGGTCATAAAGATACTCATTGGAAACTGAGAAACAAGTGGAGAAGATCAGGGAGAAGATCTACAAAGAGACAGGAAATATTAAAAAGACCAGTCAAAGCTTAAATAAAGCTGAAATAAAATGCATGATAGAGGACATCAACAGCAGATTAGATGATGCAGAAAAGTTCTTTATAGATCTTGGATACCAGCCCTTTATCTGTAATGTTATTTGCAAATATCTTCTCCCACTCTGTGGGTTGCCTCTTCATTTTATGGACTATTTCCTTAGCTGTACAAAAGCTTTTTATCTTGACTCAAAAGTTCATTTTCACTTTCATCTCCCTTGCCTTTGGAGACATGTCTTAAAAGCAGTTGCTGTGGTTGATGTCGAAGAGGTTACTGCCTACATTCTCCTCTAGGATTGTGATGGATTCCTGTCACACACTGAGGTCTTTCATTCATTTAGAGTTTATCTTTGTATTGTGTAAGAGAATGGTCAAGTTTCATTATTTTTCCCAGCACAATTTACTGAAGAGACTATCTTTTCTCCATTGGATAGTTTTTCCTGCTTTGTTGAAGATTACTTGACCATAGAGTTGAGGGTCCATATCTGGGCTCTCTATTCTGTTCTACTGATCTATAAAGAAGTTCTCAAATTCAAGCCCAAAAAACAAATAATCAAGTCAAAAAATGGGCAGAAGACATGAACAGATACTTCTCCAAGGAAGACATATGAATGGCTAACAGACATATGAAAAAATATTCAACATCATTAGCCATCAGGGAAATTCAAATCAAAACCTGCTGAGATACCACCTTATACCAGTTAGAATGGCAAAAATTAACAAGGCAGAAAACAACAAATGTGGGAGAGGATGTGGAGAAAGGGGAACCCTCTTACTCTGTTGGTGGGAATGCAAGTTGGTGCAGCCACTTTGGATAACATTATGGAGGTTCCTCAAAAAGTTAAAAAGAGAGCTACCCTAGGACCCAGCAATTGCACTACAATTGCACTATGCAAAAATACAGATGTAGTTAAGAGAAGGGGCATATGCACCCCAATGTTCATAGCACCAATGTCCAGAAGAGCCAAATTGTGGAAGGAGGAGAGATGCCCTTCAACAGACAAATGGATAAAGATGAGGTGGTCCATATATGCAATGGAATATTACTCAGCCATCAGAAAGGATGAATACCCATCATTTTTGTCGACATAGATGGAACTTGAGGGGATTACACTAAATGAAATAAGTGAAATGGAGAAAGACAATTATCATATGGTTTCACTTATATGTGGAACATAAGGAATAGCATGGAGGACTTTAGGAGAAGAAAGGGGAAAATAAAGGGGGGAAATCAAAAGGGGAGACAAACCATGAGAGACTATGGACTCTGGAAAAAAAACCTGAGGGTTTCAGAGGGGAGGGGATGGGGGTTGTATTAGCCTAGTGATGGGTATTAAGAAGGGCACGTATTTCACTGAGCACTGGGTGTTATATGCAAACAATGAATCATGGAGCACTATATCAAAAACTAATGAAATACTGTATAGTTACTAACATAGCATAATAAAAAAACCCAAGCAACTAATATTCTTCAAATAAACTTGATAGTAATGAGAAAGTATATATCAAAGTTAAAGAAAAAAAAAGATGCCAAAGAATGGATCAGCAATCTGGAAGACAGGTACTAGACAGAAATGAAGCTGAAGAGCAGAAAAAAGATTAACAAAAAAATGAGAACAGGTTAAGGAAACTATGATATTATCAAGAGTAATAACATTTGCATTATAGGGATCCTAGAAGGAGAAGAGAGAGAGAGAAACAGGGTTATAAAACTTATCTTAAAAAAAAAAAAAAAAAACCAAAAACTTATCTAAAGAAAAAATAACCAAAAACGTCTCTAACCAATATCCTGGTCTAGAAAGCACAGAGAGTCCCTACCAAAATGAACCCATAAGGTCTACACCAAGACACATTAATAATAAAAGTGACAAAAAGTAATGCTAAAGAGAGAATTTTAAAAGCAATATGAAAGGTGTGCCTGGGTGGTTCAGTCAATTAAACATTCAACTCTTGGTTTTGGCTCAGATCTTGATCTCCTGGGTTGTGGAATTGAGCCCCCGTATGGTTCTGTGCTCAGTAGGGAGTCTGCTTGAAGAGTATCTCCATCTTCCCCCCCTCCCACTCATGCCTTCTTTCTCTCTCTCTCTCTCTCAAATAAATAAATAAATAAATCTTAAAAAAAAAAAATGGCAGCGAGGGCTGGGAGGAAGATGGCAGAGGAGAAGGGGACCTAAATTTCTTCTGGTCCCAGGAATTCAGCTAGATATTTATCAGATCATTCTGAACACCAACAAACTCAACAGGAGATAGAAGAGAAGAATAGAACAATTCTATGAGTGAAAAAGTGACCACTTTCTGGAAGACAGGACATGCAGAGAAGTGAATCCAGGGCGATATACGGAAAGATAGACCATGGCAGGAGGGAGCCTTTGTTGGCTGGCTACTGGCAAGTGAGAGAACAGCATAGCGCAAAATCAGAACTTTTAGAAGTCTTTTCCATGGAGGGACATCGCTCCAGTGGCTTAGCAAGGGGTGGAATCCTCACTGGGATAGTGTGGTCTCAGGACCCTCAGGGGTAGCAGAGCTCGGAGTGTAGCAAAGCTCCCAGGTATTGGAGAGGGGAAGCCTGCTGCAAGGACAGAGCCAAGGAGTGAGCTCTCAGCTTGGGGTTGCCATAAACCATGGTCTGAGGCATAGTTGGGCCACTACTCTTTGAGACAGATCCCACAAGTGGCAGATCCAGGCAAAACCCCCCACTTCCTCTACTGGGAGGAGCAGCACAGGAGCACATTGCAGGAATATGCTGGGTTTAGAGGCTCCAAATGGGGCTGTGTGCCAGAGATAGAAATGCTCCATCACAGGCTGGTTGAGCAGAGACTGGAGCTGGAGACCAGGGAGAGAGGAGTGACTGACTGCTTTTCTCTGAGGGCACACTGAGGAGTGGGGGCCCTGAGCACTCAGCTCCTCCAGGGCCAGAGATGGGGAGGTTGTCATTCTCATTCTCAACCTCCAAAGCTGTATAGAAAGCTTTCAGGGAACAAAATCTATTTAGAGCAAACCCAAGCAGATTACTCAACCTGGCCCCTGGCAAGGACCATGCAGCTCCACCTGAGGGAAAGACACTTGAGAATCACTGCAACAGGCCCCTCCCCAGAAGATCAGCAAGAACATCCAGCAAGACCAAGTTTACTGATCAATAAGAACTGTAAAACTCTAGCGCTGGGGGAATACAGCACATAGAATTCATGAATTTCCCACCATGGTTCTTTAGTCTTTCAAAGTTAATTTTTAAAATTTTCTTTATTTTTTTCTAATTTTTTTGAATTTTTCTTCCTTACCTTTTCAACCAACATCTTATCAATTCCTTTTTAAAAATCTTTTAATTTTCATTTTTACAGTCATATTCTCTCTCATCATTGTATTTAACCTTATTTTTTGTAAATATATCAGTTTTTCTTTCTTAAAAGTTCTGGGATACAGTTTCTTCTAACAGGCCAAAATATACTCTAAATCTAGTGTATGGCTTTGTTCTAATCTCCCACCTGATCACATCCCTTTTTTTTTCTTAAGTTTTTTTCTTTCTTTTTTCAACCAACTTATCAAGTCTTTTTAAAAAATCTTTTAAAATCTTCATCTTTACAGTCATATTCCATCCCTTCATCATATATATCCTTAATTTTGTATACATATGTTTTTCTTTCTTTAGAATTTTGCGATGCAGTTTCTTCTAACATACCAAAATACACCCAAAATCTAGTGTGTGCCTCTGTTCACCAGCCTGATCATATTCACACACACACACACACACACACACATATATATATATATATGGATTTATAAAAATATAATATAAATACACACACACACACGCACGCACACATACACACATGTTTGTTCACCACCCCCCCATACCCCATTTTGGGTCTCTTCTGATTTTTCAGTGTATATTTTTCTGGGGTCATTATTACCCTTTTAGTGTCTGGTTCTCTCATTCATCTATTATTCTCCGGACAAATGACAAAATGGAAAAGCCTACCTCAAAAAGAACAACAAGAGGCAGTACCAGCTGCCAGGGACCTAATCAATATGGACTTTAGTAAGATGTTGGAACTAGAGTTCAGAATAACTATTATAAAGATATTAGAGAATCCCTTTCTGGAGAAATAAAAGAACTAAAATCTAACCAAGTCAAAATCAAAAAGGCTATTAATGAGGTGCAATAAAAAATGGAGGCTCTTAACTGCTATGGTAAATGAGGGTGAAGAGAGAATTAGTGATACAGAAGACTAAATGATGGAGAATAAAGAAGCTGAGAAAGAGAGAGATAAACAACTACGGGATCACAAGGGTAGAATTCTAGAGATAAGATGTTTCATCACAAGATGAAACAATATTAAAAAACTGGGGTCCCAGAAGAAGAAAAAGAGAGAGAGAAAGAAGGTATACTGCAGCAAATTATAGTGGAGGACTCCCCCAATTTGAGGAAGGAAATAGGCATTAAAATCCAGGAGGCACATAGAATCCCCTCAGAATCAATAAAAATAGGTCAACACCTGTCATCTAATAGTAAAACTTACAAGTCTCCAGAACAAAGAATAAATCCTGAAAGCAGCTCAGGACAAGAAGTCTGTAAGCTACAAAGGTAGACTGGCAGCAGACCTATCCACAGAGACCTGGCAGGCCAGAAAGGACTGGTATGATATATTCAGAGCACTAAAAGAGAAAAATATGCAGCCAAGAATACTCTATCCAGCTAGGCTGCCATTGAAAATAGAAGGAGAGATAAAAAGCTTCCAGGATAAACAAAAATTAAAAGAATTTGCAAACACCAAACCAGCCCTATAGGAAATATTGAAAGGGGTCCTCTAAGCAGAGAGAGAGCCTAAAAGTAATGACCAGAGAGGAACAGAGACATATACAGTAATGGTCACCTTACAGGCAATATAGTGGCACTAAATTCATACCTTTCAATAGTTACCCTGAATATAAGTGGGCTAAATGCCCTAATCAAAAGACACAGGGTATCAGAATGGATAAAAAAACAAAACCCATCAATATGCTGTCTACAAGGAACTCATTTTAGATCCAAAGACACCTCCAGATTTAAAGTGAAGAGGTGGAAAACAATTTACTATGCTAATGGACATTAAAAGAAAGCTGGGCTGGCAATCCTTATATCAGATAAATTAGACTTTAAGGCAAAGACTATAACAAGAGATGAGAAAGGACAGCATATCATACTTAAAGGGTCTGTCCAACACAAGCCAACAATTTTAAATATGCCCCTAACATGGGAGCAGCCAATTATATAAACCAATTATTAACAAAATCAAAGAAACACATCGACAATAATACAGTAATAGTAGGGGACTTTAACACCCCCCTCACTGAAATGGACAGATCATCTAAGCAAAATATCAATGAGGAAATAGACTTTAAATGACACACTGGACCAGATCGGCATCACAGATATATTTGAACATTCCACTCCAAAGCAATAGAATAACATTCTTCTCCAGTGCCCATGGAACATTCTCCAGAATAGATCACATCCTGGGTCACAAATTGGGTCTCAACTAGTACCAAAATATTGGGATCATTCTCTGCATATTTTTTGGATCACAATGCTTTGAAACTAGAACTCAATAACAAGAGGAAAGTTGGAAAGAACTGAAATACATGGATGCTAAAGAGCATCCTACTAAAGAATGAATGGGTCAACCAGGAAATTAAAGAAGAATTTTTAAAAATTCATGGAAACAAATGAAAAAAACAACAGTTCAAAATCTTTGGGACACAGCAAAGGCGGTCCTAAAAGGAAAGTATATAGCAACACAAACCTTTCTTAAGAAACAAGAAAGGTCTTAAATACACAACCTAACTCTACACCTAAGGGAGTGGGAGACAGAAGAGCAAATGAAGCCTAAAGCCAGCAGGAGAAGAGAAATAATAAACATCAGAGCAAAAATCAATGAAATAAAAACCAAAAGAACAATAGAATAGATCAACAAAACTAGGAGCTGGTTCTTTGAAAGAATTAAAAAGATTGATAAACCCTGGCCAGACTTATCAAAAAGAAAAGAGAAAGAACCCAAATCAATAAAATCATGAATGAAACAGGAGAGATCACAACAAACACTAAAGAAATACAAACAATTAGAAGAACATGTTATGAGCAACTCTATGCCAGCAAATTTGACAATCTGGAAGAAATGGATGTATTCCTAGAGTTGTATAAACCACCAAAACTGAACCAGAAAGAAACAAAAACCTGAACAGACCCAAAACCAGTAAGGAAACTGAAGCAGTCATCAAAAATCTCCCAACAAACAAGAGCCCAAGGCCAGATGGCTTCCCAAGGGAATTTAAAAAAGAATTAATACCTATTCTCCTGAAAATTTTCAAAAAAACAGAAATAGAAGGAAAACATCCAAACTCATTTTATGAGGCCAGCATTACCTTGATCCCCAAATCAGAGAAAGAGCCCATCAGAAAGGAGAATTACAGACCAATATCCCTGATGACATGGATGCAAAATTTCTCACCAAAATACTAGCCAATAGGATCCAACAGTGCATTAAAAGAATTATTCACCACGACCAAGTGGGATTTATTTCTGGGCTGCAAGCTTGGTTCAACATCTGCAAATCAATCAATGTGATACATATTAGTAAAAGAAAGAACAATAACCATATGACACCTCAATAGATGCTGAAAAAGCCTTTGATAAAGTACAGCATCTTTCTTGATCAAAACTCTACACAGTGTAGGCATAGAGAGTACATACCTCAATATCATAAAAGCCATCTATGAAAAGCCTGAAGCAAGTATCATTCTCAATGGGAAAAACTGAGAGCTTTCCCCCTAAGTCAGGAACATGGCAGGAATGTCCACTATCACCACTGCTATTCAACATAGTACTTCAAGTCCTCGCCTTAGCAATCAGACAACAAAAAGAAATAGAAGGCATCCAAATTGGCAAAGAAGAAGTCAAACTCTCAGTCTGCAGATGATATGATCCTTGATGTGGAAAACCCCAAAGACTCTACTCCAAAACTGCTTAACTCACACAGGAATTCAGTAGTGTCAGGATATAAAATCAATGCACAGAAATCAGTTGCATTTCTATACACCAGCAACAAGACAGAAGAAAGAGAAATTAAGGAGTCAATCCCATTTACAATTGCACCCAAAACTGTTAGATACCTAGGAATAAATCTAAACAAAGAGGCAAAGAATCTGTACTCAGAAAACTATAGAATACTCATGAAAGAAATTGAGGAAGCCACAGAGAAATGGAAAAATGTTCCATGCTCATGGATTGGAAGAACAAATATGAAAATGTCTATGCTACTTAGAGCAATCTACACATTTAATGCAGTCCCTCAACTTTTTCCAAAGAAATGGAATAAATAATTCTAAAATTTGTATGGAACTAGAAAAGATCCTAAATTGCCAGAGGAATGTTGAAAAAGATAACCAAAGCTGGTGGCATCACAATTCCAGACTTTAAGTTCTTACTAGTTCTTAAGGGCTAGTATTCAAAATCTATAAAGATCTTATCAAACTCAACACCCAAAGCTGTACTCATCAAGACAGTATGGTAGTGGCACAAAAACAGACACATAGATCAATGGGAAAGAATAGAAAGCCCAGAAATGGATCTTCAAGTATGGTCAACTCATCTTTGACAAAGCAGGAAAGCATGTCCAATGGAGAAAAGACAAGTTGAACATCTATATGCAGAAAAATGAAATTGGACCATTTCCTTACACCATACACAAAAATAGTATCAAAATGGATCAAAGACCTCAGTGTGAGACAGGAATCCATCCAAATCCTCAAGGAGAACACAGGCAACAATCTCTGTGACCTCACCTACAGCAACTTCTTCCTAGAAACATCACTAAAAGCAAGGGAAGCAAAGGCAAAAATGAACTATTGGGACTTCATCAAGATAAAAAGCTTCTGCACAGCAAAGGAAACAGTCAACAAAACCAAAAGACAACTGACAGAATGGGAGAAAATATTTGCAAATGAAATATTAGGTAAAGGGCCAGTATCCAAAATCTATAAAGAACTTATCAAACTCAAACCCAAAGAACAAATAATCCAGTCATGAAATGGGCAGAAGACATGAACAGACATTTCTGCAAAGAAGACATCCAAATGGCCAAAAGACACATGAAAAAGTGCTCAACATCATTCGGCATCAGGGAAATACAAATCAAAACCTCACTGAGACACCACCTCACACCAGTCAGAATGGCTAAAATTAACCAGTCAGGAAATGACAGGTGTTAGCAAGGATGCAGAGAAAGGGGACCCTCCTACACTGTTGGTGGGAATGCAAGCTGGTACAGCCACTCTGGAAAACAGTTTTGAATTTCCTCAAGAAGTTGATAATAGAGCTACCGTATGACCCAGCAACTGCACTCCTGTGTCTTTACCCCAAAGATACAAGTATACAAATGTAGTGATTTAAAGGAGCATGTGCACCCGAATGTCCATATCAATGTCCACAATAGCCAAACTATGGAAAGAGCCTAGATGTCCACCAGCAGAGGAATGAATGAAGAAGACATGTGATATGCACACACACACATGTATGTGTATGTATATGTATATATGTATATATACATATATGTATACAGACACAGGTGAATATTATGCAGCCATCAAAAAGCCTCCAAATATATATTATGCAGCTATCAAAAGCCCATGAAATCTTGCCATTTGCAATGACATGGATGGAACTAGAGGGTATTAAGCTAAGTAAATAAGTCAGAGAAAGACAATTATCATATGACTTCACTGATATGAAGAATTTGAGAAACAAGACAGAAGATCATGGGGGAAGTGAGGGAAAAATGTAACAAGATGAAGCCAGACAGGGAGACAAACCATAAGAGACTCTTCATATGAGGAAACAAATTGAGGGTTGTTGGAGCGGAGAGGGGTGGGAAGGATGGGGTTGTTGGGTGCTGGACATTGATGTGCTAAGGTGAGTGCTGTGAATAGTGTAAGACTGATGTATCACAGACCTGTACCCCTGAAACAAATAATATATTATATGGTAATAAAAAAATGAAAATGGGGTGCCTGGGTGGCTCAGTGGGTTGAGCCTCTGCCTTTGGCTCAGGTCGTGATTTCAGGGTCCTGGGATCGAGCCCCACATTGGGCTCTCTGCTCAGTGGGGAGCCTGGTTCCTCTTCTCTCTCTGCCTGCCTCTCTGCCTACTTGTGATCTCTCTCTCTGTCAAATAAATAAATAAAATCTTAAAAAAAAATGAAAACATATAAGCAGTAAGAGAAAACAGTTACATATGAGGTAACCCCCATAAGGCTAACATCTGATTTTTTAGCAGAAACTGTTCAAGCCAGAGGAAAATGGCATGATATATTTAAAGTGCTGAAGAAAAAAATCCTACAACGAAAATACTCTGTTAGAGCAAAATTGTCAAATCAATATGTTGTACACCTGCAACTAATATAACACTGTATTTCACTTAAAAATATTTTTAATTTTTAAAATTATTTCAAATATTTAATTAAAAACTTAATTAAAAATTATGGTTTGGGAAAAGAATTAGACAAACAGATGAAAGGAACCCAATAAAGACCTCAGAAATAGGCCCACATACATTGGAATATAAAATATGACAGACTAGTATGCATCAGTGGAGAAATGATGAATTATTTTCAATAAATGATAACTGAAAAAAGATAAATAGGAAGAAACCCCAAATTAATTGTATCCCTACCTACAATATAGCAAAATAAACAACCCTCACAAAACTCAGGAAACAACAACACAATCAATTCCTAATACCTTTAGACTATTTGAAAAAGACACAGGAAGATATCTTAATGACACTGGGGATAGAGAAGAATTTCACGAGGCAGATAATACAGACCAGAAAGATGGTGAAACAAATGCAAAACCACAATTAATCAGAAGATTCCAGAAAGACAACAAACAAACCACAACTGGGATATGGTAGTGGCTATTCATTCATACAATTAAGAGAAAAAGGAGTCACCTGGAAATATTTTAAAACTCTCAAACATCAGTAAGAAAAATGCAACCAATAAGAAAATGGACAAAATTTATATAGGGATTTCACAGATGAAAAAAATGCAATAGTCAATATTCATATAAAGGTACGATTATTTCCCATTAGTTATTAGGAAATTGAAATTAAAAACCCAATGAGATACCACTTTTATACCTATCAGACTGGAAAATCTAAAGGACTGAAAATACCAAATGTGATAGACAAAGGTGATGATAAATCAGTACATTTAGGAAAAGCTTGTAACAAGTTCTGTGAAATCATATGGATAAGACAAATACAAAATCACAAAGAACCAAGTATTTAAATGATAGTTTCAGTATCTTGGGATACAAAAAGGTGAAGGAAATTGTTTGGTTATCTGAAAGGTGCACCATTCTTTTTTAAAATTTGGGTGTACAGTAGATGATAGGATACAAAGGAATCTTCTAAAGTATCTAATTCATATTTTTAAGTTTTCTTTGGTACAAAATCTTTCAAATAAGACTGATTTTCTTACACTTGCTTTCATATTATGCTTAAGTGTATCTATACCAAATCTGGGGATGAGTCTCTACAGCTAGTTATTACTTTATAAAATAGTACATGTTTATAAAATGTCTTTAAACTATTTTCTTGGTTCAAACCACTGTATAAAGTTATATCTGTCCTTAAACTACTTTCTTCATGCCTCAGGGATTTCATAAATCAATTTATTTTTTGCCTCAACCATAGAGGCCCCATTTCTATCTCCTTTTGGTTTCAAGTCATCGTGGTACTGATTTTTTAGGTCTTCTGTAGAAGCTCCCCTACATCCTGGCTCCTTGAAGATCAGAGTTCTCCATACCTGCAGCTTTCTAGTTGTAAATATCATAATATCACAAGTTGTAAATGCTAAAACTGCACAGTAGTTCATGCACTGACCATGGTTTTATAAAAGGAGAAATTACACATTATGTCCATATTGTATGATTATTCATTCTACAGAAAGAAATTCTCAAAGGTCAAAAAGGTATTAGAGATTGCCTCAACCTTATTTTATTAATTTAGGATGTGACTGCACATTAGCTCATTTGATACTTACAACTATATTAATTAGATTGCATATATATACATGCTCCCATTTTACATATGGGAAAACAGAAACAGAAGAATGGGTTCCTATGACACGTCTGAAGTCATTCCACTAGTCAGACCTGAACCCAGAAACTGGTATTCCTATTCCACTGTAATATCTCTGCAACACTCAGTACACCAAGACACTGCTATTTTCTACTTGTTTTAAATTTGGAGACAATTGTAAAATATAAAATTAAATAAACTTACCTATGATAATGAATTATTCAGGATCCTTATAAGGAACACTAGTGCTTTGGTCAAATACGACTTTTGTCAAATCTGATACTTTTGCAATGAGTTCATTACCCACATATTAAACATTATTGACAGCAAGGCAAAGTAAATTTAATCACTTGTTTTTCTCAATTTTTGCTCTTAATATATAGTCTCTATTTTCTTCATATATATATTGAAGATTTACCCAGAAGATACTTAGCAAAATTCTTCCTTAAAACTGATCAATGCAGAAACACGTTTCCACTAACACTTTAATTAGTAAAAAATGGCTTCAAAAAGAGACCTTGGACAAAGTTACCAAACTTTTTTGCATTAGTTTCCTTACCTCCAAAAAGATGGAATGCTTTTCTACAGCTTGGTAGTGGCCATTTTGCAGAGCTGGATTTCTGAAAGCTTTGTTTTATTTTCAAATATTCTTTAGGAAAGAATCTTTTTGTGGCATTGTTTAGTTCTAGAGTAAAGCAAAAGAAAACAGTAGTTAAACATTAATCTGAATACAGTGACAAGAATATGAAAAATTATTGTTGTAGTATTTTGATAATCAATTCAGATCACTTGAAGAGAGAAGGAAAAGTGGAGTCAACATTGTAATTTTAACTCAAGCAAACCTAATTCTCCCAAATTCACATTTCATACAACTTCGATGTGTCTATACATAGAATACAGACCTACTGGGTTATCTCCTATGTCCTCTGCTATGCCAGACACAGCCAAGAGTGAGACACAGTCCCTGTCTTCAAGAAGACTGAAGAGTAAAAGATGGAAATAAACAGACAAAAAAGGAGAAAAATGAATTCTAGATGTGTGAAAGAGCAACTTGAGTGCAATAATGGCTCGGGATGTATGACGAAAAGGAAAAACCTCTTGAGTACTTTTTCCTACTTCATAATCTCTATTTCATTCTATATGTGGTGGTCGAGCATTTACTGAATCTAATGCTACTGATTTTGAGGGAGTTTAAAAAATACGGAATCAAATTCTCAACCTTTCAGAGATTTGCTTATGAGCCAAAAAGAAAATAATTCAGTTGAAGTAAACACAGAGCAATCTGTGAAAAGGCAGGAGGATACTTATTTTAAGTTCTAGAAAATATCCAAACTCTATATAAGCCACAGAAAGCATGAGGACATAGAAAAGAAATGGTCACATTTAAGGAGAAAAACACAACTCAGGGAAAAAGAGTTAAATCTGCTATTACAGCCTGCATTCAATAGAATATGGCTAGTTTGAATCACTGAAATACAAGTCATATAAATTTTTTTTAAAGAAAATTCCTTATTTAAATTCAACTTAATTAACATATACTATATTATTAGTTTCAGGGGTAAAATTTAGTGGTTCTTCAGTTGCATAGAATACTCGGTGCGCATTACACCAAGTACCCTCCTTAATGCAATAATGTAGGTCTTAAAACCAAATCTTTTGACCTAGCAGTTTCTCACCCTCAGGTCCATTGGTAAGTACACACCCTATAGAATATGGAGTTCAGAAGAGTTCTGCATGCTGGGAAAAGAGAGGCCAGTCAGGAATATCTCACTCAGTATTGATGACTATTTGTACATCCTATGAAAATAAATTTAAACTTTATTTTCACATTCTTTACTAGTAAATCATTCAAAGCTAAAATCTGGCTTAGGAAGTCCCATTATTCAGCTAAATATGCATCCTAATGACAAAGGCAGATATAACAGAGACAAAAACAAACCAAGGAGTGTTTATTTGACAGTGTCAAAATTGAGTTATGGGTGTTACAGCCTGTGAGTCATGATAATTACATAATTTATGCTGAACTCATGTTTGTATTTAGGACTTCCTATTTTATTAGCTAGGCAAGCCATAGTTAAAGATTTATCCACTTTTTAAAAAAAGATTTTATCTATTTATTTGACAGACAGAGATTACACGTAGGCAGAGAGGCAGGCAGAGAGAGAGAGGAGGAAGCAGGCTCCCCGCTGAGCAGAGAGCCTGATGCGGGGCTCGATTCCAGGACCCTGAGATCATGACCCAAGCCGAAGGCAGAGGCTTTAACCCATTGAGCCACCTAGGCACCCCAAGAGTTATCCACTTTAATCTGATAATTCCATTTATTTCTATTACAATACTTTATACTCATAATATAATTTTTGTTCCAGAATAGTAAATGAACTGTTATCATTTTTAACCCTTCAGTCCCAGAAGAACTCAATTAATATTGTAAGACTTTTTCAAGTTAGAGCATTTATCCAAGCTTTCACCTCAAGCAGTGTGTTCACTTTGTACTTGCTGAGGTTCTTTAATGACTTTGGACCACTCAAGAATCATTTTAGTCAATGTTTCATCACCCAAGAATAAGTAGTTTACTCTCTGCTAGAGGAATAATAAGGGGAGGAGGAGATCTAGTAAATTAAGCCCAGTTTAACCATCACATTTACTGAGCTCTTACTATGATTAAGAGGAAATGTTAAGTACTTTATATTGTGATGATGCATACTTTTATTCTTTTGTATGTAAAGTTATACTTCAAGAATCAGAAAATGGCTTTTGAAGTCCTATGGATACAGATATAATACTGGATCCTCAAAAGACTATCACAGCATCCATTCCTAGCTTCTAAGAATCCATAATTCTGTCTTCTGTGTGTAAAGAAATTGGGTTCTCTCTTCCCTGTCCATTGCATCACATTCAATGCTACAGTCTGGTTTATCACTTTTAAAAACTGTCAAAGTCACACACGTCTATGATTTTAAAAATCCAATAGTATAGAGGGCAAAACCAAAACAATACAAAAAACAAAACAATCATGTGTACCCCCACTTCCAATCCCCAAGGACTGTTTAATTGTTCCTATTGTTAGTTTTTTTTCCTGGAGATCAACCTCCTCAAGTAAAAGTCAGTCATTTTTAAGACTTGGTTTACAAAGCACTAGCAATATGTGAAATGATCAGGGTAATACTGAATGAAAATGTTTAAAAATGTCAAAGTTACCTATTTAATGTGTAGAAGAAATGTATAAACTAGATCAAATAAATTCACAAATATATTGCTAAGGATGAGGCTTATGTCAGTATTTAAGGAAAAAATGGTGATATAAAGAAAATTCTTAAGAAAAAAGTAATTCAGGTGGCACATGGATACAGTAAAAATTGTAAAGGTGGTACCGGATGGGTGCTTCACATGGGTACAAAATGAGTTTCCCCAGAGAGTTAAGATCCCTTGCAAATGGCACTTTCTTGCCCCTCTTACACAGGTGCAAAGTAAGCACTGCCTTTGAGGCCCTGAAGATTTTAAGATACTTTGTGCACTTTCATTGTTTGAAAAGCACTGCTCTAAATATGCTTACTTTGATATTTCTTTATAATAAAAATATTTATTTCCACATATTAAAGCTTGAGAATGATTGCACTAGAAAATATCATGACACAGTCAGATACTCTTACTGATAAAAAGAATGAGTCTGGATTTCAGGCTCAGTGACTATTCTGTACAAGACAAACCAAAAAATAAAAGAGTGGAGGCATGGATGGACACAAGAACAAAACCACCATTAGCATAAGAATTAACAGACTGGGCTTACTGGTAGAGAATAAGAGGAAGTGTGAAATGCTCTTAATGGGAATAGGGATAATAGATGAAGACCAATTATAGAGCAGATAAAAAGAGAAGTGTGATATTCTTTCGAATGAGCTGCATGTCCTGGATAAAGCCCAGCAGGACATGAGAATGTCAGACGGAACACAGAAAAATTTTCAACTGTGTAGGACTAGCCCCAAAACACTAGGATAACTGTCATCACTGCTCCCGCTGACTAGATGCCAGTATCATCCCCCAATTATTGCGACAGCCAAAATATCCCCAGTGAAAAATCATAGGCCTCCTCCATGCTTAAAGTCCTGGATTAGCTTAAATGTCATTTCCTTATTTAGTTAAGGACTTCGGTAAAATTTTCTTTTCTTTTTTCCAATACAGTTTACCAGTATATCTGCTCATCAGCATGTTCTGCTAAGTAAAGGCCCGAAAATAGTGGGTATAGGGGTAGGGACATCAAAAGGGAGATGGAGCTTGAATGGAAGCAAACAGTGGAACAGGGGAGTCACTCTTGCTGAGGTTTGGTGCATCTGAATGGGGAGGAGCGATGGCGCTCAGTGATTTTGCAGTTGGGGAGGAGGTCATACTGACCCTAGCTCCTTTTGCAATCAATACCTGAGACACTCACATTTACTATATAACCATAGGTTAGGATCTCCAAACATGGATACTATGTCTGTAGTAGGACTGCCTATAGTAGGATCCTTCAGTGTCAGTCCACAATAGGGGAAGTGACATGCTTGGTTTGAAGGCTTCAGTCAGAAAGTCAATTCAAGAAAATACGACACGTTCCCTCAAACAAAAGCATGATATTCCTGTCTGAGGTATTCCTCCTCTGTCACCTTGACAACTCCCACTCCACATAATGCTTGTAAACCATGGCCTTTTCCTTTCCTTGATGTGCTGATTTTAGATGGCCTGCAGATCCTGTTATGAAGCATATAGCCCCTCCCTGAATAGACTAAGTGTTGGGATACTGATGTGGGGACCCTGCATCAGCAATGATGTGAGGTTGCCAGTCAATGAATGGGAAGGTTCTCACCTATCCAGTCTTCCTCCTCAGACCTGCCTACACTGGTGTCCTTCTCATCTTCAAAGAAAAAAAGTATTCTAATTAATTTGGGACATACCAGAATTTCCCCAATCTTACAAGCAAGCTTAGAATCTGCCTTGTCCAAACTTGAGGACCCTCCTTTTTTCCAAAGTGACTTCACCATTTTATGTTTTATTTATTTATTAATGTTTTTAGTTTATTTTTTTAACATGTACTGTATTATTTGTTTCAGGTGTACAGGTCTGTGATTCATCAGTCTCTAAGTACTCTAAGACAATAAACTAACTTCTCCAAAGTATCACCAAAAGCACTTGAAACCAGAAAAGGAAAAGAGTCTCTTTTACAATAGCAACAACAAAAATATACAGGCAGAAAGCTAGTAAGAATTGTGCAGAGACTTTAGGAAGGAGATTGCAGAAATGTATTGAGAGGTGATATACCATAATAACAATTACTCAATATTATATCAATGTAAATTAAAAATATGAATTATTCCCATATAACTTATAATTTTAATGTACTTTTGATTTATTAAAACATTCAAGATATAGTAACTTTATCAGTAAAGTAGGGGCACCTGGGTGGCTCAGTGGGTTAAGCCTATGCCTTCGGCTCAGGTCATGATCTCACAGTCTTGGGATCAAGCACCATGTCAGCCTCTCTGCTCAGCAGGGAGCCTGCTCCCTCCCCCCACTATGCATACTTATTATCTCTCTCTCTCTGTCAAATAAATAAAATCTTAAAAAAAAAAAGAGTAAAGTAATGGGGGTGGTACCTGGGTAGCTCAGTCAGCTAAGTGTCCAGCTCTTGGTTTCAGCTCAAGTCATGATCTCTGAGTCCTTAGTTGGAGCCTCCCTTGCTAAGGGCTCCGTACTCAGTGTGAAATCTGCTTGCGATTCTCCCTCTGCCCTTTCCCCTGCTCACAGGTGTACTTTCTCTCTCTAAAATAAATAAAAATCTTAAAAAAGCATAAAGTAACAGTTTATGGAAATATGAATGGAAAAGAACAGCTGCCAAGAAATACATTTATATTTTAGTAATTGTTGTTATTATTTTTTAAAGAATGGAAATTCAATTAGAATAGGAAAAATGGACTGTTCAACAATGTTACCAGGATAAATGTCTAAGGACATGGAAAAAAAGCACTCCATTCTTAATCAAACCAGGCACCATAAAGATGTTAAATGGAGTTAAACGTGGGGATAGAAGGACAAAATGGAAACCTAAAGTAAATGTAGTTAAGAGAATGTTTATATTATTCTTTAGTGGATAAGGCCTTTTAATACCTAACTTTGAAATTAGAAATAATAAACACCAAGGTTGCTACATGAGACCTCATAAAAATATAAAAGTTCTGCACAATCACAAAACATAATAAACATAACTAACGTACAAAGGACAAACAGGAAAATGATTTACTGCCTATGACAAAAGTTGACACTAATTAAAAAAAATATTTTTTAAAGGTTTTTATTTATTTATTTGAGAGATAGATAGCAAGAGAGAGAGAGAGAGCAAGCACAGAGAGAGAATGAGAGGGAGAAGCATACTTCCTGCTGAGCTAAGAGCCTGATGCAGGGCTTGATCCCAGGACCATGAAATTGTGACCTGAGCTGAAGGCAGACGCTTAACCCACTGACCCACCCAGGTGCCCCTAAAAAGTCTTCTTGTTAACAAGCAAGAAAAACCATAAGAAAAATCAGCGAAGGTCAGGGTCAGAGATTTAAAAAGAAACAGAACAAAACAAACAAAAAATGCCCAGAGTGTAGAGAAAATAACCCTTGGATAATGCTGCTTACAATAATTTTAGAACATAATTTTGCAACATATACATAGCTTTAAAACACAGAGGGTTTTAACTACCAGTTCTACTTCTGCAAATCCCTTGCAAAAAAATACTCAGTGATGTGTGCAAAATATCTATCCCTATATACCAGCAAATAATAACAAATAAATAACTAAACTAAATGTCCCATATAGTAGACAACTTAAGTAGATCATGACATAATGACAAGCATTTTTAAGTGAAGCCAAGCAGGTTAAAAAAAAGCCCTATGTACAATATGATCACATTTTTTTCTTTAAGAAAAATAATTAAGTTCACATATGTAAAATATTCTAGAAGGATACACAGTCAAGGTGGTCTCTAAATGTTAGGACTACGGAGGATTTTGAGTTTATAATTTTATCTGGACGTTCCAATTCTTCTCTAATGAAATTGTATTACTTACATAATTTAAAAAGTTATTTCTATAAGAAAACTAGACAATAATGTTTTGGCTACTAGCAATGTCACTTGCCCTAAATTATACTTTGGTATTTCCTAAGCATTTATCGAGTATACCGAAAGACACAGTGTCAGGAAACCTGATACTGCATTTGCTCTGAGGATGTTTTTGAGGACACTGCCTACTCTGTTTCTCAATATGCCCTAGAAGAGAAATCACATAAGAATTCCTTTTCAAGTGCCAGAAAAATGTTCGCTTATTCTTAGGAAGTGGGATGTTTCTTTTAACGAACCATGAGAATCACTTAATTGTACACTTACTTTTCTTTTTCCTTAGAAGGGAGAATATCTAAAACTAAACACTTCCTTTAATTATAGTTACTATATACAGTCATATGGTTTATGTATCTGCCCATCTACACTCACCTGCAGAATGTGGAGATAGCATTTTCCTCCCTAACATTTGGTCCACAGTAGTGCACTCAGTAAATACTAGCTCTGCTTACTTCTATCATTCTTCCCTTTTTCTTCAGCAATTCTCTATGTTCCACACTCATTAGTTTTTCCTCTCTCCATTAGTGTGTTTTAAATAGTATGTTAACTGGGTGATGGGCATTAAGGAGGGCCCAAGATGTGATGAGCTCTGGGTATTACACAAAACTGATAAATGATTGAACACTACACCTGAAACTAATGATATACTACTATAAGTTGGCTAGTTGAATTTAAATTAAAAAAGAAAAGAATAAATAGTATGTCATATTCCATCTTTACTGATACTTAGGTAATTATGTTAACGAAACAGAAGAGTTACCTGTCTGGAAAAAGACTCTGGAAATAACTGTCCGACACAATGGGCAAGGAGTGCTTGCAGGATTGTCTCTGGCAAGAGTCCGTAAGCAGGGCTCACAGAAGACGTGGCGGCACGGGTAACACATGTATGGGCTGAAATAAACATCCAGACACACTGCACAGATGTAACTTTCCTTTTCTTCTGCATATGCATTGTCATCATCTGTACTCATCTCATTATTCAAAGTCTGCAAAACATAAGCAAAAATAATTTTCCTGGCTCAGTATGAGATTGGTTTCCTTAAGAGTGAGTGCCTTTATATTTTGTTAAAATGAATAAAAATATTTATGAGAAGCACATTATATCTGTTTTTGTGATATGTTCAAAGTTACAGAAAGGTTACCTTGTAACATAAGAAGAAACTCAAAACATATACGCAAAAGCCAGAAGTCTTAATTTTTCTTTTTAGTTTTTAATATAATGCTGAATGCTAAAATATACCCCAAATACTGAAGCATACCCGTATCTCTATTTAACCAGTACTAGTTAAGTAAGTATCAGGTATGTCCGTCCCAGGATTATAGACAGATTCCCCATCTATCCTACTCCCACTAGGGTAAATAAAGTGCATGTCACAAGGTTATGGAGCCTTGTATTGGCACGTGCAGATGATGAAAAGTGAGGGCAAGAGGATATCATATTTATTCTCATACCATGCATGCATTCTCTATATTTTGTCCCTTTGTGGACCTCAAGGCCCCAAGAAATGGCCAAAGCCTAATGTACGTCAGGCAGCAGACAAGGCAAAAAGACTTGCAGTAATTCCGGGATGAGCCTTGTGCTGGGAAATAAGATGAGTCCCTTCCTGCCTCCCAAAGAAAATAGGTAAGAAAGAGGTACTTAGCAAAGAGGCAGCTTAGACATTAGCAGCATGAGATCTGGTAAAAGAATTCCTGGGACTTAGCCTCACAATTTCCCCATCTGTGAAGATGATGTGAGGATGACACAAGGTAATCCACTAGATAACAGGCACTCTGTGAAATCCCATATAAAAAACAAAGTTTAATACAGAGAGGATATGAAGTAAATGTCTCTCGCCAACAGAAAGCTTGTGGCTATGATCTGAACAATAATAAAGAAAAATCTGCAGGAAAGGCAACAAAATCCATAATTTTCACTCATTATTGACGTATGAATATTTCCTCCTAAACTTCTAAGATATTTGCAAAGCGAAAGGCATAAGTAAATAATTAGTACTGAATTGGGCATCCCAAATAAAAACATCTAAGGACCTAGATGCTGATTTACCTAAATTTTATTTCATAATGCCAACTTATTCTGCTTGCATTAGATGCTCAGGACTGTGCCTTGAGATTTGAACTAATTAACCTTGAAGAAACCCAGGGCATTAAAAAACCCCCATAATTTGTAGAACCTCTTAAAGCATTTCAAATTGTGACCCAAATATTTGCACAGAATTTTATTTCTATGAAGTACTTTTTGTCTCTACATATGCAACAAAAGTAACTAGATTTCAGTAAAATACACATTAAAGAAATAAAATCTTTGTTATTTAAAAACACAACAATATTTTAAAAATAAACTTGATGTAAGTTTGAAAACAGAAAGTAAGGTCACAACTATTCATCTATTACTTAAGCTAAGTGAAGCAACACTCCCCATAGAAATAACATTAATAAAGAAATGTGGAATTCACTATGTCTTAAGGAGTTAAACAGTTTAAGAGTTTTTATTAATTCAGAACAATTTATATCTGCCAATAAATACAGTTATACAAGAAGACAACAAAGTACCTCAAGGATAGAGTTCTACTGGGTTTTTCTCCAAATTGCAGAGATATACGGTTGTATAATAGAAAATCTGCTGTTGGATGGAGAACTACACTTTTTAAAGTTTTTTATTTAAATTCTCATTAGTTAGTCAATTATATTTAAAAAATTAATTACTCATTAAGGGAGTACTACAGACCTAGAAAGAGGTTTTTAATAGGTGTGTCTATGAACTCATCTTCTATCTCCTCGACAGTTTTTTTTTTTTAATTTTATTTATTTGTTTGACAGAGAGATAAAGCAAGAGAGGGAACACAAGCAGGGTGAGTGGGAGAGGGAGAAGCAGGCTTCCCCCAGGGCCCAATGCAGGGCTCCGTCATCCTGAGCCAAAGGCAGATGCTTAACAGCTGAGCCATCCAGGCACTCCTCAATATTTCAATTGTTATAGATGAAGACCCCAGAAATGTTTATCAGAAGTGGAGGAAAGAGGACAGAAAAGAGAGCTGGCAAGAATGAAAATCCTTTCTGGAACAAGGTATACCGTTAGGAAATAATTTAAAAATGTAAACTATGCTAAACCAGTTGGCAGAGTCAAGATTAAAAAAGATCGAATTTAACAGGGATATATATAAATTCCTAATTGAAGGCTCCAAAATGGACTGCACATGTAGAAGATGAACAAAACTTAGCTAAAAGCAATTTATGTAAAGAAGACCTAGGGATTTTAACTGACTTAACTAAGCTCAATATATGATGTGGTTACTTAAAAAGCAAATCTAAATTCAAGCGCAGGATAGGGTGGGTTTATGTGCCTCTCACTGTATAAAGATCACAACAGATTTGTAGTTACTTGGAGGAACACAGACAAACTAGAGTTATCAATAGAAACACTGAGGGCCACAGCAGCATGACTTCTGAAACTACCTCCTTGGAAGAACTGTTAAAAGATGGAGGATATTCAGGCACCTGGGTGGCTTAGTCAGTTAAGCCTCTGCCTTCAGCAGGGGTCATGATCCCAGGGTCCTGGGATCAAGTCCTGATTCAGGCTCTGTGCTCAGAGGGGAGTTTGCTTCTCCTTCAACCCACACCCCTTTGCTGGTGATCTCTCTCTCAAGCTCTTTCTCTCTCAAATAAATAAATAAAACCTTAAAAAGAAAATGATGGATTGTGAGGGTTGCTGGGGGGAGGGGGTTTGGGAGAAGGGGGTGGGATTATGGACATTGGGGAGGGTATGTGCTTTGGTGAGTGCTGTGAAGTATGTAAACCTGGTGATTCACAGACCTGTACCCCTGGGGATAAAAATATATGTTTATAAAAAATAAAAAAATTAAAAAAAAAAAACGATGGAGGACATTCATTCAGAAAAATATTAAGAGGCGATGAGATAAACAAGCATCTGCATGAAAGTGATCCTAATTTTCCTGTGTCGTTTTCATGAATAGATCTAAAAACAAACGGTATTAAGAGAAAGTAGATTATAAAATACCTATTTACAAGCCAATGACATGAACACAGAATACCATTTTTCCTCTTACACAGTACACTTGTCATGGAGCTAAACATTTATCTTGTGTTCCCCAGGAAATACTTTGGGACTAGAAATAAGACAAAGCTGTATATATTAACTAATTTCCTTACCACAAAACCCCTATGAAGTAGGTAGTATTACTATCAGCATTTTTTATAATAAAGAAAACTGAGAAACTGAGAGCTCATTAACTCAGATGGCTAGTGGTGCAGCTGGGATTTCAATCCAGTCCGTCCGGATCTGGAGCAGCACTCTTCTTCACTACCACATTCTTAAGTGAGTTTAGGGACTTCAAAATGTCCTAGCAAAAAATAAATGTTAACGTCTGATGATTATGATGTAGGTTAAAAGAGAAAGACAAATTTAGATAGGATCTACAGGGCAGTAAGTGTTAAGGCACAGTTATTAAAATTGGCAAATGAATATAATAGGTGTCCAATGTACAACTAGTTTTGGCTCCAAGGGAATTATTCCACAAAGAACCACACGCATGTAGGCTCTCAAACTCCTTTCTAGGGGCTTCCAGTCTCAGAAGGACAAAGTAAACTGATAAATAATCTAAAGCAATGTTTCCAAAAAACCCAGTAAAAACTAGCCCCCAAATTAACAGACCAAGAGTTGTTATTAGTAATAATGACAACAAAACAGCAGTGCCTCTAGCTCATTTACCATGTTGCGATTACTGCTATATTTGGTCTTATTCCTCCAACTTACTGTTTTTTAATAAGTGATAGGAGGGCAGAGAGTAAGAGCAAGACTCCAGAGCCTGTTTGGGCTCTGCCACTACTGCCAGTGAGACCTTACGCAAATCACTTCACTCCCTGGAGTCTCACTTTCCTCATTTGTAAGGTGGGGATACTGGAAGTACCTAACTCATAGATGCTAAAAGGATTAAACGAGGTAATATATATAAAACATAAAACCTGGAGTGTGTTTGCTGCTGTCATTATATTTAATGTTGTATATTTAATGTTGTATTAAAAAATGAGTTTTATGTTTACAGAAAAATTGTACAGAAAATATAAAGAATTCCCACATACCTCCTTCCACCAAACACACACGTGCGCGCGCACATAGTTTCACCTTCTGTTACCATTATGGTACATTTTTGGAGTTGATAACCAATACATTACTATTAACTGAAGTCCTTAGTTTATTTAGTATATAGGCTGCCAAAGCGAGCCCAAGTCCCTACTTTACATTAGGGTTCAGTCTTGGCTTTGTACATTCTATGGGTTTTAACAAATGAATGTCATCTATCCACAATTACAATATCACATAGGATTTGTTTCACTGTCCTAAAAGCCCCATGCTCTCCCTATTCATCCCTTTTACCTTTTCCCCAACTCCTGGCAACTACTGGTCTCTATATAGTGTTCCTTTCCCAGAACGTCATGTAATAGGAGTTACACAGGATGTAGTCTTCTCAGACTGGCTCCTTTCACTTAGTGTTATGCATTCAAAGTTCTTCCTAATTGATCTTGAAGTTAATCCAGGTCGCTAATGAGAACTGCTCTTAATTCTACATCAGTTAATATCTTGGCTTTTAAGAAAAGCAATAAATTTGCTTCATTTTCTAAGTAAATGCAAACTGCCTTCCACCCTTTGGATATTCCTGAAAGACTGTGGTCCAGTGATAGCAGGCTATCTTATTTTCTAGGACTGTTACATTTTTTTCAAAAACGTATCTTTATAATTCTATTTTCTTTAAATGTATGAGTTGAAATCAATATCATGATTTGATTTTGCTTCAAGCTGTCTCCAAAGAAAGTAACGAATATAATGAAAATAAGTTAAGATTTGCACCCAATTAATTTATTCTCTGTGTATATGTATTCTACCACATGCAGGGGAGAAAAAAAAGCCAAAAGCCAGTTTCTGCTAAGAATGACCTTGATGAAGCAGGAAAAAGATTAATTTTTATTAATTATTTATTTTTAATACACCATGCAAGAGAAACAGGACGTACACAGAAAGCATTTCTGCTGTATATCGAAGCTTTTTTTTTTTTTTAAGAAAAATCTCCTTTGTTATTGTTTTAGTTGTGAGCTTAACTAGCTATTTTTCCCACTGAATACCATTGTTATGTAATAAACAATGGCCAGGAAAACTCACTATTTAGATCTGGTTATTTGACAGGCATTTTTACAAAAATGAACAAAACAAACCCGTCACTTCAAAGGAAAAAACTGATAGTATTTGTTGCCAAATAAAATGATAAAATTTGGGCTTTCAAGCAAAAATCAAAATTTTAGAAATCTTCTGGATGCTTATAGTTTCCTAATACTTACAGAATTCTCTGAAGAGATGATATTAACAATTTTTTGATATTGCTTACTGAAATAAGATATTTAGAAGAGCTGTATGATTCAGTGAACTAAGAGTTAAAATGCATGATATTATAAAACTATGCATAAGTAAGTTAAGTACTCAAAGTGTAAAGACAGACCAATGGATTTCAATGTAACAGAGCAAAGTTCACATCAAGTGTCAGATTCCATATTGCAACTAACTTTTAATAATCTAGCACTTGTTAAGTTTTGGTGTAATATCAAAGACATCTATCCAAAATCATCTTGAAAAGCTATTATAATACAATTCCGTTTTCTATGTGTCTAGCTAGATTTTCTTCATATACTTCAATCAAAACAACAGAAAAAGCTGGGGACATCACATTGCTGGATTTCAAGCTTTGTTACAAAACTGTGATCACCAAGACAGCATGGTACTGGCACAAAAACAGACACACAGACCAATGTAACAGAGCAGAGAGCCCAGATATGGACCCTTAACTCTATGGTCAAATAATCTTTGACAAAGCAGGAAAAAATATCCAATGGAAAAAAGACAGTCTCTTCAATAAATTGTGCTGGAAAATTGGACAGCTATATACCAAAGAATGAAACTCGACCATTCTCTTACACCATACACAAAGATAAAACTCAGAATGTTTGAAAGACCTCAATGTGAGACAGGAATCGATCAAAACCCCCGAGAACACAGGCAGCAACCTCTTCAACATTGGCCACAGGAACTTCTTTTAAGACATGTCTCCAAAGAAAACAAAAGCGAAAATGAACTTTTGGGACTTCATCAAGATCAAAAGTACATCAAAGGAAACAGTCAGCAAAACTAAGAGGCAACCCACGGAATGGGAGAAGATATTCGCAAATGACACTACAGACAAGGGGCTGATTTCCAAGATCTATAAAGAACTTCTCAAACTCAATACCCACAAAAAAGATAACCAAGTCAAAAAACAGGCAGAAGACGAGCAGACTCTTCTCCAAAGAATGGAGAAATGGCTAACAGGCACATGAAAAAGTGTAAAAGGAACCCTCTTACACTGTTGGTGGGAATGCAAATTGGTGCAGCCACTTTGGAACACAGTGTGGAGGTTCCTCAAAACATTAAAAATAGAGCTACCCTATGACCTGGCAATTGCACTACTGGGTATTTACCCCAAAGGTACAGATGTAGTGAAAAGAAGGGCCCTATGTACCACAATGTTCTTAGCAGCAACGTCCACAATAGCCAAACTGTGGAAATAACTGGGATGCCCTTCAACAGACAAATGGATAAAGAAGATGTGGTCCATATACACAATGGAATATTACTCAGCCATCAGATAGGATGAATAACCAACTTTTGCATCAACATAGATGGGACTGGAGGAGATTATGCTGAGTGAAATAGGTCAAGCAGAGAAAGATCATTATCATATGGTTTCACTTACTTGTAGAACCTAAGGAATAAAATGGAGGACACTAGGAGAAAGAACAGAAAAATGAAGCGGGGGAGAGTCAGAGGGGGAGACGAATCATGAGAGACTGTGGACTCTGAGAAACAAACTGAGGGTTTTAGAGGGGAGGGGAGTGGCGGGATGTGTTGGCCCAGAGACGGGTATTAAGGAGGGCACATATGGCATGGAGCACTGGGTAATATATGTAAATAATGCATCAAAAACTAATGACATGATGATTCACAGAACTGTACCCTGGGGGACAAATAATACATTATATGTTAATAAAAATAATTAAAAAAAACTAATGACATACTGCATGGTGACTAACAACAAAATAAAATAATAAACAGAAAAATAACAACATATGGCAACAGATTGTACGCAGAAACAGATGTGAGAATACATATGTTGTTTCTTAGGCCAAATATTAAAGAGATTTGCAAAAATTAAAGCAAATACCATTCTCAATTTTTTTGAATAAATTATTTTTTATTTATGTGTGAAATTTTTGTTGAAGATTGTAAATATGTAAACCATATCTATAAAAATTAACACATTTAACTGAACTTTTTTTTAATTAAAAAAAATTTTTTTATTAACATATAATGTATTATTATCCCCAGGGGTACAGGTCTGTGAATCACCAGGTTTACACACTTCACAGCACTCACCATAGCACATACCCTCCCCAATGTCCATAACCCCACCACCCTCTCCCTAGCCCCTTCCCCCAGCAACCCTCAGTTTGTTTTGTGAAATTAAGAGTCTCTTATGGTTTGTCTCCCTCCTGATCCCATCTTGTTTCATTTATTCTTTTCCTGCCCCCCAAACCCCTGACATTGCATCTCAACTTCCTCATATCAGGGAGATCATATGATAATTGTCTTTCTCTGATTGACTTATTTTGGGAAGCATAATACCCTCTAGTTCCATCCATATCATCGCAAATGGCAAGATTTCATTTCTTTGGATGGCTGCATAGTATTCCATTGCATATATATCTTCTTTATCCATTGAATAAATTATTTTTCATAATATATGTTATGATTCCATATAATGAAATTATCTGTGTATGAATTAATAAATCTTTAGAATGTCTTCTCAGTTTTAATATATAACATGGTAAATATTTATAATCCATATACACAAAAGTTCTTTGGGATTCTCAATACCTTTAAGATTTTAAAGGGATCTTGAGCCCCAAACGTATGAGAACAAATACACTAGGAGGTAGAAAGCAAAGGTGAGTTGGGCCATAGGCCTGTATTAGATACTGTACTGAAGCATGTATGTTTTTAGTGAATTGGCAATACTAACAGTAATCTCATCTTACTAAGCAAGATGATTTAGGCAAAGAATATAATGCAGAGTCTAAATTATGGTCAGGTATCTGCTATCTGAGATCTAAAGATATAAAGCTCTAAGAAGTATGAAAAGAATGGCAGCACACAGTAGGTAAGGAGAGAGGAAGTAAGTATGGAGCATTTACTTCAGAAAGCCATACCTAGATACACCACCGTATAGAGAGAAAAATCAATCCGCTTAATATTTACAGTTCTATTAGATGACAAATAACCTCATTTATTTTTTTTAATTTTTATTTCTTTAAAGATTTTATTTATTGAGAGAGAGCATGTGTGCAAACAATGGGAGGAGCAAAGCGAGAGGGACAAGAAAACTCCAAACTGACTGCAGAGACCAATGCAGGGCTCACCTCAGGACCCTGAGAGCATGACCTGAGCTAAAATAAAGAGTGGGACAATCAACCAGCTGAGCCACCCAGGATCTCAATAAATAACATCATTTAAAATGAAAAGTAAGGGTGCCTAGGTGGCTCAGTGGTTAAGTGTCTGCTTTCAGCTTAGGTCATGATCCCAGGGTCCTGGTATCGAGCCCCACATTGAGCCCTACGTCGGATTCCCTGCTCAGCAGAAGGCCTGCTTCTCCCTCTCCCACTTCCCCTGCTTGTGTTCCCTCTCTCACTCTCTCTCTCTGTCAAATAAATAAACAAAATCTTTAAAAATAAATGAAAAGCAAGAGCTACTATAATACTCCGAGGTGGCCTCTAAAGCATCAAGGAAAGATAAAATGATCTTCAATAGGATTTTAGTTATACTTTCTACGTTATAATTATTTGATAACTGGCAACTCATATGGGGTTGCTTAATACAAATATTCACCTAATCAGAAAACCTCATTAATAAGCTATTCTAGATAGACTGCAAATTACTTTATCTGAACTCGTTTTTTATAGCACTTTGCAAAACAGAAATACGGCTTTAGATTAGAGCTAATTCTAGGAATCTATGTCAAAATAATCTAAATATCCTGTACTTAAAAAAAATCCAAAATAACATCCCAAGGTGTAGAGTGAATGTCAGTAGTTAGTACCTACAAAAGAAGAAACACACCAAATCCCTACAACCTGTGGTAAAGGAAAAACAAAATTCATGGGTCCTCAAATGAATACTGGGGCTGTTATAATTTAAAATTTTGAGTGGAAATTTCCCAGTATTTATTTCTGTAATTTTCCAGCATACCCATAGAAAGGAAGAGACTAAATGAAGTCTCCGCATACCTTTAGGAGGTGACCAATGATGGCTGAGAATATTTTTTCCCACACCATCATACTTCTCCGTATGTTTGTAGGTTATTACCATACTGAGTATTGCCCAAGCCATCAGATACAGAGTTATCCAGAAACCATTTATTCATTATGTTACTTCATAAATAAAAATCCCTTCAGGCTTCCACTCTGTATACTGATGAAACTAGATATGTGTATAAAATAGAACATTCCAAAGAAGTACATATGGTCACTTTCCCTATACTGGCCATGGGAAGACTTATATTTATCCCATTAAAAGCTCCGGGGGATGCAATTTTGTGGAGCTTATTTGTTCTCTTTTAAATATGAATATTAAACCACAGCAGTAATCAATTTACTTATGAAGCAAAAATCAAGTAAATGAAGTAAAAAACTAAGGAAATAGTCCTTGCCTTGAAAGAACAGAAAATGACCCACATTCACAGTAAATAATTGCAAATGCTCAGCCCAGAATTTATAAATTTCCCCAGATTACTTGGGTCTGGGGACTAAACGCAATGAATTAGAATGGAAACTCTTCTTCAGCAAAATTCGAAGAATATATTTCTGCCATTTCTGGCTTACTTTAGAGTACATATGTGCTCTAAAAATTTACTGTTTTTTTTTTTAATAGAAAAACTTATGACTTCTGGTTTATATAAGTTGTATTGCTCACCACCCCCATTTTTGGCATTTGAAATAAAATGTTTGCAATATTTTGCAATGCTGGTCACTTTTTCAAAGTATCTTCTGTTTTTAGTTTGAAAACCAAGGATGTGCTAGCAGTTATTTTAAAAATACTGCATGTTCTGCACAAGTTATTAGATCTTTATAAAATGATAAATGCTGCAGTATATATCCTATGCATATTTTTATGGAAGCATTTAAATTTAATAATTACATACACTAAAAAATTACTATCCTGTCTGAAATTAAAGGAAGAGTGTTTTGTTATATAACATTTCTAACATATTAGTGATTCTGAAAGTTTTCACCTCATTTACAAAGTCTTCTGCCATGTTTACTTAAGGGTAGAAAAGTGTGAATTCTAGGTCATTGGTTAGCTCCAAAAAGGAAAATATTGAGATATTATATCTTTATTTATGCTTATAGTTGGTAATACACAACCTCATAGTTAGAAGGCACTAGTTACCATTTTCTTAAAGACTACAAAAGGCAGTCATTAGTCTATGAAACACATTATTTTGTCTCGATGTTGGAGAGAGGAGAGGGATAGAGAATGTACTTCCCTTTGTCTTTTCTGGCTTCACTGTAACTATCCATCTGCTTTATTTACCTTTCTCTTCAAGTGTGTCTTGTGTACAATTTCTGCCTATTACTGACCTTTTTTTTTTTTTGCCATATAATTCATGTACCCTAAAACTCACCATTTTAAAGTGTACAGTTCAGGGGTTTTGGCATATTTATAAGGTGGTACAGCCATTTACCACCATTGACTATCAGAAAAAATTCCTCACTCTGAAAAGAAACTGCATACCTATTATCAGTCACTTCCCATTTCCCTCTCTCCCCTCCTCCTGGAGCTCCACCCTTGGAAACCACAAACGTACTTTCTGTCTCTACAGATTTGCCTATTCTGAACGTTTCATATAAGCAAAATCATATAAAACATGTCCTGTTGTATCTGGCTTCTTTCACTTAATGTTTTCAAGGTTTATCTCTGTTAAAGTATGTAACAGCATTTCATTCCTTTTTATGATCAAGTAATATTTCACTGTATGGAGATCCCTCATTTGGTTTACTGTTCCTGACTTCTTATATATGTATTCTCTGCCAATGGCCTTTTAGTAATGGTCTTTAAGAAAACTGTGTTCTGTACTTTCTATTCCCTATGTAAGCTTACCCTTTCTTACTGTCCTCAAAATCTTTTTCCTTAGTACTGATGCCAGCAAAATCTTTGTTTAATCTTATCCCTCTTCTCATCTCCAAATACAAATTTACTGCTGCCTTTTGTAAATGACTACACTAGGACTCCAATCTTAATATATTCTAACTTGAATTCACTTCTCCCCCAGATGTGACTCTTGATCCTTACCTCCTATATCCAATCCTTGCCAAGTTTAGTTCTTAAACTGTTCCAGTGTTTTCCTGTACTCCCTGATGATGCCCTTTATTTTCATTGCCATTTCCTAATTAAGCTTTTTAATCTTTATATTCTCTCAAAAAATATTTATTGAGTGCCTCCTGTGTACCAGCCACTTTCCCAGACTCTGAGGATACACTATGGAGCTTCTAGTCTTGTGGCACAGAATAAAAAGATGCTAGGAAAGCATAAAACAGAGGAACTTGAATTAGTTTGGGGTCTAGAAAGGCTTCTTTGAGGTAATGGTATTTAAGTTAACCTCTTGTTAGAAATCTTTTTTGTTATAAATGACAGAAAATCCAGGTTAAAATTGCTCAAAAGTTCAAATGGAATCTACTGGTGCCAGTAATAGAAAAATCTAGAACTGTATCTAGCTTTAGGCAAGAATTGACTCAGTACCCTAAACAACATCTCTAAAAACTATCTTTTTCTTTCTCAGGCCAAATTCCTCACAAATTTAGAACTTTTGCATAAGCTATTCCTTCTGGCTACTCTTCCACTTTTACTCTTCCCTAATTCCTACATACCATTCAGACCTGTGTTGGTTTGGTTTAGTGGAGACATTTGGGAAAACCTCTCTAGCATTCATTCCACCCATCTTCTGCCAACAGTTTATTGATTTTTTTTTTTAATTGGGAAATTCATCCTTCCTCACTTATAGCCATAACTATGTGTTCCAGCTGGCCTTAAGTGATTCAGGGGAAATGATATGGGAGGACTACCAGGAGGCTAATCCTGATATATCAGTAGCCCTACTGGAAAGACTGTACTATCTGTGAAACAAAGTGTCCTCCAGATTCTCTATACAGGACATCTACTCTCCATTTGCAAGTCCCTGTCATAGGAATCTAAAGTAGCTTGTGATCACATTAGATATAAAGGATTTTGAATCTGAAATTATTAAAAATATACCAATATTCATGTTTTTTAAAACTACTATTATTTCTGCTATTGTCAGAGCAAGGGAAGGGAGGCAAGGTAATAGAAGTGACTAGAAATGGCTAATAAATAGCCTTCAAACCATTTCTGTATAACTTCTGGCCATCAAAAAGGAATCACAAATATTATGTTTAATATATTTAATCTCTGTATTCCTATTACTTAGAACAATGCTTGGCACATAAAAGATGCTCAGTAAGTACAACTTATATTTGAGAATAGGAAGATTGGTAGAAGAGAAAATTGTACTTGCTGTACTGGAAAGACCCCAGAGAAACCATTCAGATGAATACAAGAAAAAAAATTAAAAATAAAATCACTTTATACAGAGAGAATGCATTATCTGGGGTTCTCCAGAATCCAAAGTACAGCAGAAGTTTACATGCTGTTATTTTACTAGGGAATGCAGGTGTGAGAGAAAAGAGGGTGAGTGAGATAAAGAGGAAGAGAAAATACGAGAGGCCTGAGTAGGCCTTTAATTGGTACCAAGTAGAGTCTTAGGAGAGGGTTACTAACTACTGTGTCCCAACTACATGTAGTGTGATCTATAGTCTGCTGAGGGAGGAAGGGAGAAAAAGGTATCTGCTGGTGCCCATCTCCTATTGATCCAAAGTGTGCTCCACTGGGCATTAACACCCCCTCATCTCCGGGTTACACACACATGAGAACTGAGTAGGCCTCACTGCATCTAATGCTTCAGTGACAACAGAGAAGCCTCCTGAGGCAAAAGCTCTTAACCTGCTTGCTGGAGTAGCTGTTGGACAGAGCCAAAGTGGAGTTGTTCTCCAAGGCAGTAGCTAGGCAAGAACAAATACTGCTGAGGGGATTTGTGGAGGCACAGATAAATACACTTTACTGTATTCATAGAGTGGAATACTATTCAGCAATAAAAAAGAAATAAATTACTTACATACAAAACATCAATAGTGAATCATAAAACCAGTGTTTAACGGAAGAACCCTTACACCGAAGAGGACATAACACCTGATTCTATTTTTGTAAAATTCCGTAATTAGTTAGATTACTCTGATCAGAATAGTAGTTGGCTCCAAGATATGAAACAGAAAATGGCTGAGAAGGGGAAGAGGAAAATTTTTGGAATGATGTAAGGTTTTGTACCTTAGTGGAGACTATATACACAGGCATGTGCATCTGTTAAAATAGTAAATGAACAACTAAGATTTCTATATTTCACTGTATGTAAAATTCATATCAAAAGAAAAACTACCCAAAAATGTGACATATTCATGCAACAGAATATGATTCAACAGGAACAAACTACTGTGGCACAATTTAATACAGGATAACACCACTTTTACAGAAATAACATAGGCAGAACAATGCCATGTATTATATGGAGATATATATTCCTAGATATGTATCTTTCTATACATATTTCTAGACATATATATCTTTCTATTTCTATATATATATATATATATATTTCTTTCTCTCACTCTCTCTATTATTTTTTCCTTTAAAAGACCAGAAGTTTATAAAATAAACTCCAAAGGCTGATTCTTTCTGTTGGCAATGGAAAATGATCTGGATTGGGAGTACTAACTAAAAGGTCTTCAACTTTTTATGCTTTTTTAAAGACAATATTTTAATTTTTTTTAGTTAAAAATGAACTAAGTCAGTATCTATATTAATCATTCAAAAACAGAAAAATAGAAGTAATACATGATTGTTATAGGAAATCTAAAAATTATATTAAAATATAAATAGATTCAAGTTCAA
Organism: Mustela putorius furo; assembly: GCF_011764305.1. Taxonomy (NCBI): domain Eukaryota; kingdom Metazoa; phylum Chordata; class Mammalia; order Carnivora; family Mustelidae; genus Mustela; species Mustela putorius. The sequence continues at coordinate 6,107,839 of NW_025421294.1, forward strand.
TGTGGCAATTTGTATCCCAAACTATTTTTACTTCTTTGTCGGAAACACAGAATTTAAAAATGTCACTGGTTAAGAACAAAGAAACTCTGAAACTGCTGGCAGGTGGTTAAGAGAGGTCTACAAATTTTGAAACTCCTTCCACTTAATACCGCCAGGTGGTGTGAAGTATGTAGGTGTGTACGTGGTGCATACATAGCTACAATCTTCTTAAATGTATTTATAAAATGAATATGATCATGTATAATATTGAAGTTTTTTTATAAAACAATGCACTGGATGATCCTTGGTAGCAATATTATACTTTAACTTGCTCTCTAATATATTCACTTTCCAGAAAAATATATTCAAGACACTCCAATACTTAAATGAATTTCAGTATTTAGGATAATGCTGCTTTTTAAAAAAGAGATTATGTATTTGAGAGAAAGAGAGAGAAAGAGAGAAAGAGCACGAGTGGGAGGGGCAGAAGGAAAGGGGAGAGAGAATATTAAGCAAACCGCACGCTGAGCAGGGAGCCCGACATGGGGCTTGATCTCAGGACCCAGAGATCATGATCTGAGTGGAAACCAAGAACAGTATTCAACCAACTGTGCCACCCAGGTGCCCCAGAATAATGCTGTTTTTGATGATAGACATTTGAAAACTTCCTTTGAAATGAAGTTGAGAAAGAAAATGCAGAAAATGGAGAAAAATGGCAAGTAGATCACCAATAAATCACCTATGACCCCACTTCCCAATGAAACACTGCTAATATTTTATACACTTTCTATTTCTTTTAATTTTAAATAATATTTATAACTACCTGGTATTTAGAATTATGGTTTTACATTCTAATTTACTATGTTAGATTAAGAATTTCCCATAATACTAAATCTCAAAATAAACAACAGTTTAAAGACTGTATAATAATGTAACTATATGGTTTGCTTAAATAAGCTCCAATTATTAGCTATTTGGAGTACTTGCCTTTCTCTTTTTTACTGTTTTATATAACTTTGTGCTAGCTATTTACTCTGCCTCAAATGCTCCCTTCTATGTCTGTGAATTGCTGACTCTTTTCTTATTTCTTTAGGTCTCAGCGTAAATATTATTTCAAAGAGGCCTACCCATAAGATGCTATCTAAATTAAAGCAGCAACACCATCTCCCAATGCACACAACAAATGTGACACTTTATCACTGAGTTTAGAAAATAATGGGCAGCAGTGTCTGGGTGGCTCAGCTGGTTAAGCAGCTGCCTTCAGCTCAGGTCATGATCTCAGGGTCCTGGGAATGAGCCCCTTGTTGGGTTCCCCTCTCCTCGGTGAGTGTGCTTGTCCCTCTCCCTCTACCCCTCCTCCTGCTTGTGCTCTCTTTCTTTCTCTCTCTCTCTCAAATAAATAAAATCTTTAAAAATTTTAAGAAAAAGAAAATAATGTCAAGCCACTTAAGTTTCATTTTCTCTATATATGAGTAATAGTTTTTGCCTAATCTACTTCTTAGTATATTCATGGTTGTTACAATATTATACATAATATGTGAAAAGTTTAGGTGATATAAATTGTTTATCAGTATAGCATGTTATTATGGTCTTTTTATGGAAGGCAACACACACACACACACACACACACACACACACACCATTTCTGTCCAGCAGGGCTGAGGACAAAAACATTTCTAACCCAGGTTTCTTTGTTTATTTACTTTAGTATCTGGGTAGATTCCTGCTCCTGGCAATCAAAACAGCCTGAGATTCCGCTATTAAAAGATATGAGGACAACAGCTTGGTACAGCTTGGTACAGCTTGGTTTATCTCCATGGGAAGTCTGTACCAAAGATGGGATGGATTAAAAAAAACCCACAAGACTCATCTATATGCAGCCTATAAGAAACTCATATTAGACCTAAAGACACATACAGATTGAGAGTGAAGGGATGGAAGAAATGTTCCCCATGGAAATGAAAGCAAAACTAACAAAGAAAACCAAAAACCAAAAAACAAATCCAAAACAAAAAAATACTTCCTAGGAACACGTTTCCTAGAAATATACAACCTTTTGAAATTGTATTAGGAAGACAAAGAAAATCTGAACATACTGATAACTAGTAACAACACTGAATCAGTAATCAGAACACTCCCAATAAACTGAAGTCCAGACCCAGCTGGATTCACAGGTAAATTCTACCAAATATTTAAGGAAGAATTAATAAATATTCTTCTCAAAGTATTAAAAAATAGAAGAGGAAGAAAACGTCCCAAATGTATTGTACAAGCTAGCATTACTCTTGTGCAAAAACTAGATGAACACACTACAAAAAAGAAAACTACAGGCTAATATCCATAATGAGTACAAATGTTCAAATCCTCAAAAAATATTAGCAAACCACATTCAACAATACATGAAAAGGACCATTCACCACAACCAAGTGGGATTCATCTCAGGGAAACAAGGATGGCTCAATATTTGCAAATCAATCAGCATTATATGCCACACCAAAAACCAAAAACAAACCAAAAAAACTTCCCAAATAAAAACCATATGATCACTTCAATAGATGCAGAAAAAGCATCTGACAAAATTCAAAATCTATTCATGATAAAAACTCAATAAAGGGGGCTTAGAGGGAACATACTTCAACATACTTAAGCCCATAGATGACAAACCCATAGCTATTATCATCAAATTCAGTGATGAAAAACTGGTAACTTTTCCTCTGAGATCAGGAACAAGACAGAAGTGTCTACTCTCACCACTTTTATTCAATATGGTACTGGAAGTCCTAGCCCTAACAACAAGACAAGAAAAATAAATACAAGCCCTCTAAACTGGTAATAAAGAAGTAACCCTTTCACTATTTGTAGATAACAGGAGACTGTAACTCCACCAAGAAAGCTATTAGAAGTAAAAATGAATTCAAAAAAGTTGTAGGATACAAAATTAATATATAGAAGTTGGTTTCAGTTCTAAAAATAACAACAAAGTAGCAGAAAGAAAAACTAAAAAAGCAATTATCTTACCCTTGTACCAAAAAGAAGAAAATACTTAGGAATAAACTTAACCATGCAGGTGGGGGGGGGGGGACTGAAAACAATGGAAAGGCATACTATGCTCATGGATTAGAAGAACATCAACAGCATTTTTCACAGAACCAGAATAATCCTAATGTTACACTGGAACCACGAAAGACCTGAAGTAGCTAAAGCAATCAAACTGGAGGTATTATAAATCCCAGATTTCAAGATACACTACAAAGCTGTAACAATCAAAGCAGTATGGTAATGGTACAAAAAAAGACATGAAGATCAATGGAACAAATAGAAAGCCCAGGATTAATCTCATGTTTATATAGTCAATTATGACAAAGGAGGGAAGAATGTACAGTGGGGAAAAGACAATCTCTTCAATAAGTGGTGTTGATAAAACTGGGCAGGTACATGCAAAAGAATGAAACTGGGCCACTTTCTTATACCATATACAAAAATAAGCTCAAAATGCATTAAAGACCTAAATGAGAGATATGAAACCATAAAACCCCTAGAAGAAAACATTCATAGTATTCTGTTAAACAACCACCCTGTCAGCATTTTTCTAGGTATGTCTCTTGGGGCAAGGGAAATAAATGCAAAAATAAACTACTGGGAACTATACCAATCCATCAGTCAAACAATCAGTGCAAGCATTTTCACAATGAAGGAAACTATCCAGATAATGAAAAGGCAATCTACTAAATGGGAAAAATATTTGTAAGTGATATGTCTGATAGGGCATTAGTATCTAAAATATACAAATAACTTTACAATTCAATAACAACAAAAAACTCCCCAAATAAGCAGATCAAAATGGGCCCAGGATCTGAATAGACATTCTTCCAAAGAAGATATATAGATGGCCAAAGACACATGCAGAGATGCTCAACATCAATAATCATCAAGGAAGTGCAAATCAAAACCATAATGATATATCACATCACACTAGTCAGAATGACTAGAATGAAAAACAAGTGGTGGCGAGATTGTGGAGAAAAAGCAACCCTCATGTACTGTTAGCAGGAATGTAAACTGATACAGCCATTGTGGAAGAGAGATGGATGTTCCTTAAAAAGTTAAAAATAGAAATACTGTATAATCCGGTAATTCCACTACTGGGTGTTTACCCAAGAAAGTGAAAAGATATATGCAGCCCCATGTTTACTGCTGCATTATTTACAAGAGCCAAGATATGGAAGCAGCCTAAAATGTTCACCAACAGAGGAATGGATAAAGGAGATGTCACATGTAATAAACACATTGTATACAATACAACTCAACAAGAAAAAAAGAAAGTCATCTTGCCATTTGGGACAGGATATTATGCTAAGTGAAATAAGTCAAAACCAGGAAAGACAAAATCCATGTCATTTCAATTATATCTGGAATCTAAAAAAACAAATGAGCAAACAAACAAACAAACAAAAAGGCAGAAAAAGATCCATAAATACAGAATACAAAACGATGGTTGCTGGAAAGGAGGGGGATTGGGGGATGGGTAATATGTGGGAAGGGGAGTGGGAGGTGTAAGCTTCCAGTTATGGAATGAATAAATCATGGGGATGAAATTATTGAAATTGAAAATACAATTTCAAATGGTACTGTAATAGTGTTGTATGGTGACAGATGGTAGCTACATTTGTGGTAAATATAGCATAAGGTACGGAGTTGTGGAATCACTATGCTGAACACCTGAAATGAATGTAATGCCGTGTGTCAAGTCTACTTTTATGAAAAAAAATCTATACCAACAAAGAAACTTTTGTATTATAATTTAGAAATCACACTCATGTACTCAATAGTTTGGCTGGTAATTAGCTTTTTACTGTAAATATCACAAAACAATAAATTATAACTTAATTATATATAAAATTAAATTTTCATATGGTTTCTAGAAAGTACTGTAAAATTTAACTATACCTACTTCACAAATATCTTCATTTACAAAATGTGGCATAAGAGCTAAGTGACATTTAAGCAATATTTGCATTCTGATATTTTAAGATTTAATGGTCTATTAGTGTCTCTGAATCTTATTTCATAAAAAATTATGTTGATGAAACCAGTTTAGTATTTTAAAGACATGGTTAGCTAAGAGCATCTTCACATATATTTTAAAGTTTAAAAAATTTTATGAATATGGGTTGTTTCTTTTCTTGGGTGTTTCCATCTTGGTTTCTGCTTGTGCACTTGTTTTCTGATGTTAGCAATCAAACTTCCTGTCTGAAATTTCTGCCATTCAATTTTATGTGGATATAAAGCATTTCTATAATTATTGACTGTGCCAGAATGAATAATGCACTTACTAGTCTCATTATTTCCATTTCTACTATCCAGGTGGAAAGAGGTTATCTCATTTTAATAGAAAGCATTAAAAAGATTTTATATATGACTTGGTGCAATGTAAATAAAATATTATATTTTTCAACCCTTCCAACAAGTAGAGGACATGTATCTTGCATTGTGGAGCTAGAAAAGACATGAACAGATTATTATATTATGAAAATTTCCACAATTCAGGTCTGTATTAAGTCCCTTATATCTGAACTTCTCAAACATCTAATTTGTAAAGAAAAAGAAGGCATTTGTAATTTTAAACAAGGCAGTTGTGACATTTCAGAATTTCTGAGGTAAACCTTCAGTCAAGCTAAGGCCAAGGTGAAAGCATGTAACACCCAGAAGAAAGAAAAGATAGCTACAAAGTTATTACAGCACCATCTAAGTGAATTAGAGCTCCAGTACAAGCTGAAACACAGTGGAAATAAGGCCACAGGCCATACTTGGGAGCAGGACAATTTCTGACCTGTCCTCAGGCACCTCCTAAGTTAACAAGCTTAGGTAGGTTGGGTTCAGATGAAATGTGAGACTGAGTTGGGCAAAGCTGGGGCAGGAAATGATTTACCTTATAGATGTTTGTACCAAATAGGATTCCAATCAAAATAGTCTGATTATATGTATCTTTGACTGTAAATTGGTTTCTCTTGGCATTTTAACATTTCTGAAATTCATACGTAAGATACAGTTCTTTCATCTGAAAATCTTCCCACTTCTCTCCAAACGTATTAATTAAACTGTCAATCCACAGTGTCTTAAAAATTCAAGAAAAAAGGCAAATTTGCCCCTAAGTTTAAACCAAAGAAAAAAACAAAACAAAAAACAGAAAAAACAAAAAACTCAACAGCTGTTACGGGCTATGGAACATGACATTCATTTTATACTTGGTATGTTCTAGGCCTACTGTTAATGCTTTTACATACATATAATATAAAATTTAACTCTCAAAACAACCATTATCTTCCCTGTTATGGTCTGAACTGTAGTGTCCCCCCAGTATTCATATGTTGAAGCCCTAACCCTCAATGTTATGGTATTTGGAGATGGGGGCCTTTGACAGGTAATCAGGTTTACACAAGGTCAGGAGGGTGGAACCCTCTCCTGATGGGATTACCGTCCTTTTAAGAGGAGGAAAACAGAGAAAGTTTCTCTTTTCCCTGTACAAGCAAAGAACACCATGCAAAAAAGCAAGAAGGCAGCTGTCTAACCAAGAAAGTGGGAGCTCACCAGGAGCCCAATTTGCCAGCACTTTGATGTAGGACTTCCTAGTCACCAAAACTGTGAGAAATAAATGTCTGCTGTTTGAGCCACCCATTCTATGGATGGTATTCTTTACAGCAGCACAGGCAGACTAAGATAATCCCCCTTGCAGAGATTAGGGAAAGGGGGCTCAGAGTGACTGAGTAAGCTTAAGGTCAAGATAACTTATTTCAGCCACAGATCTGTTTAACCTAAAAACTAACTCTGAACCACTTCTTTATATTGCATCCATGAAATTTAAAGTTATCCTTTGAATCACATTTATTCTCTGTAAGTTTTTCCTGTATTTTTCATGTAATACACATTCTTCATCCTGGTCCAAGGTACAATCATCTTTTGCCTAAGGTGCTCCAAGAGCCTCCTACTAGCTTTTCCTACTACCTGGTACACATATCTTCTCTCTCCTCCTGTATTCCCCAAAGTCTATCCTTTTTTTTTTTTTTTTAAGATTTTATTTATTTATTTGATGCAGAGAGAGAGGGAGAGCACACATAAGCAGGGGCAGAGGGAAAGGGAGAAGCAGGCACCCCACTGAGCAAGAAGCCCGATGTGGGACTGGGTCTCAGGACCCTGGGATCATGACCTGCACCGAAGGTGACTGCTTAACTGACTGAGCCACCTGGGTGTCCCAACCCCAAGGTCTATTTTTAACACAGAAACTGGGGTGGGTGGGATCATTTCAAAATGTCACGTCATGTTATTGGACTGCTCAAATCTACAAGGTTCATAAAACCACTCAGAATAAAAACTATATTGTCTTTACAATGGCCTATAGGTCTTGCATGATCCTTCCCAACCACCCTTACTTCTCTGACCTCATCTTCTACCACAACTTACTTCTCACCATGCTCTAGCCACAGTGACCTGCTTGTTGGTCCTACTATTATCTTAGTTCAATACTCCTATGTTAAGACTTTTGCATTTACTGTTATGTCTAGAATGTTTTTTTCAGATAGTCTTCCCACCTCTTTCAAGTCTCTGATCAATTCTTATGTTCTCAGTAAGTTCTACCTTGACTAACCCTACTTAACACTACAGCCTAACCCCTATACTCTGACATTTCTAGTTGGCTCTACTTTTTTCCATGACATTTATCAACTTCTAATATACACATAAATTTACTTATTATGTTTATTGTATGACTCCTATGCATGAATGGAAGATCCAAGAGAGCAACAGACTTTATCTGTTTTACTCACTGATGTAATCCCAAGTGCCAAGAACGCTGCTTGACAAGTAGCAGGAAATAATAAATACTGGTTGAATGAATGAACGTAAAAGATAGATTGTCATAGAAGACAGACTATATTTTAGGTGAGAAATTAAGAAAAGGCCTCAGTCAACACTCATTAACTTACCAACAGAATGTAGAAGTAGGAGTTTAGGAGTTTAGATAACTCTAAGTCATTTCACATGTGTTTAAGGTCCATTATTTGTTGTGGAAAATTACGAAATATAGAAAAAAAAACACAGTAAAGATGAAAACCACCCATTTGCCAGAATAATCACTAATATTATATATAACTAGTATTTTTTCTATGTATAAACATACCATTAAATTTTTCTAAAAAAAATTAAGATTATCCTCTCTTGTTTTTCCCTAAAGGAGATATACATACACAAATGTCTTCCATTAAACACAACATAAAAATGTCTCCTTTAATGCTATATTTTCATCTAGCTATAATCACTTTTCTCTTTCCCTTCAGAGTCAAGTCCCTGGAAAGAGAAGAACATCAGTTCTGTCTATTCTTTCCCACAACCCACTACTAGTCTAGAACTGCTCCAGCCAAAGTCATCTACGACAAAATTGCCATACCCAATAGATTTTTAGTTCTCATTATACATAACAGTTCCACTGTCATGCATAAAACAATGCATTAAACATTTAAACATTCTCAGCCAATTTCTTCTCTTACAAACGTCATTATCAAGAATGCCACTTGAACAAAGTCTTCTTTTAATTTCTTACCCTGGTTCCTTTTCTGGCTTCCACTGACCACCACCCACAGAATGTTGGTATTCTGTAGTGCTCAGCCTTGGATCTTCTCTTTTTAAAAACTACCTATTCTCCTTAAGAAACCTCACCTTTCATTCTTATAGTTGTAGCTACTACCTTTTAAACTGATCACTCAATAGTCTCTAGCTTTAGCTCGGATCACTCTCCTGAACCCCAAATCAGTGAGTCTATAGTTATCCACGAATCTATTAGATATCTATGTCTCTCTGTATTTGCTACCCAGGCATAGGAAAACAGTGTGGTCAAAGACAGTTTAACTTTTTTTAACTTTCCCTCAAACCTGCAAAATCTTAGTGACTGTTACCATAATCCACTTGTTATTTATCCGAGAAAGAAATTTAGTAATCATTTTAGATTTTTCCCTCATCTTCATTTTCTATATCTTACCAGCAACCAGTTTACATAGATTGTTTAAAACCTGTGTGTTTATTCCCCTTTTCCCTTCCCACTGTTAATTCCTCAGTTCAGGCCTCATTATCTCTTGCCTGGTCTTAGAGTCTACTCCTCTTTCATGATCACTACAGTTCATGCTCTATGCTGTTGCCAGACAGATCCTTCTAAATGGAACATGGAATACATTGCTTTCTGTATTCCTACAGGGAAGAGAAATTTTTGCCATTCTTTTCAGTCCAGAGAAACTTAGGTCCAGCCTCAGTTACCTCTATCAGTTTAGAGGTAACCAATCAACCGATCAACTATTACTAACTGGTGGATGAAGCCACTAGGTTAAGAATACAAGCTCTGCCACCATCCTCTTTTCCTTTTTCACATGATACTAAAATACTTAGAAACGTGATGATTTTAGGCTAAGAGACTAGCTTGGTGCCTGGTGGCAAGTTTAAATTTGGAGCTTTATTTTCTAATTATAAAAGGAATCCATGCTTATGGTAACAAGGCAGAAAAGATGATGCAATAAGTCATAAAGGCAAAACACACTGTGGCAGACGCTACTGACTGGATAACTCAATACTTTTCTCAACCCCTTTCTCCTTTATAAGAATTATTTGTCATTACAGGAGCCAGAAAGTTTAAGTAGTTGTTTACCCTGGATTTCTTACAGCTAGAGTTGGCCCAAATTTGGCCAATGAGAAATAAAGAAAATAAGCTGAAAATTCCTGGTAAGACTTTGGATTTCTCTATGAAAAGGGCAGAAATAGCTGATACTCTTCCTGCCCTTTCCTTGAACATGATGATCCCAATATTTGGATCTTACCAGCCCTCTTACAACATGAGGCAACACACATGAGAACAGAAGTGGAGGCAAAATTAGAATCTTTATCTTGATTCTAATTTGATTCTTACCTTGATAGCAGAAACTATCTCTAGACTTATTTATTACATGATAAAAATAAACACTGACCTGTTAAGCTCCCTGTCTGTCAAGTTTATTTCATTTATGGCTATAATCACAATAAGCATCTCCATTCTGCCTCCCCACTCCCTATCTTTCTGGTGCAACCATCCTGGAGGCAACACTGGTGAATCCTTTCATGACTTTTTTTTGGCTCATACCACATATAAAAGCACATGTACACATAAATATTCTGCTGCCAATTTTTTCACTTATCAATATATCATGTTAGTAGACAATGATCTTTATTTTCCTCTTATTTGTCTAACCTAGTGCCTGACTAACCTTTTTTAAACCTATTTTACATACATAAATATTATCATCTCATAGCCTCTTTTGATATTTCAGATTTTCTTTTTTCTTTTGCTTGCCTTCCCCCTCCCTCCCCTCTGTCGCCCTGATCCCTTGCCCAGTCTCCCCATCTCATTTCTTACAGCATTCCATCTTATACTTTTCATTTCCTCTATGAGGCCTGATCATTCTCATTTTACTCTGCAAAATGTTCTGATTCCTTTGTTGTGCCCTTACTATTCTTTTCACACCTTTCATAATACCTATATGATCCCTCTATGACATTTCTAAGATCCTTCTAGGTATAGACTACTGTAACTGGACAGGAGTGGTCAAACTATTTGGCCTCTGGGTCAAATACAGCCTGCTGCCTGATTTTGTAAATAAAATTTCACTGGAACACAGCCATGATCATTGCTGCATGTTCTGTGTGCTGCTACTAAGGAGTTGTGACAGAGACTGTTTGCTCAGCAAACTCTACAGTACAGGCCATTACCTACTAGGCTAAGAAGTCTCATCATGCTTCTGAATGTAATATACTAATTTCTACCACAACCAACAAATATTTGTTGAGTCAACAAATAATTACGTCAGGCCCTGGAGATTTTCTTAGTCAGCTTGGGCTATGATAAAATACCATGAACTGGGTACCTTCAACGGGAATGTTTCTCACAGTTCTGGATGTGGGTATCCAAGATCAGGATACCAGCACAGTTGGGTTCTGGTGAGGGCTGTCTTCCTGACTTGCAGATGGCTGCCTTCTTCCCTTGTGCTCACATGACACTCCTTCACAAGTGTCTCTTCCTTTCCTTATAAGGCCACTAATCCTGTTGGATCAGGACTCCACCTTTATAACCACTTAGGCTTAATTCCCTCCAAAAGCCCTATCTCCAAATACAGTCACACTGCAGATCAGAGCTACAACACATGGATTTGCCAGGAAGGGGAGGGGAACAATTTAGCCCATAGCAGAGATACAAAAGGCACTATGGATGCAGCTGTGAACATATCTAGCAAGACTTATAAACTAATTCTTTAAAAAAAGAAGAAGTGTCAAGAGGAGGTATTTTCAAGAATTGGAGTGCTAAGTAGCAGAAAGAGGAAATAATTAAGGAATGGGACACCAAGGGCCTGATCTAGAGCTGTTGAACTGGGAATTTAAGATATTTTGAAACCAAAATCAGTAGGAGATATTTTTCATTTGAGTGGAGGAACATACACTGGTTTTATAAGGAAAAATTCTGATTTTTTTCCTCTTAAGCCTTAAAATAATCAAATCTCTTGAGTTTACATTTTTATTTTGATTTGCATGTTCCTATTTCTTTTGAAGATTTTTTTTAAAAGAAGTCCAAGAAGGAACACTGGAAAAAAAAAAAAGTCCAAAATATTATTTCCCGACTTCCAGGCAGGTGCAAATCCCATGGGGCTACCACTAAGAAAGAGAAAGAACACAGCTCCAAAACAAGTCATTCTTCAGCCTCTAGCAACCATCCTTATGCCTGCCAGTCAGTGCCTGAGCCACTGAACCCAGCTACTCCTAAGCCACAGCATGTCAAGGGAGAGGAATAGAGAGAATCTCTAGCAGACTCCCTGCTGAGGATGGAGCATGAAGTGGGGCTTGATCTCACAACCCTGAGATCATAACCTGAGCCAAAATCAACAGTCAGATATTTAACCAACCGAACCACCCAGGTGCCCCAAAATAATTACTGAATTTTTGGCATTTGATTTTTAAGAGACTGGGATTCTGAGTGTAAATGGACTCCCCCCCACCCCCACCCCCGCTCCTCTTATCTCTGTTACGTTAGCTCAAGATATACTAGACAAAGATTCTATGGGACTGGGCAAGAATCTGGTGGATCTCTGAGAATGCACTCAGCAATACATTCACCCAGGCTTAAAACCGGTGGGAGGAGGTCAGACAGGATAGAAAATCCATCAGGTTTAGAGTTTTGGTAACAGGGAAGCCTACAACCTCCCATCTCCGGAATGGAGTCTCAGGAGGAAGTCAGGTCTCGGAATTCTTTCCTGCTTAGTGCAGTAAGGGAGTGGCAGAGGCTGGCATTTATTTAGCAGAGTGGGTCGTAAAGATTTTTCAGTCAATACAAAGAAAAAGTAAAGTGACCAGGTAGATAGCTCAGAAGGTATCAGCAGGCCAAATATCCATCCCATCTGCCAACATGCTGTACTTGAAAGGTTCTAAAAATTTTAAGATGCAGACACTAGGGGGAAAAGAAAGGGAGAAAGGTTGTACTGATTAAGATCTGGTTTGTGGCCTTCAATAGAAAAATGCTCAAAATGGAAAATCATTCATTCATACATTTATTCAACAAATATCCACTAGGTACTTATTATATGTGAATAATTTTTCTTTAAAAAATAAGGAAAATTACATTTCCTGTATATGCGACTTTGTGGACTATGATTCAATCCTAGAGTAAATCTCTCCCTCTCTCATCTTTTCATTATATCATTTAATCTCTTTTAATAAAACTTAAATATGTCTACCTTTCTCTAATCTTACTCTTTTGCATTTTTTTTACACCTGACACCACGATATTAAAGTTATCAGAAAATAGCAGTGATTAAGAAATGAAACATGGAAGCTACTTCAAATATATAGACATATTACAGAACTCTTTTCATTTCTGATTCTTAAAGAAATATACATTTTTAAAATGTCATTGTTATGTCATAAGAAACTGTATTTCTAGTCTCAAAATATGACTTTAAATTTGCATAATACATATTCCAAATTTGACAGTTTTGGATTTCTAACATATGCTAGCTCCTGTATCAGTCATCAAAAATATATTTTAAGAAACAACTGGAAAAGATTTTTATATTGTCAAAAAAGATTTTTGGTCAATATGGGGAAGTAAGTCAAGGCAGTAAGCCTCCCTCCAGTGCTACTTAAATAAAAAAGCTAGATAAAATGTTCAAAAACCTAGTATCTATGTTGAGAATATAGGTCAGGAGTCAAAACTCTAGGCTCTATATAGAGCAAGCAAGCTAGAAAGCCTCTTTGGTCTGTGGAATGTGGTACAGAAGCCAGCTACACTGGACAAAGAGTCAGCAGAAGGATACCTGGACTTCAAACCTACACTATTTGTTGGTGTGAGATCTCAATTAGTACTTCCAAAGAACCTTGGAAACCCTGGATAGAGAAAATAACATAAAGTTAAGTCCTGTACTAGTGAAAGCAATATGATGACAACAAAGCCAAACACAAAACTGACCACAAGGGGTTTCTTCCACAATTCAGGGCACTTGAGAGTCACAGAGAACCAACTCCTACTGAAGTTAGTTTATAATAAAAAAATTATTAAGTATGCCATAAAACTGGTAACTAAAAATTATAAGTACATGTATGAATGGAAGAACTAACTTGGACAAATACACAGAATGGAGAAATTTATAAGAAACTTTAAGTGCATTGAAAGATTTTATTTTATTAATTTTTATTTTTAAATTTTTTATTTCTTTTAATTTTTAAAATTTTTAATTTTATTTTATTTTTCTTTTTTACACTGAAAGGAGATTTTAAAAGTAGAACAGCATCAATAAGGCAAGAACAGGTTACCATCAAAATATGATTAAAAAAAAAGCAAATTCGAAACTGGACCTAAATGGAGACTGTAAATATAAAAAAGGTTAAAAAAGATAAAATTACCAAACCAATAAAAAGTGCTAAAAGAAACATACAGAACAGCTAATCTTAAATATTCTCAACTAAGTTTAGAGAAAGTAGGCTCTTCCTTGAACTCTTCCAAGTAGAAAATAGGGCTATAAGGATTTCTGAAAATAACCTAATTCAGTACTACATTCAAAGCTTTTCTAAAGAGTTCTTTTAAATAATACTCCATACATTTCTCAAATAATTTTATTATACTTTTCTAGTCCAGTGGTTTCCAATTTCACTGTCATATCTGTGGGAACAGTTCTAATATGTTGTTTTTGGTTTTTCCTGCCCCTTACTAAGTCACTGCCTGGCTCTCTCCTGTGACTCTTCTAAAACCTTCACCATTCCTTTCAAATTCTTCCTGGGTCTACAATTTATCTTTCTCTGATGGCTTCTCACATTAAACACACACTCTGCACAGAATTCTCTCGGTCTTGAATTTTGTGCTCCCCCTCTCCTTCTTGTCACAGCAAAACTTTAAAGAACTGCCTCTACTTGTTTTCCTCATTTTTTTTTTTCACTTTTGCAAATATTCCTTAACCCCTTTCTGTTGGATTACTGTTACTAGATTCAACCAATATTTCTGTTTTCATCTCTTGATCTCTTAGCTACACCTGACACTACTGATTATTCTCTTTTTAAACATTTTTAATGTCTTGCAATATATGTCACTTCTCTTGATTTTTAAATACAACATTCTCAAACCTGAAACTAATATAATACTGTATGTTAACTGGAAAGAAAAGAAAAACAAAAAAAATAAAAAATCTAATACAACTTTTTTTCTTATCTTCCTGCTTGTTCCTCCGTGCATCTTCCTTTTTCCTCTCACAAACTGGGGGCTCCTTAAGGCTTAGTCCTAAACTGTCTTCACATTTTTTCTTTTCTATATATATAATTTCCCTCGGCAATGGACCTACAGCCTTTGCTAATAACTGTATCAAGATGACGTTCAGCTCTTTAACTCTGTCCTAGACTCTCTTTTGAGCTCTATAACTATGTATCTAGTGTCCATTTGGTATTTTTGTTGTGATTTCTTAAAGCAACTCCATTCAATATGTCTCAAACTGAATTCACAACCTTCTATCTGTAACGGAGTCAGCTCTGATTTTCTTTAACTTACTGAACCCATCCAGCTGCATAAGGTAGTACTCTAGTTGTTATCTTTAATATTTCTTCCTAATTTATCAGCACATCCTGTTTACTAGTCCTTGAATTTCTCTTGAATCTACTTCTATCTTAGAAAGATAAAGATAGGATTCTTTACAATCCTTCAGCAGGGGTATTTCCAATGAATTACTCACAGGTCCTTATATCCATTTTGCATCTTAACAACTTTTGCATATTTTGCCAAAATAATTTTACAAATTCCAATTCTTATCACACCACACCATGGTTTACAAAACCTCCAGAGGGGGTGCCCGGGGGGCTCAGATGGTAAAGGCTTTGACTCTTGATCTCAGCTCAGATCTTGATCTCAAGGTTGTGATTTCAAGCCCCACGAGGGGGTTCATGCTGGTCATGGAGCCTACTTAAAAAACAAATACAAAAACAAAAAACACCACAAAAACCAACCTCCAATGCTTTCCTTTTGCTCCCAGGCTAAAGAACAAATATCTATCCACTCTCCCTCCTACTCTTCATCCTTCACTATCCAAGTTATTGCACTCTGAGCTCTATCTAGCCTGTCCTTCTTGTATTTCCTTACAAGATACACATCTTGGCACATGTTGGTTTATTTATCTGGAATGTTGGGCTCTCATACCTCTTCAGTTACTTCCTACTCACTTATTAGATCTTGGCTAAAAAGACACTTTTTTCAGGGAAGTTTTCCTGACTCCTTAATCTAAAATAGGTCCCCCAATGACATGCTCTTATAGCAACATATTCTTCCCTTTCACTGCACAGTGAGTCTTTGTGTATGACAGCTTGATTAAGGTATGCCATACCCACTAGGCTTTCACCTCTGTGCCTCATACGTTTCCTGTTATGCACTAGCCATTGAATTACATCTGTGGAATACTGTGGGTTTAAGAAATTGCCAGTGTTTTAAAATAATTTAATTTTTAAATTCTTCGTTTCTAAACTATTCTATTTTATAATCCCTGCCCTCTAAGTCTATTTGCATCCTTATTTTCTTTCTTGATTGGGTAAAAAGAAGAGGATTATAGCTGGGGAGTTGAGAGCTGTGTATAAACCCAGAGATACTCTTCTTCATTTGTGTCACAGTATGGGAAAACACACACACACCTGATAACTGCTGCTCTAGACTGCCAAGTAATAAATTGCTTATTTTTCAAAATAAACCTAAAGCTCTCAGAAGAAGAGAAATAATTTTAAGACATCTGAAGACATGCCTCTTTAGGCTAGTCAGCAACATGTGACTAAGGGAAGTCACATTTTGTTCACTCTGTTGTATCCACTGTGTGGTGTCCTAGTTTTAACCTCTCCTCTGGGAATAAGCAAGTTTTTTTGATAAGTAACTATAATAGGCAGAAAGTAGAACAATCCAGTCTTCCAAAATAGTGCTTCAAGTTTACAGGATATTATGTTCCTTATACTGATGGTTACACAAAAGAAGAAGATATCAGTTTATTCCAGTTTTACAGACATCAACAAAAAATTCAGTTCACATACATAATATTTACTTTGATCAAGCTCTTCAAGCATGATGCTGTGTATAAGCTAAATTTTAAAATGTTGACCTATCTGTGGAAATCACTGCATATTACAGAATGTTTGTGTACTCCTCAAATTCATACACTGAATCCTAATCCTAATCTATATGATGGTATTTGGAGGTGGGGTCTTTGGGTGGTGCTTAAACCATGAGGGTAAAGCCCCTATGAATGGGATCAGCATCTCTATAAAAAGAACCCAGGGAGCTCCCTTTCCCTTCCCCAAGCTAAGAACACAATGAAAAGACAGCCTTCTATGAACCAGAAAGCAGGCTCTCAACAGGCACCGAATCTGCTTGTGCCTTGGTCTTGGAATTTCCAGCCTCCAGAGCTGTGAGAAATGTTTTTTTGAAAATCTGTCTGCCCATGGTAATTTTGTTGTAGCAGCCTGAGCAGACTAAGACATTGTATCATCCATTTAAAGGCTGAATATTATACAAAGTACATTATTGTTCTAATTAAAGAGGTAATAAATACAAGAAAAACACAAAGGAAATAAAATCCTAAATAACATTTTTTTTGATAAATATGGTTAATATTTTGTTATTTGAATTTTGGTTTCGGTGTGTATATGTATGATTTTCTACAAAAATAAGATCATGGTATATGTATTTTCCCACTGTAAACATTTTGTAAACTTGTATTCTTTTCTATCCTCATAACAGATGCAAAATATTCCAGAGCAGTGATTGTTAACTGAGTTGATGTTTTGGGACGTTGGCCAAGGTCTGCAAATAATTTTTATTGACTGGGGATGTATAAATGCTACTAGTGTCTATGCATCTGGTGTTTAGAGGCCAGGAATGCTGCTAAATATATTATAATGCACAGGCAGCCCCGTTAACAAAATCATCTAGTCCAAAATGTCAAGAGGGACAAGGTTGAGAAACCCTATTTTAGTGCGCAGTGCATTTTAAATGCTGCAATCATTGGAAGGTGAAATCAAATCTTAATGGCACTGTCACTAATTTCTGAAGAAGTATTACTAAATCTCCACTGTACTTTGTCTGTGGAATGCATAAAGTCTCTTTTAATATTCCTAAAACTCTTTGTGATGTATTCCTACTGGGTAGCTTTTAAAAAGCAAAGAAATATCCTTCAAACAATGCTTTAATATTCAGTCATAGAGGTATAATTTCTTAACTCAGCATATACATCTCTCACAGCACTCTGCATCTCTCCTTCCTAGAATTTCTCACAATGTAATTTCACATTGATTTATGTATCTCCTCCACTAAATTACAACTTCCATGTTTTTTTTCCTCATTATGTTTCCTAGCACAAGGCCTTACACATAGCAAAACTTAAATGTTAGATGAAGGAATGAATAACAGTAGTAACTAGTGCAATGAAGTAATTACTTTTTACACTTTGGTTACATAAGCAAAAGAAATTATAAATATAAATAAAATGAAAGTCATGTGTATTAACTGCACTTAATATTCAAAAGCAGCATACACATTTACTGTGTCAAATGTTCAACATTAAAAGGAGGGTTACACATAGTTAAAATGGCAGAAAACACCAACAGCATGTATTCGCACACCTTACAATCTGTGATTTTTTTTATGAATGACTTAACACCATAATGTAATTCATACCCAGTAATAGTTTGACTTCTCCATTCACTAATTCATCTATTTACTCTTTTTAAGAAAAGAAGATTTTATTTATTTATTTGAGAGAGAGAGATCACAAGCAGGAGGGGAGGGTAGAGGGAGAAACCTACTCCCCAATGAGCAGGGATCCAGATTCAGACTCAATTCCAGGGTCCTGCGATCATGACCTGAGCCGAAGGCACATGCTTAACCAACTGGGCCACCCAGGTGCCCATTATCTATTTACTCTTTTTTTCTGATTAATATACAGATGTTGAATGCCAAGTACATTCCTTCAAATTAAGTGGATTCCTTTAAATTAAGTATTTTATTATTCAATTTTGTCTCTTTCAACTCTATTAGGGATCAAAGACCAGAAATCATACTGAAAGAAGTTAGTTGAGTTTTCCTTCCCTTCCCTATGGTCCTCCTGACTATTTCTTATGTTATACAAATGAGTGACCCCATGTGATAATTGTCTTTCTCTGCTTGACTTACTTCACTTATCATAATCCCCTCCAGTCCATTCATCACAGAGAGAGACAAACCATGAGAGACTTTGGACTCCAGGAAACAAACTGAAGGTTACAGAAGGGACGGGTGTCAGGGGATAGGGTAGCCAGGTGATGGGCATTAAGGAGGGCACGTGTTGTGATGAGCACTGGGTTTTATACACAATTAATGAATCACTGAACACTACATCAAAAACTAATGATGTACACTAGATGTGGTGCAT
The DNA here is from genome assembly GCF_011764305.1 of Mustela putorius furo. Taxonomy (NCBI): domain Eukaryota; kingdom Metazoa; phylum Chordata; class Mammalia; order Carnivora; family Mustelidae; genus Mustela; species Mustela putorius. The sequence continues at coordinate 6,126,795 of NW_025421294.1, forward strand.
AAATAATGAATCTTGGAACACTGAAAAAAAAAATAATTTTAAAAAACAACAAAAGACTAATGATGTTCTATAAGTTGGCTAATTGAACCTGATAATAAAACAAACACATAAAGAAGTCAGTTGAAAGTATCTACAAGACTATTAGCTTATATCTCAATGATATAACATCAACAAAAAAGTACATCAGTTATGATGTGGTCACATGTTAAGTTCTTGATATTCATCAAAATTATCTGACTTTACCTTCAGATAATTGTTTTGTATGAACAAAATTTCTAAGTTATATCCTTTCCTCAGTAGCTCAAAATCTAATTTGGGGAAGCAAAATAGATGAAGAGCTAAAAAAAAAAATCCATTACAGGGATATACATTTTTAAAAAAAAATTATTTACTAGAGATAGAGTGCACAAGCAGGGGGAGCAGCAGGCAGAGGGAGAGGGAGAAACAGGCTCCCTGCTGAACAAGGAACCCCATGTGGGGCTCGATCCCAGGACCCTGGAATCATGAACTGATCCGAAGTCAGGTCTTAACTGACTGAGCCACCCAGGCATTGCCTATACAAACATTTTTTTTAAAAAATCTTTAAAAACTTATGCTTCAGAAAGGTGTTAAGTTCAATTCCCAGTTTTGCCACTTAATATAGTTTGTACTCTGAGATAAATTACTTAACCTGAGTCTCAGTTTATTCATTTGCACAATGAGACTAATACCACTTAACCTCACATATTTGTCATAAAGTTTAACTGAGATCTTACATATAAAGCATCCAATAAAGAGCCTAACACAAGTGCGCATTAAATAAATGACCCCTTTACAGCCATGGGCATACTCAGCAAATATAATCTAGACTCTGCCCTCAAATTCTTAGGCAAGAAAGAAAAGAATATTGTGCTATAATTTGCTTATAGTTAGACATGTGTACAGGGAAATGAATAATGCATTTACAAGTTAAGTTCCCTTTTCCTTGCCCAGATATTTACTGTCAAATTGAAGAGAGAAGCAGATGCTGCCTTGGTGGCATAATCCATTTATTTTCTCTTCAGTTGGGCAAGACGGCTTATCAATAGTGATACTCCCCTCTAAAATGGGATAGATATAAGACAGGACAAATGCAGTAGTTTGCCCATTTATTTCAAAGTATCTTTTTAAGTCTTTCTGTGAAATATATTAGTTCCTTAAAAGGAAAACAAAGCAAAACAAGACTAAAGAAATCTTTTGTTTTTGTGCCAGTATTCAGAAGGGAAGAGGTGAGCGGAGGAAACTCTTGTCAGCCTATTACATAGTGGGCAGGATTTACCTGGCCCATAGGTTTCAACTAGGCAGTGTTGCCTGCACTGAAAGCCCTTAATAAGTGAAAAGTGATGGGTGCCTCCAAGCTCCTAAGATTTAAAAGTAGGTCATTACTTCACATATATGACAAAACCATTCATGCTCCATTGGAAAATCAGCTTTATTTCAAAAATAGATTTAGAAGTTAGAAAAAAAGTCAGAGGGGAACAACTGTGACACTAATTCCAATTTCCAAAGGCACATGTGAGTTACTCTGATACCCCACAGCTCAGCTGAACAGTATCCATATTAGAAGAGCAATTTTTATCTTAGATGAACACATCAGGGCCTTTGTAAGAATTTTTGAAAACTATTTTCAATTTTGCTTGGAAAGGAACACACAAATAATTTTCAGGCTTTTATCTGGGCACATGAGAATACTAAAGAGAGACTGTAGCTCTCTATGAGGCACAAGTAAACACAGAGAAGGCAACTCAAATTTGTCACATGTGGGGTGCTGCTGGATATGACAGGCTATCGCAGCAGAAATTTTAGGAAAAACAAAACCAACGTGCATTTCCTCTTAAAAATTGTGACAGAGAGGTAGGATAGTTTTCAGTAAGTGGTAGTGATTTATAAATAAAGACAGCATAAAAATAGTAAAGCAAAGTAAAGTAAAAAAAGTGACTAGTGAATTTAACAGTGTTTCATTGGATGGGTTGTTTGAAATCATCCCTCAAAGGAATTGAAAGATATCAACCACTAAAGAACTGGCACACGAGAGCCAAGAATGGTATGAACAAGGCTATGGGCTTGGAAATCAGCAATTTGGATGTGGGTATGCAATAAAAGATAGAGATGGTAGAGGAAGTAATAGTAGATCACTGTGGGCTGGTGGTTTCCTAATCAAGGATTTTGATGCTGTGCTATGAATCAGGATAGGTTTCAAGGAATGGTTCCTGTGATAAAGAAAAGTGCTTAAGGAAGAGGGGTCCAGATCTGCATATGAGTGACAGACGTTAAGAGGGACTAAAGGCAGGACACATTCCCCAAGGCTGTTGCTGCAGTCCAAATATAAGATGACAACAGGCTGGACTGAGTTTTTGGCTGTAGCACTATAGACAAATGGGCAACAGCAGATGATACATTTTTCTTAAGTCAGTAAATCAGAATATACCAGTTCTTTTGGAATTAACCAAATGCTTCTCAGAAGTGGAAAAATTCAAAATCTTACTTTGGTATATTCTTCTTCTTCATGTATAAGATGTACTTTGATTTTAAAAACTAAAAAGAAGTTACTTAGATGGTAGTATCAGAAACACCAATGTTGAAATGTCAGCAGAGGATATACAGATAGGTTTTTGTCCCCTCCATGCAGATTCTCCATACCTAAGACATTTGAAAGTTTATAACAGAAAAGAAAAAAAAAAAAAGAAAAAAAAAAGCATGCCTGGGTGGCTCAGTTGGTTAAGCATCTGCCTTTGGCTCAGGTTGTGATCTCAGGATTCTGGGATTGAGCCCCACAACAGGTTCCCTGCTCAGCAGGGAGCCTGCTTCTCCCTCTGCCACTCCCCCTGCTTGTATGCCTTTCTGACAAATAAATAAAATCAAAAAGAAAAAGAAAAAGGAAAAGCAGAATGTCAAGTACACTAAAAAAAAAAAAAAAAAAAAAAAGGCAAAGATTTTAATACAAATCCTGCATTGCTTCCTAACTTACAATGTGGCTGGAGGGGAGAAAACCCTAAAATCTAGTACTGTAGTTAGAATTCCATCTCTTAATTAAGAACACTCAGATGCTTTGTCTGTTGTGTGAAAAAAAGCCCTTGAAATACAGTAGGAACCTTAAAAAATAATGCTAGCTGAAAGTTAAGGGCATGATGCGAATTCCAGCTTCATCACCTCATAACCAAAATGAATCAATACTGAAAGCTAATAAGGAAGATAGAAAAATTAATGGTGACTGGTATTTGTTTTTTTAAAAATATTTTATTTATTTATTTGACAGATGTAGGCAGAGAGAGAGGGAGAAGCAGGATCTGCTGAGCAGAGAGCCTGAAACTAGGCTCGAGCCCAGGACCCTGAGATCATGAACCAAGCCAAAGGCAGAGGCTTAACCCACTGAACCACCCACGCACCCCTGGTGACTAATATTTGTAACCAAAATCTCTTAAACTCATGGACAGAATGGGGGTGGGGATGGGTAAAACGAACTAGAATAGGCCATGAATTAAGTACTTCTCTAACCTCTATTTGAAATTTATCACTTCCTTCAATGATGAAAATGGAAGACAAACCTCAGCCATATTAGTGGTACCTGTGACACTGTCACCAACAGAAATTAAAGATATTTTGATATGACATGACAGTTATTACAGATATCCCCAAATAGCATTTATACTTATTACTGTGATGACTTTACAGTAACATTCAGACCCACAGCTAGATTCTGTTATTTAATGACTTAAAATAAAGAAGCATATATATTACTATACCACGAATGTGTATCATGTTCGTAACTTTTTCAATATGTTTACTTTCTTATTTATGTATTTTATTTTATACATCTAAAATTTTTTTTTTTAAAAGGAAGTGTATACTGGCTTTACCAGTTCACCAAAGAGGTCTGCGGTACAAGAATGGTGAAAAACTCATAGTCTAAATGTAAGATAAAGGCAATTCATTTTGCCGCAATTCACAATCTATTAATAGAACTCTTTGGGCCAGAGAAGTTTACGAATTCAGAATTTTAAAACATTCAGATTGGTGGAGAAGCTGCATATAACGTAATGTGCCAGCACAGTGTTGGGTAGCATCTTGGAATCAAGCATAATTCAGCAAAACAGATGAAAATACACACCAAGTGGAAAAAATAAAAGCAGTAAATACTTTCCCATTACTTCAAGCCAGGTCTTACTGCAAATGCATTCTAATCAGGACAGGTTTTGTGAGCGAAAGAAAATGAAATAAAAAATTTGGTTTTCAGAGGTTTTTGAATTTTGGAATTGTGATAAGGGATTATGGTCCAATTTGTTATGGATAAATAAATACCCATCTACTCTGTCTTCTTCCCTACTTACACCTACTTTTCAACTCCATAATTTTAAAATAATCTTATTTCCCCTTAAGTTTTGAATGTTAGTAATACGATTTTCTTAGAAGTTTGGTTGCAGCAGTTAAGCTTGTAGTAGAAAGCCATCATGTCTTTTTCTACAGTTCAGAGAAATCAGGTAATGAAATTCTGATAATCGGTAGTTACTCTGAGTGAGCAGTGAGCAACGTCTCTTTTAGTGAGGACTCTGGTATTTCTGGCTACTCATCATCTATAATATTCTGGGTTCATTCTCTCAGCAACAAATTATTCATTCAGTTATATGCCATACATATACATTATAATCATAGTAACTTTATAATGAGGAGCTAGTATATTATAACCACTGTAGTTATAACAATCCTTAACCATCTGGAGGCTGAAATGTGAACTTCAACTCTAAGTTTAGCTATTAATAGAGCTTTTTTAGTAACTATATAGAATTTTTCATTGCATTTTTCTTCTATGTAGCAACAACACATATTAAGATGTTCTATTGATGTATGACCCATTTTGGGGAAAACACATTCATTTACCAAAGAATACAGATATTGGAAAGAAAAAGCAAGAATAGAAAACAGAAGACACTTTATAATCCATCAACTTGTAAAAAAAAAAAAGGCATGTAAAATAAATAAACAAGGCACAATGTGTTTGCTCTGCTGGGAAGTTAAACTAGTATACCAATAATGATGTAAACCTAGCTTGGCAAACACTGAATAAAAAGTATGTATATTTATATCTTAAAAATGCATAAACTACATTAGAAAAAATATTGGTGAATCTTAGCAATGCAAGGTTAAATCAAAACATTATATAATTAAATTATAAAATATTATATAATTAAAACAAAACATTATATAATTTCAGAACAATAAGCTCTCCGTATAAAATTCAAAATGAATAAAACTAAATAATATACTGATCACACATTTGTGTATATGTGTTATAGAACTAAAACAAACCAGAAATACATTTAACAGAGGATACTCTATGTAGTTCTGCATTGGACATTGGGTTCCTGAGAATTCATCAAATCATTAATACCTTAAAAAAAAGAAACCCAAATAAGTAAGTAAATATGCATAAGTGAATGATTTCTTTTCATGTTCTATAAGAAAAGCCAATTTTGAGCAACTGGGAAAATACTAAGTATTTTGCATTAAAAAAAAAAAGTTAACAGGTCTTCAATGAAACTACTTACTTCAGGGCTGTTAACCAAAATATGACAGGATAAATTAGGAATTGTCAGTGGTTAAAAGGTTTTTTTACCTATTTCAGTTACATCTTATTAAGGGATATACTGGAACCAGCTCAAAGAGCCAAATGTGCATATCTCTTTTCAATTCTTCTTTCACTGACTTCATATTGGTTGCTTGAAATCAGCCTCAGTGAGAGTATTTATACTACATAACTAGGCAAGTGTTACAAGTCAGGGCTCCTCACCAACCCCTACTCCCTGCACAGAGAAAAATTTTACTCAAGTATAACTGGCATATAGAAAATTCATAAATGCACCATGAATTCTAACCAAATGAAAACACCTGTGTATCCACTATCTAGATGAAGAAATAGAACATTACTAACATCCTGAAGTACCTCTCATTCTTCTTCCTAGAAAACCCATTCTCAGGCAGGAAACTTACTCAAAGTCACAGAGACAGTAAGTTTCAAAGTCAGGACTTAGCTACAGCGTTCTTATACAATGTCGTTTTCATTGCCATCCTATCTTTTTCCCAGTTTTACTTGCTGGGACTCCCGTAACATAGGGTATCTGAACTAGCAGCTTAGGCAGAATCTCTTAGTTTGTAGTGGGAGTTTTGGCTGGGCAGAGACATTGTCAGTATACCACAAACACTCCTTTGGAAGGTTGCGGCGGGAGACTGTTAGAGGAAGAAAGGTACCTGCTGCTCACATAAATGTTGGAGGATTCTTTTTAAGGGTTTTAATGCTCAAAATAAACCACTCAAGGCTAAAATTAACTTTCTCTATGACACATATGAAATAAACAAAACTCCTTTGTTACTTATGAAAAGGTCTTTGAACACTGTATCTCAATGCCATTGTGTTTCTAAAAATTAATGTTAACTATTTCCCTATTTAAGAAATATGAAGCAATTAACTGATACTTTTAAAAAATTGATACTTTTGTTCATGATAATTAGTTACTAGTAAACTATATATTTAAAATTCATATTCATTGGTTGTTTCAACACTCAGGTATGGTAATAGGAATGAGTCATCAATTTCTACAAATACCTTAGATTAGGGGTGCTAATTCAGCTGTTCAGTTTTTGGGTTTTTTTTTTTGGCTGTTCAATTTTGAAACATGAAAAGAGTAATATATAAGTGAATGGTTTATTTTGGCATATAGCACAGTGCCCAACACATAGGTGACACTCAGTAAGTGATTCCCCAAGACTGGTTTTATTTATTTATGCATCTAGCAAAGGGAAGAAAGTAATCTTAAAGAATGGGTAATTCAACAACCTCATATTTAGGTTTGAAATGAATGTATCCCTTTTGTCTTTATTTTTCTATTTATTTGATTAAAATAGTTTGTGTCACCTTAGTGACATTTACCACTGTAAGTGAAGGAATATCCCAGGGGGTTACTACCTGAGATATAAAAGCTACTAAGGTAACTTAAATGCAGAAAAAAATTTTAAATAATAATAATAAAATGACAGTTCAAAAGATGTTCTTAAGAATACTGGTAAAACTGGCTATGAGGTCAATAAGAATATAATTTTGTTTTCTGGTCAATAAGACTCTCAAATTGTATCAGCTAAGTAGCATAATCCTATTCTCAAGCAGTATAAATACACCAAGATAAAACACCAAGCTTCCAAAGTTCAACTTTTGGCTCCATCTCTACCAGACAAGTAATCATGAACAGTGACTTAACTTCTTTATGCTTATGTTTTGTCACCTGTAAAAGAAGAAAAAATCAAAAAATCTTCCTCATAGAACTGTTTTGACATTAAATTAACTAATACTCATATGGAGTTTAGATGAGAGCCCAGAAGTCAGTAAAAGTTATGTTATTATTTTTTTTTAAGATTTCATTTATTTATTTGTCAGAGAGAGAATGAGAGAGAGCAAGCATGAGTACAAGCAGGGGAAGCGGCAGGCAGAGGGAGAAGCAGACTCCCCACTAAGTGAGAAGCTTTATGCAGGCCTTGATCCCAGGACCCTAAGATCACAACCTGAGCTGAGGGCAGATGCTCAACTGACTGAACCACCCAGGTGTCCCTACATGTGTTATTATTTTTACTTCTTTATCATGATATTTGTATTTATGGATACTGCCTTAAATTTGCTAAGAATATAAATATATGTTAAACATGATATGCTTAAATCACAATGCACATAAATTTTTATTGTTCACTATATGTACCTAACTACCAACCTCTCTGAAAAATAAGAAGTTATTTTAATATTTAGCATTGTAAATAATGGAATACATATTTTGCTAATTTATATTTTTACCACATTAAGTGATATTGAATACATCTTTAAGTACTACCGACAGCATGAACTAGCAACTCATTATCTACTATCAACTCAGTCTTGGAGGTCAGACTACTATCTCTATCAACCAGTCCACAAAGCCAAGCAATAACCCTTGAAACAACTGGCTCCAAATGGCCAGGGGTGGATTAATAACAGCCTCCTAACTTTGTGCCCCCACTTTCAAATTAGGACAAACTGAAGAAAACCAAACACTCACTCCTAACCAATCACATGGGACACCCTGCTTTTAGTTAAGTCCCCAATAGCTTCTCCATGACAACAATCTCTAATAAGGATACATCTAAAGCCTTTCCTTTTTCCTACCATAAAAACTTCCCATTTGCAGTGCCTGGGTGGCTCAGTTAGTTAAATGTCTTAGGGTCATGTGTTCAAGCTCCCTGCTGGGCTCCACACTGGGCAAGGAGCCTACTTAAAAAAAAAAAAAAAAAAAAAAGGTTTCCCATTCATCTCCCTGCCTTTGAGTCAGCCAAATGCAAGTGATGGTGGCTAACTCACATGCTATAGCAAGTTTAAAATAAATAGCTTTTGCTTATTCACATTTGCATGATCTTCATTTATCTCCATGTGGTATTCATTAACAAAAGACCCAAAAGAATTTGCCATTTAAAACATATATTTGAAATATTTAATCAGATAATGGCATTTTCAGAAAGAAAAAGAATTGGGGGAAGGGCACTCAATGAGGTTATTGTGCCTAAAAAGGTGTTTTTTTTTTTTTTAGAAAAAAGGAAAAAGTCCTATAATCTCATGTATTATAATACCCTGAGAATCAATGAACAAAAAATATTGGTATTAGAAGTATGTAAAAGAATACAATTAACAAATAAAGTCACTTCTATCCAAGGTTGCTCTTGTGGGCAGAAGCATGATACGCTAAGTGATTAAATGATTTCTGAGCTTACAGAGAACTACTAGAAAGCCAATTGTTAAATCTAATATTTCTGCATGTATTAAATAAATCTATTAGGAACAATGAAATTTTTTATGTATGAGGAAACTAAGGCTCAGAAAGATGATAAATAATCCTTACCTAGTCATACAGCTACTTATTATGTGGTTAGGGCTCAATCCTAAAATGAAAGGATTCCAAAGCAAGACAGTGAGGAACTGATTTTTCTAAATTAACAGATTATTTTACAAATGAGATAACTCAGAAAATGTTAGTAGTGGAACCTAAGGCTTTTAACCAAAAATTGCAGAAATTAATTTTTTTCCTTACTTAAATACAAAGTAATTCACTTTAAAAGAAAGACTATTCTTTTATAAATAACTCTCTGAAACCAAACAGGTCATACTGAGAAACACAAACACCATATGATTTCACTCATATGTGGAATCTAAAAAAACAAATGAGCAAACAAACAAAAGCAGAATCATACCTGTTAATACAGAATATCAACTAATAGTTGCCAGAGGGTTAGCGGGATGGGCAAAAGGGATGAACATCGGGTGGGAGATATAGGCTTCTAGTTACAGAATAAGAAAGTCATAGGAGTAAAAGCCACAGCAGAGGGAATATAGTCAACCATATTTTAATAGTTGTACAGTGACAGATAGTAGTTACACTTGTGGTAAGCAAAGCATAACAGAGAAAAGTTGTATCATGACATCATACGCCTAAAACTAAAGTAACATTATGTGTCAACTATACTCACCCCCCAAAAAAACCCCACCTCTGGAATCAGTTATAAAAAGATAGTAGAAAACAATAAAACTTCATTGATAGGGGAATGACTAAAGAAATTACGGCCTAGTGCTCGCTTCGGCAGCACATAGACTAAAACTGGAAGAAATTACAGCCTAACTATACAGTGGAATGTTTTGTAACCATTAAAAATGATGATGAATATCCCAGACCTGGAAAAATTGTCACGAGTTTAAGTTAGAGAAAAAGCAGTTTATAAGAGTCTATGCAGAATTAATCTTTTTGGGAAAATGTCTATATACATACATTCTGTATGTGTAAATATAGGCATTACATAATGTGTAATAGACATAATACTACATTCATATATTTATGTATTGTGTTTATTAAATTGTATATACGTAAGTCTACAAGAGATATGGATCTCTTATCCCAAAATGTTACAAGTAATTGTTTTTTGCTTCTATAAATAGAATTATCAGAGATGTTTATTTTTTCAGTGTTTGAATTTTTATAATGAGCATAGAGAACTCTTATAATCATAAACAAACATAAAGAAACAGATTGTGTTTATGTTAAAAGGTCAGAAAACAGAACCACGTCTCTAAGATGCCTTGGTGAGTAGATACAGAGCAAAGGTGTATCTGCAATGTTAAAAATTACAAGGCTGATTTTGTTAACTGTTTCCTTTGCTGTGCAAAAGCTTTTGATCTTGATGAAATCCCACAGACCTGTACCCCTGGGGATAAAAATATATGTTTATAAAAAATAAAAAATTAAAAAAAAAAAAATTACAAGGCTGAGAGCTGAATGACTAGCTTAAGTTTTCTTAGGACCAAGAAAATATCTCTAAATCAGAATAAGCTTCAAGAAAAGTATTCTGCTCCTCCAGATACTAATCTCTTGCAAACACCCTCATCCTCTGCAATCTCTCTCCAACTCATGCTTTTACTGTGGCTCTCCCACAGAACAGTCCTCTCTGTCCTTGGACTCACACAGTGAGTGTGGTCTCCTCAGCCTCTTCACAGACTTACAGAGACCTCCTTCCTTGCCTGAACATTTATTACCCAGCACATCACTTCTACAGCCTTCTCATAAAAGAGTGCTCCTCCTACAATACATTCTTCCCAGTAAGATCAAGTGGGGTTGGTATTCTCTAGCCCTAATTCCTCTTACAGAGTAGTGCTCTTCTACTTTTGAGAAAAACAAACAAGCAAAAAAATCCCACCAATAACACTCACACACACGGCTACCGAAGCTGCTGCTTCTACTCACCGCTGTCCGCCTTACTCCATCACTTAGAAGAATCCCACCTCTGTACCCTCACATTCAGAAAACCCACTCTGACACTCAATCCCTTCATTAAAGATGGTGTTTCTCTGGTTGCATGTACAACATTTCTCCCTTTCATTTTATCCACTCTTTCTGTAGAACTAGTCTTCCATATCTAATCAATTACCTGAGAAGAGATAAAAACTGTATCTCAGCCCAAAGACACCTTAAAAAATTTTATTATTTATTCATTTATTTGAAAGAGAGAGAGAGAAAGCATGAGCAGGAGGGGCAAAGGGAGAGAGAACCTCAAGCAGACTCCTTGCTGAGTATGGAGCCTGACACGGGGCTTGATCCCATGATCCCAAGATCATAACTTGAGCCAAAACCAAGAGTCCGACACCCAACTGACTACATGACCCAGATGGCCCCCCAAATATATCTTTAAAACTCAAACTTATATAACCATATAACCATATATACAAAATCAACTGTTGAATTCATCTGCCTAAATATCCCACAAACATGTCAGTCTTGGCATGTCTACCTATTCCTTACGTCACTCCCCTCCCAAACTTGCTCCTTAACCTGCATTTATAATTGAAGGAATTAGCATCCTCAATTCATTCACCACCAAATCTATTCTTTCTGTTTCACCATCACATCTAATTAGTTCTCCAGTACTGTTGGCACTCATTTTCTCTCAAATTTGTTGATATCCAATGTTATTTTAAGCTCCCTTACCAGGCTTTCTGTAACAACCTCCTAAACTAGTTTCTCTGATTATCATTTCTAAATCTTATCTTCCTCCCTTCCTCCTCTACACTTCTGCTATACTGGCTTCTAAAACACAGCCTTATAAGGTCATTCTTAATTTTGTTTTAAAGTTCCTAGCAAGGCATAAAATTGTCTTTTAGTTCTGGCTTCTACACATTCTTCCACCTTGACTCCTGGTCAGAAGTGCTCCCATTTATACTCTTCTTCCAACATTACCATTTTCTTGTTTAGCCTCTGAATAAGCAATGTGCTCTCCCCTTTCACTCTTCTCTGCCTCACCTCCTACTCAACTCCTGACTGACTGTCTCACAAGACTTCATGTAAGGATTCCCAGGCAAAAATATCTTCTGACCCTTTAACTTTCCTGTGCAGTTGCCTGTCTTTCCAGGGTCCTGTCTATATCTCTTTTATGGCACTTGTCAAAATTATAAGGACATCACTGCCTTATCTCCATCTCAGCTATTAGACTGTGAATTCCTATAGAGCAACCACTCCACTGTGCCTTTTCTTTATCTATTTTCCTAACCTAAGAGTATTCTGTACATAAAAAGTGTTCAGCATTAGTGAATAAATGAAATAAATCAAAAAAATTTTTAAGTTTACCCATTGTCAATTTGATTTACTTTTTAGATGACCGGTTTAAGTATTTTTTAAAAGTAAGGATCCATAACTTGTCTAGTGGCTGGTTAGTTTTTTTGAGGAATGTTTTTAAAAAAAATTAGTTCAAGGGACACCTGGGTGGATCAGTCATTAAGTGTCTTGCCTTTGGCTCTGGTCATGATCCCAGCGTCCTGGGATGGAGCCCCACACTGGGCTCCCTGCTCAGCGGGAAGCCTGCTTCTCCCTCTTCCACTTGCCCTGCTTGTGTTCCCTCTCTCACTGTCTCTCTCTGTCAAATAAATAAATAAAATCTTAAAAAATTTTTAGTTCAAAAATTGTGATCTTCCTTTAGAAATGTGGAAAACACGATTTATTTATGGGAAAATTTATCATAGAACAGTAGCAGCTGACTTCTGATAGTGTGGGTTCTCCTAATATCAAGGTATCAGGTATCATTTCAGATGGCTCAGATACATTTACCAAATGACTTTCTAAGGTACATTACATGAGTCCAGGGAAGGACATCTATTAATGTCTAGGGAAAAACATGGGAATTAAATTTTCTTTTCGCTAATGTTCTGTACATTTTCTTAGGCATTTTGTTTTATGCAGTATGCTCGAAGCTTGCCATATTCTATAGTTAGCTAGGTCCATTACAGTGTACAATATCCAAACAAAAAGATTATATAAGAAGGATGGATAATCACAAGAGACTGTCCTATATTTTTACTATGGCTTGCTTTATGACTGCATTATTACAAAACCTAGTTTTATTTGATGAGTCTATTTATAAATGCATTTTCTTCCAGCTCAAACTCTCCTAAATGCTTTCTGTAACATGACACATTACAAAAAGCATGTTGTAAAACTCCAGAGATTTTCTGGTGCCCCCAAGGTATAAAGTTCTTTATTACTATTTAAACAAAAGAGGAAATAAAGTAAACAATTTTGGTCTGAGGAGCCATACGTTACCAGAAACAAGACAACAGTATGGTTCTGTCAGTCCCCAAGGAGAAGGAATCATTAAATGAAACACCATCTCTACGAATTTCATCTTCATCTTGTCATCAGGCCCTATTCATCGCCATTCTGACCCTGCTTCTTAAATAGCAACTTCCTAGAAAATAGCTAAGGACAGACTTCAGACGGGTTTAGTTCTCCAAAGGTTTTAGCTGCCTAAGGAGTAACCTCTCTTTAAGCTAGAAAGTAACCCTTTATCATCTTGATTTTAAAAGAAAATCAATACATATAAAATATCTGTAGATATATAAGTAGATCTATAAATTTGTAATCTCTCTGTATTTATTTATCTTATGTAACTATATAGAATTTTTAAATATTTTCCATTTTTCAAAGGTGAAGTGGCAGAATTTGGGCCTGGTTTTCAGGCTCAGAACACCCAAATGTTCAATCTTACCCTTTACAAAAACACTGGGGTATAACTATTAAGAAAATGTTAAAGTCTAAGAAGAGAAGATATACACCTAATGGTAAAGGCAAATTTAACATAAAAAATAACTTTATTAATAATACTTGACATTTCTCTAATTCTTACTATATGCAAAGTACTGTTCTAAAATTAAAGTGTATTATCTTATTTAATCCCCACAGTAACCTGAGGTGTGGGCAATATTATCTTCAATTTATAGACATGGGCACTGAAGCCCAGAGATGTTGAGTTATTTGACAGCTATTAATAGGAAAAGCCAGGACTTAGTGAAACTGTTCTGATTCCAGAGCCCAGGTTCTGGGCTGACACTATGCTAAGCTGCTTAACCTCTTAGATTCTTAACCATGAGACATATAATTTAAAAAAAAAAAATGAGTGAAGGTTGTCAAATGGTACAAACTTTCAGTTATAAAAATAAGCAAGCGCTGGGAACATAATGTACCACATTAACTATAGGTAATGAGACTGAATTGTGTATTTGAAAGTTGTGAGAGAATCTATCTTGAAAGTTCATATCACAAGAGAAGGAAATTTTAACTATACATAGTGATAAATATTGAGATAAATGCCCTGAAAGAAATACAGTCATGGAAATGAATCACAAAGCAACCTGATCTAATCTGATGGGTACAGAAAAATTTCCAAGGAAGGGATGCTTTAACGGATTTGTGAAGGATGAGCAGGATTAAAAAGGCAAAATGGGGACGGAGGTGGGAAGGGGCCTCAGACAGAGGTTACAAGTGGGAGTGGAAGGAGCACAGATCTAGCAGAGAACACAGCAGGATGAAGCTAGAGAGGCACATGGACATGGACCAGGCTGGGCTTTTTCAGCCATGTTAGAATGTTGATATTCATCCTAAGAGCAAGGTATCTAGGGAGGGTTTCCAAGAAGGGAGAAGGTGTCTGTGTTTTGTAAAGATCACTCTGGCTGCAACAGGGAGGAAAGATTGGAAGGCCAAGAGGTTTCCCAGGTGATCATGCTACGTTACTAATGTATTAGGCAATGTGGAAAAAGAAGAGGAGGCAGAGATTTATAAAGTAAATAGCATTTTGAATAACCAATAGACTTTATACTTAATGCTTGCAAAATTATTTGACTTACGAGTAGTCATTTGCATATATATATATATATATATATTTTTTTTTTTTTTTGCTTTTCAGCCACATAACAAGAACTTACTTATTCAACTAATATTTATCAGGCCAGGTGCTATAACATATCAGGCACCATTCCACACACTAGGGTTACAGGATTAAAAAAAGTAAAACACTCTCTTCTAATGGAAATGAGAGATAATATACAAGTAAGCAAATGAAAAAATAAGACACTTACACGTAAGATAAGTACTGTCAAGAAAATAAAACAGAGATCCTTGAGATCTCTACCAGTGGTTAGAAAAGGCCTCTCTGAGAATGAAGCATTTGTTCAAAAACAAGCACAACCACCCATCTAGAGAAGGAGTCAAGAGCAGAGGCAAAGTCTGAAGGTGGGCCTATGTTTGAATATAACCAGGAAACATCAACAAGGCTAGTGCAGTCAAAATGAAGTGAACAAGGGGGAGAGACGTAGAAGAATGGTGAAGAATACCGGCTGGGGGAGGGGGCAAATCATTCGGGTCCTGACACTGTGATGAGGAATTCTTATTTTCTTCTCTGGCATTTTCATTATATGGCAATGGGAAGCCATAGGACATTTTGATACAGGGGAGAAACATGATCTGTGTTAGCTGGGGACAGGATGGAGTGAGAAGGTGTGGGAGCAAGCACAGTAGCAGGAAGATAAATTTGTACTGTGGTCTAGGCAAGTGACAGTGATGATATGATTATTGCTGGAAAGTCGAAACAAATGGATTCAGGACATACTAAGACAACTATACTTGGTTGATAGAAAATGTCTATTTTTGTTAGATTACAGAAGTTTGCTATTTCAAGGAAACCTATGGGAAATACTTTTGCAAAAGAAAGAATTTGTCCTCATTTCAGCCATAATATAAATTCAGATTTTGACATATCTCATTTGTTTAAAAGTGAATATTGTCTGTATTATTTTAACTCAGGGTTTTTCCCTACCTTTCCAGGGGCACACAAGCATTATAATGAGGAAACATCTCTTACTAGAAGCACCTTGAGGATATAGACTAGAGAGAAAAGTGAAAACTATGCCAGTACTAACTCTACCTTCTACTCTAAGATCTTATAGATTTTTAGTTTACCCTGCCCACAAAGCTTCTAGGACTCTACTGTATTTACCAGGCTGATGCAATAAATAAAACACATTAGAAGCCTCAGTCAGAAACTTTTCAGACTGAAAAAGAGTACCCTGAGTAACAGTTTGGTAACAAAAATGCTAAACCCCAGGTGAGCAAATTTTATCTCATTTTCTTTAAAACTATAAGAGTTATCTGTGAAAATTTCTAGTTTTTAATTTTTTTTCTTTGAAGAAAAAGAAATGTTAGTATTCCAGTAATTTAGAGAGACTATTACTTCAGTTGTGATGGTCCGAGGACAAGATGGATATAGATGATGTAAATATTTCTAGAAACTGAAGGCTCAACTGACAAATTTATCATAAAATATCTACAGGAGACATAAAATCCACTGACATACCTTAAACTCTTGGCATTAAGAAAAAAAACTTATAGAAGGGGACTCTAGAGCTTCATGTTTATCATCCAGCAAGTATAAATATTAAGTTCACTAAATTGACATGTGCAAGAACGCAAGTGAATCTAACCTGTCTATTTAGCTCTCATTTCCTCTGTGTAGAAAAGGACAACAATCTTCAGGGAAAAGCATTCATCTCCAGTTTAAAGCTTCATTTCTTGTGGTCAATAGTCAGAATTCTACCCTTCTATCATTTCTTGCCCTTCATCCATCCCTGATCCCTCAGAGGACTTGGGGAGTCACACAGCTCATATGAAACAGGGAATCTTAGGTGGGAGGCAGGAGGGTGTCCTCTGCGAATACTGGCTCTCGGCTGGGGAGGGCAGGCCTCCTTCCCAGAGTGTAGAAAGATTATCATCTGCTAACTACAAGAAAAATAAGCTTCTCTATCAGTTTCCTTTCCAATCAACTATTTAAGGCATAAAATTCATGTTTAACACCTTCAAAACTTTATCTGGATTCTCTCAAAACTCTTCGGTCAAGAAGCCTAGTTCTCACAAATCAAGAACATTTGCATCTAAAACAATTGTTTTTGTAAGAATTAAAAACACTGTGTCATCAACAACAACAAAATAAATAAGCAAGCAAAAAACCCAGACGCTCTACTTCATTAATTTGTTTTTTTTCTGAACCGTTTGCCCTCTAGTCACGGATAATGCAGGTACAGAACACAGCCAGCTGAACAGTGGAGGGAAACAGGGAGAGGCACAATGGAGGAGAGCGTCAGTTAATAGTTCATAAGATTATCTGCTTCAGTGAGACTTCTGTACTTCTTAAATTCTGTAACTGATAACTACAGCCCTAGGAAAGTTAATTTTTTTCCATCCTTAATTTACAATGTAGTATAGCATTGAGAATTAAGAACATCCAGTTCATTAAGCTGTTAAAAGTATTTAGAATGTGACCATTCCTCAACCTTAACATTCGAAGGCATAAATTAATATAATAATAGTTGCTGCAGAATCATCTATGTGGTGCTAGGCAACGAGCTTCCTTACCTCTTCCTTCTGCAGAGTTTTGTATGAGTTAAGAAACCTTCCAAATGCAATAAACACAATAACTGATTATATGTAGTTTTAACAAATAAAGTTTTATTTTCTTAGGCACTAAGAAGCCTGAAACTGTGGGCTGCAAACTTCCATAGCTCTGGGCCTTGTGTTCTTAAGACAGGAAGGACAAGTGTCTAGACCAGACACATTGGTTCCTTGTGCACACAAGAAAAAGCTTTTCCTAGAAGGTCCTGGAAGATTCTGCTTCTTTTCCACTAATTGCAATTATGCCACACAGTCAGTCCTAGATACAGGGCAGAATGGCTAAGTTTTTTCCCTAGGGTTTGCTTTGTTTTATTTTGGGGGAGGGTCCTCCATAGTAAAGGCAGGCGAAGAAGGAGGAGGCTAGAAACAGGTGCTAAATTAGTGAACTAACAATGTGTGCCACAATTACACTTGGTATAGTTCCAAAATAATATATCTTACGTTAAAAACAACAACTGGAAGAGGCCCAAATAGAAATCTATTTCTATGTACTTAATAAAATGTCATGCATTCACTTGTTCATATTGAATTCCTACGTATAGTAGTAAACACAACCTAAAAAGACTCTATTCTTGCGGTGCTTGGAGTCTAGTGGAGATAAAGAAACAATAAGACATATATATAGGTGATAATAAGTACTGTGAAGAAAAAGTACCTTTAGGAAAATAAAGAATATATGTGTAGGGTCACTTAGGGTAGTCAAACATTTGAGTAGAAATGTGAAAGAGATGAGAGACTCACGTGGGTACCTGGGGGCAGTTCCTTCCAGACAGAAGGTTCAAGCCCTCGGTATGAATAAAAGAACCAAGTGACTGGTGTGGCTATAGCTCAGTGGATGAAGGGATGAGTACTGATACCATCAGAGAAGGCAGAATGTTACAGTCCGTCTCAGTTTCAGTGAATAATCATTGGCTGAAGCAGACCTGTCACCCAGTTTCTACTGGAAATGTAAAACCAGTGACAGTGTACCAGGCACTCCAATACAAATCAGCATAAAATCCAGTTTATAAATGAGGGCTCTGAGGCTCACATTGGATAAGGCACTTACAGTCTCTATTATAAACACAATATGGCCTCATCATTTTGGCACATGGACTGCTGGTCCTTGTCATTTACTATGTCAGCAATGTTGGATTAAGCAAGATTTAACAGACTTCTTACATAGAGGATCCATCCAGACTGATCTGCATTTCGACCACCCAAAAGGAGAGCACAAATTACAGAGTATTTCCATATTTAATATACTATTGAAACAGAGATTAACATTTTGTGGAAAGCTAACTGTGGAATACTTCTATGTATTATAGTTCTATGTGTATTCACTGTGCTGATAGCTTATGTGCAAGAGAGATACAGTAGCACTTGCTATTCAGACCTATTTGGTTCCTGAGTTCAGAGGGTGAGGAGTGAAAGTACACAAAGAAAATGTGTATCTCTAAAACTTGCTGAAGTCTACTTGTTTCTTAAGTTTAAAGAGTGAGAGATAACTGTATATTTTGATGGCTGAATAATACTTTAGCGGTTTCATCTATGATTTTGAAAAGATAACATTAAAATATACTTTGTTATATTCAGCAGAAAATCGTAATCTCAAGTACAACTTTTATCAAGTTTCTTATTTTAAATGCATATTTGTTGTCCTTGAGACAATGGATTTGCAAGGTAAGCATTTTCAGATAAATATAATGCTTATTTTTAAGATGACTTATTTATATACAGGCAGACACATTATAAAATATTCATAAGGGCGAGCATATCTTTAAGAGAAAGGTAACAGTTCCATGACAGAGGGCACCATGTTTCATAAGATCACTGATTTAAAAATGTTTCCATTTGCCAAATGAGGCCAAATTAATAATTTAGTTTGCTCTAAAATGCCACAATCAATACAACAGCTTCTAACTCAAGTGAGCAACAATACTTTAAAAGACAATTGCCTTATAAAATAGATTCCATTCTTGTTTTGAGCCAGACACATAAAAAAGAAAGGGCAGTATTTTCTAGCAGACAGGAAAATGCAACACACAGCAAAAGCAATTAGTACAAGGAGCAAAGTGAGCTGTCTATAAATGACAAATGAGAGCTGGGTACAAAATAGCTGAAAGCAATGAATCTCGAACATTAAAGAACACATGAATCACCTGGGGGAACTTATTAAAATGCAGATTCTGATTCAGTAGGGAGAGTGGGGCGTAGGGTAGTATACTTCTAACAAGTTCTTGAGTGAGGTTAGTGCTACTTCCTCATGGACTCCACTTCTGCAGCAAACCCTTACATACACTGTTTTATAGATTTCTGACAACTGCGATGCTGTTTTGAGAACTATACTACAAGGGTCAAAGTAATACTCAAAGGCTTTCTTTAAAACATTCTGTTATGTTTTACTGGCAAGAGAAGCAATAGTAAGTTCTTTAAAAACAAAATCAAACAAACAAAACACCCAGAAAGCACCAATCACCATTATAAAGTTGCTCTTCAAAATTATAAAAATTTTAACTGATTCTTGAGATTAGGAGAAAAGAGACCAACTTGGATTTTAAGAACTCTGAGGTTTCTTACTGAGGAGATGTCACTCCCTCAGCCTAAGGCTGGGAATATTGGGTTAAAAGGCCTGTTATACCCTGACAGGATAATGACAGTGTAGCAATTGGACAGGACCAAGAGTACGAAGTTAAAAAACACATACCTACCAACAGTCACTTATCCTGAGGAATTTATCCTGAGGAAATAACAAGACTGGAGGTATACATTTAGAATATGTTGTATCAGCCAAAAAGTGTCAACTAACAAAGTTACCAAAGAAGGGGACTGTTTAAATAAATTATGGTATAACCATAAAACGAAATATTAGGTGGCCAGTAAAATGTTGAGATAGCTCTATGGTTATCAAAATGGGAGCATGTTTACAGAACACTGTTAAGAAAAAAAGCTAGAATATATTGTGTGCAAAATTGTGCCTCTTAACTAAATGCAAACTTTGGAATAGAAGGTCATGAGTCAGTTGGGAGGTTTTGCTTGTTTGTTTGCTTATCTGAATATTCTATTTTTTTCCAAACAATGATTACTTTAATAAAAGAAAATGAATAAGCATTTTTTTCTGGCACAAATATTTGGGATTTAGAGTTATATCCCACAAATTCAGAATTTGAGTAAACTACTTAACTTCTTTGTATGCAAATCAGTTTCCTCACCTATAAAGCGGGCATACTAACAGTACAAACTTTATAGACTGGCTGCAAGCATGAATATAGGCTTATAGAAGTAAAGTGCTTAAAAAAGAACCTTATACAGTGAGGGCTATATCAAATGTGGCTCTTACTTTTAAAAAAATGTTTAGTCTCTTGCTGATCCCATGTCTGAGATGAGATTATCACTAGCAAATCTGCTTTTGCACCTGAGTTGATATGCTAATTCTGGGACCTTTCAAGCTTCCTGGCAGAGGAGAGTGTAAATGAGAGAAAAAAATACCCTGAAGTGGTCAAACAGCAGGCAAAGCAGAACTCTGGACATAACTACCCGCAATTTTCAACGTGCAGAAGGACTACTTGTAAACTGCCAGTAAGAGGATAAACTTATATCTTTCCAAGATATAATTTGGTAGTGTGTTTTAAACCAAAACCTTAATAATTCTGCTCCTAGGAACTTAGCCTAAAGAAGACAGCAGTGATATTCAGAACACAAAGAGTTGAGATTCAAAGAGGTCAGTTTATATTAAAAAAAAATTTGTTCACAATCTAAGTTTTCAACAGTGGGATATAGCTAAAAAGAAAAAAAAAACAAAACAATACATCTGAATACAGAACCCAAGATAGACTAGAAAATCAACATTAACTTAAAGATTTTTAATATAATATGGATAGGAGAGTTTGGGGGAACTCAATATTTTAGTATATGTGCTGCTGAAGCGAGCAGAACTCAGTATTTTAAAAGAAAAAATAAAGACATAATATTTAAAAGAAAATTCTGTGTCAGACATATTTCCTTTATTTGGGTATTCAGGAGACAGTTTATATCCCCAAATAAAGGTATAAATAAAGCTGCATTTATTTGGGTCTTTATTAAGCCTCATTTGGGATATATGCAGCAACTGTACTAACACATCTAAAAATCAAACTGTTAGACTTCCTTCACACATGCTGTATTGTTTCCTGTACTTGAAAAGTAATAATGTATTTTACTTTTCTCAACAGTGACATTCCAATGCTTTTCAAGTGCTTTTCTCCATCACCAGATCTGCTTAATATTTATTCGGCTTCTAATAGAAGCCAGGTATAAAGGAAAAACAGTCACTGCCTGCAAGGAGCTGTAGTGAAAGCTGGCACAAAATGATACATGATGCCTCCCTATGGTGGCTCAGACCAGGCATTTATACGGAAAAGGGAGAAAGTGCCAAGCAATTCTGTGTGTTTTTATAAAACAAAATCAAATTTTTAAAAAAGATTTATTTATTTTAGAGAAAGAACAAGCAATTGAGCGTGCATAGAGAGGGAGAAGCAGAGAGAGAGAACCTCAAGCAGACTCCCCATTGAGTGTAGAGCCCCACGAAGGGCTAGATCGATGTCATGACCCTGAGATCAAGACCTGAGACAAAACCAAGAGTCCGACACTTAACCAACTGAGCCACCCAAGTGCCCCCCAAACTAAATTTCTGAGTGTACACTCTATAACCATACAAATTAAGTTTATTATCTACATGTAAACTTCAAAATATAATTTAGAGCACATATATGTTAAGTAATTTAAGTGTGAATTGTAGACTTCATTATCTCAAATTCCTTCCTCAAATCACTCATTTTTTTTTTTTTTTCCATTTAAAGGAGAAGGAGTATATTTAGGCATTTCCTCCCTCAGCAGTCCTTCTCTTGGTTAGGCTTCCTCAGAAGTATTATCACATTGTTTAAGACAGAGATTAATGGTAGTTTCTTTATTAATGCTTTCTTTCAGATAGTCAAAATAAACATTTACTTAAAAAGTAAAAAACCTTAGGGTGCCTGGGTGGCTCAGTTGGTTAAGCAACTGCCTTTGGCTCAGGTCACTGTCCTGGAGTCCTGGGATCGAGTCCCGCATCAGGCTCCCAGCTCCATGGGGAGTCTGCTTCTCCCTCTGACCTTCTCGCCTCTCATGCTCTCTCTCACTGTCTCTCCCTCAAATAAATAAATAAAATCTTTAAAAAAAAAAAGAGTAACAAACCTTAGAGAAATAATATTGAGAGCCACTTTTCATTTAAGGATTATTATTGATTCTCCATTATTGTCATATTGATTATATTATATTGGTTATCTATTGCTATTATAGATAACTTTTATTAAGTGTTTCTTGTTAAGTGTTTTAGTCTGCCCTAAGTACCTAGCATTTATTAGGCATAAACCCTCACAGCCATTTTAGCAAAGAAAGTAAGGCACAGGGATTTTAAATATATTTAAAGTTAGTTAAATAATAGATGATGGACTAAGATCAAAGCCCATAGTCAGAGTCCAGAGCCCATGCTTATTATCACTATCTCATTCTGACCACTAAAAACAAGAACTAGAGGTCATTCTTTAAAATGAAAGACACAAATTAAAGCATGAGTAGATTAATGTACTTCAAATGTAACAAGCATATGGAACCATCAGGAGCTTAAAATATTTAGGTAAACAGATAGTTGCTCAATAACGAATCGTTAGGAAAACTAAGATGCGCAAACAAAATACAGCCCCAGTCTGCTGGGGCCAGATGCTGACCTTTAACAAACAAACAGCCAGCCCCCTATCCACTGTAGTTCCCACAATATTTCCACAATATCTATTACCAACAGACCTAAAGGCAAATCCATTTAAATGGCAATCCCTATAAAAAGTCAGAGCAGGACCTCGCATAAAAGGGCCCAGGCTATCTAACGATTACCATCATCATGATGGCTGTTTACGTAACACACAGGTAATATTAAGGTAGACATAAAGCATACAGCACCAGTTGCACAAGGACTGCTTTTGTTACTTCTGGGATTCTGTCATATATTCTTATTTTTGTGCAAATCACCTGAAAGAGATCTGTGAATTCTCCTCTCTGGGTCTAGTGAACTGGATTCAGTGTGTTTTCAAAGTCTTCAAAGTCATTGGCAAGGGTGAAATTCAGAAACAATGTGTCCAGACGCCAAGGTTGTGAGAGTAATTTACACTGTTTGGTGTTACTTGGGAGATGGCAGGTAAAAGAGGCAAAATAAAAGCAAGCTGGTAACACTTGCCTTTCAAATTCCCAGCATTCTATACCTCTCTCAACTGTTAGGGGCTTACTCAATTTCTTACTTTGCTCTCTTCTTCAATGGTAGCTAATGAAGGCTGCTAATGCATAGCGCATGTATCATTTAATCACGTCAACAACCTGCCAGGCAGTTACTCTGCATTGTTCTGTTGAAGAGACAGAGACCTTGAAATTGGACACATTTGGTTTGGAATCACAGCATTGCCATATAGCAATTGTAGGACATTAGGCACATTTTGAGTCTCTTTGTATTCCAGTTGTTTCATATGCAAATGGAGAGTAAATGCAGAATATTACAAAATTAGAAATACCATTTATAGGATAGGCATTGTATAAATAAGCCTCTGCCACACATATTTTACACTTCCAAAAATTCTGATTTCTGTAATGCCATTTTAATGTTTTGCGATCATTTAACCCTATTTAGCTTTACTTTCTAATATTATCTCAAAATGGTGATGTTTTACCAACTGGGAAGACTTAAAATGTTTTAATAGTTCACACTCTATAAAGACACATATAGTTAGCATATGACAGTCTTTCTGCAAGGTAATTCGGTGATAAGTATCAACACTTTAAAACTGTATTTTTGATGAATCATTTTAATTCTAGAATTTACTCTAAGGAAATAATCCTGGATAAACACAAGTAACTTGAGGTATGTCATCTAAACATGTCCCAAAACTGTCCAACAATTAAATATATCTTCATATGTTCTGATAATTCATTTTAATATTATTTGGTTATTTAAACATTATAGAGGTATATGTACTAACATGGAAAGATCTCATAAGATTACCAAAAGAAAAGCAGTTTTGAAAATAACATACAAATTGACTTTCATTTTGTACAAAGAAGTGACAGAAAATGTATAAGAAGATGGAATTATAGGAAATCTATACATACATTAATAGCAGTAGGATACTAGGCACATACCTTTACCCTAATGCTAGCTCTAAAGCTAATCCTAACACAAACACTCACCCTAACGACTTACCACGAACCCCTAGCCCTAACCCTAAACTTATCCCTCTGGAGATGTCCCTGAACTACAGGATAGGCACATGCCTCACCCTGGCCCTAACCCTAAACTTTATTCTAGTCCTAAAACAAACCCTAATCCTAGATCTGAGGGGAAAAAAAGATTTGGTATATACATACAGTAGAATATTATTCAACCATAAAAAGCAGATTAAAATCTTGCTTGCTATTTGCAACGTCATGGATAGAGCTATAGAGTGTAATGCTAAGTGAAATAAGGTAGAGACAAACACCTATGATTTCACTCCTATGGAATTTAAAAAACAAAAGAAATGAGCAAATGGAAGGAAAAAAAGAAACGGGCAAACCAAGAAACAGACCCTTAGCTACAGAGAACACTCTGATGGTTAACAGAGGGGAGGTGGGTGGGCATGGATGAAACAGGAAATGGGGATTAAGGAATGCTCTTGTGATGAGCACAGGGTGACGTATGGAAGTGTTGAATCACTATATTGTACACCTGAATTTAATTAGTTGGCATTAAAATAAAAAGTTAAAAACACATGTTGCTGGCAGTTATTACTGTTGATTTCTATATCTTTTTATTTTCTCTTTTTTAAAAATAAGCCCATATTTTTGCTATGTTGTAATAAAAACTAGATAACAGTTTATGTAAATCTAGTTATAACGAAATATATATAAGAATTGATAGTTATTATATGGATATAGGGAGAAAGAGTCCAAGACAGAAAAATATGTATAGATTCTAAAAGCACCTTAGTAGGAAATTTAAGCATAAATTAGTATAAGAAAAGAAAGAATGGGAGGATGAAATGTCATCAAGGAGAAACACAGTAACAGTAAATCAAGGTAGAAAAATGAGGTAAATACTTTACAACTAGTACCATCTATGATATTTCGTGTTCCCTGTTCCTGGGAAATTGTCATCTGGATATGTCTGCCTATCTAGATACGTCCTGTAAGCAGTTATGGTCATTAGAACACATGGAAAATAAGGCACACCATTTTGACATCAGGACAGCTTTAAATTCCACTTTTCTAAAATAAGGACATGTTGGAACATATTCTGAGAAGAAATTAAGACAATGACAGGTACCTTAAAAGATGAGATTACTTGATCAAATGTTACATTATTCATGTTTTAAACTAAACTAAACTAAACTACCTACCTCCAGGTAGCTGACTATGAAAGCCCATATAGTTTTGTGTTTAATTGGTGTCTATAATATCAGCAAGAGAGTATATTCTTACACTCCCTGCCACTCTCTGCTTGCAACACTTTTTTTTTTCTCCACTCGTTAACACCGCCTCCTTCAGGGTGACATCATTTCCTCGAGGTCTCTGTTTGGGACCCCTAAACTTCACCACTATATATAAACAGGCAAACTCTGCACCTGGGTGGCTCAGTGGGTTAAGCCTCTACCTTCCACTCAGGTCATGACCTCAGGGTCCTGGGATCAAGTCCCACATCGGGCTCTCTGCTCAGCAGGGAACCTGCTTTCTCTCTCTCTCTCTCTCTCTGCCTGTCTCTCTGCCTACTTGTGATCTCTCTCTGCCAAATAAATAAATAAATAAATACCAATAATTTATTAAAAAAAAACAAAACAGGCAAACTATGGCTCTTTCATTATAACATTTTTCATGTCATACAGTATTTACTGGTTTACTATCTTCGCTAATAGACTGTGAGCTCCATCAAGGGCAGGGAAAAGGGTTGTTCTGCACTCTCTTGGATTCCCAGGGTTTAGCACTCAGGCTGATATAACATAGGAACTTAAACACTACGTGGACGAATGGACGAGAGCTATATGTGTTGATGGCACCTTGGTTCTTTGTAGATCTGGCATCGACTTACATTAAGGCTCATCATAAAACATCTCTCCCAAATTTATTTTTCTACTTACTACAAGGAAAGCTACCAAGAACATGGGTCAGCACTTCAAATATCCTCTTTGTGAGGAGCTTAATGGAGATGACTTTTCAGCAATACCAAAAATACTCATTTCCCCAATGGTTTTTACTTCACGGGCACTATGTATTATGTACCTAGTCTTTTCCCTCTGTCCTGGCTGTGTTGATCTTCTGTGCTAACTTCACTCCCAGTTTCATCTTCTTTATTTGGGCTTATCCTTCTCCATATTTCCTTATTTAAAAATATAATCTTTCTTCCTCGGCCTCTCTCCTTACTCGTGCTCTCTCTCAAGTTGATAAATAAAATCTTTTAAAAAATATAATCTTTTGTATGCCTCAAATCTTTCTAGGAAATAATCAGAAGACCTAAACAGATTACTATAAAAACTCAGAAAAAATTATAATAATCTGTGGCTAAGACAATACTCTGGGTAATATGGTACTTGAATGGATTGTTAAGGATGATCAGTTTTCAGTTCTCCTATACTCAATTAGTATCCCTTTTGCATAATTTAAGTTTGAAATATGAGTCTTTAGGAGGACATTTTTTAAATTCTACCTTGGCTTTTTTCCTCTGCCACTTCTTTTCTGTTTCTCCTCATACCTACAGATGTCATCTATTTAAAGCCCTCTCCAGATTATTTGATAGTCTTCCTTCTGATCTCCTAATTTCCAGACAGCTTGCCTCAGTCTCCACAATGAACCCCCAAGAGTAATCTCACTAAAATGTAAACTGCTGTCAGTGCCTCCTAATTCTCAAAGGTCTCCTCAGCATTGCCTGGGAATCTGTCACCAAATCCCCTCCAGCCCCGCCACAAGCTGATCAGTCTTTTGTCTAGTCATACTGAACTATATAAGGTTCAAAGACAGAACCAGGTTAATTCATGTCTCTGTAATTTTCTTTACGTTACTCTTACTGCCTAGATTGCTCTTTACCAACCTGAATAACCAGCAAAAAACCTTTCCTCTTTTAAGGTAACTAAATATCTACTCATTATACTGGACAGCTCAAGCACCACGTCTCTTGTGAAATACTTTGTCTTTCTCGGGTAGAACTGATAACTTCCTCCTTTGTACCCCCAGTATATCTGATAAAATACCTATCATTTTATTTCCATTTTTCTCCCTTCAGTAACCTAGGTTCTCCATGAAAAGGTCATGCTTCATTTATTCCTCAGTGCCTAGTATAGTGCCTGACACATGTCTGTTGAACTGAATTCCTCAATTCAACTGCTTATTTCTTTTCTTCTTTTTTCTGAGATGATTCTGCTAAGAAATGTTGCTGTGCAATGCTGAGGAAAAGCAACAAGAGCAGCAGCCCAATCAGATGGCTCTCAACACTCACAAACTGACTGACTCAGTCTGAGCAGGAGATGCAGGCTCCAAGATGAAGAGGTACAGTCACTATCCATCAACAACCTTCAAAGCAGTGTTTTTCAAACTGTGAGTTTTGACCCATTAAGGAGTCAAGAAATGAATTCAGCATGTCAAAATAGTATAGAGAGCCCTGAAAAACAATTCTGACAGTGACCATGTACCCTCCAGTTAAAAAAAAAAAATTCTTCCTTTAATTTTAGTCATTTTTATGCATGCAGAGTATAAGAATACCTCCAAGCCCTGAGCTAAGAGCAATACTATTTTATGACTGCAATAAAAAAATCACTTAAATCAACAGGCTGGGCTCTTACACATACTTCAAATTCTAACTGGGGCCATGACCCATTTCCTTCCCACTGCCATCTGCCAGGATCCCTACCATACTCCTTTGGCATATTAGATGTTGCCTTCTTCTCTTCAATCTTCTTGGGAAAGGGGACCCTAGGGCTGAAAGCTGAGTCTTTTCTGTAGGTCTCCTGTGCAACCAGACCCCCAAGCAACCCAGCTTTCCCTACCAAGTTCCACCCTTGCCTCCTTTTAAATTTTTTTCTGGACCATTTTCATTAGTGACCACACACCAGCTTGGCTTACTGCTGGCCTTAACCCAGCCTCGCCTGTTGAAGAGACTGTCTAGATAACCTGCCACTTCACATGGATTCTGCTATGCTGTTGTCTAGGGTATAATGTTACTATCCCAGCTATGCCAATCTACTCATTGGATGTACTTTTCTTCAGGTATGCTCTGATATTATTCTGTCAAATTCCACCAGTGTAAAGGATATGGGTATTTATTAATTTTGGTTCTCTAGGAACTACTGAAAGATCTGCAACTGTTTCAAATATTATAATTAATGTAGTTGCAGTGAAGAATAAAGCTCTACTTTATTTTTTTAAATTTTAAAGAAGATTTTGTTTATTTGACAGAGAGAGAGTGAGGGACATCACTGTTGGGATGGAGGGGCAGAGGCTGCTAAGCTGGGAGCCCCATGCTGGGCTTGATCCTAGGGCCCTGGGATCATGGCCAGAGCTGAAGGCAGATGATTAATGACTGAGCCACCCAGGTGCCCCTAAAGCTCTACTTTAAAAGCTTCAATGAAATTGATTTTCTTTATAAATGTGAATGATTGATAGTAGGTTGAATTTTATGCTATAGTAATGGTACCTGGTAAACAATTCATGGAAAATACTATTTGCTATTTGCATAAAAACTATGTTTACACAGATATGCACACATACATGTATTTATATTTCGTTTCTTTCTTTTTTTTTTTTTTTTGGTAAAGATTAACTGCCCCTTAAGAGTTCTTTCAAGTTTTTATTTCTGAACACTTAATTTTTAAGCAAACTTCACCTTCCTGAGATAGTCTTAGTTTTATACATCACTGAATATTTTTATTTTAATAAGTAGGAGCACTGATTGCCAGTTTAACAACAACAAAAAGCTCACTTCATTTAGTCATTCAAATATTACCTTTCACATCCAAAGTCACCTTGGTATTTTGAACAGAGTCTTAGCTATTTTCCAGGAAGAATCAACTCATTCCTAAGAAAACTATAAAACATATAAACAAACCTAATAAGAGCATATATATTAATAAACCCTCAAAATATGAGAAAAGAAGTTTTATTTAAAAGGAGAATTTGGAAGGGTACTTGTTCTTCAGTATGCTTTGCTTCTTTAGCAGTAAGAATAAAATTTTTGATGAGATGAGTGAATTATTATTTGTGTAATACGCAAATGACCTAAAAAATAAATACTTTATCAAGTCAGAACATCAGAAACATGTGAACAGTCAGAAACTCTTACATACACATGCTGATACACAAAAAAAGAAACACAGATGCAAAATACCTGTAAAAACTTGTAATACATATGCTTTTTTTTTTTTTACTCCAAATACAAGTGACTCAAAAGAAGACACATTCTAGCAGTTAGTAGATACAAGACAGATCCCCGCCAAATGAGGCCCACCAGAACTAACAGCATTGTTAAGTGCCAATCTATGTGCACGTGTAGGGCAGGGGGTAGGAATGGTGGCTGGATTAAAAAAAGATCATGAATTTATAGATAAGAATCTACTCTTATAGAGAAGTATTTAGGAACTAAGTTAACTGCTCATTTATAGATTATGTCAATAACAATATTTTTAGTATATGTGCTGCCGAAGCGAGCACAGTAACAATATTTTTAATATGTCATAATTAAAGTATTATTCAACTGCAACACATTGTTAAATTATACAACACCTTCCTGTGTTTCTTTTAAATTTCTTCCTAATGTTTCTTTTAAAACATTAACAATGGTTCTTTTGTATCTCAACACTACCACATACTTGCTACCTGACTTAGATTAAAATAGTTCACCCGTTTTATAAAATAAGAATTCCTATGTGATATGGTTACTGTACAAATTAGAAACAATGTATGTAAAGTGCCCCATACTCTTTGCTTAATCACACAGCTAATAATCAGTAGTTTCAGGATTTAGGGGTTTGAATGTAGTCAAAAGCAAAATTATTACCATTAGTACAAGTACAGTACCATCCTAAGTCTTAATACTGGTTTTCAAATAAAGAATGTGGGATTTTTTTATATAAGAAAACTAAGAGTAAATATTCCATATAAAAAAGCTCTCCCTCCCACACCAACATGCATACACTCAGCTATACTTGTTCTCAGTTATTTTATCTTTCATTATATGAACATTTAAGACTCGTGAGTGATCTTTGACAAACTATTCAATTCAGTTATGAAAGAAGAGAAGGAGGAAATTAGAAAACACCTTCTATCATATTCACCCAACAGTTAGTAACTGCCTACCTTGGCTGAACCTACAAAGCATCAGGAGGAAAGATACAGAGACCCTGCCCATTAGAGGCTCACAGTCTAGTCTGAGCATACACAGAACCTTACAGGCTGCTCCCTGTTATAAGCGGGGGCTTATAAAGAGCCTAGGAGACTGGGAAGCAGCTAAATGTGCTAGGGTAAACTGACCAACGATTAACATTTAAATGAGGGTTGCTGGGCGCCTGGGTGGCTTAGTGGGCTAAGCCTCTGCCTTCAGCTCAGGTCATGATCTCAGGGTCCTGGGATCAAGTCCTGCATCCGGCTCTCTGCTTGGCAGGGAGCCTACCTCCTCCTCTCTCTCTGCCTGCCTCTCTGCCTACTTGTGATCGTTCTCATCAAATAAATAAATAAAATCCTTAAAAAAAATTAAAAAATGAGGGTTGAAGGATGAGGGGGATGAGGAGGAAGAAAAAAAGAATTGTGGGATGGGAGCAAACTGAATGAGTGTGGGTCCCAATTTCAGAAACAAGGACCATGGATTTTTAGGTAAGAAACTGTTGTAGCCAGGTACGTTTTAGCTGTAATTCATGAAGATATTAAGGGCTTGAAAACAGAGCCTCACATAATGGGAGCAGAAGAAAAGAGATAGTTTAAAGGCAGGAGGTATTAATTTTAATAACCAATTACAAGTGGGATAACAAATAATATGTGGGTAACAAAGGAAATGGAATCATGAATAATTCCCAAATTTCTAGCTTTGGCAACTGGTTAAATGATGCTATAAATTTAGATAGAAAATCCATGAAAAGTGGCAAGAAATTCAACGCTGGGGTTGTCTGTCTTAGAAAACTTCAGAATTGTACATGGATTCAGTCCCTATAACAATAGGTATCTTTTACAAAGTAAGTGCATAAACCTAGCTCAGTGTGGCTACCTGTGACAAATGTATATATGAACAAATCTTTTTTAAAAAGATTTTATTTACTTATTTGACAGAGAGAGAGTACAAGCAGGGGGAGCATCAGGCAAATGGAGAAGGAGAAGCAGACTCTCTACTGAGCAAGGAGCCCAGTGTGGGACTGGATCCCAGGGCCCTGAGATCACGACCTGAGCCTGAGGCAGATGCTTAATGACTGGAGCCACTCAGGTGCCCCTGGCATAACATTTTAAAGGAATGACTCCAACAAAAATACTCTGAGTATTACGGTAAAATGACAAAGGATTATTGCTATTTAGAAAACCTAGACATATAAGACCATAAAGTTAGAAAGCGAAATAAAGTATTGCCACTGACCATGCTATTAATCTTTAAATTCCTTACTAATTGAGTAACAAATGGGGAAGAAGAGACATGTAAATAGTATCTATCCGTCAAATTCTTATTTTCTGTGAATGAGGCTCTAAACATGTAGGAGAAATTAAGGCTCAGGTACACAAGTTCATGGCCTGTACAAGACCTCACTGCTAAATTGTCAGTGGAGCCAGGATTCAAACCTCAATCTGTTAGTTCTTCTGACTGTCTTTCCCGTATGCTATTCTGTCCCCCTCAATACAAGCCACAAAGAATGACATGTTTTCTGCAAAGGCTGAGCGTATTCATTTTTAATGCAAGGAGATTATTCAGGGGAGTCAGCCTCAATTCTAGTGGCAGTGAATGAGAACAAGACAGGTGGGGTGGTAGACAACATAATTTCAGGGGGTCTTTTCAGTTCTAACATCTGTGACTGCACTCTTCACTAGGGCTCCTGAACTGTTTTCTTCCAGCTCCCAATTCTATTAGTTTTCCTTCACAGAATTTGGTGAGTATCACCCAATATACATTGAATGAGAGAGAAGATCTAGTCTCTTCTCAGAGGCTTGCACGCAATCTTGTTATCAGTTCATGGAGAGTGTACACAAGAACCCATAAGCAAAACTTGACCCTCTGTGCCATTTATAACTATAATGCTTCTTAATGGTAATTATGATTATTTTCTCATGGCATTGATTTTTTAAATGTTTTTCACTTCCAGTTTCCTTAAGAAATCATATGTTGGCTGTTTGATTTCCTATTTTACTACTTCACATTGCTTTAAACTAGAGGCATAATTTAAAAATCAATAAGGTAACAAATTGCTCTTTATCAGTTGTTTCACCTAATTTCTGATCTACTAGCACAAACACTGCTCACTTAAAAAAGAAACGAGATAATGAGCAGTATTCAGTGAACAGTAAGATGGTGGTTCAAAATCCTGGCTGTACGTCACTAAAATAACACAGAAAGCTTTTTAAATATTTTAATGACTAGGACAACTCCCGATAAATTTAATAGGACTCCTAGGGAGGGGAGTTGAAAATATGGTATTATTTAAATCTCCCCAGAGGGGCACCTGGGTGGCTCAGTTATTTAAGCATCTGCCTTTGGATTAGGTCATGATCCCAGGGTCCTGGGATCCAGCCCTGCAGCAGGCTCCCTGTTTAGTGGGAACCTGCTTTTCTCTCTCCTCCTCCCCCTGCTTGTATTCTCTCTCTGTGTCAAATAAATAAATAAATAAATAATCTTAAAAAAAAAAATATCTCCCCAGAAAAGTCCATTTAAGTTAAAGGGAAAAGTTACTGGGGGTAAATACCTTGGCTACAACAAGTTTTCCATGGGGTTTTCTGGATCAATCAAAGACAAATGAGGATTAATTCTTAACATTCTGAAGTATACAGCACTTGTAATACAGATTGCAAAATGGTCGTAATAACTCCTTCTATGGCTGTATTCATGCTCCTTCTCAATGTGACTTTTTTTGTTCCTCTCACCAAGAGGAAGAATCTGTTTCTCCACCTATGAATCTGGTCTATCCTCATGATCTACTTTGACCAATGATATATAGTAAATGTCATGTTCTATGATGTCCAAGACTAGATTTCAAGTGTATACAGCTTCTACTCTATCCATTTTAGAAGGCAATGTTGCCTTATGAAAATTCTTAAGGATGAAAGATCACACGGACAAAGAGAAAAAACTCAAACACCATCAACCTCTCTATGAGTGAATTAGGTCATCATGGACCTTTTAGGCCAAGTGAAGTGCCAAATGATGTGGGAGAGTAGTAACCAGCTGATCCTAGCCCAAACTGCTAGCCAAAAGATTTAGAAACAAATAATGTAGATGTTATTTTAAGCCAGTAAAATTTGAGGGAGTATTTATAGCAAGAGATAACTAATATAGTAGTCTTAATGGACATAATAAATATTAAAGACAAAATAATACATTCTGTTCTACTTTGCCAAAAGTAATACTTATGTGCTGTAAATACCTTGTATATTTTAAAAAGAGAAGGAAAAAAAAACCCAGAAGACCGTTTTGCAGACAGTCTTTCGTTTTGTTAATAATTCAGTAACATATATTTAGGTTAGAACTTGAAATATAAGATCAAAATGTAAGCAAAGGGGGCGCCTGGGTGGCTCAGTGGGTTGAAGCCTCTGCCTTCAGCTCAGGTCATGATCTCGGGGTCCTGGGATCCAGCCCCGCATCGGGCTCTCTGCTTGCAGGAGCCTGCTTCCCCCTCTCTCTCTCCCTGCCTGCCTCTCTGCCCACTTCTGGTCTCTATCTGTCAAATAAATAAATAAAATCTTAAAAAAAAAATAAGCAAAGACTTTTTTTTTTAAGATTTATTTATTTGAGAGAGAGAGAGCATGAGACAGGGGAGGGCCAAAGGGAAAGTGAGATTCTCTAGCAGACTCCACACTGAGTACAGCACCTGCCCCAGGGCTCAATCCCACAACCCCCAATCATGACCTGAGCCAAAATCAGGAATCAGTCGCTCAACCAAATGAGCCATCCAGGTGCCCCAAGTAAAGACCTTTTATACCAGAGAAAAATCTTCTGTAAAAATATTTATTTATTTATTATTATTTTTTAAAGATTTTATTTATTTATTTGACAGAGAGAGATCACAAGTAGGCAGAGAGGCAGGCAGAGAGAGAGAGGAAGAAGCAGGCTCCTGCAAGCAGAGAGCCCGATGTGGGGCTCGATCCCAGGACCCTGAGATCATTACCTGAGCCAAAGGCAGCGGCTTAACCCACTGAGCCACCCAGGCGCCCCTATTTATTTATTTATTTTTAAGATTTTATTCATTTTTTGACAGAGTGCAAAAGAGAGAGCCCAAGCAGGGGGAGGAGTAGGGAGAAGCAGGTTCACCCACTGAACAAGAAGCCCAACACAGGGCTCAATCCCAGAACCCTGGGATCATGGCCTGAGCTGAAGGTAGATGCTTAACTGACTAAACCACTGAGGTGCCCCTAAAAATAATTTTATATCATTTCATGTACATTCAACATTTAAAAATTGTCAATTTCTCACTTTGTATAGGAGAAAGCTTTTAAGTCTCAAAACTTTTTAAAAATCACCTAACCCAAAGTATATAATATTTATATTATAAATTACCCCAAATGTCCAGTTTTCAGTATATTGCTTTTGCAAAAATTCACTTCATTTAACAATTACTTATTGAGTGCCTATATACAATAATTAGTCACTGAGTGTCTATATAAAAAGCATGTCTTAGTTGTTATCCAAGGAAGATCCAAAAGAACGCTGGTTTGGTTAATTTTTCAGTGACTTTAAGGAATATGCCACATAGTAGAGGTAATAAGACAAATTTGGGGAGTTAGAGCTATAGGCACAATCATTTCTTTTCTTTTTCTTTTCTTTTTTTTTTTTTTGTAAGAACGGAATTGTTTATTGTGCGGTAAGCTTTGTCCTACTTAGAATTTTTTTTTAATTTATTTTTTATTTTCAGCATAACAGTATTCATTATTTTTGCACCACACACAGTGCTCCATGCAATCCGTGCCCTCTATAATACCCACCACCTGCTACCCCAACCTCCCACCCCCCGCCCCTTCCAAACCCTCAGATTATTTTTCAGATTCCATAGACTAAGTATGAAAGACTCTGAGAAAAAAAATCTTCTTTTAACTGTGTCTTAAGAGATGATCAGCATTTCAAAAGGATGCTCTGGTTCCAGGATGACAATTCATGTAAGTAAAACCACAGAATAATTAAGCTAAGAGGTGAAACATTTCAGATACAGTAAGCAGTCCAATCTGGCTGGAACAGAAAGTCTGGGATACAACTGACCGTAGGCCTGCAAAGACATGACATGGCATCCTAGATAGTTAGTTATCCTGTAGGCAATTGTAGTCAAAGAGGTTTGGGAAGACGTAAAAGGAAAAAATGTGGAGCCAAAAACAAAATAAAAGAGATTGGAAAAAGAGGATTTCTGGGAGGCCACTGAAATAGTTCAGATGTGAAGAATCTTATCTATTGCTGTAATAAACAGTAGTCTTGGGAGTAACAAGAGAAAGAAGCAGATACAGAAGGTATGTGGAAAAAGCAAAGGGAAATCCTAAGGGAAAGGGAAATCCTAAATCTTTCCACAGGTAGCGGTGTGATGAGGCTGTGCGTGCCTCTTCAGACTCACTAGAATTCAGAAAAGTAACTTTTAAATAAGATATCAAGTCCTGGCAGCTTTTTTTTTCTTCCTTACTGCTCAGGATCAAGACAACTTCATGTAAAGGAAAAGTAGGCAGTTTATCACCAAGGACACCAAGAAATGCCCAAAGGCTGTATTTCTAAGTTACATCATCTGCTCCTTGGGAGTCCTCAATCACTGATTACTATAATCTTCTTAGAAGACATAATACTGGTACCCCAAAGAATTCCCCCACGCCTTTTCCATGCCCCCTGAAGCAGAGTCCCTAGGAATAAACCACCTGTGCCCTGGTGCTTAGATCTTTCGTTTTAGCTTTCATGACACACCATCAAGAGCCTTTAAAAATATTGATGCTTTAAACTGGCCTAGATTTTTCTGCACAGAAAACTATAGACTTTTTGTGTCTCTTTGCTAGATGATCTATATACTGCTGAAACTGCTAAGATCTAACCACCCAATCAATTCCAGACAGTCATGTTAGCCAAAATATTTTGCTTTTTGGACTTCTTGACTGCTTGATACCTCAAAACTTAAAATAATGGTAATAATAGTAAATAGTAAAATAGTAAAAGTATTATTAAAATAGTAAATAGTAAAATAGTAAAGCTACCAATTATTGGGTGCTCCTTATGTAAAATGCATGTGCTGGA
Source organism: Mustela putorius furo (assembly GCF_011764305.1). NCBI lineage: Eukaryota > Metazoa > Chordata > Mammalia > Carnivora > Mustelidae > Mustela > Mustela putorius. The sequence goes on from NW_025421294.1 coordinate 6,163,569, forward strand.
CACAGTGCAAACATTTCCTAACTTAGTCTTATGCATGCCTTACGAAGAATATATTTTAAAGTTTATTTTTTGAATGAGGAAATCAAGGCCCAGAGAGGGTAAGTAATCCATGTAAGTGATTACCTAGCCAGTGTTGTACAGAGTCTGCCCACAAGCCCACAGTTTGAACCACATTACTACATTACTTCCCATTATATGCATGAAGCTCCAAGGCCTAACAGAATCATGAGATAAGATGGAAAGCAGTGGATAGAGCACAGTGATTAAGAACACAGATTCCTAAGCCCTAAGACCTGGGTTTGATCCACTTAGTTCTACCACTAGTTCTACCACTTAGCTGGGTGGTGGATACCCACCATTAGGTGGGTCACCCTGAACAAGATCCCTAACCTTTACTGGTAAAACAGCAACAATACAGTAACTATCTCATGGGGTTGCCATGAAGATTAAGTAAAGAATATATTGAAAGGGAATGGAAGAGTACCTGGTACAGAGTAAGCGCTATGTCAGTGTTCACTGTTGTTATTGTTGTTGTTTATCATTATCATTACCATTGTGTGATTCTGAAGCATGTTACCAACTTGAAATCAATTCTGTGTGATATACCATTTAAGAAGGTTTGTTCACTTGTTTTCATTAATATTGATCTTATGACTTTTGATAGATGTAGTCTAGTAACATCAAGGAGAGATGTTTAAACTTCAACTTCAGTCAACGTTAGAACAAGCATTTAAGAGTTAGCAAGTCTGTGTACTGGAATTAACTAGGGTGCTTTAAAAAAACTGTCTAGGGCCTGTCCCAGACTTAGGGCACTAGAATCGCTGAGGGATTGTAAAAAGCTCCCCTAGTGATCCTGATGCAGCCGGTCCAGAGCCGAGGATTTGACAACCACCATACCGTGTAATTCTTGAGGCATCAAGAAAACTTATCTGGAGAGATTAAAAATCTCCCTCTCTTCCCTAAACATGTTACTGAGATCAAGTTGTATCAGAAAGCTAAAAATAGAAACTTTCATGCTTTGGAAACCTTGTGAAAAGGAAGCCATCATATCCTCAGTATTTATTACTGCCTTGTGGGAAAGAAACTTTTGGCATTTGGTATAACAACAATCACCTACCAGGTGCCAGTCAAACATTGTGTACAAAGATTGTTTTGTTCTCAAGTATGCAGCCCCGAACTTTGATAAAATCTAAGTGTTTTTAAAAAGCAAAATATCCTAACACTGAAACTAGTCACTTTAAAATAAAAGAATTGGGGGTGCCTGGGTGGCTCAGGTCCTGATCCCAGGGTCCTGGGATCGAGCCCCGCATCGGGCTCTCTGCTCAGCGGGAAGCCTGCTTCCTCTCTCTCTCTTCCTGCCTCTCTGCCTACTTGTGATCTCAAAATAAATAAATAAAATCTTAAAAAAAAATAAAATAAAGGAATTAGTTCCTATCATTTCATGTGTGCTGAAATGAGCACTCTTCTTTGGTTTACACCTACCTATTGTGGCTGCAAAGGCTATCCATTCTCTTGGATGAGCTGGGACATTCTTTTTTCTTTCCTCTTTAGGCTTAACCCCAGGAGTAAACCCATTCATGTAATATAGATCACATGATCGCAATGCATGCAAGTTAGGGACTGCCAAAGAATGCTTCAGAACCTGCTAAAAGCGTGGAATTCAGCAATTCAGTTCTGGATAAGCAGGGACTCTTGATCCTATCACAACATACACTATTCTGCCAACCTACTACTAATTAGTTTAAAGGCTAACTCAAAGTTCTAGCTTCTAGATCTAGCATAATGATTAGAGACTTAGATAACTACTGAGTTAACTGAAAGAGAACGCACTTAACTAAGCAAGTTTGTGGCAACTCTTTCCCATTTAGTTTATACCATCAGAGAAGAAGTCATACAGTCTTTCATATAGCACTTAGTTGTTTCAAAGTATTATAAAAAATAACATTAAGACTGGTCTTTTAGGGTACCTAGGATGTCACTAAGTACTAAAAACTAACATGGACATCCTAAATGAAAGCTATCCTTTTTATCACCAATACACCTGTGGTCTCTGACTAGGATTTCTATGTACTAAAACGGACCTAGCAGTCAGTCTTGGTATAGTCTTGTGCTACTTGGGAGTTATTTATGTGCCAAGAAGGTGTGGTTTATTGTTCAGCATCCCTTTACCCAGAGTCCTGGTTCCAGGCTATACTGTAAGTTAGACCAATACTACCTTCAGTACCTTACCTTTTATCCAACAGCCCTTGCTCTCAAGCTGTTGTCTCTGTCCAGAGCCCACTAAACCTTTGTAAAAATGCCTTATGCCTCTTATTTTTTCTGAATCAGCTCCTCCATCCAAACTTAATTGCCCTTTAACCTACTTAGGTAAGACCTGAAGGACTAATAGAATTACTTCTGTCAAATTATGATGCTAATGTCCAATACAGGATTAATTAATTATGCCTCTGGAACACATATTTATTTTCAGAATAACCCAAGAAAACTACAAAAATGGAAAATTCCAAGGAAGGTCAGAGAAAACTCTCATTTTTCCCCTGAGCTTTCAAGATCTATGATAGCTGTTTCTTTCTCTCAAGATTGGCTTAACTCATAAATTTCACTAAAACTGTATGTGGTTTATGCAGAATAATCTCCTCCTACCAAAGATGCCAACATCCAAATTCCTGGATTCTGTGGGTAGGTCAAAAAGGTCAAAAAGAAGACTTTAGATGGAATTAGATTTGCTAATCAGATGACCTGAAAATAAGGAGATTAGCCTGGATTAATTAGGAAGGCCCAACGTAATTACAAGTCATTACATGGAAAAAGGACAAAAGAAGAGTCAGAACCAAAGAGATGGCATCATAAGAAAGACTCAACCAGCTGTTTTTTGCTTTGAAGATGGAAGGTAAGCATGAGCCAAAAAATGTGGACTCTGAAGCTAGAAAAGGCGAACAAATAAAATGGTTGCTCTCCTTGAGCTTCCAGAAAGTAATGCAATTCTGCCAACACTTCTCATTTTAGCCCAGTGAGACTCATTTCAGACTTTTGATCACCAGCGCTATAATAAATTTGTGTTGTTATAAGTAACTAAATGTGGGGAAACTGGTTATAGTAACATTAGGAAATGAATATACCACCAAAGTACACAGAGGGAGCTAGTACTCTAATTTCCTTAAAATACGTGCTTAGGATTTTTCCTACAGGATTATGCTGCTGCTTGATAGAAGCTGCCTCATTTGTATTTGCTAGTAATTAGAAAGCATGGGCAGATGATCAACTGTTGTGCCTCGAGATAAAAGGGAAAAAGAAAGATGGAACAACTATAAATAATTCCCCTTACACCATAAAAATGTCTTGAAATGTTCAACTGGAAAAAAAATACAATTACTGAAAAGAACTCATTGGCTGGTATGGCGTTATTCTGAATATTTTTTTATTCAAGAACAGGGGAAGGATGGGGACGTCTGAGTGGCTCAGTTGGTTAAGCTGCTGCCTTTGGCTCGGGTCATAATCCTAGGGTCCTAGAATCAAGTCCCATGTCAGGCTCCTTGCTCAGCGGGGAGCCTGCTTCTCTCTCTGCCCCTGCCTGCTACTCTGCCTGCTTGTACGCTCTCTGATAAATAGATAAATAAAATCTTTAAAAAATAAAAAAGAATAGGGGAAGGATGGTTTATCAGATGGGAGTTAACAAGACTCTGCTAAACATCAAAGTGTAAACGATTCATTGTGATCTATAAACTGATATCATTTCACTCGCCTCTGCCAGCACCCATCCCACACTGAAACACATCTGCCACTGGTTTTATCCTGAACTTAGGGGACAGGCCAGTTTCCGGAAAACTATACATGTCACTTGAACCTTAAACCAAAATAGATGCAATATTTATTGCTCCTTCAAATTACGGTATCCCAAATATCATCACAGTGTAGCTGTTTTATTCCCATATAATAAATGCCACTGGAAAGGAACGTAGTAAAAACACTGACAGATTTTTAGCTCATGGTAACAAGGGGAAGCATGCCTATTATTTTGTAAACTCCTTCTCACAAAGCACAAATTCTTTTACTGTTAAAATCTGATAAGAGACTAAAATTTACACCATTCCATACTCCACCCCCGTATATGAAATTCTTTGATGGAAAGAAATGCTTTTGTTTCCCTGCAGAAGGAATTTTGGTGCCCTCTGGTGTTGGAAAACTAGCTAATCCACCTCACCTTTATAAACTAGCACTCCAGGGAGGGTCATAAAAGCATACAGTTAAAGAGTGGAACAGCTTATCCCAACACAGACATACAGTTCTTTTTTAGTGGAAAGATATATAGATATACAGTTACTTAGTTATAAAGATATAGAATTATTTTTTAATGGGAAGTTTTGCTCTTGGTTTATTAATCAATGTTTATTCTGATAGAATATTAGACAAGTACTATTAAAAAAACCTGAGCCCATAGGTAGAAGACTCCTTGCCTACACTACCTGTTGGAGCCTCCCTAGTTTTACAAAAAGGATAACAAAGGTGAATGGTTTCAGATTTTGCATAAAAGGAATGAATAGAAAGGGTGACATTATTAGGATGATAGGATTTATAATTAATTCTTCAACTGTATTATACAATGTGAAAGGCATTAAAAAAATAGAATAAAACCTAAGATAACACCTGTGAAAAATACTATCTTTGGAACATAACTAAAAGAGTTTGAGCCCCCCCATATAGCACTCCGAATCATATTTTTCCTTCCTCTGAGAAATATCGACTATATTCAATTTGATGTTTAAATAATTGATGTGTAAATGTATTTTTTTTTCAGTTTCCTGAACTTTCTCTAACACTGTTAGGCTGCTTCTAAAATTAAAAATTCCCTTTAATTATTGCTTTTTCAAGAAAGCCCAGGGGACAGCAGTTATAACCAGTCATGCAGAACCAGGGAGAAGGTTCCAGCTACCTCCCCAGTTTGGGGGCATCTGGAAGCTGATATTGTACAGTTATTATGCATGAGAAGAGCAGGCGAGACTTACGTCTCAGCATCCAACAGTTTCAAGGAGGTTTGAGTAGGACAAGAAGGCTCCGACTATGATTTTTTTTTTTAAATAGGTTAGTACAGAAATGGGACAATGAAGGATGACAGGTGGACAGCATATACCACAATGGTCGGTGTGGTAAATGAAGTCAAATGTAGAGTTATAGAATGAAAACCAGGCAGTCTTCCCAGAGCACACAAGGCCAAAAAAGCTGAAAACATAGTCTAGTTCTATTCATCCAACACACCTAGCACTAAGCTCAGTCTCACCTGATAAGCTCCAATCTTCTCCAAGCGTCTCTCTGGCAGTAGCTCACTGATGATTCTGTTTTTTCTCTTCCCCAAACAAATCAGCCTTTTCCACATTTTGGGACAGGACAGCACACATCCTTGCCATTCTCTTACACCCACTGCCTTTTCCCCTCAGTGCCTGAGGAACTGACTGCCTTCACGCTCCCCTGTAATGTCCAAAGCCTGCCTTCCTCCCGCTTCCTCCTGCTTCACAAGCTACCAGCTCACAGGAAAGAGCTGATCCAAGTCAAACACCTTGTACTGCACCTAGCACAAACCGGAGCTCAGTAACTTTAAGCTGCTCTTTCCATCACTCCCACCGCTACAAACTCTCCATTCCATTCCCTCCCTCGGGCTTGCCTAGTCAAAACTCATTCTCTTAATGCCAGACTAAGAAAAGCTTTGTGAATATACCAAATATTACTTGGGCAGAAATATTCGTACTGTCTTTTACTACATGTAAGGAGCTATTTTAGGTGTTAGAAGGTAAGATAAAAGTATCTTGTCTTTTCCAGTATAGTTTTTCATCCAATTCCTTCTCCGCCTGGTTCTAGCCAGCTGCCTTTCTTCTGTACCATCCATCAGAATAAATTCTCATTGCTCTTGTAAATAAATCCTTCATCAAAGACTCCAGAAATTTACTTCTAACCCACTTTTAATTGCTTTTTTTGTTGATCTTCCTTCTTTTCAATAGTTCTCAACTCTGGCTACATGTTGGGATCACTTGAAAATTAAAATATACTGTATGTATATATATATATATATATATACATACATATAAACATATATACATATATATACATATATTAATAAACACAAACACATGTACTGATGCCCAGTGTAGACCAAGTGAAATATAACCTGATTGAGGCCAGGCAGTCGCATTTTTAGAAGCTCCTCAGAGGATTCCAACCTGTAGCTAAGGTTAAGGAACCAATGTTAGCCAGAACTGGTTAATTTTCCATGCCTGAATCATTGGATATGCCATTTATCTGTTCAATTCATATACTCTGCAACCACTTATTGAGCTCTCACCATGGATCTAGCCTAAAACTACTCAGCAGCTATATGGCATCCTCATAATCAAATATATGTTTCTGACTACTCCATCACAATTCTTTCTCAGCTAACCTCTTTTCTCTGTCATTAATCTTACCACTTCCACACAATCGTCCTACCCTTTCCCAATCAAGCTTGATTCTTTGTGAATTCTCTGGAATTCTCCAGTGCATCTCACGTCTTGGTCAAAACAACCCCAGATCAAATAAGCTCTTGGCCAAGATTCTCTACAATACGGCACCTCTGCAAATACCTAAGAAAAAGATCACTGATGTTCATATGTGTCTCCTCTCTTCACTGGAAGGTCCATGAGTAGAGGAATCCTATTCCATTCATTGCTGTATCTTCAATATTCTGCATAGTTATGGACCAAGAGTGTTCTACCCCATGGATATTAGTAAAATGCAGAAAAGGATGCAAAAATATAAAGGTATGTGGTAATAAGATATTTTCTTAATCATCTAAGAATGATAAAACATGTGAGGAGAATCTTTCTTCAGAGGTCATGGTATAATGGTTAACAGCATGGATTCTGGGATCTGTCTGCCACATATCACTTCTATGGGACTAGGGAACCCTCCAATAAAAACTGTGGGCATTGAGTCTATATTAAGCTTTCCTAGCACACAATACTGAACATGGTGTCACAATTTTTGATGTAAGAAGTTCATTCTATATAACTCAATGGGGACAGAACCTTGGGAGTATGTACATGGTTTTGTCCAGAATTTGCCCTATACATCTTTTCCCTTTGCTGAGTTGGTCTGTATCTTTGCATTGTAATAAAACAAGTCTTGAGTATGATCACGGGGTGAGTCTCTTGAGTCCTCTTAGTGAATCATTGAATGTGGGGTGGTCTTGGGGACTCATATAATCTATAACCCTGGCTTAATCATGAGAAAAGTATTTGTCAATATTAATTGAGGGACATACTACAAAATAGCTCAGCAGCATTCCTCAAAACTGTCAAAGTCATCAAAAACAGGGAAAGTCTGAGAAATTCTTAAAGGCAAGAGGAGCCTAAGGAGTCATGGTACCCTGGATAAGATCCTGGAACAGAGAAAAGAACTATGCTCCATATATATAATGGAGTATTATGCCTCTATCAGAAAGGATGAATACCCAACAATTTTTATCAATATGGACAGGACTGGAGGAGATTATGCTGAGTGAAATAAGTCAAGCAGAGATAGAGTCAATTTTCATATGGTTTCGCTTATTTATGGCGCATAAGGAATAACATGGAGGACATTGGGAAATAGAGAGAAGTGAGTTGGGGAAAAGCAGAGCGGAAGACGAACCATGAGAGACTGTGGACTTTGAGAATCAAACTAAGGGTTTTAGAGGGGAGGGCTGTGGGGGTTGGGTGAGCCTAGTGGTGAGTATTAAGGAGGGCACGTACTGCATAAAGCACTGGGTGTGGTGCATAAACAATGAATTTTGGAACACTGAAAAGAAATAAAATGGAATGGGAAAAAAATAGATAAATAAATAAATAAATAAATAAACTATAGGTAAAAACTAAAACACTGTGACTAAGGTAGAGCCTGATTAATACTAATATATCAATACTGATTCATTACTTATAAATGTAGCATACTAATATAAGTTATTTTTTTTTTAAGATTTATTTACTTATTTTAGAAAGAGAGAGAGAAAGTGTGTGTACACATAAGCAGGGAGAAAGACAGAGGGAAAGAGAGAGAATCCTCAAGTAGACTCCCTGCTGAGCATGGAGCCTGACTCAGGGCTCAATCCCAGGACCCTGAAGTCATGACCTGACCCAAAATCAAGACCCAGCCACTTAACTGACTGACCCACTCAGGATCCCCACTAATATAACTTATTAATATGATAAACTAGGTGCAGGCATATGGGAAATCTCTGACCTAGTTTCACAACTTTTATATAAATCTAAAACTATTCTAAAATAAAAAAGCTTTCATTATAAAAAATTCTTGACCACTTACTGTGTGTACAGAGTATTGTGCTAAGCATTAGAAAATTTAGATCTTAAGGTAAAGGAATTAGCAATTCCATGTAATTTGGTCCACAGTTAGTTATCTATATTTTGAAATCAATTGAAATGGCAGGAAAACAAAGTTAAGGTATTTGGTGATGTCTATTAAAACTGACTGCTTATTGATATCTTATTATCTCATGAGATGGTGACTTCCTGCAAGGTAGAATCAATTCCAAAGTCTCGACATAATGAACAAGCCCTAAATGTTGTTTCATTAATAAAATGTAAGAGCTGGCCAACAGGCTACATAAGAAAGATGCCCCAAATCCACATACCTCAATATTATCAAAGCCATCTATGGAAAACCCACAGCAAATATCATTCTCATGGGGAAAAACTGAGAGCTTTGCAGCTAAGGTCAGGAATATGGCAGGGATGTCCATTATCACCACTGCTATTCAACACAGTACTAGAAGTCCTAGCTTCAGCAATCAGACTACAAAAAGAAATTAAAGGCATCCAAATCGCAAAGAAGAAGTCAAACTATCACTCTTTGCAGATGATATGATACTATATGTGGAAAACCCAAAAGACTCCACTCCAAATTTGCTAGAACTTGTACAGGAATTCAGTAAAGTATCAGGATATAAAATCAATGCACAGAAATCAGTTGCATTTCTTTACATCAACAATAAGACAGAAGAAAGAGAAATTAAGGAGTCAATCCCATTTACAATTGCAGCCAAAACCATAAGATATCTCAAAATAAACCTAACCAAAGAGGCAAAGAATCCGTACTCAGAAAACTATAAAGTACTGTGGAAGAAACTGAAGAAGACCCAAAGAAACAGGAAAATGTTCCATGCTCATGGATTGGAAGAACAAATATTGTGAAAATGTCTATGCTACCTAAAGCGTTCTACACATTTAATGCAATCCCTATCAAAATTCCATAAATTTTTTTCAAAGAAATGAAACAAATAATCCTAAAATTTATATGGAACCAGAAAAGACCCCAAATAGCCAGAGGAATGCTGAATAATAAAGCTAAAGTTGGTGGCATCACAATTCCAGACTTCAAGCTATATTACAAAGCTGTCATCATCAAGATAGTATGGTACTGGCACAAAAACAGACACATAGATCAATGGAACAGATTAGAGAGTCCAGAAATAGACCCTCAACTCTATTGTCAACTCATCTTTGACAAAGCAGTAAAGAATGTCCAATGGAAAAAAGAGAGCCTCTTCAACAAATGGTGCTGGGAAAATTGAACAGCCACATGCAGAAAAATGAAACTGGACCATTCTTTACACCACACACAAAAATAGACTCAAAATGAATGGAAGACCTCAATGTGAGAAAGGAATCCATCAAAATCCTTGAGGAGAACAGAGGCAGCAACCTCTTCAACCTCAGCAGAAGCAACTTCTTCTTAGAAACATTGCCAAAGGCAAAGGAAGCAAGGGCAAAAATGAACTACTGGGACTTCATCAAGATCAAAAGCTTTTGCACAGCAAAGAAAACAGTTAATAAAACCAAAAGACAACTGACAGAATGGGAGAAGATATTCACAAATGACATATCAGATAATGGGTCTGTATTCAAAATCTATTAAGAACTCATTAAACTCAACACCCAAAGAACAAGTAATCCAATCAAGAAATGGGCAGAGGACATGAACAGACATTTCAGCAAAGAAGACATCCAGATGGCCAACAGACACATGAAAAAGTGCTCCACCTCACTCGGCATCAGGGAAATACGAATCAAAACCACAGTGAGATACCACCTCACACCAGTCAGAATGGCTAAAATTAACAAGTCAGGAAATGACAGATGCTGGCGAGGATGCGGAGAAAGGGGAACCCTCTGACACTGTTGGTGGGAATGCAAGCTGGTGCAACCACTCTGGAAAACAGCATGGAGGTTCCTCAAAAAGTTGAAAATAGAGCTACCTTACAACCCAGCAGTTGCACTACTGGGTATTTACCCTAAAGATACAAATGTAGTGAACTGGAGGAACATGTGCACCCAAATGTTTATAGCAGCAATGTCTACAACAGCCAAACTATGGAAAGAACTTAGATGTCCATCAAAAGATGAATGGATCAAGAAGAGGTGATACACACACACACACACACACACACACACACACACAATGGAATACTATGCAGCCATCAAAGGAAATGAAATCTTGCCATTTGCAATGATGTAGATGGAACTAGAGGGTATTATGCTTAGTGAAATAAGTCAGTCAGAGAAAGACAACTATCATATGATCTCCTGATTTGAGGAAGTAGAGATGCAATGTGGGGGGTTTGGGGGGTAGGAAAAGAATAAATGAAACAAGATGGGATCGGGAGGGAGACAAACCATAAGAGACTCTTAATCTCACAAAACAAACTGAAGTTTGCCGGGCGGTGGGGAGGTGGGTAGGGAGAGGTTGTTGGGGTTATGGACATTGGGGAGGATATGTGCTATGGTGAGTGCTATGAAGTGTGAAAACCTGGCAATTTACAGACCTGTACCCCTGGGGCTAATAATACATTATATGTTTATAAAAAAATAAAAGAATTATTAAAAAAAAGAAAGATGCCCAATATCATTAATCATTAGAGAAATGTAAATTAAATATGCAATGAGATATCACTTCACACCTGTCAGAATGGCTACAATAAACAAACAAACAAACAAACAAGAAATAACAAGTGTTAATGAGATTATGTAGAAAAAGGAATCCTTGTGGACTGTTGGTGGAAATGCAAATAGTGGCGCAGATACTATGGGTGAACAGTACGGAGGTTTCACAGAAAAGCAAAAATAGAATTAGCACATTATCCAGTAATTCCACTACTGGCTATTTGCCCAAAGAAAATGAAAACATTAATTTGCAAAGATCTATGTATCCTTATGCTTGCTGTACCATTACTTACAGAAGACAGAGAAGCACCAAGTGTCCATCCATCCATAAATAGATGGGTAAGGAAGATGTGGTGCGTATGTATATGTATAAGTGTGTAAATACACACATACATATTAATATACACACACACATATTCAAATGATGGAATATTACTCAGCCATAAAAAAGAATGAGATCTTGCCATTTGCAACAACATGGATGGACCTATAATACTAAAGATATAATACTAAGTAAAATAAGTCAGACAAAGGAAGACAAACACTATATGATTTCACTTGTATGTAGAATTTAAGAAACAAAACAAATGAATAAACCAAGAAAAAAAGAGACAAAAAACTAACTTTTACATACAAAGAACAAATTGGTAGCTGCCAGAGGGGAGGTCAGTTGGGTTATGGGTGAAAGAGGTGAAGGGGATTAGGACTGAATTTATCTTGATAAGCACTGAGTAATGCACAGAACTGGTTAATTGTTTTATTAACAGCTAAAAGTAAAATAACACTGTATGCTAATTATACTTCATTAAAAAAAAATGAAGAGAGTAATGAACTAACTGAAACCATAAATTGACACAAAGTAGATTGAGAAATAAATACCACTCTGTCTCCATATATGACCAAAGGTCATGACGTTCTTCCTAAAAGAAGACCGTTTCATGACCAAGTTTATGTGTTTAATGAAACCAGTAAAATCTGTGTTGTTTTAATTGTCAGATTTTCATTGCTAAGGCTTTTTCTTTCAATAAACCATTAATTTTCTGTTGGAGGCAGAGAAAAAATGAGGAATAATCGTTCAATATGTGGATTACTATTATAGTTCAGATATAAAAAAATTTCTCCTCTTTTAAAGGGACAACTGAGTATGTGTTTGGAATATGATCTCTGCATGATTTGAAGATGATGAATCAAGTGATAAAAGAGTAAATGAACTCCTTTAAAATCTACACAAAGTTCAAAATGATCACTATGTAAAAGTCCATGGAAATGAAATTTAGTGCCTTTGTGGAAGATATGTATCTTTTCTAGATAAACCCAAATAAGCAGGTCTTTGTTATAATTAATTGGGTCCTATTCTCCCCAGGGCCTAAATCACACCTTTGTAATATACAAGTAGTCTTAACTCATTTAATTCACTGAGAACAAAATAATATAGTCATTGTAAATGGTTCAGTGATTTATTACAAACCATGATATTAGGTCAATTACTTTATATTCTCATGCACAACACTCCAGAGAAAAATGAGGTAAATTCTTTGTTTCACAATAGTTTCCTGAGGGTTTTAAAGAGACATTTTCTTTTACTCATATTAAATAGACTTAAGGTTAAAAAATGAAAACATAATAGAATGAAATGCTGTTTACAAAGAATTGTTTTAAAAATATTATGCAATTATACTAGGGACAGTTTTACTTTCCCTCAATCCAGAGGAAGAAATATTTTCTCCAGGAAGAAATTTTTGATTAATTTCCTCAAAATGCTAGTATTCCAGTCTTTTCATGATGATATTAACCACTTAGACAAATGAGGTGGGCCAAAAAAAAAAAGAAAAGAAAAAAAAAGTCTCAAAAGAAATTAGAAAATAGTTTGAACCGAATTATAATAAAAACCATATAACAACCATAATGTTATAGGATGTAGCTAATGCAGTAACTAAAGGGAAGTTTACAGCATTAAATGCTTAGATGAGAAAGACAGATTGCCAAACAATAACCTTCTAAGATTCCAATTAATAAGCTGCTAACTATTTTTTTTCTAAAAGGAAAGAAAATGAAGGAAGAAAGAAAATATTACAGGTAAGAGCAGAAATTAAGAATTTAAAAGTAGCAAACAATGGAAAATATAATTGAAATCCAAGGCTGGTTCTTTGAAAAGATCCATAAAATTGATAATTTAGCAAAACTTAAAAAAAAAAAAAGAAGAATAAAGAAAAAAGAGAGCAAGAGAGAAGATACAAATCACCATTAATTATAAGCTTTTAAAGGGGTATCATTACCAATCCAAGACATTAAAAGAATTATAAGGGAATATTACAAACAATACTAATATACAATTTCAACAACTTAGATAATTCACTGAAAACAACAAACTATCAAAACTTAGCCAAAATTAAAGAGATACATAAATTGTTCTATTAAGTACTAAAGAAATGGAATTCAGTTCAAAACCTTCCAAAAAGCAAATCTTCAGGCCCAGAAAGTTTCATTAACAAATATTTAAGAAAAAATAACATCAATTCTTCAAAATATTTTCCAAAAAACTGAAGAGGAAAGATTACTTCCTAACTCATTTTACATGACCAGTACTATCTGGATATCAAAACCACACAAGAACAGCACAAAAATACAGAAAACCTTGGGCCAATATCCATCATGTGCAGAGGTTAGGAAAAAACTCTCAAAAATTATTACAAATAATATCCAGCAATATATAGGAAGAAAAATACAATATAATAAAAGTGGTGTTTATTGTGGGACTGAAAAGGCTGACTCAGTTTAATAATCAGTATTAACACTGAAAACACACAATTCTATCAATTGATGAGAGAAAGCATTTGACAAAATTCAACATCCATTTATAATAAAACTTTCAGCCAACTAGGAATATAAGGAAACTTCCTTAACCTGATAAAGGGCATCTATAAAACACCTAAAACTAACATACTTAATGGTGAGAAGCTGAGTGCTTCCTTCCTAATATCAGGAAAAAGACAAGGATGTCTGTTCTCCTCGTTTCTACTCAATACTGTACTGGATGCTCTAGCTACTTCAATAACAACAACAACAAAAAACAACAAAAAAAAAAGAGGGAAAAAGAAAAAAGGAAAAAAGATTCTGGATTGGAAAGGAAGATGTATTTAATAATGTATTACATAAATACATAAATAATGTATTTATTTGCAGACACTATGATCATCTACTAGAAAATACAATGGAATCTAAAAAACAACTACTATTCCTACTATGTTAGATTAGAAAGGTTGTAAGATATAAGATCATACTAACTCAATTTTATTTCTATGTATTATCAATGAACAATTGGAAATTCAAACTTAAGGAAACAGTATGATTTTACAACAGTAAAAAATATGAATACTTAGGAATAAATCTGACAAGATGTCAAAAGATCTGTACTTTCAAATAACAAGATACAAAATCAAAACAAAAATCAATTGTGTTTTTGTACACTAGCAACATACAATTAATAGCAATATAAAAATTTAAAAAATTAACAACATCAAAAAGTAAATAGGTATAAAGCTAACAAAACATGTATAGGTTCTGAATGCTAAAAAGTGTAAAATATAGATGAAAGGAATCAAAGACCTAAACAAATGGAGAGACATACCATGTTCGAGGATTAGGAAAATCAACACAGTAATGATTTCAGTTTTCCCCAAATTGATCTACAGATTTCATATAATTACAATCAAAATCCCAACAGGACTATTTTGGTAAATAAACAGGCTGGTTCTAAATTTTACATGAAAAGGTAAAGGAACTACAATAAATAAAACAAGTTTAATAAAGAACAGTTAAGTTAGAGGAATCACAGACTCCTACTTTATGATTTATTATAGCTACAAAAATGAAGAGAAAGGACTCCTGGCAATGAGAGAGACACAAAAATGAACTGAAGAGAATAGATAATGCAGAAATAGAACCCCCACACATACAGCCAATTGGTCTTTGACAAAGTTGCAAAAGCATTTCAATGGAGAAAGGTCAGTGTTTTCAACAAATGGTGCTGAAACAATCAAGCACTCTATGTAAAACAGTGAACCTCAACTGAAACCTCACACTTTATCAAAAAGAAATAAACTCAAAATAATCATAATTCTTAATGTAGTACTTAAAATTAAAAAACTTAAAAAAAATTTTTTTTTAAAGATTTTATTTATTTATTTGACAGAGATCACAAGTAGGCAGAGAGGCAGACAGAGAGAGAGGAGGAAGCAGGCCTCTCACTGAGCAGAGAGCCCTATGCGGGGCTCGATCCCAGGACCCTGGGATCATGACCTGAGCCAAAGGCAGAGGCTTAACACACTGAGCCACCCAGGTGTCCCAAAATAAAGAAACTTTTAGATGAAACCTAAAAGCACCTAAATCATTAGGAAAAAATCTTTATAACCTAAGAATTAGGCAAAAGAGATCTTAGGTATGACACCAATGACATAATCCATTTAAAAAAAAGGGAAATTAGGCTTTATCAAAATTAAGTATGTTTGCTCCACAGGGGAAAAAAAAATAAGAGACAAAAAGGACAAACTACAAACTCAGAGAAAATCTTTACAAATCACATATGCGATGAAAAACTTACATCCAAAATATATAAAGAACTCTCACAACTCAACACAATGAACACAACCCAATTAAGAATGGCCAAAATATCTAAACAGACACTTCCCTACACAATATATACAAATGGAAAAATAAGCATATGAAAAATGTTCAACATCATTAGGAAAATGCCATCAGCAAAATGCAAATGAAAACCACAATATGATGTGACTACATACCCACTTACAACAATTTAAAAAATATTGGGAATACCAGGTGTTTAAGTGAGGACTCACAGCAAAGGAAATTCTCATATACCAGGTCTTGAAATACAAAATGGTATAACCATTTTCCAAACTGGAAAACAATGTGACAGTTTCTTACAAAATTAAATAAATACTTACCGTGCGATCCAGTATTCTCATTCCTGAGTATTTACCTTAGAGAAATGAAAACTTAGGTTCACAGGATAACCTGTACAGGAATAGTTTGAACTGCTCTATTCATAACTGTCCAAATCTTGAACAACTCCCTTGTCTTGAACAGGACAATGAACAAACTGCGGTTTATTGGTATAATAGAATACTACTGAGCAACAAAAAAGAACAAACAATAGATACATTCAACAACTTGAATGAATCTCATAGGCAACTGTACTGTATCAAAGAAGCTGGTCTCTAGAGGTTATATATTATATATTCTAATTTTATAGCATTACATTATTATTTTACAACATCATCAAAAGACAAGCTAAAGTAATAGAGCACAGATCAATGGTTTTCAGAGATTAGAGATAGGACAAGGATATAATTACAAAGATATAATCAAAGCACAATCAAAAAGGCACAAGGGAGATGTTGGGGGTGATGGAATTGCTCTGTAACCCCACTGTGCTGGTTGTTATATCAATCTGTTTGTTCAGATCATAGAGCTATATGCCAAGAATATATTTTATCACATAGTAATTAACAGAAACCCAACAAGGTTATGGTGAATAAGAAAAGAGGTTTGTTCAGCACTTTCCCCCAAAATAGAAGTTTAATTAATATCTGTTGAATAAAACACTGAAAATTAGTTTTAGTTTCTATTTCAATATTAATCCCACTTATACCCTTAAGCTTCAAAAATTTAAATAACTTTTTATAGTGTCATTAACATTTTTATTATGGTATCTGCCACATAAGGATGTCTAGTTTGTGGGGAAAAAATTACTAAAATATCAAATGAAAGTCCTAAATCTAGATTTCCCAACCAATTATTTTAAACTTAAAAAATATTATCATTAACAATAGGTAACCTTTTCTTTATATCTTGTATGTTTATCTTCCTTATTTAAAAAAAAGCAGGAGGTACTCGGGTGGCCTAGTTGGCTAGGTGTTAGACCCTTGTTTCAGTTCAGGTTACGATTTCAGGGTGCTGAGACGGAGCCCCATGTCTGGCTCTGTGCTCAGTGGGGAGTCTGCTTCTCTCCCTCTCTCCCCCCTCCTCTTTCTCTCTCCCTCGTCACTCCCACTTGTGTGAGCACTCTCTCTCTAAAATAAATAAATGGATCTTTTAAAAATAAAGAAGGCAGGATCTACGTTGAAGTCATTACTCAAAGGCATGGTATATGAAACACATATTTGATAAATGTTTACAGAATTAACTACTCTTTACTGAAGATGGAATGAGCTGAATAGCTAAGCCATTAGTTTATCTCAGGGATGAAATCTTTCCGGGACTTATCTTTTGGCTTGAATGAACAAAACCGTTAAAAATTCTTCTTCTTAGGGCTCTAACTGGGGTGTGCACTCATATCACTAACTCATATGCCACTTCCAAGCTTCTGCAGACTTTTACGTTTTCTTTGCTAAGGAGACATTCGGCATTTGTTTGCCAGTAGCTCCCGTGCAACCAAACAGTCCTCCTAGGACCCTGCCGTAGTACTCCCTATACCGACCTGCCACAGGTCTGACTAGAATTCCTTCGTTCTGGTTCACTAGTCAAGCAGTTTGGTTAAACCACAAGTATGTGAATGAACAAAAGTACCCTTTAAAACAACAACAACAACAACACTGATGTTGGTCTTGCTTAGCTTTAAATTGTATAAAAATACTGTTCCTATACTGAAAAATAATCAGTAATATAGTTTAAGTTTTCAGAAGTACCCAGCTCAAGAATTAAACACATTTTTTTAAATTGCGAAGATGTTACCTGCATAAATTTATAATACAGAGCAAGTATAATTTTTATACTTCTTTTAAAGTTCTATTTGTTTGAGAGTTATCTGAAGCCCTCTATATCGTTTTTAAGGTAGACTTTCTAATATTCACTTAGCATATGACCATCTGCAATTAATCTATGGGTTTAAGTCAAATTTTCAATAAAAAATATTGGATTTCATAGCTTCAATATATTAACCATGAAGCATATTATAATGGTGCTAAAATATATTCATTTTTTACATTCTATAATATATGCTTTGATGCCACATTACACCATCACCTGCAAATAAACCGAACTACAATGCTCTTTTCAGCATCCAGTCAAAAATATAATAATTACCCATAATTATACTCTCTAACCAAATGATGAAAAATAATTAACCTGATTGAAGCACTCAATGTGGTAATTTTATTCTATTCAGTCTATGACTAGGATCATAAGCAATGAGTTTGCTGAATTGTTTAAAAAAATGATTATGCAAAGTTGCAGCTTTCTATATTTAAGCTGTATGGATGTTAATATTCAACATACTGATTAATAAGAATTGCTATTTACTATAAACAAGTAGGTAACAAAGACAATTTGCAAAAAAAAAAAAAGTGTACATAGAAATATCCTGGTCCTCAAACTTCCAAATTTTCAGGAGCACCTCATCCACTGGCTTTAATTGGTCTCCAGAGCACCTGCAATTTATTGCTCAGCACTTTTGCATAACCATTTTTGAACCTATCATTATAGATACAGGAGTTTAAACCATAGAGAAGCACTCTTTCCTGTAAAATTACAATAAGGGTCAATTGTTATTAAGATAAACTTCACAAATCAGTAGATTTAACCATATCTGGATCATATGAGCACATAATTACATAATGTTCCTTAAAAATATCCATTTAAGCTAAAAGTGATGAAAGTCAACTAATTTGTCACTCAATTAAATTAGAAAGACTTCTTTGTTTCAAACTGACCTGAAATAAAATCACTGCAAACAATCCCAACATGAACAAATTTTAAATGTATATGACAATCTCACCTCAACATCATGAGATTAGTATTCATGTAAAATACTAAGATTTAGGAAAACTTCCTGAAAGGACATTTCCTAACCATATGTGAACAGAGACAGGATTACACTTGCCGATTTTAAGAGAGGTGCATGATTATGAAGTTCACCTAGACAGAAATGTCATTTCAACACTCATTAAAACCATGTTTTTATAATATAGGTATTCAAAGTTAGCTCCTCTCCCCAAACCCCAAGATTTTACCACACAGAATTTTTAGTAAACCTTTTCAAAAAATTACCTGCTTCTGTAGCCATCTTTCATGCCTTCGTTGTTTCCTTCTCAGATTTTTCAATTTACTCCTTTCTCTCTTACTGAGCCTCTGGTTAATGGCCCCCAGGGAAAAACTGCCTGAGCGCAGAAAGTCCAGTGCTGAGAGGGGCTCTTCCTGGTCCGAGGCCTCCAGCATGCTCCTGCCAGCTGAGGGCAGGTCCATCACGAAAGTCAGGTTGTTAGAACTTGCATGGTCAGAGTACACCGCAGAAGCTTCTAGACCACACTGAAATTCTCCTCCTCTTTGTGTCTGGGTCTCACGGGGAGCCACTGAAAATCTGTGCAGCAGCAGCATATTAGGATCAAAATTGGATGAAATCTGAAAGGAACAGTTATTTTTACTAGATTCTAAAGGCAAGCCCGAAAGGTGAATAGGCTGTGTTTCATTTAGCCTGGGACAGGCAGCAGTCTTACTATGTATTTTATAAAAAGTAGGTAACAAAGTCAGTTTCTCGCTGATGTTCAGATCCAAACTATGTGATTTCCTATGAAAAGCTCTTGTAGTGCATCTGCCAGTCACAAGCTGAGGAACAAAAAGCTGGTATTTTGGATCTGATGCTTTGAAGAGCAGTTTTTCATTCTTCATCTGAAAATATGTTGACCGCACCTCCAGGCAGAGTGCTTCTGTTAATCTTCCAGAGCCATTATTATTTTGGGCCATATTTAAAACCCCGTGATTTCTGTTTCTGGAGGCACCACCTGTCAGCAGAGTTTCCTTGTCACAACCTGACTGAACTCTAGGATGTGACAAGTATTTCAGCGATGGTCTCATTATTTCTGCCCGTGTTGGCTGATAATCGGTCCAGCTCTTAGAGAGATGTACAGCTGCAAGCTGGCCACAGGAACATTTTGGAGTGCTGACAAAATTAAAGCCCCCTAAACGGGCCCCACAGAAAGGGCAATTCAGTTTTCCAACTGTCCACTGGGCCTACAGGTAATAAAGGAAAGTAAGACAATGCTTTCATTGTAAAGTAATCAAACAGAATGTGAGCTGTATTTTTTTTTTAAAGCCAACCACATGAAAGTTTTCTATGCCACAGAAAAGGCTAGCTTTCTGTTTTCTGATTGGTAGACAGAATAGTAAAGGGAAACAAGCCTTCTAATAAACAGAGATAAGCAACTCCAAAGTTCTAGAATGATAACATACTGCACATCAGCCCACCCCAACAATACTCCCAAGCATTCATTCTAAAAGAATCTCTCAAACAATAGGCTGAATATGGATACAGTGTGAACTAATGAAAAGAAAAATACACTATGGAACCAGGAAGCAAATCAGTCTACAGAGCTTAATTTGCAAGTAAAATCTCACAGAAAAGTGTCTGTTTTGATACCCTTCTTGCATACCAAACACTGTGGGAGGGAACCTTACCCAACCAACAGAATAAAGCTCTTCCTGCCTTTTTACATACAACCAAAAGATACTGGTTGCATACATAACAGTGCATTTTCTATATGTAAGTGCGAAATTAATAATGAACTGGCTTAAAATTTTTTTTTCAGGAGAGACAGTGGAATATCTGCAGCACCCTCATACATTTTGTAAAGTTCAGGACAGTGAAAGCCAGGGCACTGGCTTGTTCCCAGGAAATCATTACAATGTGAGAATGAATGCAGAGGATATCTATCAAATGTTATTTTTTAACAACAACAAAAAAGTCAGGGGAGAATGGCAACTATATTTTTTTCAAAAATCACATTAACACTTTTTCAATGCGTGTTTCACCCCAAATGTGAGAAATAATAATATCATACTGTTAACAAGGTGAGTTCTTGCTCTTATAATATTTCATTAAGGAGCCTTAAAAATTTGGTAATTTGATATTGATTGTACCACTGAGAATCATTAGTTATCCAGTTTATTTTATACACATATGCATACATGAATAATATAGGATATTTCATTTACTCAGTAGTCATTGTTCTAGGTGCTGGAGATAACAGTAATAAACAAAAGAGAAAAATTTCTGACTTTATGGAGTTTTTATTCTGGTAGGGGAGCTAGGCAATTAACAAGACCAGTAAGCCATATATGTATGTGGGTAAGCACGTGTGCATACATGCGTGTGTGTGTGTGTGTGTGTATTTATGTTTATATTTATATAGGTTATATATGCTCATGCATGCTTACAAGTACTATATATTACATATTGTATGTGTGTGTGTAAAACATAGCTATTTAAATCAGAGAGGAGGAGAAAGGAAGTGTGGAGTGATAATATCAGAGTAGGGGAACTGACAGTTTGCAGAGGCAATGCCTCATTGTGAGTAAAGATACATGGAAATAAGGGAAGCAGTAAATAACTGTGGGAAGAGCAATCAAGGAAGGGGAAATACCATGTTTTAAAGTCTGAGATAGAAAAGTACCTGGAGCTCTCCAGTAATAATGAAGAAGCCAGTAGGTGTAATCAAGAGTTACAAACCCTTTCTTATCTCTTGAAAAAATGAATTCAAGAAAAATAGCTCCAAAAAAAATCCTGGAAGTAGTAAATTCCCAATTTTACTCAGAAACTAAGGAACTTACTTTTTGTATTAGGCAGTTTATCCATTCTGGAAGAGCTTCTATATCCATGTGCCACACATGACAAATACTCTGATCATCAGCAGAATCATATCTGTCCTGTTGTATCAAAATGCATGATATTAGTTATTACCAGTCCTGGATTTATTTAACAAATTTCCTATTTGAGTAAAACACAAAAATATAAATTCAGTTTTATCTGAATTTATTTCAGGAAGAAAATTACCCCTGCATTCCTCTTCTCATTCCCAACCCCAAAGCAAACCCACAAAGACAAAAACAAATTTTCAAG
Source organism: Mustela putorius furo (assembly GCF_011764305.1). Taxonomy (NCBI): domain Eukaryota; kingdom Metazoa; phylum Chordata; class Mammalia; order Carnivora; family Mustelidae; genus Mustela; species Mustela putorius. The sequence continues at coordinate 6,185,442 of NW_025421294.1, forward strand.
GAATAGCTGCTTGTGAAAAAAAAAAAAAAAAAAAAAAAAAAAAAAAAGAAAGCCTCCATTCCATTGATTTTATCAAATTAAATTTAAAATTTAGCAAAAAGTCATAATAGACAAATCTGGCACCCTATTCCTTTTCCTGAATGTGAGGAAAAAATAATGCTATTCATGACAACTTTCCCAGGTCTTTAATCCCTGATTCCATCTGGACTCTACTAAGATAGAAAAAAGAAGCTGCCAAACAATCTATTGAGGTACTCAAGAAAAGTACAAGAGGATGGGGGAGAGGAATAAATTCATTGGCAACCAGAAAAGCCTCAACTAAATTTCAGCTGTATTAGAAGAAGAAAATTTCAGAGAGAGATACTTTTGGCTTTCTGAAACAGATGTGTAGGAAAATATGTGATATACAGGTGAAACTGTACACATATCAGAAAAATGCAGAGCAGGCTAGAATGGAGATACAGGACTCTTTATAAGCTTAATTAACCTTAGACCAATTTACCTTTACCTCTCTGGGTCTCAGTTTTCTCACCTGTAAAAAACTTCTTGATAATTGCTAAGATCCCTTCTGGGTATACAAAATTGCATTCTGTGATGGCAGAAAAGAGTTTCTTGAGAAGAAGAGGGAAAAATAATGCTTCTGTCCATATACCCATTCCCAGCATCAGATTTTACACAGCAGTAGCTTTTCCAAGTTGCCAAAGCACAAATTTTTTTTAGACTTCCCTAGCAGTGACACTATTAGGTACTATAATTACATTAACAAACTAAATAAGGAAATTACATAAACATACTTGCAAAGTCTGTATGCACAGTGATAAGAATGAAATAATACAGAATCTCTGTAAGAACCTTTTGCCAAATAATCTACATTAGATTATGATGTGGAACCAAGATCACCAAATTTCTAGGTTTAATTTCCCAAGTTGGCGCCTCTGGGCACTCTACCACTTTCTCTTCCATGAATACATCTTAAGATACTAAATGGTGGCCCAGTATACAAGAAAAGTTTCAGTATGATTTATTTACATGTCAGAAAGATCTATAAAGAAACCACCTTTACCTAATTTCTGTCAGGCTCCCAAAAGATCACAACTTAATTAAAATGCGAAAGGGAACTATTGTTGTATGTTAGACCACATTTCATTATTTCATATGCTGTACACAACAGTATTTGATATACTATAAATGAGAGCACTAAGCCAAATTCAAGATTGTAACAGAGGAAAAATACTTTTGTTAAAAGGTCTGAAAAAAATTTCCATTTCTAATGTCTGAATCAACAACACAGGCTGAAAATAGTTCAAAGACAAATACAAAGTCCTCTGAGAAGGGTATATAGTGGGCCAAAGAGAAATTTTATAGTTTTATTAATGATGCCTAAACTCTAAATCTGGCTAACAGACTGCAACTTATGACGTGAATAGAAAGAACCAAGATGCCCTTCAACAGATGAATGGATAAGGAAGATGTGGTCCATATACACTCTGGAGTATTATGCCTCCATCAGAAAGGATGAATACCCAACTTTTGTATCCACATGGAAGGGACCGGAAGAGATTATGCTGAGTGAAATAAGTCAAGCAGAGAGAGTCAATTATCATATGGTTTCACTTATTTGTGGAGCATAACAAATAACATGGAGGACATGGGGAGATGGAGAGGAGAAGGGAGCTGAGGGAAATTGGAAGGGGAGGTGAACCATGAGAGACTATGGACTCTGAAAAACAATTTGAGGGTTTTGAAGGGGCGGAGGGTGGGAGGTTGGGGGAACCAGGTGGTGGGTATTATGGAGGGCACGCATTGCATGGAGCACTGTGTGTGGTGCAAAAACAATGAATACTGCTACGCTGAAAAGAAATTAAAAAAAAAAAAAAGAAGAGTAAGAAAAGGCAAGGCAAATCCATGTCAAAATGAAGAAGGTATTATTGAATGAAAGCAAAGTTAGGAAGAAAGGAGGAAATACTAGAAACAGTCTCTAGCTCAATCATCTTACTGCTCCCTAATATATATGTCCTCACAAGAGTGTTGGGCGGACGTACAAAGGTTTATTTTATCCTAGATTCTCACAAAACCAAAGAAGGAAAAATTAGGTAGAGGGAAGTAATTACTGGCTCCAGTATAGTAAAGTAAGCACATAATCTGGTGTATCCTCCCTCTCAAAACAAAGTATTTATCAATGACAATTCTAAAAGTAACCAAGAGCTGAACTAAAAAATATAGCTGGGGAGATTTCCATGAACCAGAAATTATGAGGAGCCTCTGGAAGATCAATGAGGAAATAGCAGCACAATGTATTCAAGTTCCAAGTACATAATAGATGAGAACAACACAAATAATGGTACATATCAATGTGGTGAAAATGAGAAACAAACAAACAAACAAAAAGCCCTGATGGTTATCAGGGGTAGAATGGATGTCTGTCTGTCTCCAGGCAAGAGGTGTACCTAAGGAAGAGAGAAATAGAGCAACATCTTAGGGTAGCTGGAAATGCCTAGAAAAAAATGGAAAGCAGTTACAGAACTCCAGAAGATGAGTTACTAAGGATCAGTCTCTATTCTTGCTGAAAATAGTACCATGACATATAAAGAACATGAGCTAGATTTGTTTGTACTAATAAGATACACCTCTACTACTACCGTTTGCTATTTTTAAAAAGTCAAGTGAATTAGAAAAAAATGCACTCTGAGCTATGCTATTAAAAGCATACACAACCTAAAAATAAGTAGTACTACAACTTTTCTAAGGAAACAAATATAAATATAAAAAGTACCTAAGATGCCATGTACCGAGTTGACAACATTGGTTAGATTTGAAGGAAGAAAGACGAAGGTTGGGAGTTACTAAAAGGAAATGTTAACTTTCTCATTATTGCTTTACTGGGAGAATATATTAAATAATACTTGTATAATTAAAATTTAATTTGAAAATTGATTCAAGTAAAAATAAGAGAAACTGATTACTTCTGATTCTGGCAATGTAAAAGTAACTGGTATTAGACATGCTCTCAGCAAGCATTTTAATAGATAACACTTAGCAATAACTTACACCTGTCAGAAAGGCTAAAGTAAAAAGCTCAAAAAATAACAGGTGTTGACAAATATGTGGAGAAAAAAGTCATTGGCAATCACTTTTGGTGTGACTATAAATGGGTACAGTCACAGTGGAAAACAGTATGGAGGTTTTTTAAAAAATTAAAAATACGGGAGACAAACCAAAAGAGACTATGGACTCTGAGAAACAAACTGAGGGTTTTGACAGGAGGAGGGTGGAGGGGATGGGTGAGCCTGGTGGTGGGTATTAAGGAGGGCACAGATTGCATGGAACAGTGGATATTTCATGCAAACAATCAATCATGGAACACTGATCATGATGTACTGTATGGTGACTAACATAAGAAAAGGAGAAGAAGAGAAAATTTTAAAATTAAATAGAATTAAAAATTAAAATAGAAATACAGTATGATCCAATAATTCTACTAATGGGTAATTTGCCTGCCCCCTCAACAATGAAAACACTACTTTGAAAAGACAGATTCACATTTACACTTACTGCAGTCTTACTTATAATAGCCAAGATATAGAAGCAATCTAACTGATAAAGATGTGGTACACATATACAATTCATTCTCACTTTTTCTATACCACACTATATTGATGGTCCTAGTCAGCAGAGTATGGCAAGAAAAGGAAAAGAGACACACAGATTAAAAATAAAATAACAAGATACAACTTCTCATCAAATAAGATGGGTAATAAAGAAAAAAGAACATTAAGTGAAGAAGAAAGAAGTAAAACAGCGATACATGCTAGAACATGGATAACACTGAAAACATTATGCTGGGTAAAAGAAGGCAGACACAGAAGGCTACATATTGTATGACTGCATTTATGTAAAATATCCAGAGTCCAGCACATCTATAGACATAAAGCAGATCAGTAGTTGCCTGGGTTTTGAGGGAAGGGTAAATGGAGAGTGACAACTTAATGAGTATGGGCTTTCCTCTTGGGAGGATGAAGATGTCCTGGGATTAGACAGTGACGGTGGCTGTGCAACACTGTAAATGTACTAAATATCACTAGTAGTAAATTTTATATTAGGTATATTTTAGCACAATTTTTAAAAAAGAACAATGTAACTCTTTTATTTGTAGTCAGCATAGTATGAAGAAAATACTACTAAGGAATTCACCAAAATGGCTGTTTAAATTAAAAAGTTTGCATAATTTCAGTATACAAAGTCAAAGTCAAATTTCAGTATACAAAGGTCTGTGTATCACATTTCTGTATATTAACAACAAATAATGGGAAAGCAAAAATGTTTAAAATATCACTTAGAAAAGTATCCAAAAATACGCCCTCATTAGGTATAAATTTGATGCAACATATTCAAGACCTGTCCACTGAAAACGATAGAATGCTACACAAAGAAATTAAAGAAGACCGAATTAAACCAATGAATGTATCATATTTTTAAGATATCAGTTCTTCCCAGATTAATTTACAGATTCACCACAATCCCACTCAAAATCCTAACAGGCTTATTTGTAGGAACTGACAGATTACAAAATTTACATGAATGCAAATGATCTGAAACACCCCAAGAAATTCTGCAACAGAAGGCGAAAGGCAGAGTCCATACACTTCCTACTTTCAACACTTACTGGATCAGTGGAACAGGATAGAATCCAAATAGACCTGTATACATGCTCAATTACTTTTTGGTAAATATGCCAAGGTGATGAGAAAAGATACACTCTTCAAAAAGTGGTGATGGAACAACTTGATAACCATATGAGGCTAAAAGAAAACAAAAAAGTCCCAAACAATCTTTTTTTAAATTAACATACAATGTATTATTTGCTTCAGGGGACAGGTCTATGATTCATCAGTCTTACACAATTCACAGTGCTCACCATAGCACATACCCTCCCCAGTGTCCATCACCCAGCCACCCTATCCCTCCCATTCCTCTCCCCTCCAGCCACCCTCTGTTTGGTTTCCTGAGATTAAGAGTCTCTTATGGTTTGTCTCCCTCCCTGGTCCCATCTTGTTTCATTTTTTCCCTCCCTTTCCCCCACGACCCCACACCCTGCCTCTCAAATTCCTCGTATCAGAGAGCTCATATGATAATTGCCTTTCTCTGATTGACTAACTAGAGGGTATTATGCTAAACAAAAAAATCTTGATGCTTACCATATACCATACATAAAAATAACTCAAAATAGATCTGAGTCCTAAAAGGTTACACTGTAAGTACAAACTGTCTAGAAGAAAACATAGAGGAGAAAACCCTGTGATAGGAAATGTATTCTCAGAGTAGAAAAACACAATTCATTTAAAAAAAAATGATAAGGTGGATTTCGTAAAAATTAAAACAATCAACTATTTGAAAGGTATCAGTAAAGAAATAAAAACACAGACCACAGACTGGAAGAAAATTCACAAAACCTGTATCCAACAAGAAATTTTTAGCCAGAATATTAAAAAAAACTTCTTACAACTTAATAAGAAAAAAAAAAAAACTCACAATTTTAAAAATGAGTACAAGATTTTTAACAGACACCTCACAGAGGGCACATACTGATGTTCAAAACCACATTTAAAAAAAGGTAGAACACCATTAGTCACTGCAGAAATGCAAACTCAAACAACAATGGATTCCACTGTACATTTATTTTAAAAGTTCATAAAGAAGAAAAAGAGGAGGATGAAGAGAGAAAGAAAAAGAAAAGAACTAGCAGTATCAGTACTTACAAAGAGCAACCGAAAATCTCATACATTGCCAGCATGAAAGCAAAATGGTACAGTCATTTTAGAAAACCTTCAGTCAGTCACTTAAAAACAATAGCTGCACTAACCCTAAGACCTAGCAGTAGCTGGCAATAACCAGGAGAAATGAAAATAGATGTCCACATAAGATTTGTATACAAATATTCATAACAACTTTATTATAGCTCAAAACTATAAACATTCTAAACGTCCAAAACAACTATGGCATCCCTACAATGGATAAACAACCATAGGATCCACGTAATGTAGTAATATTCAGTTACAAAAAATCAACTACTGACATATGCAACAACATGATTCAATCTGAAGTGTGCTTGCATTTACTTCCTGTATTCTTAGAGAAAATTCCTTTAAAAATGTGAATTTTTAACAGTTTGAGCCAAAGCTCATCTTAACAAATTTAAGTGGACTATACAAATCTGTCTGTTAAAGAACCTTGGGAAAGTTACTGAAAATGACTCAATAAAAATAAGCAGTCTAGCTTTACCTAAATATCTTGCCTTAGAAACGAAACAAAGGTATGGATAACATCTTTGCAGAATAGAATTAATCTCACAAACCAGAACAGAATTAATCTCACAAACGTCTGGCCTCATACACATTAGCCCCTTACATTAGGAGCTGACCTTTATTGAGATTAGTCTAATTGTGACGAATTTTTTTTTTAATTTATTTGACAGAGATCACAAGTAGGCAGAGAGGCAGGCAGAGAGAGAGAGGAGGAAGCAGGCTCCCTGCTAAGCAGAGAGCCTGCTATGGGGCTCAATCCTAGGACCCGGGGATCATGACCAAAGCCAAAGGCAGAGGCTTTAACCCACTAAGCCACCCAGGCGCCCCTGTGATGAATTTTTTTAAAAGACTGTTATTGAGAACACAAGCTGGAATGCACAAATAAAGTCATTTTTACTTTGACATTAGGTCCGAAACTTTCTCTGAGTTTTCAAGGTTTTATCTATATATGGACTAAGTAAGTATTTCTACACTGGTACAAAGAGCAGCAGCATATTAATGTCAAAGTAAATTAATGGCAGTCATTCTATCAATATTTATTTATTTATTTTATTTTTTATTTTTAAAATTTTTTTATTTTTTATAAACATGTATTTTTATCCCCAGGGGTACAGGTCTGTGAATCACCAGGTTTACACACTTCACAGCACTCACCAAAGCATATACCCTCCCCAATGTCCATAATCCCACCCCCTTCTCCCAAACCCCCTCCCCCCAGCAACCCTCAGTTTGTTTTGTGAGATTAAGAGTCACTTATGGTTTGTCTCCCTCCCAATCTATCAATATTTATTGAATGATTACTAGACACTATGTTACCATATACAGGGAGATAAAATTTATACACACACACACACAGGCCGGGGACTATGCTGGGTACCTTACATTTATTATCTCATTTTGTTATTTCATTGTACATACTCCATTATATTATGTAATCAAATAAAGTGATCATATTTAATCTTGTAAGACTGGCCATAATAACAAAGAAACCATCATCGACTATAAATTGTAGAGATGCTTCTTGAACATTCTTACAAGAATAAACTGGAATCACAGTTCTCAGAACTATGAAGGGTATTTTAGAAGGTACTTACTTTTACTAGCTCACTAATATTTATGCTATATTTACTATGCCCAGGCATAGTAAGGACTGTTTTAAGGATTTAAGGATTTTTACTATTTTACAGAGAAGGAAACCAAGACAAGAGCAATTAGGTAACTTTTAAGTAACTCGTCCAAGGTCACAGAAGCAAGGATTTCCAGCAGAGAGTCGGGCTTCAGAACTTCCGTCTTCAGTCACTGAGGACAGAATGATACTACTGATAGTATCATGATACTACTTTTCCCTTACAAAAAAACAAAACAAAAAACCCCAAAAACCTGAGCCATAACTTATTTTTAAATTAACCACAAATGATACACTAACTTATAGAAGATGAATGGTAGGTTTAGAAAAAAATTCTACAACTGATTCTGAATGGGACCTAACCTGATTTTTATTTGACAACTATTAATATGAAGCAAGCACACATTTTTCTCTAAATAGTTAAGAGTTAAAGCATTGTTTCATGCCAACAGAGGAAGAAGAAAATCAATTACAGCAACGGATACACGTGAGGGGAATGTGAAAGGCTAGGTGAAGAATGTACAGTATTCTCTGTTTTTTCCTCAGGAAACTTAGGTATAGCAAACAAAGACAGCCAGGGTCAATAAAGTAGCCTCAATTATAAATGAGACTGCCAACTACTTCACCTGTACTTACACACAGTCTTAGAAAACATATGTAATATTCATGGTATTTACTTCCAATATAGTTTAACAGGTAAAGCAGGGCATCACACTATGAAGTTTATAAGTCTACTGTCAACTAATTTTTAAAACCTTTTTTTTTATTACATAAAATGTATTATTAGCCCCAGGGGTACGGGTCTGTGAATCGCCAGGTTTACACACTTCACATCACTCACCATAGCACATACCCTCCCCAATGTCCATAACCCCACCACCCTCTCCCGACCCCTCTCCCCCCAGCAACCCTCAGTTTGTTTTGTGAGATTTAGAGTCTCTAATGGTTTGTCTTGTCAACTTACTTTTAAAAATCAAAAACATATGTGATAAGACAAATTTTAACAGATGTATTTTAAGATAAATGACTACAATGGAAGCAACCCGATTTTAGGAATTTAAAGCCTTTAAAGTAATAGCATGAATGGTTATCTCCTTTGGGAAAAAATTAAACTGAAAATTACAAAAGCAGTATTATTAGGACTTAAAAAAACCTCACAAGACAGTTTTTTCAGGTCTCAAATTTATATTTGGGGGAGGAAGGAAGAGAAGAAGGAGGAATTAACAGCCAATTTCATTTAATGCTATCGAGAAATACTGACAAAATATTTTGTAACTGAAATAATTTGTTCAAGCAGCAGGGGGAGCCAAGGCATTGTTATTTTTTTGTTTATTCTTTAAGGGTAGGGAATGTTTCTGGTTGCTATGTATAGGGTGAACTTCATTTAATTTTAAAATTATAAATGTTATGCACTATCATTTTATCACTAAGTGATCTTTAAGATTTTTAATTAAGCTGACAGGTTTAATGTAAGAAGCTGACATAGACAATTTAATATTATATGATATTTTTGAAAGATGTTTAACATTTGGCATTTACAATGTTAGCATTATTACTCCCTCAGCTAATTCATTAAAAGTGAGCCAACTGTATATTTAACTACATGGCTATAAACATAACAGGGAAAAGACTGGGTAAAAAAAATATGTCATTTACATTATTAATTAGAGTGTTACAAATATAAAGGAATCAAATTCTATTATCCTGACCCTCCCCTTTTTTTTTCCTATTTGTACTCTGAGAAGGTACTTGAGAATGAAAACTTTTTTTACTCAAAAGGTCAGAATGAATAAAAAAATGATTTAAAGCCTCACTTAGGGTCTCCCCACATTCAACCTTGTCAACTTTCCAAAAATTCACTCTTCACACAACACACACAACAAAAATTATCTTTTTAAAATTCAATGGTCATATCACTCCTTTTCATTAGCTTCCCAGCTTTTAGAATAAAGATCAAAGCCCTTAATTTGGTTCACAAGGCCATAAATGATCTAACTAATACCTTTCTTTGTAGTTTTAAATCCTGCCACACTCCCTCTTGATCTCTGAACTCCAATCATGGAAATCTTCTAATTCCATGGATAGCCCATATTCTCTCCAGCACAGGGCCTTTCAACACGCTGGTCCCAAAGGGTAGAATGTGCTTCCTCATGTATTGCTGTCCCTAGTCTTCCACCACATCCCCACACAAGTCACTTCCTCAGACAAGCCTTCCTGTGACAGGTTAGTTCAATCCTGTCTATATCATGTTCTTATGGCTTTCTATACTTTTTCTTTTTGCCATTTACATGGCCATAAATTAATATTTATGATCAACCACCATCCCAAAAGCTTTGCAAGGACAGGGCATCTCCCTTGTGCTCTTGTTTGAATTTCCAGTGTCTATTATAGGAACTGTTTGTTGTTTCTTAGCTTGGGCTCCCTTACCAAAATACCAGACATAGCCTGTGTGACTTAAACAGAAGACATTTATTCCTCTCATTTCCAAAGGTTAGAAATCTGAGATCAAAAAAAAAAAAAAAAAAAAAAAAAAAAAAAAAAAAAAAAAAAAAAAAAAAGAAATCTGAGATCAAAGTGGCAGCATGCTCAAATACCAGAAAGATCGCTCTTCTTAGCTTGCGATGGTCATCTTCTCACTGAGACCACACATGGTGGGCAGAAAGAGAGACCTCTCTCTTCTTATAAGGGCACAGTCTTTTCAGGTTAGGGCCCTATTCTTAAGATCTCATTTAACCTTAATTACCTCCTAAAGACCCATCTCCAGATGCAAACACACCGGGGAATAAAACTTCACCATGAGCTTATAGAGGAGATACCATTAAGTCTAAGCATGTGGAAAGATTAGGTATGAAATAAATATATGCTGACACTAACAAAAGAGAACATAGAAATATTTCAAAATAAACAATATAAGTATGATTTGTCTCATTATTGTAGCTAAACAAATTATGTTTAGCCCCAGGTTTTTGTTAGTTTGATTTTGATTTTGGTTCTTGCTCATATTTTATGATCTTAAGCCTAAAAGCTGGGGTAGGAGCCCCTGTCCTCCTTGTGGACACTGTAAACTGTCTCAAAATTTCCTTCCAAATTCCTTCTTGCATGCCTTACTACAAGCCAGGGGCTGGAAAGCTAAAGTTCAAATGTCCTAGATTGCCTTACAGCTCAAGTTCCACACATGACCTAGCTTCCACCAGGCTGATATACCTTCTCAGTATTATGAAAGCAGAAGCGATGACTGTATCTGTGCTCTTTTTTTCTAATAGGCTTGGTTTTGAAGGTATTTGGTTATTCTGCACCAAGTCACTGTGATCCCAGTATCAAGTTTTTGATGCTAAAAAGCAGAGTGTGGGACCTCCATTTCCTGGCATGGATGGGGCTAAAGAAATGTGGTCCTTGAGCCAAAAGCTATGGATGCCATCTTCCCAGTTTCCTGATCCTCTGTGTTTTTCTGAGGGTCATTTCAAGTCCATGTGGGGTGCTGAGGTCAGCAGACATAGTCTGAGATTCACTCAAGGTGAGGAGATTCTAAGGGGGACCCCCTACATAAATTTGGGTTATAATCTCCGTACAAGGGTGAACGAATAGTAAATGTGTTGTACAAAGGAAGACAGAAGGAAACTTGCTAATGTCAACTGTGGTACTCAGTAAAAGGAAAGGGAAAAAATCTTCCCCTCAGGTCGCAGAACAATTTCTTAAACAAAAAGTACAAAAAATGAAGGAGATGACTAAGAGTCAACTACAGTACATGATGAACTCCTGTTCTTTTAAAAATTCCACAAAGAGTACAATATAAGTTACAAAAACTGGCCAAAGATATTTGCAATAGAAAAACCAATAAAGGATTAGTATTTAGAACACATAAAGAAAAACAAAAAACAAAAAACAAACAACAACAAAAAACCCCAAAGGAAAAGCACCTACTAAAAAACAGGTAAGAAAAAAAAGCCATTTGACAGAAAACACCAAGAGCCTGAGAGATGAGATGTGGAATGCTAGTGACAGTGACAATGGGGGTGATAAGCAATGCTCAAGCACTGCTCCTAGCATTGTCAGCAGAAACAGTTCAGGGCTACCCAGCAAAGGCTGAGCGTGCACATGCCTTAGGAGGCTGCTGCCTTTACTCTCAGAAATTCACTCCTGCCCATGGGTGCCAAGGTATGTATAAGAGAGCTCATAATAGCACTGTTTGTAAGAGCAAAACACTGTAAGACTCCGGTGTCTGACAAAGCAGGAATGCATTATACACTGTGAAGTATTAATGCGCCAGAACACTATACCAAAGTAAGAATCAGTGAGAACTGTACTAAACATGGCGATTTCAGTGAAAGCAACAATTCCTGGAAAAAGACCCACTTACAATGTGATTTCATTTACAGAAATTAAAACAACACAACACTTTCAGAAACAAACTTATTTTATACACATGACTTTTTAACTGTATAGTTTAATAGGCAATAAAGGTAAGAGGTGATAAATTAAGCATTCTTTCAGCATAGTATCTGATAAAATTATGTTTATGTTTAGGTTCAGTATTTTTAGTTTCCTTTCATTAAAACAGATCTTTTGCGGGGTGCCTGGGTGGCTCAGTGGGTTAAGCCTCTGCCTTCTGCTCAGGTCATAATCCCAGGGTCCTGGGATCGAGTCCTGCATCAGGCTCTCTGCTCAGCAGGGAGCCTGCATTCCCTTCCTCTCTCTCTCTGCCTGCCTCTCTGCCTACTTGTGGTCCCTCTCTGTCAAATAAATAAATACATTCTTTAAGAAAAAAAAACCCAGATCTTTTGTTCATCGTTAATAATTTTTATGAAATGCTTCCATGTGTAAAATGTAAAGCGTTTTTATAGTTAAAGAAAGATAAAAAGAGAAGCAAATACCAATATATCCACTACTCAGTTTAACTAATATACAACCAGTACTTTAGAAGCCCCCTCAGGATCCCTGATTACAGACTTCTCCCAGACTTAACAATGATACTAATTCTGAAGATTAGCTTTTAAGAGGTTTTTATATATGTATGTATATGTATGTGTATATATATGTATGTCTTATTTTACATGCATATATTTTAATATTTTATGGAAATACAAACATTGAATATAGATTTATTTCTATAAACATATATTTAAAAAATTATTTTATATATTTTTAACTTATAAGGCAGTTTTAATAGTTATATATATGCATCTATGTGTGTGTATATATATATGTATATATATACAAATATATGTAATAATAAATATAATAAATAATATAATACATAATTAATATATTATTATATAATTATATATTGTATAATTATTATATTATATTAATAATAATAATTAATTAATAAACAATAAATAAAATGTATATGTATGTATACATATACATTTTATTTTAAATATGAAGCTACGGCAACAAAAATGCAGTTCAGTGGTTACCTGGGTCTGGGCATGGGTGCAGGGCAAATGGGCCTAACCTAACTTTTTGGAGTGATGGAAGGTTTTGAAACTCTATTATAGTGACAGTTGCTCAACTCAAATATTTACTAAAAGTCATGTAACCATATTCTTACAATGGATGAATTTTATGGCTTATAAATTATACTTAAAAAGTTATTTGTGTGTGTGTGTGTGTGTGTGTGTGTTTTACTGTTTTGGTTCTTCTGGGAAGCCTTCCATAACTAGACCAGGCAGCAGTTAGTTTACCTCCCTTTGTTACTGTACTTATCAAATCAGGATATACTGCTTGGCCTGTCTTCATCTAGGTTTAAAGCCCCTAAAAAAATAAAATCAAATGAAATAAAAAAATAAAAAATAAAAAATAAAGCCCCTAGAGAAGTAGAATGCTTTTTTGTATTCTGCATCACTTTCTTGCACAACCCATGTCACTACTAAAGTAGCACTTAATGTTTTCTTGCTCATTAAATAACTATTAAATGAATTAATAACCAGGATTTCTGCACTTAAGTAAAAGTATCAGCCTCTCTACTGAGAAGGTGTGAAATTGCATGCTGTCCTGAGGGAGGAACGAAAGGAGTAAAGAGACGGTGGAGTTTAGAGTACTTGTTCTGGACCTTCAGTGTCAGGTCCAACTCTAGCTGCATTGCTTAGGAAAAGTATGATCTGGAGCAAATTATTTAACTGTCTGTACCTCAGTTTCCTTATCTATGAAGTAGAGATTATCTTCCTCAAGACAATCTATTCTTACTGTATAGGGAATAACATAAGACATTTAGAACAATGCCTAATGAACAAACACATAAGAAGGTACTTGACATCATTAATCAGTGGGGAAATGCAAATTAAAACTATAATGATATACCAGTATACATCTACCAGAACAGCTAAAATTACAAAGTCTGAAAAAGGGCTGACAAAGATGTAGAGCAAATGAAATTTACATTCACTTTGGAAAACTGGTAGCAGCTTTTAAAAACATTAAAATACACCTGCTCTGACGGCCAGGAAGGAATACTGACCAGTGAAGTTTAGGAAGATGCAGGTTGGAATATGAATGAAGGTGACTGTGACTGACTTCCCAACAGAACCCTGGAAAGCTCCCTAATTTCGATTCTGTGTGACAGAAAAAGGCAGGCATGAGAAGGTCTCATTACTGTCTTTTAGGATTGCAGTTGAGACAAGCATGCTTATAAAGTGAATTAATATTTTAAAGCATTTAGAAACAATGCCTGAATAGCAATGTTATACCAGTAGACAGAGTTAAAAAAAATACCTACTCTGTGGGCCCTCAGAAAAAATAAAATGGAAACACAGAAAATCTTTTGCAAGAATATTGATAGTAGTTTTATTCATAACCCAAAACTAGAAATTCAGATATCTAACAAGAAAAAAAATTGATAAATTATATATACATAAACGATAAATGGCATTCTACTCTATAAAAAAAAAAGCAACAAAAACCCAAAAAAACTACAAATACAAAACATAAATGAATCTCTAAAACATTTGCTAACCAAAATAAGTCAGGTACAAGTGACATGCTGCATGTTTCCATGTGAATGAAGGTGGAGAACTGGCAAAACTAGTGTACGGTGATAGACATTAGTCTAGTGATTGTCCTATGAGAGGGAGAGGAGGGAACTGGCTGGAAAAGGGCAAGACAACTTTCTGGAGTGATGGGAATTTATATATTGATCTGATTCACAGCAGAAAGGAGTGAAAAAATTTATCAAATTGTAGACTTCATTTTTTTTTTTTACTCTGTGTAAATAATACCCAACAAATTACTCTTAGCATAAGTTCCCCCCCCCCAATTAAAATGTTTTGTCCATTTTTAAGAAGTATCTGATATGTAGTAAGTATGCAAACAAAATTAGCTACTATTAGCCATTCTAGCTGGCTACTTTGTTAGAGTGGTGAGGAAATAATCATTACATATGGTTGAGGCGAAAAACAAAACAAAACAAAAAACCCACAAACTAACAAGAACCAAAACCTGAGTGTCTCTCAAAGAAGGGGAAACAAACAATGACAGCTGATTATAGTCACTGTATTGAAAGAAGAACTCCCTACAGTCTATGAATTACTGTCGAGTTGTACTTCTTTCATACTGCCTCTTCCCTAATGCTCTTAGAGCAGTTGAGGGATTTTATTTTTATTGTTTAAAAGCCACTTATTTTCCCCAGGATGTCTAATTAAGAGCTTTTAAATATTACTTAGATTTTCCTAATGACTTTCAAATTACACATGAAGTTGCTCTTCTAGGTTCATATTGAATACTAACTATACACACAAACACACACACACACATACATATATAGATCTACACCTCTATACATGCACACAAATATATATGTATTTATAAATATATATAAAAATAGGTTTTCCACTTCTTACTAGGATCTTGAACTTAATTGTGACTAAGGCTCATTCATGGTGGGGATATGAAAAACACTAACCATTATCTTCAACTTACATCTATGATACTGCACTTCAAACTTTGATGGCATGTTCATGTCAGGAGCTAAATGTACAGTTAATTTTAGCCGTGGAAAATGAGACGGCTTGTGAATACCGCTTTGAAATGTTCTCAATGGTAAAGCAAAATAAAGTAAAAGAATCTAAGACAAGTGTTAAAGAGATAGGTGTGCACCTGTGGGTCTGCCCACAGCATTCAGATACTAGCAAAGTGTTTGAAGACTGGAGTTCACAGTACTTACCTTAAGAACTTGATTCTCAAGATAATTCATCAAACAATCAGAATTTGCTATACATTTTCTACATTTCCAACAACGAAGAATACTTATGTCTTCTTGATTATGATTTTGCGTTATCAATTCTTTGCTTCTTTTCATCTGTGGAAAAATTAACACATTTTTAAAAGTTGGAACTGTATCAGATTAAGTGCGATTTTCTAAACTGTTACCACATTAGTTACACGTGGATCAAAAGAAAGAGAATTATCATTTAATGAGGTACCTACTAGTAATCAGGTCTTAGCTTAGCAGGACTCTATAAACTATGTCCTGGATTGAAAATTCCATTTACTTATGATGATGATGCATTTTGTTAGTGATTACCAGCTTATTTTCTTTTGCAGAACATTTTGTGTCTGTTTATTTCCATCTTTCTCTCACTAAAAGTCATAAAAGGCAACTGCTAACGGGTCAATTAAATAAGTTAATGCAGTGGTTTTAAATGAATCCTAACAAAGAACTACAAATATTCTTCTAAATAGGAAGTTTTAAATACCCACAGCATTAAATTTGAAATACAATAGAATTTATTGAGTTGCAGTTAGTTATGTGAAAATTGGAAGTACTTACTTTAAATTGATGGCAAAATCCCTTAACCTGAATGCAGTAATTTCTCTTGTATATTGTACTCAATGAAACAAAAAGACTTATAGAAGAGCCCTACCAATTTTGTAGTCTACTTTTACACCTGAGATTTTATGTAAATAATGGAAATTAGACCATTTGGGCAGAAGAGTTTCACACGAATAATGATCCCAAAATAGGTGGAGTATATTTATTAACTTGTCTGGTAACCATTTATTAGAAAGAAAGGAAATGTCTACTAAGCTATCCACAAGGGACTGACTAACTTCCCTGGCCACATTTCCTCATTTGTTAGCTCCTTCATCTTTCATCCGTTCATTCAACATTAACTGACAGCTAACCAAATGCCATACAGTGAAGTCAAACTCCAGGGGGCAATAGGCTGAGTAACACTTATTTTCTGTCTTACAGGTGCTTGGAAAGTTTTAAAAAATGATACTTAGGCCCCACTCCTAGAAATTTTAACTTATTTGGAGGTGGGGAGTGAGTTAGGAGTGGGCACTTTTAAAAAAATTATCCCAGGTAATCCTGGATAACTTTTTAAAGTATGGTCAGGTTGAAGACAGAGATGTATTACACAAACTATTAACTAAATTGCAACAGCTCTAAGGACTACAGAAGAGGGAAAACTGATGAACCCTAACCACATTTAAGGATTTAAGGAATCCTGTATAGGAGGGCACAGCATGCCCCTCTTGCAGCCCATCTAGCCCTGACCTTCAGGTAGCTAATTCCAGTTCTGTCTCCACAGATATCATCAGAGCTCATCTCACTTAAATTATGTCCTCAATAATCTCAAGAACATCTTAATTTGCAAATGTCTTATCTCCTCCTGCTTGATGTGCCTTTCTTCATTGTTGAAACCCTCTCTATTTGGCACTCCTTTCTTCTCTTAGTATCTTATGTCCCCATCTCCCTTTTAACCACAAATAGTTCTCAGCCAAGATTAGGGACTCCAAGAAGAAGTCCTATCAGAATCAACAATGGAGGAGGTAGGCAAGATGGTAGAGAAGTAGCAGACTGAAATGACATCAGGTCACAGGAGTTCAGCTAGATAGTTATCAAACCATTCTGAACACCTACAAACTCAACAGGAGATCGAAGAGAAGAAGAGCAGCAATTCTAGGAACAGAAAATCAACTACTTTCTGAAAGGTAGAACATGCGGAGAAGTGCATCCGAAGTGACAGGAAGATAGACTGTGGGAGGAGGGGCTGGGTCCCGGCAAGCAGGGGAGCAGCAGAACACAAAATCGAATTTTCAGAAGTGTGCTCCCCTGAAAGACATTGCTCACGAGGCTAAGTGGGGGTGGAGCCCTCGCAGGGACAGTGTGGTCTCAGGTCCCGCAGAGTCACAGAAAGATTGGGGGTGTCTGAGTGTGGCAGAGCTCCCAGCTATTGAAGCGGGGAAGCCAACTACAGAGACAGAGCCAGAGAGTGAGCTCTCAGCTCAGGGTTACCTTAAACTGTGATCTGTGGCACAGCTGGGCAACCCCTGAGCAGGGACCCCACAAGTGGCAGATCTGGGGAGACTCACGTTCCTCCCCCAGGAGGAGGAGCATGGAGCAGGAATTGGCTGGGTTTGGAGACTCCAAAGGGGGCTGTGTGCCAGAGATAGAAATGCTCAGCCACAGGCCAGGTGAGCTTGGAACGTGATCAGATACCAGGGAGACAGGAGTGACTGACCTATTTTCTCTGAGGACGCACTGAGGAGTGGAGCACCAAGCTCTCAGCTCTTACTGCCATTTTCACTCCCATCCTCCAGAGCTCTATGGAAAGCATTCAGGGAACAAAAGAACTGAGCGTGAACCTGATCAGATCTCTTAGCCAGGTCCCTGGAAAGGGCGGTGCAATTCTGCCTCAGGCAAAGACATTTGAGAATCACTGTAACAGGCCCCTCCCCAAAAGATCAGCAAGAACATCCAGCCAAGACCAAGTTCACTGATCAATGAGAACTGTGGAACTCCAGAGCTCAGGAAAGCAACACATAGAATCCATGGCTTTTCCTCCATGATCATTTAGTCTTGTAAAGTTAAATTAAATTTTTTAAAATTTTATGTTTCTTATTCTATTTTTAACTTTTCTTCTTTCCTCTTTAAATGTTTTCAACAGTTTATCTTAACAATACCTCTCTAAAAAAAATATTTTTAAACCTTCATTATTATAGTCATATTCTATCCCTCATTGTATTTAACCTTATTTTTTGAATACATATAGGTTTTTTCTTTTCTAAAAAAACTTTGAGATACAATTTCTTCTAATAGATCAAAATACACCCTAAATCTAAATTTACACCTTAAATCTAGCACGTGGCTTTGTTCTAGTCTCCAACTTGAGCACATTCTCTCTTTCTTTTCCTTTTCTTTCTTTTTCCAACCAAATGATCTTATCAAGTTCTTTTTCAGAATTTTTTAAAATTTTCATCATTACAGGCAATTTCTATCCCTCCACCATGTTCACCCTTATTTTGGTATATATATAAGTCTTTCTTTCTTTAAATTTTTGGGATATAGTTTTTTCTAAGAGACCAAAACACACCCAAAATCAAGTGGGTGGCTCTGTTCTATTCACCAGTCATATATATATATATATATATATATATATATATATATATATATATATGAATGATATACACACACACACACACACACATACACACATACATATATATAAATTTCTTTTTAAACCTTTTCTTTGGCCCCGGTTTGGGGGTCTCTTCTGATTTGGTTAGTGTACATTTTTCTGGGGTCTTTGGCACCCTTTGGTATTTTATTCTCTCATTCAAATAGTCTTATCTGCATAAAATGACAAGGCAGAAAACTCACCACAAAAAAACACAACAAGAGGTACTACTGACAGCTAGGGACCTAATCAATACAGACACTGGAATATGTCACAACTAGAGTTCAGAATGACAATTCTCAAGGTGCTAGCTGGGCTTGAAAAAGGTATGGAAGATACTAGTGTGGAGAAATAAAATCCCTTTCTGGAGGAAAAAAAAGAACTAAAATCTAACAAAGTTGAAATAAAAAAGCTATTAATGAGGTGCAATAAAAAATGAAGGCTCTTACTGCTAGGATAAATGAGGCAGAAGAGAGAATTAGTGATATAACAGACCAAATGATGGAGAATAAAGAAGCTGGGCAAAAGAGAGACAAACAAGTACTGGACCATGAGGGGAGAATTCAAGGGATAAGTGATACCATAAGACAAAACAACATTAGAATAATTGGGATTCCAGAAGAAGAAAGAGAGAGGGGCAGAGGTATATTGGAGCAAATTATAGTTAAGAATTTCCCTAATATGGCAAAGGGAACAAGCATCAAAATCCAGAGGTACAGAGAACCCCTCACAAAATCAATAAAAATAGGTCCACACCCCGTCATCTAATACGAAAACTTACAAGTCTTAGTGACAAAGAGAAAATCCTGAAAGCAGCTCGGGACAAGAAGTCTGTAACATACACTGATAGAAATATTAGATTGGCAGCAGACTTGTCCACAGAGACCTGGCAGGCCAGAAAGAACTGGCATGATATATTCAGAGCACTAAATGAAAAAAATATGCAGCCAAGAATACTATATCCAGCTAGGCTGCCATTGAAAACAGAAGGAGAGATGAAAAGCTTCCAGGACAAACAAAAACTAAAAGACTCTGCGAAGACCAAAACAGCCCTACAGGAAATACTGAAAGGGGTCCTCTAAGCAGAGAGAGAGCCTAAAAGTAGTAGACCAGAAAGAAATAGAGACAATATACAGTAACAGTCACCTTGCAGGCAATACAATGGCACTAAATTCAAATCTTTAATAGTTACCCTGAATGTAAATGGGCTAAATGCCCCAATCAAAAGACACAGGGTATCAGAATGGATAAAAACATAAGGCCAATTGATATGCTGTCTACATGAAATTCATTTTAAATCCAAAGACACCTCCAGATTTAAAATGGGGGGTTAAACAATTTACCATGCTAATTGACATCAAAAGAAAGCTGGTGTGGCAATCCTTTTATCAGATCAATTAGATTTTAAGCCAAAGACTAAATAAGGGATGAGGAAGGACACTATATCATACTCAAAGGATTTGTCCAACAAGAAGATCTAACAATTTCAAATATCTATGCCCCTAACATGGGAGCAGCCAACTATATAAACCAATTAATAACAAAATCAAAGAAAGAAATTGACAATAATACAAAATAGTAGGGGACTTTAACACCCCCCTCACTGAAATGGACAGATCTAAGCAAAAGATCAACAAGGAAGTAAAGGCCTTAATTGACACACTGGACCAGTTGGACATCACAGATATATTCAGAACATTTCATCCCAAAGCAACAGAATAACACTCTTCTCTAATGCACACGGAACATTCTCCAGAATAGATCACATCCTGGGTCACAAATCAGGCCTCGACCGAAACCAAAAGACTGGGATCATTCCCTGCATATTTTCAGACCACAATGCTCTGAAGTTAGAACTCAATCAAAAGAGGAAAGACGGAAAGAACTCACATATGTGGTTGCTAAAGAGCATCTGACTAAAGAATGAATGGGTCAACCAGGAAATTAAAGAATTGAAAAAATTCAGGGAAACAAATGAAAATGAAAACACAACTGTTCAAAATCTGTGGGACACAGCAAAGGCGGTCCTGAGAGGAAAGTATATAGCAAAACAAGCCTTTCTCAAGAAACAAGAAAGGTCTCAAGTACACAACCTAACCCTACACCTAAAGGAGCTAGAGAAAGAACAGCAAAGCAAGCCTAAACCCAGCAGGAGAAGAGAAATAACAAAGATCAGAGCAGAAATCAATGAAATAGAAACCAAAAGAACAGTAGAACAAATCAATGAATCTAGGAGCTGGTTCTTTGAAAGAATTAATAAAATTGATAAACCCCTGACAAGACTTTTCAAAAAGAAAAGAGAAAGGGCCCAAATCAATAAAACCATGAATGAAAGAGGAGAGACAACAACCAACACCAAAGAAATACAAACAATTATCAGAACATATTATGAGCAATTATACACAGCAAATTTGACAATGTGGAAGAAATGGATGCATTCCTAGAGACATATAAACTACCAAAACTGAAACAGGAAGAAATAGAAAACCTGAACAGACCCATAACCAGTTAGGAGATTGAAGTAGTCATCAAAAATCTACCAACAAACAAGGGCCAAGGGCCAGACAGGCTTCCCAGAGGAATTCTACCAAACATTTCAAGAAGAATTAATACCTATTCTCCTGAAACTGTTCCAAAAAAAAATAGAAATGGAAGAAAAACTTCTAAACTCATTTTAGGAGGCCAGCATTACCTTGATCCCAAAACCAGACAAAGATCCCATCAAAAAGGAGAATTACAGACCAATATCTTTGATGAAAACAGATGCAAAATTTCTCATCATAATACTAGCCAATAGGATCCAACAGTACATTAAAAGGATTATTCATCACAACCAAGTGGGATTTATTCCTGGGCTGCAAGGTTGGTTCAACATCTGCAATCCAATCAATGTGATACATTAATAAAAGAAAGAACAAGAACCATATGATATTCTCAGTAGATGCTGAAAAAGCATTTGACAAAGTACAGCATCCTTTCTTGATCAAAACTCTTCAAAGTGTAGGGATAGAGGTTACATACCTCAGTATCACCAAAGCCATCTATGAAAAACCCACAGCAAATATCATTCTCAATGGGGAAAAAACTGAGAGCTTTTCCCCTAAGGTCAGGAACATGGCAGGGATGTCTACTATCACCACTCTATTTAACATAGTACTAGAAGTCATAGCCTCAGCAATCAGACAACAAAAAGAAATTAAAGGCATCTGAATCAGCAAAGAAGAAGTCAAACTATCACTCTTTGCAGATGATATGATACTTTATGTGGAAAACCCAAAAGACCCAAAACATCAAAACTGCTAGACTCATACAGGAATTCAGTAAAGTGTCAGGATATAAAATCAATGCACAGGTATCAGTTGCACTTCTATACAACAGCAGCAAGACAGAAGAAAGAGAAATTAAGGAATCAATCCCATTTACAAATGGGTGTAATTACACCCAAAAGCATAAGATACCTAGGAATAAACCTAACCAAAGAGGCTAAGAATCAGTACTCAGAAAACTATATAGTGCTCATAAAAGAAATTGAGGAAGCCACAAAGGAATGGAAAAGTGTTCCATGCTCATGCATTGGAGGAACAAATATTGTGAAAATGTCTATGCTACCTAAATTAATCTACACATTTCATGCAATCGCTATCAAAATTCCATCCATTTTTCTCAAAGAAATGGAACAAATAATCCTAAAATTTATATGGAACAAGAAAATATCCCAAATAGCCAGAGGAATGCTGAAAAATAAAGCCAAAGTTGGTGGCATCACAATTCCAGACTTCAAGATCTATTAAAAAGCTATCATCATCAAGACAGTACTGGCACAAAAACAGATACATAGATCAATGGAACAGAATAGAGAGTCCAGAAATAGACCCTCAACTCTATGGTCAACTAATCTTCAACAAAGCCGGAAAAGGACGTCCAATGGAAAAAAGACAGCCTCTTAAACAAATGGTGCTGGGAAAATTGGACAGCCACATGCAGAAGAATGAAACTGGACCATTCCTTACACCACACACAAAAATAGACTCAAAATGGATGAAAGACCTCAATGTGAGAAAGGAATCCATCAAAATCCTTGAGGAGAATAGAGGCAGCAACTTCTTCGACCTCAGCCGCAGCAACTTCTTCTTAGAAACATTGCCAAAGGCAAGGGAAGCAAGGGCAAAAATGAACTACTGGGACTTCATCAAGATCAAAAGCTTTTTTTTTTTAAAGATTTTATTTATTTATTTGTCAGAGAGAGAGAGCAAGAGCGAGCACAAGCAGACAGAGTGGCAGGCAGAGTCAGAGGGAGAAACAGGCTCCCTGTGGAGCAAGGAGCCCAATGTGGGACTCGATCCCAGGATGCTGGGATCATGACCTGAGCCGAAGGCAGCTGCTTAACCAACCGAGCCATCCAGGCGTCCCAAGATCAAAAGCTTTTGCACAGCAAAGGAAACAGTTAACAAAACCAAAAGACAACTGACAGAATGGGAGAAGATATTCACAAATGACATATCAGATAATGGGTCAGTATTCAAAATCTATTAAGAACTCATTAAACTCAACACCCAAAGAACAAATAATCCAATCAAGAAATGGGCAGAGGACATGAACAGACATTTCAGCAAAGAAGACATCCAGATGGCCAACAGACACATGAAAAAGTGCTCCACATCACTCGGCATCCGGAAATACGAATCAAAACCACAATGAGATACCACCTCACACCAGTCAGAATGGCTAAAATTAACAAGTCAGGAAATAACAGATGCTGGTGAGGATGCGGAGAAAGGGGAACCCACCTACACTGTTGGTAGGAATTCAAGCTGGTGCAACCACTCTGGAAAACAGCATGGAGGTTCCTCAAAAAGTTGAAAATAGAGCTACCTTATAACCCAGCAGTTGCACTACTCAGTATTTACCCTAAAGATACAAATGTAAGGATACAAAGGGGCATGTGCACCTGAATGTTTCTAGGAGCAATGTCCACAATAGCCAAACTATGGAAAGTACCTACATGTCCATCAGCAGATGAATGGATTAAGAAGAGGTGGTATCTGTATACAATGGAATACTACGCAGCCATCAAAAGAAATGTAATCTTTCCATTTGCAATGATGTGGATGGAACTAGAGGGTATTATGCGGAGCAAAATAAGTTAATCAGAGAAAGACAATTATCATATGATCTCCCTCACATGAGGAATTTGAGAGGCAGGATTCGAGGTTTGGGGGCTAGGGAAAGAAAAAAATGAAACAAGATGGGATTGGGAGGGAGACAAAGCATAAGAGACTTTTAATCTCAGAAAACAAACTGAGGGTTGCTGGGGGAAGGGGGATATGCAGAGGGTGGTTGGGTTATGGACATTGGGGAGGGTATGTGCTATGGTGAGTGCTGTGAAGTGTGTAAACCTGGCAACTCACAGACCTGTACCCCTGGGGGTAATAATATATTATATGTTAATAAAAAATAAAAAATTTATTAAAAAAAAGAAACGGGTAGTCTTTATAACTTATGTAATGATATAACTTATATAAAAGAAAAACTAGCTCCAAAAATATAATACAACTTTGACATACCAAGTAGACAAGGATACATAAAACAAAATGGATATAAGAAAATTATATACCAATTTATTTGTGAACATGGATGCTAGAAGCCTAAATAAGATACTAGCCAAGAGAACCCAACAATTAAAACAAAGTTTTATGACCAAATAAGATTATTTTCAGAAATTCAAGGAATGTATAAAATGGAAAAGAAATCTATTCAATATATTCAACAAACTAAAAGATTCAAAGGAAAAAACACACAACCACCTTACAAGATGCAAAATAAAACTTGTGAAATTCCACACTTACTCATCATTTAAAAATGAAAATATTTAGCATTGTAGACACAGAAGGAAGTTTACCTAACTTGACAAGGAAGGAATTTATTGAAAACTTCAGTAATTATTATATTTGATCACAAAACTTTAAAAGCATCCCCTGAAAGTCAAGAAGACAATTTTGCTCACTATTCACCATATTATTCAACTTCACAGCAGAACTATTAGCTAACACAATTGAAGGAAAGTAAGGAAAAGGCTCAAGGACTGAAAAGAGTTAATAAGTGAAAAGGAAACTAAATTTCTGTTCTAATACAAGACATCATTTTTCCTTTTTTGGGCTGCAGATATTTCCAACTTCTTAGGACTACGTAAATCACAGTGGTTAGCAAGTTTGTTCCATGATACTGAGGAGCAAACATGTATGGATAAACATTTCTATCACACACACACACACAATTTCTCAGTTCCCTTACCACACTGCTCATTCTCTTGATTTTCAGCTCAACTACATCACTTTCATGTACTTGGTACTGTATATAAAACTTTTATATACTGGTATATGTATTTGCCTTAAGCTGTTAAAATTCAACTTTTTAAAAAAGATTTTATTTATTTTAAAGACAGAGAAAGAGAGCATGAGCTTGTGGGTGGGGGAGGGGCAAAGGAAGAGGGAGAGAGAGAATCCTAAATTGACTCTATACTGAGCATGGAGCCTGACCCCAGGGCTTGATCTCATGACCCTGAGATCATGACCTGAGCCCAAATCAAGAGTCAGACCCTTAACAGATGAGCCACCCAGGCACCCCTAAATTCAGCTTTCTGATTTACATTCAATACTTCCAGTATTATTAATGAGCAGAGAGACACCTCCCACCCCCTTCCAGTACATTTCTTACCAGTTTACATGATAAGAATAAAAATCATGGGAAATACTTTCCCACACCGTTTTCCTTATTTGAAGGACATAGTGCGCTATTGAAAGAAATCTTCTAGGACACAATGTTACATTTAAAAATAAGGTAATGCAGTGCTAGTAATATACTAATTCTCCTTTAGAATTGATTTCTCAGTCTAAGTACTTATTTATGGATACATGTACTCACTTTGTGAAAATTCATCAGGCTGTACACTTGCGATCCATTTCCTCTTCTCTATGTAATAACTTTCAATATAAAAATTACATTAAAAACTTGTAGCGACTTCAAAGTCAGTCTTTGTTGCCCTCTCCCCTATCATAAAATCCCATGGTTGCCTCTATTTTGAGAAAAGTGGGTAAAGAATGCTCAATATGGAGCAATGTCTATAGTGGTAACTTTCATCATTTAGTTCTGGTTATGAGGTCAGTTTTTATGATAGATGGAAGTCAAGGAATTCCAACGGGAATGAGACAAGGAATCAGAGATGTTTTCCTACCTCTGCTTAGAAGGGGATTACATTACCAGGGAAAACTGGAGAATGCAGAAAATATAACAATGTGCCCCTGCTGGCCTTTCATTATAAAACCAATGTGCCAAAAATCAGTTCATACATGGAGACAGTCCAAGTCCCTTTTACCACCAAAGAACTGGTTAAACGCTAAAGGAGACTTTTGTAATTCAAACCCTGAACAAGTTGCGGTGGGTTAAGATAGAAAAAGCTAATGTTAAGGCTTCTCACATAAACATTATAGTTCACAATGTGCTACTTTTCCACACCAACTTCAAATCTAACAGGAGACAACAACAAAAAAATACACTTTCATGTTTCATGCATAGAACTTTGTATTCTAATTTTGTATCATAATAGTACAAAAAAGAGACAGTTTTAAATCAGTGATTTCCAGCAGTTTCATCATCTTTATATATTATTATCTAAAATTGGGGCAGAGAGAGGGAGAGATGAATAGGTGGAACACAGGGGAATTTTAGGGCAGTGAAACTATAGTTTGGAATACTAGAATAGTGGATACATGATGTTATATGTGTGCTAAAACCTACAGAACCATATATAACATGAAGAGCAAACCCTACTGTAAACAATGGACTTTAAAAATAATACATCAATATCCTTTCATTAATTCTAACAAGTGTTTCACATGAATAGTAGATGTTAATAGGAGAAACTGTACAGGGGGAGAGGAATGCATGGGAGCTTTCTTTCTGCTCAAATTTTTTTTTATAAAGCTAAAACTGCTCTAAATATAAAGTGTATTAATTAAAAATATATAATTATTTTGATGTCTAGTAATAGCATTATTTACTCAAAGTTATTAGTATTCATTAACAAAACAGGGTAAATTTATTTTTGCCTTGGTTATTTAAATAATTCAAAATAGCTCTTCCTCTGAAATTTGATACAATATTGGTTTTGCTAAATATACGAAAAATTTCTACATTGTAGAACAGGTATGGTACCTGTTTAGGGTTACTGAAATGCCATAACAGAATACCACAGAATTGGGTGGCTTAAACAACAGAAATTTATTTGCTCAAGTTCTGAAGACTAGAAATCCACTATCAGAGTGCCAGAAATTTGGGTCTCTCTTTTTAGCTTCCAGACAGCTGCTTTTCCCCTGTATCTTCACATGGACTTTTTACAATCCATGTACATTTCTGGTGCATCTTTCCATTCTTATTAGGATAGCAGTCCTATTAGATTATGGCCTCACCCTTATGATCTCATTTAACCTTAGTTACAGTTTTGAAGGCTGTATCTCCAGATACAATCATATTGGGGGTAAGCATCTGGACACATGGATTTGGTAGGGTAGCCTTGGGGGCAGAGTTCAGTCTACATTTCTTCCTCTGGTCTCCAAAACACATGCCCTTCTCACATGCAAAATACATTCACCCTATCATTCTAACAGCTCCAAAATTCTTAACCTATTCCAGAATCAATTCCCATTCCCAAGTAGCATCTAAGTCAAGAATGGGTGACACTTGAAGTATTCCTGAGGCAAACTTCTTCTACAGCTGTGAACCTGTGATACCAGAGTAATTATGTGTTTCTAAAATAAAATGGTGGGACAAGCAGAGGATAGACACAGTTCTATGCATGAAATATAAAACTGACTTTTTGTTGTCTGGTGTTTTAAACTTAAAAAAAAAATAAAAGAAAAAGTCAATGGAAAAAGAAAATTCTGAAAGAAAAGAGGAGACAAGTCCCAGGCAAGTTCAAAACCTATCAAGCCAAATTTAATTGGATATTAAGGCTCAACAATAATTTTCTTGGGCTCAACGCTCTGCCCTTGAGGGCCCACCAAGGTGGTGGTTCTGTCTTCTGTCCACTGTGCAGGCTGCTCAGCACCCTTGGCCATGGGAGGCAGTCTTGCTCCTGAAGCTATGAGCAATGACAGCCCGGACAAACTGCAAAGGTGGCCCCACACTATGAAGCTCGGGAGAGGAAAGCCTTGCCCTCTAGGCCTGTGTATTCAGGGCCTGGATGGACAATGGCAATCCTGCTAATCTCAGTTACCCTCATGGTTATTGTTCACTTTTCTTGAAGGATAAGATGTGTTCATAGCTGGATAGCTCTTTATCCTGTTTTATAAGATCCCATAAATTTAAAAGCCTTTCCTTCTTCTGTCCTCTTTAGTTCAAACTGGCAATGTCTCTGCTGGTATGATCTCATCTCTATTCTTTGTGTTTGTTGAAAAGGCTAATTAGATCCAAAGGTAATCTCTTTTTGGAGGAATTAGGACTAGATTCCTATTGGATTAGGGCCTGATCCTTGACCTCATTTAACCTTAATTACCTCCTTAAAGGCCTAACTCCAAATAAAATTACATTAGGGGTTAGGGCTTCAACATATAGATATGGGGAGAGAGGGAAGACAATTCAGTCCACAACAGTACCTAGCGATACTACGCCAGTTTTCTCAACTTTCACATTATTAGAATGCTCATGTTTTATTGTGTTTCCTGTTAAAGAATGTGTAAAAGTAAAGTTCTGGCATTAAAGAAAATATTTAGTTCATAACTCCTTAAAAGGTAAAATTTATCTGCTAGTGAAAAAGAAAGAAATATGGCCAAAGAATTTGCAGGTCTTATCTATTATTTATGAATTTCTTAAAAATTAGCACCAAAGGATGTAAAATTGGTAAAAATGTGACATGAGTATTGCATACTAAATTAGAAAATAAAACACTAAACTGATTTAGCCAATTCAAATATTTCTAATTTTTTTTTTTTAAAGGAAAAGCTATAGTAAAGGTTGATGTCAACCTCAACCCTCAATACCATATTAACTCAGCAGAGTGGATGTTGCTATTACGTTATATAATAATGAAGTATCTATACCCCTCAGGTCTGCTTTAGACTGGCTGGGAAGCAGTACGTCTATAGATAAACATGTCGGCGGGCGTCTATTTTCTGCTGATGAGATAGGATTCCTCTTTAATGTACAACCAAAACAGACATTAGCTCTTATAAAGCAATGATTCCATGAAGAAGAAGGAAGGAAGGAAGAAAGGACGGAAGGAAAGAAGGAAAGAAAAAGAAAGAAGAAAGTCAGTCTTACTCGTTTGTAATGATGACAGCAGTAAAAAATCAGAACTATTAAAAGAAATTGGAGTATTTTTATTTTTTTAGGATTTTAATTATTGATTTGAGAGAGGGAGAGAGAGCATGAGCAGGGGTGGGGCAGAGGAGAAGGAGAAGCACACTCCCCACTGAGATGGGAGCCAGACTTGGGGCTCAGTCCCAGGACCCTGGGATCATGACCTGAGCTGAAGGCAGATGCTTAACAGTGAGCCACCAGGCACCAAGTAGTTCATATACATATGTATTTATTTCCTGTATATATAAGGTTAACAAAAAATATATTGATGTCTGGCAGGATTTTTAGAGAATGATTACTAAATGATTTTTTAGAGCATGATTTTTTAGAGAATGACTACTAAAATCAGAGAGAAAATGACTTACATAATAGGTATATTCCACTACTGGTTAAGAAACACACTGGTCATACCTTCTGGGGCTTAAATTTAAAATGTGTATATGGGGGCACCCAGGTGGCTCAGTGGGTTAAGCCTCTGCCTTCGGCTCAGGTCATGATCTCAGGGTCCTGGGATGGAGTCCTGCATTAGACTCTCTGCTCGGCAGGGAGCCTGCTTCCTCCTCTCTCTCTCTCTCTCTCTCTGCCTGCCTACCTCTCTGCCTACTTGTGATCTCTCTGTCAAAATAAATAAATAAATAAAATCTTAAAAAAAAATGTGTATATGATTTTTTTTTTCTTAAAACATAGTGGTGTATTTTTAGCTTTTAGACTAAAGCGTAGTTTGTCAACTAAAGGTCATATATACTAGTATATACTAGCAGTGTTTGGTACATTCTGCCTCCAAAAAATGAGAAGGATTATTCCTTTTGCAATATAAAATGCAGACTGTTCTTAATGAAAAAGAAATCTCATTGTTACATAGGACACAATAATCCCAGGAGTAATCCATGACTATTTTACAGAAGTGGGCTTTGGAAACATGATTGTGAACATGAATAGAACACCTAATGTAGTAACTCTAGTGAGAATAACCTGCACAGATATTATTTTGTACACTGACGTCAGGTCAGCTCTCCTTGCTGATGGTTGATCTTGATAAGTGTTGTCAACACAGAAGAATAAAATATGCCCAAATCCAAGCAAGCCAATGAAAAGAAGAATAACATTGTAATCAATTGTCAGTAAAAAGTTAAAAAATACAAATGACTGAGTTTTCAAAGTAATAAACAGCCACTATATTTGTTTGTGACCTGTGTAATAACACATCAGGACCCAAAAGTAACCTTATGCTAAGCAAAAATTAGAAAGGGGTCTTATAGATATGACCAGATCCCTATGGAATGTATATGCCTTATGGGGATCTGTAGTAATTTCTGGAACACACGTTATTTGGTGAAAGCTAGCTTACAATTCAGCATTCCTCTTCCATTAGTTTCCAGTCTTTCTCAAGGGTATCAGATCCTGTATAAGTACAAATAAGAGACTGAATTGGCTGACTTCTAAACTGCCAATTCTGCAATTCTAGACTTAGTAGCTATAGTGACTAAAACAGCAGTTAGAGCCAGCAAATTATTAATTCTAAAAATATCTAAGTCACAAATCACAGAAAGAGAACTCAATTTTCTTTAGTAACTGTTGATGTCACACACTTCTGGATTCAAACATGATAAAGTCAATTTCAACAGCTTTATTTAAATGGTGCTGCACATACTTATGTATTCACATCCAGAAACATTGAATTTGAAAATCATCCAACTTTTGTTGATAGCCAAGTACTAAGGAGTTCATGCTACCTCCTCTCCATCTACCTACCTTTCACCCATCCTCTCTGCTACCTCCCCTGGAAAAGCTGAACTCTTAGGCATGATGCAAAGCATATTTAACTTCAAGAAGAAAAGGCAGTATGAATCTGAAGTTGCAGTAGCTACCCAGTTACTTCCTACCTTCTCCTGTAACTACATACAGTTACATACTACAATGCAATACCACCTCTTTATTCTTTTAAGTTTCTCTTTTTTTTCCTTTTCTTTCTCTCATACATATACCTCAGGCACTCAGTCCTGAATGCTCATTGCAGTTTTTCAATACAAGTCATACTTTCAAGAATTGAAAAAAAAAAAAATTGTTAAAGTAGCACATTTTGTTAACTTTTGTATTTTGATTAATTTTGTCCATTTTAACTGCTACCATTCTTTGGTAAAAGAATGAACGAATTGGGGCACCTGGGCAGCTCAGTCAGGTAAGTCTATGACTCTTCATTTCAGTTCAGATGGTGACTCAGGGTCATAAAATTGAGCTGCATAACTGGCCCTGTTCTGGGCATGAAAACTGCTTAAGAGTCTCTCCCTCCCTCTGCCCACACTCCTCCCACTTATACACACACATGCACATGTGCTCTTTCTCTCTGTGTCAAAAAATTAAAATTAAAATTAAAAAAGAAGGAATGAATTCTAAAGATGAATGGAAATAATAGTGTGTAGGACCCATATATTCACTAATTTCTTCATGCTACTTTCTAAGGGGGAAATATAAGAAAAAGTAGAAATTACATACAGAATTAACAGAACTGTAAGGAGAGCAAAATACACTTTAAAAATAAATGGTGTGCTTTTGTATTCACATGTAAATACTAGAAATCACCACAGAGTAAGTATGCCATTTTTTTTATTTAAAATTTTTTATTTTTTATAAACATATAATATATTTTTATCCCCCGGGGTACAGGTCTGTGAATCGCCAGGTTTATCCACTTCACAGCACTCACCATAGCACATACCCTCCCTGATGTCCATAAAGGTCTGCCATTTTTTGTTTCAGTAATAGATTTAGTCATTTTGGAGATTTTTGAGGCATCTAAAATATGTTTAATGTATTTTAAATAAAACTGCCAATAATATCCCTAACTGGACTGAGAAGAGACAGCAGAAAGAAGAAAATAAAATCAGGAGATTGTTTAAATTCAATTTTAAGTTGTGCTTTGAAGCTACAGATACTCATTCATTCAATAAGTATTTGCCAGGCATCTACTATTTCGTCAGGGAATATGAAGAATAACAAACACATGTACTGTGAAAACATATGAGACGTTAAGAGGGGTTCTAAGCCAGCTGGGTGAGAGAGAGTACACAAAATTATCAGGGTTCTGGGAGGGAAACATCTCAATGAAGAATTGATCTTGAGGTTCAACAAAGGCTTATTTCCCCCAAATCTTTCTCAGACTGATTTCTAGAAAAGTAAGTAAGAGCTATAAGGTATTTACTTTATGTTAAATATTTTAATATGATATGA
This sequence comes from Mustela putorius furo, assembly GCF_011764305.1. Taxonomy (NCBI): domain Eukaryota; kingdom Metazoa; phylum Chordata; class Mammalia; order Carnivora; family Mustelidae; genus Mustela; species Mustela putorius. The sequence continues at coordinate 6,217,850 of NW_025421294.1, forward strand.
GCCATGGTCTTTTTTTTTTTTTTTTTTTTTTTTTTTTTTTTTTTTAAAGATTTTATTTATTTGACAGAGAGAGATCACAAGTAGGCAGAGAGGCAGGCAGAGAGAGAGAGAGAGGAGGAAGCAGGCTCCCTGCTGAGCAGAGAGCCCGATGCGGGACTCGATCCCAGGACCCTGAGATCATGACCTGAGCCGAAGGCAGCGGTTTAACCCACTGAGCCACCCAGGCGCCCATGAGCCATGGTCTTAATCAAAAGGTGGCACTAAGTAGTTGTCTAACTTGCCATGCTTTTATTGGATGGCTATATTCTTTTCGATGGGTCAAGTATCCACAACCAAGAAATGATTCCAATGCGAAAGTGGCAGCAAAGATAAGCTCAGTAACCTGGCTTCAAAATCCAGTTTTCCTCTAAGCAAAAGGAACAGTTACACAGAGAGGCTTTTTGTTGGCTATAGAGGCAACTATATACTTCGTTACTGGGAAAGATTGTCAGTAATTGAGATTCAAAAAGAAAAAATAAAAAACCAGTAGGTATGTCCCAGTGGGTAAAGCACTGACCTGGAAGCTAAAAACCTTGGGCTTCTTTACTTAATTATCCCATCATCTTCCCCCCCAAAAGGGTTTACAGCTCCTGGTATTTTACCACTTGCTCTTTCCTGAGCAGTCTTTAATTGTGAATAGTTCGTGAGTTACTTAAGTCTCTGATTAGTACTCAAGTCACTGTACCACCAGGGATGACACTAATGCATACATTTATTTCTTCCTGTACTCTGTAAGTAAAAAAAAAAAGTAAGATTTAGTTTTAGATAAAAATTTTTTTTTTTTTTTTGAAGATTTTGTTTATTTGAGACAGAGGGAGAGAAAAAGAGCACGGGGAGGGAGAGACAGAGGGAGAGGTAGAAGCAGACTTCCCCACTGAACAGGGAACCCAGTGTGGGGCTCAATCCCATGACCCTGAGATCCTGACCTGAGCCAAAGACAGATACTTAATGAGTCACCCAGGTGCCCCAAGTTTTAGATAAAATTCTAAGTATAAAGCATAATGAAAAACACTGCTGCAGTTATTCAGCCAAAAGCCAAGACTCTGATCAGGGTGGGAGCAGTGGTGGTAGTAAGTAATGGTCAAATTCCAGATACACACTGTAGACAGAGCAAACAGGATTTCCAGACAGAGTGAACATAGGGTCTGAGTGAAGAATCAAGCATACCTCCAAATTTTTTAGTATGAACGACTTTAAGGATGGAACTGCCATCAACCGATATGGGGAAGGATGCAGGTGCATGGAGTTCAGTTTAGGACACATTAAACTTGAGAGGCCTATTTAACTTTCTTTTTAAAAAAAGATTTTATTTATTTATTTGACAGAGAGAGAGCACAAGTAGGCAGAGCAGCAGGAAGATGCGGGCTCTCTGCTGAGTAGGAGTCCCAAGGGGGCTCGATCCCAGAACCCTGGGATCATGACCTGAGCTGAAGGCAGATGCTTAACTGACTGAACCACCAAGGCACCCCTTGACTTGCAAGTATAACAATTAAGTACACAGATGGATTCAGGAATCTGGACTAGTAAACAGTGTCTGAGCAGGAGATTTAAATGTGGGATGGTTCTCTAAAGCCAGACAATGGTTGAGATCTACAAGTTTTTAAGTATGGAAAAGAACCAAATACTGACCCCTCATTCTCACTCAGTTCCTCCTGAGTTTTATAATCTTAGAACATAAACTCTCCCATGAGACAAGTATGGGGCCCTGTCTGAGGACCTGTCTCTCCAAAAAGAAGCTTCACACTGAACAGGTGCTGAAAGGACATCACCAGAACAAAAATACCTGTTAGGGAAGTTTCTCAGTTTGTGTATATTGGGGCGGGGGTGGGGCTCCTTGGCTCATCTTGGTAGTATAAATTCAAGATCTAAAATCTGACAGAGATCACAAGTAGGCAGAGATACAGGCAGAGAGAGGGGGGAAGCAGGCTCCCTGCTCAGCAGAGAGCCCAATGCGGGGCTCTATCCCAGGACCCTGGTATCATGACCTGAGCTGAAGGCAGAGGCTTTAAACCACTGAGCCACCCCCAAGATCTAAAATCTGAAGTTAAGGCTTCTCAGTGATCGAGGAAACATGAGAATCTGAAAATGGATAAAGGAAAAGAATCAAATCAACCACTTACTTATTCTACCTTTGCTAAACAGACTATTTTAGGATAACCAAAGAGTTAGTGAGGAAAAGCTCAATGAGGCATCATGCTAATAAATATAGGGTGATTAATACAATCACCATTTTTCAACCCCTAATAAAATGATATATTTATGGGAAAAGACCCTCAAAAGATACAAGAAACATTAGAAAAAAGGGTAATTAACATTATTTTATAATATAAACACAAGGCTGTACCACATGAACTCAAAGATCAACCCTAACATCATCACTAAAGAACCATAAGTAAATAGAGGACAACTGTATTAGTTTGCTAGGGCTACCATAACAAAGTACCACAAACTGGATGGCTTTAGTAACAGAAATTTGTCTCACAGTTCTAGAAGCTAGAGGTCTAAAATCAAGGGACCATCAGGATTGGTTTTCTCTGAGCTCGTTCTCTTTGGGTTTTAGATGGCTTCCTTCTCATGGATCCTCATATGGTCTCTGAAGGCACCCATCCTGATGTCTTTTTGTGAATCCAAATTTCCTCGGCTTATAAGGACAACAATCAGACCGGATAGAGGCCTACACAAACAGCCTCATTCTAACTTAAGCCCCTCTTTAAAGACTTTATCTCCAAACACAGTCACATTCTGGGATACTGGGAATTAGCTCTTCAACATATTAATTTGCAAGGACACATTTCAGCCCATAAAAACAACCAAAAATAATGCACCTCCTGAGATAATGCAATTAAAAGTACTCAGCACCATCTATATTCTTTAAAAAAAAATTAAATTGGAACCAAATCGAGCATCAAAATCTGAGAACCATTTTTCTTTACTAAATGAAGAATAAGGGGACATTTTAAATGACAACAATAAGAATACAACTGGCCATATACAGAATGTGAAAAATTCCACAAATGACTTTAAGAGATATATCAATCAAATGCAATGTGTAGACCATGTTCAATCCTGATTTGAAGAAGTTGGCTCTAAAAAATGTGTTTTTGAGACAAATGGGGAAAAGTACACATGAACTACATATTGGATCATACTAAAAAATGGTTAACCTTGTGGATGTGAGAATATAATGCATTAATATTTTTTTAAAGGTCCTCAGGCTACAGAGAAATATTGTAACTTTGGTTATTTATAGGCAAAACTATATAATAGAGAAACAAATGACATAATGTAGGAAGAAGAAAAATGAAAGAATAATAGCTATTAAAGCTGGCTGATGGATACATAAGGATTCATTATGCCATTCTCTCTACTTCTGTGTATGTTTGAAATTTTTTATAAATAAAGTTAATAAAGAGAATTTTCAAATGAGACTTTTCTCTGTATTCTGCTCAGAGACTAGGTCAATATAGACTTTCTTATAATCTCTCTGGGTCAGCAATTTTTTCCCCCTCATCTATTGTTTTATTGAGAATGTTGCCCTTTCTAAATCCTGGTTTTACTGGGAAGTTTCTGTTGCCACCTCTCTGCCCTCATGTGTAGCCAAGGACTCTGGTATCCTGGATGACTAGAGGTATTAAAATCCGTGTCCCTAAGTAAAAACAAAGGAAACAAGCCCCTATGTCATTGAACCTAGGCAACCTCACTCCAAGAGCAAGGACACTTTCTGTCTTGGGTCTACTTTCCAAGCTCTCCCCGCCTTTGTCCTTGGTTCCACTGCTTTCTTTTATTTTGTTACAATTTCATCTATGAATCTACATGATACATAATCAAACATTTCTAAACAGGTCCTAGATATCTAGAGCACAGGTTTCAGGTTATCGTAACTGGTAGCCTCTCCTGTGCAAGAAAAACTTCTTATTATTCCTGTTATTTAGCAGTGTCACTCAGAGTTATAGCCATGATTCTTAGAATTTGTTCTGAAAACTTGAAAACCCAGAAAGAAAGGTGAGGGAAGAGGATTAAGGTGAATTAAGGGTAAAGCTTCCTTGCCATTTTTTTCAAAAAAGATAGTATGGAGGGAAGCCGGGGTGGCTCAGTCAGTTAAGCGTCTGGCTCTTGATTCCGGCTCATGTATTGATCCCAGAGTCCTGGGATCGAGCCCTGCATTGGCTTCTGTGCTCAGCAGGCAGTCTACTTGTCCTTCTCAGTCACCCTTTGCCCCTCCCCAACTTACACACACATACACACACTCTCTATATATAATCTTTAAAAAAATAAAATAAAAAGTGTAGGATGGAATAGAATTTCTCTAGCAGACCAAGGGCGAACTGTGAAGAAAGGAAGACAATTCATTCCATACGCTCTATAAACAATACGCAAATAAATGTGCGGCCTCATGAATTCTAGGCCAGAAATTATGGTTCTAGTCACCAAAATTTTACTTTATGAAAATCTGAGACATTTTATTCTCTACACTGAAGGAAGAGTCTGTTGAAAATGCAAAACCAATCCTCACTTTCCTGCTTCTTTAGAGGCTTCCTCGTACTTTGCTGACCAGGTTGCTGCCCAAGCTCTGTCCCTGTCTGCCCTATAGTCCAGCAGTCCAGACTTTTTGCAGATCCTCCACTCTACTGGCTCTCTCCTCCGACTCCTATCGCTGGATCCCTGGAGAGCTCACCGCTAGCCTCTAAGGGGTACCTCCATATTCTTCAAGTCTCAGCTTAAATACCCCTTTCTGAGGGGGTATGGATAATAAACTATTATTTTCCACTGAAGACCTTTCTTGTTCTCCCTCAGAACATTCATCACACTTTTAATTACTTGTTCCAGGTCCATCTTCCTTGCTGAGTTGCAAGCTTCACTTTGTGAAGGCAAAGTTCTTATTTTCTTGAGTCTTAAGATTTATAAGGATAGGAGGAGTGAAGTGGATTGAAGCCCTCATGGACAGTTTAAAGTTGGGATGGGGCAAAGTCCTCTCTGTTAAGCTATCTACTGGGATAGAGGAGGCAAAAACACCACAGCCTGCCCACCCCCACCCCCCCACCTGCTGGCATCTTAGATGACTACGGTTAAGAAAAGCAGATGGTAAGGCATGGAAATGGCAACTAGTTACAATATCAAGATCTACTTTCAGTCTTGATCAGCTTTTGGGTGGCATCAGAAGTATTATCCTTTAGCCATTCTAACAATAAAACAGGGCCCAATAAGCCAACAGAGCCTGCAAAAACTGCACACACTCCTAGCTTACCATCTGGATATTGGTACTTTTTTGGTTTTAACATTTGCATTGACTTGGTGTACTTTACATCATGACAAACCTATCATTTATTCTCCCATTTACCACTGCCTGGCAAGCAAGTGCTTGTCTACGTAGAACCGTGCTATCCTACATAGACAGCCCTTCATCATGGATCACTCTGAAATTCAATAATGCTCATAACTAAGAATATGTGGCTTATGATCATCCTGAAATGGCCATGCTGCACTAGTGATTCTCTCTGTCTTCCCCTTCACTGAGGCCCTCAGAGGCTACTGAAGAATGTACCGTTTGGCTTGCCTTCTTTAAATGTTTCTCAACCTGTGATGCGCTAATTTATCCCACATTCCAAGTAGTTACTCATGATTCAGTGCATTTAATATGCATAATTTCACAACAAAACATTTAATGATAATCAGTTAGACTGTCTAATGAAACAGATTCAATTTTTAAAATTTCTTTTGAGAATGCCAGTATTTAAGAAAGTGGCAGTAGCACTGTTGCCCTCATACAAAAGCCTGTAAGGGATTCCAAAATAATATCTTGACAAAAGAAAAGAAGAGCTTAAATATTTCACTATTTGCCGAACACCTGAAGCATAAATTGAATACTCAGGATACAAACATATTATTCATGCAACTACTACCTATGAAGCCTTTGAAATTAATGTTACATCACGGTTCCTTTCAATAATAAACCTTCCTCTGTTCCACAGTATTTCAGAGATTTCATTTTAGGAATGAATCACAGGAAGACCTGACTAGACTTTGTGTGAAACAGACAAAGTAAAAAAATTACCATGATCACTCTTCTACCCACCTACTCAGATCTATGGTGGCAGAGCTTGCAAAAATACAAAAAGCACTCAATCCTGTTTCTTGTCTCTAGAAGGCTTTCACCAACTGGTTCCCTGTTCCCTTCTGTTCTTTAGACGGGGCATCATGCCCCACCCTTTACTGTCCATCCATTTCCCTGGGAGAGAAACCGACAGGACCCATGCAAACCCAGATACAACGGCAATTCTGCCTTACACTGTCAACAGGGTTCTTTGCATTTCAGTTCTCCGAATGCTCTGTGGCACGTGCCACAAACCCCTACAATTCCCGCCTGTGCACTTGCTGCTACTTGTGTGGAACACAGCAAGTGAAAGAACATCCAGGAGTTTCAGGGCAGTGTCTGAGAGGCTGAGAGGGATGTCTTCGCAGTTTGCTAGTTGGTAGAGGACTTACCTACCTGAGGGAACTGACTGAAGGACAGAAAGAAGCCTCTTAGTCTGTATTTATCAGGCAGTCTGTATCAACAACAAGGGTGGCAAGGAAATGTACAGAAATTCTTCTGAGCAGAGGACAACCTACTCTTAGAGTCACTTTTTCCCCTGGTTTTTGTGTTTTATGAGGTTTTTGGTTTTTTTAAATTTTATGTCATGTTTTCATTTTATTCTGTATCTTCATAGGAACCGCATGAGAGAGAGAAAAAATTACTGGAGGCAACTATTCAGATACCAATTTTGAACTGGGAAACATTTGTACAACTTGTTACAAGATTAATAATTTTATGGATATTCCAGTGTTAAGCTATATGGCATGTTTTCTTCTTACCTAGAAATAATTTATATCAGTAAGGTAAAAAACTGCAAAACTTGGGAAAACACTATTTCGAGAAGAGGAAATGCACATGGCTAGCAATCATATGGAAAGTGGTCAATTTCACCAGAAATGGGGAAAGTTAAAGTTAAAATAAGATACCATTTTATGACCATTACATTGGGGAAAATTTAAACATCTCACAATATCCCATGTAAAAAACGATATGAAGCTACACCAACAGTCTCATCAACTGCTATGGGGAAGTACAAGTAGGCACAACTGTTTTGGAAAGCAATCTGCCAAACTGTGGTAAAAGAGAATGTTTACCTACTGATTTACAGTTTTACATCTAGGTCTTTTTTTTTTTTAAAGATTTTATTTATTTATTTGTCAGAGAGAGAGAGAGAGAGAGAGATAGCATGAGCGAGCACAGAGCAGCAGGCAGAGGTAGAGGGAGAAGCAGGCTTCCTGCCAAGCTAGGAGCCCGATGTGGGACTCGATCCCAGGACACTGGGATCACGACCTGAGCCGAAGGCAGCTGCTTAACCAACTGAGCCACCCAGGCGTCCCCATCTAGGTTTTTATGTACATAAAAAATATGTAAGAACATCCACCTTAGCAATACTTTGCAGTAGGTCTGACGCATAAATTTCTGTTCATTGATACAATTTAATACTGTATAGCAATAAAAGCAAACTAGAGGGACATGTATCTAGAAAAAATTCCAAATTATGTTAAATAAGGAAAAAAGGCTGCATAAATATTAAAAAATGACATACACAGCATAGTGACAGTTACGAACAAAACTTTTAGGGCATGTGCAACAATGTTAAATTTTGTTAACAGATACATCCTGAGGTAGTATAAGTTTAAAAATATGAATGGGAATAAAAGACACCAAGTCTAAGATAATTGTAACCACTAAGAAGGAATATAGGGGGCTTAAATCATATTTTTAAAAATCAGAAATAATAGTAAAATGTTAATTTTTATTTGACTAAGTAATGAAAACATGACTCTTCATGTTATTATTCACTATTTGAAATGTTTTATGATTTTTCTAAACTACAAATTATTTTTAGTAACATGGAAACCACATATTCTACACCCTATATCATAAGCATTTCTCAATGTTAATATCTAAAACATTTATTTTGCTTTCAAGAGTACATAAAGCAACATTAGAATTGCATTTGAGGCTTACTTACAGTCCTACATAAACAATGAAGAGAAAAGAGGCTATGACCATAATCTTTGGGTCAAAGAGATTAACTTTGCTAGTGCTTCTCACGTGTTGTGTATCTGAAATATCTGAGTATTTTTTAAAAGAACAGATGCTCAGTAAATAAATAAATAAACAAATGGACAGATGCTCAAGCCTTATCCTAAACCTGCTTGAGAATCATTGCTTTGAGAACCACATACAGCTAAGACTGAAAACCACTGATCTATCAACATGGCACAAAGAGAAAAATGAGCAATCCTGATTAAGATAAGTCACATGGTTGAAATGGTAGAGGGACAGGTTTGTCAATGACTATGCAGACAGTTCTATGCCTCCCACCTATGCACTGTACAAGAAAAACATAAAACGTGAGAACAATTAAGAAGGCATGTATAATAATTTCATAACAGCTAGCATCACGAGGGGAAAAAAAGAAAGAGTAGTTCAAATGAAATGCATCATCACAAACGAAGTGTTCTTACATGACAGTAACTAAATTAGACTAGAAAAACAAAAACAAAAACAGGACATCACAGGACTGTAAGAGAGTGAAGCTGGGGTACTTATTTCCCTAGCTCCTTCCTTGCCTGGTCACAGAAAGGCCAGAGCTGTAAGTTGGACAGACTTTTCCACATAGTTACCCTCTTTGGGCTTTAGTCATGGTTCTCTTCTTAATATCCATTCAGGCCTAGGGAAAGTAATGGCTCCCACCACTGCTAGTCCTGGCATGCCTCACCATCCATTGTTGGCTTATTTTAATCCAGGCATACCTTTCAAGTTAAACTCTTCTCCATTATCCCACTTAAGACTGCAACCTACTTTCTACTAGAATATAGAACTAGATATAATTGTGAAGCATGAAAAAATTGTACCTGAGTATCTGATTAATAAATTTATTTCATAGATCTAATGTTATAAGCTGGTGATCCTATTATCCAGTATTCTAGTTCATATATATGATTCAGAAACAAATATATATTTAAGGTATGACTTGTGCCTTTGAGGGAAAAAAAATCAAGATGGAGAACAAGTTCAAATAGAAAGTGAAATAATAAAAGACAGAGAAAGTAACCAACATATAGAACTATCTGGTAAACTATAAACAAGAACTAGGAAGTCAGGGAAAGCTTTGTGGAAAACAGTGGTATTACAGTGGGGTCTTAAAGAATAGAGAGGATTTAGAGAGTGTTAGTCAAGTAGAGTGGAGAGAAACGGATACTTTGAGCAAGAAAACTAAAATAAGCCAAAACACTAAATTGGGAAAGGATATGGTTGTTTGGTGAGCAAACAGTATAATGCCTGACTAAAAGAGAGAAATCTTTATTTAAAACTATACAGCCTTAGCTGGTTTTAAGTCAGATAGGTGTAGCCATGTAAATATTTATTATACAATTTATATATTATCCTAAAGACCAGTAGTCTGAGAAAAAATGGGTTTTGCCATAAAACCAAAAATTAAAAGAAAGTATGGCCAGAAAAATACACCTCAGTTTTAATTTCTATCTCTATTAAGTAAACTTTAAACAGTCCTCAATCTACTCATTGTACCATTGGCCCAACTGTCTACACTATTCATTAAAAGCTGTCTACTTTGGTGCCCATACTTCAATTCTAGCCCCTTGGATGAATTTTTTTAATAGGCTTCTAAATAGGACAAGCAATTCTCAACCAGAATACCTCTCATGCTTATCTCAGCCATTTTATGAAGGATGCTTTGAAGCTGCTTTAAAAATGTGTGCTAATGATGTACTGATTGTTTCTAAAGTCTTCCAGCTATCACACCATCAGTGAATTAGTCAGATAAAGAGATTATAGAATTTGAGACCAGTTCTATTATTAATATAACCTTCTTCAATATTTCTGCTTGCTATAGAGAAATTTATCAGGATTTAAAAAAATGCAATGGATTTTCTTAGCTTTTCCACTTTTCTAAAAGATTTGCCACTCAAGCCATTTCCTTACATTTTTTTCAAAATCTAAGGAAGCAATAAAACACCTTGTTAAACAATTAATGTTTACAGTACAAGAATAGTTAGATTTCATCAATATGATTCTATTTTAATATACTTTATCATATACTAGGGTGAAAAAGATATTTTTTGAAGATTTATTTGAGAGAGAAAGGGAGAGAGATGGTGCCCATGCTTGTGTGCTGGGGGAGGGGCAGAGACAATTTTAAGCCGACTCTGTACTCACACAGCCCATTATGAGGCCTAACATGGAGCTCCATCTCATGATCCCTGAGATCATGACCTGAGCCAAAATGAAGAATTGGATGCTTAACCAACTGAGCCATGAAGATGCTCCCAAACACATTTTAATGGGGGTATTTTTGTGTCCCCATTTTACTGTGGACTACAATCAATTGTCAGGGTATGAAACAAATTATTAGTTTCAAAATACTTAACAAACATGCAAATGTACACATAGAAATAAATATTTCTATGTACGAAAATACACACAGACATAGAACTTTAGCCTTCAAGTAGGCATTGCCCCCTTCAGAATGTTCCCTCTGGGAAGGATGCAGTTATTCTAACAATGTTGCCATTATTTAAAACTATTACTAAGTTACCCTTTTCAAATAGCTTTCATAGCCTTTCAAATAATCTTTTTTTTTTTAATTTTTTATTTTTTATAAACATATATTTTTATCCCCAGGGGTACAGGTCTGTGAATCACCAGGTTTACAAATAATCTTTTAAACATCCTTAATAGTGGTAAAATCTTGAAGGTACAAATGAGTTTCACAATTATGTAGAAATCATTTTATCAAGTTTCTCAAATAAAATATGGGTTCAAAATGAGTTAGTTTTTTTAATTGAAAAACTACAAACACAAACCAGTCCTTATAAAAGTGATCCTTGAAGTATGTTTCTTTTACTTATAAATGGACTAGAAACTGCAAAAGATTTGAAATAATTGTGACTCGCAGCAATACTGTTACAAGTGTTTAGCTTCCTAAAGTGACTACTTAGAATGACCACTCTCTTTCAAAAACTTATTAACAGCATGTTTGCAGGGAGGGGCAGAGTTTCATGACTCCACAGTCACACTTTGAAGTCACAGGGCATCTTTTTTTCCATGTAGTTAACCATATTTACTTCATTAATTCTCTAAATATCCCTTATGAGAGAAAGGCCAGATTATCATTTCTTTTCCCCCCCCAGGTAGCTGAATGAAGGCTGAATAAGGAAAGAATCTTGTTTATTTCACGAGTCGATAAATGAGTCTAGGCATACTGTGCCCTAACATTTGTGCTATGTAGTTAGCAACATGTAAATGAAATGTTTTAGCTTTATGCTGCTGGATAGAAAGGCATTAAATGAGGTAGATGTGTCATAAAATATTACAGAGATCTATTAAAATGATTATTAATTCATTGCACACTTGCCTGAAAGAATTCTTGCTTCATGTATGACAGCTACTTATTAAAGAGGCTGGCGTCTACCTTAAAATACACTCATAAGCATTCTGCTGGAGTCTACTCTATCAAAAAAAAGAATGCTACTTGATTTTAGAAAGAAAAATATCTTCATTTTGAAAAACCAAAAATACAAATCAAAGAGAGGAAGAAAAATGGGCAGTAAAAGATCAGCAAACTCATGTAAGAGCAGCAAACCCTAGGGAAACTGGTGAACAGCTGCTGGTTGTGGAGAGTTAAAAAACAACATAAATGCATGATTACAAGTCAAATTTCACTGAAATTATTGAAATGGTTATTCTCCTAAACTTTTAATTCTTCTGTTTGAGAAAAAACCTGCCGCTCAATATTCTAGAACACCTATGTGCCCACTTCTTCCATTCTATTTATTCATTAAATAAATATTTAGGGCTCCCAGCAGCACCATATTTAAATAGGATATTAAAGATCTGATAGGCCAAAGACAAATTTAGTCCTCACTGTTACTCCCTGATCCTATTCAACAACTGAAACTGTAACAGCGCTCCAGCTGGTCTTAAGGGCTAACTTGCTTCAAGTTAACACACTCCTTGTTTGCTGATTTAAGGCCCTTGATCTGTAATAAAACTAATTTGTTTTCTTTGAGATCTGCAGACCACTGGCTTTGGACTAAGAGACTAGAACCCTCCCAGGGCACAGAGGCCCACAAGTATGCTTAAAGCCACCTCAACTTTCTGATTAGCCCAGCAATCTTTCAGCCCATTTTTTTTTTTTTTCGTTTTAAGGCCACACAAATGACTCCACTGATCTCCCTTTGTCCATCTGTAAATCTTGCCCTCCACTGCATAAAGAACAGAGTACTCTTGTACAACCACCCCGGTACCAAGAAACCAGATCTTGCACAGCCTCCAAGTACCAAGATAACTCGGTAGCTGGTATCACAAGTCTACATGTAATCAATAAATGTTATAGAGTACTATACTCCCTTAACTGATTAAACCCCTTTAAAAACCTCTGGGCCACACAGAAACCTAGGAAGGTCTTTGGACAAAAGTCTACCTTCTCCCCCAGAGGGCTGGTCTTCTGAATAAAGCTCATATTCTTCTCCAACCAAAACTCATCTCTTGAGGAGAGGAGGGATGGGGGTAGGGAAAACAGGGTGATGGGTATTGAGGAGGGCACCTGCATTTGATAAGACTGGGTGTTATACTCAAATAATGAATCACCAAGCACTATACCAAAAATTAATTATGTGCGATACAGTGGCTAACTGAACATAACTTGAAACACACACACACACATAAAAAACAACAACAAACAAACTAAACAAACAAAAACTAAACAAACAAACAAAACCCTCCTCTCTTGGATATTGGTCTTTCCAGCAACAGGAAGCTGAACTTAGGTCTCCCCAACAAAATGATTCCAGTCTTTTAAGCAACACTTTTTAGGGGTAATATTCCCAGAATCTGAAAAAAACTCAACTCCATTTTTAATGAGAGGTCTTAGTAATTAAGGACTTACAAAGCATAAAGAGTATCCAATGGGCATCCTGAGCCCTACATTTTGTGCGGGGTTAAGTGACTGGACCAAGAATAACTCTCAGCCAGACAAGTTCTAATCACACCTCCCACAACGGCTGGCTGCTTAGTTCTGATAAAATCATGTTTCGGCGTGGGTGCCTCAGCTGTCTGGTCTATAAAATGGGGTATTTTAATAGGTACCTGTCCATACAACGCTCCTTTGAAGTTAACTAATGAATGCTCTCTTGGATGCACCTGAAACGATCAGATGCTACTAAAGTATTGAGTACTATCTGGAAAAGAACACGGGGTAATACATACACATTAGTGCTAAATAGGGCAGTAAGAATAACAGCCCCCGCCCCCAACCCTCTCCTCATCTCCGCCCCGCTGCACAAAGCGTCCTTATAACCTCAGCCTAGCCAAGTCTGTACACTCTGGATCCACGACTGCAACAAAAGCAGCTAAAAGGCCAACACCAAAATGGACCAGACAAAAGAAAGTGGCTCTGAGCGGAGGCAGCGGGCCACAGAAGGGGGGTGTGTGCCGACTCCTCCCAGAAGCTCTCAGATGAAACAGGACTCAGTTCCCCAGCTCCGACCCGGAGGGCGTCCGACAATCGACCCAGTCGCCCACCACCCGCTCCCTGCCCTCCGCCGGAACCCTGCTCCCCCTGCCCCCAAGCACGGCCCCGATCTTCACGGCCCTGGCTCGCATCTCCAGACCCGGTGTAATTCCACCCGGTCCAGGGTCGCGCCCGGAAGGCTCCGCAGACAGCCTCAAGGGCGCAAGTTAAACCGCGGGGGCCGCATCACCTGAGGCCGGGGCGAGAGGCAGCCAGGCCAGCCTCAGCCCCAGCCCCAGCCCCAGCCCCAGCCCAGCCCAGGCCAGCCCAGCCCAGGCCAGCCCAGCCCTCCCGCAGTCCTAGCTCCCCGCGACTGGAGTCCGGCAGAGCCACCGCAGCCGGTCAGGGCCGGCGGAGGCCGGACACCGTCGGGGAGGCGCGCCCCGCCGGGCTCTGAGCCGCCAGACCTTACCTGCGTCTGTGTCCGGGAGCCGTGGGCTCCGCGCCCCCTCCTGGCGCGCCCCGCGCCCCGCGCCCCGCAGCCCGGCTCGGAGGACTCGCAGCGCCGCGGCTCTAGCGGCCGCGATGCCGGTTCTGCGAGACGGGAAGCGACAGGAGCCAAACCCCGCGGAAAGCGCTCCGGCTCGCCTGGGTCTCGGCGCCCCGGCGCTCCGCGCTACACAGCGCCCAGCTCACTCACCTCGGTGGGTTCCGCCCCGGCTGAGTGTGGGCGACGCCCCGCCCTGACCCACTGCCTACCCGAGCGAGCGGCGCCAGCAGTGCGGGGCTCGGCGGGACCTGGACCAAGTTGTTCTCTCTTGCCGTCCCGGGCCTCCTGCAACCTCGGCCTCACCCAGTCGCAACCGGAGGTCTGAGTTCCGAGCCCACCTGCTGGGTCTGTTGCTTCTTGTGCCTGAATTTCCACCTTTGTTCAGCTGGGATTCATTACTAAAGTGTTCTTGACTTCATTCTTGACGAATTACGGTTCCTTTGTGAGTTGAGGACCAGAAGTAAATCAAAAGTGCTTATTCGGGGAGTGTTGGGTGGGAGCAGAGGGTCCTCTTGGAGTAAATCTTGCCTTGTCAACAGCATATCAAAATAATGAATACAGATGATCCAGAGACTATAAATAAGGTCCGGCACATAAAAAGCAAGTTTTATTAGTTGGTTTGAGGAAGGGGAGGAAGCTCTAAGGAGGGGGCTTCTGAAGACTGTATCGGCTTTTCTGCTAGATAGAAATTTCCATTTGCCTGAAGTGGCTTATTTGGACTCCTGTGCAAGACTGGGGTTGCATGTAATGATTTCCCACCAGAGAATCTAAGGCAATCAATAACAAAACCAAAGACGTCAAAAAGTACAGGAAACTACAGACCAATATACCTTACAAATATTAATACAAAACTCCACAATAAAAACCTGGCAACCTAAATCCAACATAAACAAAACATTTTATAACATGACCAAGAAGGACTTCCCTGAGGAATGCAAGTTGGTTTATTGAAGTAATACTCTTAGAAGAAAAGGCAAATGGACATTGGGGAGGGTATGTGCTATGGTGAGTGCTGTGAAGTGTGTAAGCCTGATGATTCACAGACCTGTACCCCTGAAGCAAATAATACATTCTATGTTAATTAAAATAATTAATTAAAAAAAGAAAAGGCAAAGGCCACAGGATCATCTCAATAAATGAAGAAAAAGCACTTGATAAAATCTAACACATTTTCATGATAAAAACATTCAACTAAAAGGGAACCTTCTCAACATGATAAAAGGCATCTATAAAAAACCCAAAGCTAAGATCATACCTAATGGGGGCAAAAATGAATAGTATACCCTACGATCAAGAATAAGACAAGAATGTCCTCTCTTCCTACTTCTTTTCAACTTTGTACTGCAGGATTTAGCTAGGACAATTAGGCTGGAACAGTTAAATACCAAACAGTAAATACAGCAAATAGAAGACAAAGAATTATTGAGGAAAACCAAGACAATCGCCCTTGGAACTGAAGGGCATTAGGACACAAGCTTTCAGCTCAATGGATAGAAATGATCTATACCAAGGTGTATTATTGTGAAATTTCAAAGCATATAACGGTCAGAGAAAAGATTTTAATAGATTCCAAGAAAGGAAAACATAGATCATTTATGAACCTTCAGAAATTAAAATGATATTGGACTTTTTGATAAAAACAAATTCTGAGGGAAAATTATTTCTAATCTAAAAAATAACATGAGGTTAAAAGCAGGTATTTCAGATATGCAAAATTTTAAGTATTTTTTTTTCATGCATCCTTTCTCAGAAAACAATCGGAAAATGTGCTCCATTATAACAAATGGTTTGCCAGAAGAGGGAAGTGAAATGTATACCCAAGTCAACTACGGTAGGCACAGTGGCTCTCAAAAAGATGTTCACATCCTAATCTCTGGAACCTGTAAATATATTACATTACATAGCAAAAAGGACTTTGCAGATGTCATTAGAGTTAGGAACTCAAAATACGAAGACTATCCTAGATTATCCAGGTAGGCCCAATGTAATCACATGATTCTTTAGAAGCAGAAAACCTCCAGCTGGAATCAGGAAGATGAGACATAAGGGAATATGAGAGAGATTTAAGGCCTGAAACTTGATAGAATCTCCCAGTGCTAGAGGAAACCATACAAAAAACACAAGGAAGAATGTAGGAAGCTCAAAGAACCAGAAGCCTGGCTAGATTCACAGTTTTTTGTTTTGTTTTGTTTTTTAAGAAATAAATTTTTAGAAGTACAAAGTTTATTACCAACAGGCCTGGCAGAAGAAAGACAAGACAAAAAGTCTTAGCATTTTCTGAATAAGCCATGTAATTTAGTCTCTTATTTACTATGAAGCCATAGAATATAGTCAGAGAAATGACAGGGTTGAAAAATCTGGCAAATAAAAACAGGATACCCAGTTAAAATCAAGTTTTGGACAAATTTTTAGTATAAAAATACTTATACTAAAAAAATCTTTCATTGTAAGTTCAAATTCAACTGGTTATCCATAGTGACCTAAAAAGTGAGCCCTGAAAACAATGGTCCTCAACACTGACAGTACATTGGTAGCTCCTAAAGGGCTGGTGAGGATACCCATGCCCACTGTCACCCTGGTATGACTGAATCAGAATTCCCTGGGGTGGGCACCCAGTTGAGTCCAGTGTACGATCAAGGTTAAAGGGGTTAAGGTATACAGGTCTGGTAAACTGAAACCACCCTCCCCTGCCAGTTTACAACCTGTAAGTAAAAAAATATTCTAACGAATTTTCTAACAAATATTCATAGTCTCAAAGTTACCAATGAAGACTATGATTTTCAATACTTTGCAGAAGAGCTTTAATTTTTTTTTTTGTACAGACAGATAAAAGCTCCACTTCATGGTTATAAGGTACCAAATAAATACTAAGTTAACTGCTAGGTAATTGGTATCTCAATATTTACTGATAGTATATGGCACCCTACCAGATATAATGGCTAGCAGAATATGAAGTCATCTCAAAGTCCCTATGTCAGTAGTCTTCGTACTACCTCAGAGTTGAGGTTTCTAACTTCTGGCTTCAGTTACAATTACCATTCAAAATTAAGATCAATAACAAGGGAATTATAACTTATGCCTAGAGACCCAAAACTGTGTGCCACAACTCCTGTCATTTGAGATTAGAGCAGGGGCTTTTAGGTGATTGGAGACAGCAGGCAGTTAGAAAGAAAAACTTGAGTTAATGGCGTCATTTGCAGAGGCAATCTTGGAAGTTGTGAGACCACCATGACAGAGAGTCCTTAGGAAAATTCTAGGTTTAGGACCATAGCAGAAAAAGAGCTAAAGAGGTTCCTGTTGGAAAGACTGGAAAGAACTGTAAGAAAATCATGTTGTAGAAAGCAAAGGCTTTCCATGGAAGTGTGAAGAACAAGTAGATAGTGTCGGACATGGCAAAGAGGTGAAGGAGGAAGAGGAAAGGCCACTGGGTTTGATGACTCACAAGGCAGTACAGGATAGTTCAGCTGTTGGGCTCTGGAACCAGAGCCCCTGGCTTGAATTCCACTTAAAATCATAAAACCTTAGGACAAGTTTCCGTATCTCTCTTTGCCTTAGTTTCTTCATTCAAAAATAGGAAATAATGTAGAGTTATTATGAAGTTTCAATGATTTTATCTACATAAAGTGCTTAAAATGGCATCTCACATAGACTAAGGACTTAGAAAATACCAGTTCTTAATTGCTAGTATTATTGACAAGCTTTAAGAAAACAGTTTGTGTAGAATAATACTTTAGTTGGGTCTCATTTCAGTGAAATGACGCAAATCCAATTCAAGTTGACCCAAGGACAATATTCACAGGAATAAGTCTATGATAGTTTTATGCGTATTCAGATCTAAGTGCTCAGATGTTGCCATCAGCAGGATATCTCAATCTTTTGGCATTATTTTTCCGTGTTGGCTTTATTTTTAGGCAGGATCAGCCTATGCAGTGGCAAATTTGGCCTCCAGTAACTCCATGCTGAAATTCAAGCTGTTTAGCGGTTGCAGTGGAAAAAGAATACCTCTTTCCCACTAGTCGCAGCAAAGTTCTAGAACTGAGGCTTAGTATATAGACTTTGACTGCATGCCCACTCTCATCAATCACTATGAAAAGAAGGAGGTAACTACCAGGTTGGCCAAGTGAGTATCATTTACTCACCCATAAAACTCATGTGTGAGTGTATTGAGATGTGGGTGTTGGGAGGAATGAGTCTCCTTACTCAGGCCATAAAGGTTGAAAGTGGAAGAGGTATAATTTCCAAAAAGAATGATGGGTATTATTATCAGAATATGGAGATGGATATTTAGGCAGGCAAAAATAAAATTTCTATTTTAAGGGGTGAATGTATGGTTAAATGAGCACAGAATAAAAGATTACTGAACATCAGATAAAGAGAGCCAGGCTTAAGCTTGAATGATGGTAGAAATCTGTATGTAAGTTTGGAGACTTTCTTCAAAATGTTCATCATCTCAGGAAGAAAAATAAAAGCAGTCTAATGATATGATTTACATGAGGCCCAGACTTGGGAAAGTTAGCATGCTCAAAGGACAAGGATCAAAGGAATGAATGTTTCTTAAAAGAAGTGCTGTGAATCTGTGAATCTGTGAATCTGTGGGTCCCAGATTGGGCAGGGATGCAACAAGGCCAGAAAAACACTGGCAAAGTAATCTCTATGTTCCTGCAGTAGGAATATTACACAACTAATGCTGAAGCTATAGAGCAAAGCAATGCTCCTAGAGATGGGTATGTAACAGGAATGGAGATGGGAAAAGCCTTCAGGAAAAAGTAGTTGTGTATTTTCCCTTGGACACTCTTTCTTCTTGATGTAGAAGACTAAACATACTGCAATTTGAACTCAAATCAACTGAAATCTGAAAAAGCTGAATAAATCTGATTTTGTATTTACAAGTAATCAATACATACAAATTTGTATTTTGTTACTGTTGGAATGAAATGTAACTCCATCCAAAACACTCTAGGGACACTAAATCAGAGGCTTATTTAGTTACTATATTAAATTATAATTATATATACTACAGTTATATATACTAATTAAAATACTTAACATATTTATCATAAATATAGATTAAATAAATTAGCATTACTAAAATCAGGACAGAATTTTTTTTTTAACCAGGTTATGTTCATTCCCTAATCTTTAAAACACTAATAAGAAAAATCTTCTTTCAAAGAAAAGCATGATATTATGAAAATATCAAAGAAGACTTGAGATTTATGATTTATTAGCTACATAATCTTGCGCAAGTCACCTACTTACTTAAGATTGATTTTTTTTTTAAAGATTTTATTTATTTATTTGACAGACAGAGATCACAAGTAGGCAGAGAGGCCGGCAGAGAGAGAGAGGAGGAAGCAGGCTCCCTGCTGAGCAGAGAGCCTGATGTGGGGCTCAATCCCAGGACCCTGGGACCATGACCTGAGCCGAAGGCAGAGGCTTTAACCCACTGAGCCACACAGGTGCCCCCAGTTTGATCTTAAATGGTATGTCTTAGTCCTGTTCTGTTCTGATTATCAGAACCTGATCAGAATCAGTCCTGTTCTGATTATCAGATATGAACATTATGTGACAATGTCTTATAAACAACAAAATCATTTAAATAGGTCATTTTTTATTAGAAATATTTTACAATTTAGATACGTACTTGATTAATACAAAATTAGATAGACAACATTAATTTCTAGCCTACTCATAAAGGATACACATTTTAAGACTAACTCTTCATTTAAGTACTTCCTTCCAAATTATTATACAAATTATTATATAATATAATAAAATAATAAAAAATATAATACAAATTATACAAATTATTATACAGTCTTCTGCCCCTCACCTGAGTTGTATTTTCTCAGGTAATAATTTAAAGTAGTTGTTCAATCAATTTGTTTATCGGAATCAATACAACCAATTCATTTATTGAAACAGAGACTATTACTAGTTTCGAAGAGGTTACATATCCTTTCCACCTTCAAATGTTAAGGGACCCATTCCAAATGTTATTTGTTCAGTTTTAGAATTTAATCATTTTTAAAGATTTATTCATCTATTTTAGGGAGGGTGGGGAGGAGAGAGAGAGAGAGAAAGAGAGAGAGCACACACATGAGCAGAGGGGCATAAGGACGGGGAGAGACTCTCCAGCAGACTCCTTACTCAGCACAGAACCTAATGTGGGGCTCCATCCCATGCTGAGATCATGACCTGAGCTAAAGTCTAGCGTGGGAAGCTCATCCTTTGAGCCACCCTGGTGAAAACCCTGGTTTTAGAATTTAAATGAAATTGGCTTACGGAAGCAGTTGTTTTTCATCAGAGAGTAAGAAAGAGGGAGAGAAAAGAAAACGCAAAAAAATGTGATTTACATGTGCTGCCTTGCCAAAATAATTCAAGCAAATATAACCACTTAAATATTATGACAGTTTTTATTCTAGCTCACTCTAGCAGCAGTGGGTCTGAATCTATCAGACTGCCTACTCTTGCTTTCCCTGCAAAAGGCTCAACTTGCAGTGTGTCCTAAATTTTAAGTTTACGGTCTTGGGCCCTGAAGACATGAAATTCACAAATTTACCAAAATAGCATCATTTATATTGGTATATATCATTTCATATACCTCTCTGTCCCATAAACTATATATGTTCAAAGTGAATGCTACTACTGTCCTTGAATGGAGGAGTCACAAATTTACAGTCTTATAGCTTCATTTGCAGACTTTACTGTTAGCTATCCAGTAAGTGAAGATGCCCATTTCAGTAATTCTTGAAATAAATAAACAAACAAAGAAATAAAGGAAGGAAGGAAAGGGAAGGGGAAGGGAAAAGAAAAAAAGGGAAGAAAGGAAAAGAAAAGAGAGGGAAAAGGAAAGGTTATGGTTAAAGGCTTGCTGGAAGAGTATTACCTAGAGGGCAAAGTTCTAGATACAGCGCCTTCATGAAATTGAGCCATTTTTAAAAAAAATTTTTTAATGATTTTATTTATTCATCTGACAGAGAGAAATCACAAGTAGATGGAGAGGCAGGCAGAGAGAGAGAGAGAGAGGAGGAAGCAGGCTCCCCGCTGAGCAGAGAGCCCCACCCGGGACTCGATCCCAGGACCCTGAGATCATGACCTAAGCCGAAGGCAGCAGCTTAACCCACTGAGCCACCCAGGCACCCCGAAATTGGGCCATTTAATTAGATATTTCACAGGAACGGAATGAATGCCACTGTGATGCCTGAAGGCGCTCTGAATACTGGGGATAGTTTAGTCCTGTCTTCTCCAGTCGGGGTCATGAGGCGGATTCTACTTCTGCAGGGTTTATCCACGTACAGCGAGAGGGCGTTAGCTCCGGCACAGACTCCTTGGCCGTAGCTTCAGCCTTCGTCTTCCAGGGCCAAAAAGCCAAATGCTGATTTGAGGGTCATTTGTGTAACACAGACATCATCTTTATTTTGAAAACCAACTACGTTACTATTTTGTGGTGTTGCTATATCCAAAGTTGAATGAAAAAAAATTGTCTGAACTGATTTCATGAAGCATTGAGTCCATGAAAGAAAGAAAGCAAAGAAAGTTAATATGCGTGCCCTCAGGAAGCATTTTGTTTTGTCAGGGGATGAGGCTTCTGAGAATCTTTGGGTCTAGATCATGAACAGGGCATAGGTGGGGAAACTTAAGAACGAATGACCATAAGATCAGAGAGGAAGGCAAGATTGAGGGCATGACGGCAGTACCTCGTACTGACAGAGCTCGCTGAAACGTACCTTGCACATCTACCAATCTGGAGTAAAGATAAGCAAGGAGGACCACCAACGTGTACTGTAATGAGCTCCTCACCACTGCGGCGCTTAGCAATGATTAATGATTGTTTTATAATACCAGACTTTTAAAATTATTCATATAATTTATGCCAACATTGCAGCACCCTTTAAAATAAATTTTCAGCTTTATTCTGACACTCAAGAATTCATTCTACACAGATGATTTTCAGTTTTGGCCTTGACTTTGGCCACATAGGATTCAAATACTATTCAAACAAAATGCATATTTGGTGCATTGCAGTGGGAGATTTAGTTAAACCTTCCATGCAACTCAGCAACTGCTTCCATAATATCCTGGAAGAAAGCTATTCAGTTCTGTTAGGGCTCTTCCGGTGATGAGCAATTTACTTGTGAACAAAGCAAAATTTTCTTTGTCTTGTTAGTAGACAGCTCTAATTAATCAAATTTTCTTTACCATATCATTCTGAAATCTTCCTCATGACATTTGGTTCACTACCCTTAATTCTGTCCTCTGGTGGAACAAAGTAATAGAATACCTGTTTCATAAGGTTAACCTTTAAAGATCTGCAGGCAATCCACTGCTGTTTCATTTTCAGGCTAAGCGTGATCAGGCCTTCCGCTATTTATGGTACACACAGGCCATACACGTCAGTGCCCTAGAGCTCTCCTCTAATATTTGATACCCTTCTTAAAAAATGTAGAACCCAGATTTAGAGCCTACATTCGCTCAAGAGATTTTTATTAAGAATCTCTCTTGTGTGTATGTAGAGTGGGAAGATACAGCAGTGAACAGAACAGATAAAAATCTTTCCCCTGTTGAGCTTACATTCGCATAAGGAGCGTTAACAAATAAGTAAAACCCACTGGTGTGTCAGAAAGTAAAATACGCTATGGAGGAAAGCAAAGCAGGGAAGGCAAATAAGACGTTCTGAGGGTAGGGGTGGGGTTCCATGTCATAAACCTCCCTTGAAGTACTGTTTCCAAGGATGCTGCTTCCTGTTGGGACCCTGACTGATACAGTGCTATCAGAGTAGATGTGGAAGAGGTAAGCCAGTGCACACCTGAGGACACACACACTCCAGGAGCGGCTGGTACAAAGCCATGTTGCTACACACATAGTCTGGGAGTGCAGAGTATAGAAGACATTTCATCTCCCTTAACCACTGCATTATATGCCCATCGGAGTAGTCAAAGGTTGTAGCCATACTCTGTGTTAATAACTTTGTTATAACTCTAATCTGATTCTTTTAAGGTTTTATTTAATTTTTTTTCTTTTAATATTTTAGAACCAATACAGGATTATACATGTGTATCAATTTTTGTCCTTTTCTTTTTTTTCATTAAACTTATCTTTAACAGGCACCCACTATGTCAAATGTCATGCTACTTACTGGGAATCCAGTGGTCAATAACATAAGAGTGGTTTCTACTCCTCTGGAAGTTTTAGCCTAGGGTAGGCAACAAATAATCACACAAATAAAAGTAAAATTAAAATCCCAAGTGCCGTGTAAGGAAGGTACAATGTAGTATGAGAGACCATACCTGAAGAATTCGACTGCAGTATGAATGTTCAGGAAAATCTGAGAAAAATGATGATTGAGATAAAAGTGAAAAAAGAAAGTGGGCAATTTGGTGAACTGGGAAATTAAAAACATTCTAGAAGAAGGAAAGAGTCTGTAAAGGCTCTAGAGATGAACATGAATTGTCAGTTCGAGAAACTGGAAAGAAGCCCTTAGGTTTGACACAGATCCAGAGAATAAATGTATAAGGAAAAATGAGGCTAACAAAATAAAAAATGGCTAGATCATGCAGGGCCTCATGAGCTATGGTAAATATTTTGTTATTTCCAAAGTAGTGAGTAGCCACTGAAGAGTTCTAGCAGCTGTGTGAACGCATCAAGTAAGTGTTTTGAAAATACCTGTCTGGTAACAGCATGCAGAATGAATCAGAAGGAGTTAAGAATAGACTCAAGAATACCAATTAGGGGCTACTTTAGTAACCTGGAGGAGAAATGTTGGGATTACGGAAGGAATGGAGTACCCTTCCTCTCTGAGAGATCTTGAGGTGAAATTGTCACAAAAGAGAAAGTTGGTGCCTATGACGACTGTACTCTATTTCTGGTTTGCATAATTGGCTAGATGGTAGTAGCATTCAGATTAAAAGTAGACTACTTTAAGAGACCCATGCTTTAGAAAGAAAGGTGGTGAATTTGGATATAGGAAATCTAACATTGTCCATAAAGATATCCAAGAAGAAAAGTCAAGCAGGCAGATGGGAATGTAGGTCTGGGGCTCCAAAGACAGGTCTCCATACAACCAGCCAACTATATAGCTTGTCATCATCATACTGGTTTTCTGATACATAGCTAAGAAAATTCCAAAAATCCTGATTCTATTTCTAGCTGTTTTTATTTCTGAGTCCTCTGAAATTTGGTAATGTACTTTCTATGTACTCTTCCAGTTTGGTGACTATTAAACCAGACAGTGTTAAATCCTTATCAAGACCTTAGTTTGGAAACCTTAAATCCCAAGTGGATACTGACTGTGATTCGAAACAGCATTCTTCAAGCTGTGTGTGTTCTTTGGGTTATTAGCATATATTTTACATTTCTGGCCGGCCCTGTGCCTTCTTTTCTTTCTTTTTGGTATATGTGTCTTTCCTATTTCTGCTGTGTACTTTTGGCATGATAGCCTCAAAAGATAGAAATGGGTAGCTAAAAAAGTAGAGAAAAAAAGAATAAATTTTTAAGGTATCAAAGCTTTAAGTGTTTACTTGAAAAATGACTAAGGGAAGAACATTACATAGCAACCATGTGTGTTTATTGCTTTTTGGTAAATCTAGGCTATTCCTTTTACTGATTCATTGTGTGTCTATTCTGGTACTTAGTATAAAGTTATCAGCTAGCTGTAATATCCCTGGTTATATGTAGAGTATGGCTCCATGTTTTCCACTGTCCTAGATGATGTTCCAAATCCCAATCTTTCATACACAGAGCTGAATTCTAAGGCATCTTACACATCTCTATATAACCCAGAGGTCAACTGTCTGTCTTCTTCTCCGTTAGCTCTTTTCTGTTTCTACAAGGCAAAGCTCACCAAGCATACTGCAAACTTTGCAGCTTTGCGGATCCCGGCAAGATCACGCTAATCCCCACCCCAGCATATCTCTTTCAAAAATCTGATTTTTTTAAAAAAATATCCTATGTATTTATTTGACAGACAGAGATCACAAGTAGGCAGAGAGACAGGCAGAGAGAGGAGGAAGCAGGCCCGCCACTGAGCAGAGAGCCCGATATGGACCTTTCGGGGCTCGATCCCAAGTCCCTGGGATCATGATCTGAGCCAAAGGCAGAGGCTTTAACCCACTGAGCCACCCAGGTGCCCCTCAAAATCTGATTCTGCTGTCCCTTCCCAAGTCTCTGCTTCTGGCCACACCATCACTAGACTCCTCTTTAGACACTCCCATCTCACAGGTCTCAGCTGAGACCCCCTGGTTTCTGTGCTCCTAGACCTTCCTTCCTCAGGAATTTCTATCTCTGCTTCTCAATGTTTCTTCTATAGAGCTATTTAGTGTTTTCCTAGTTTCTAGCTCTAACTTTTCACACCTCCCAGAACTCACCAACAAAGGACCTTCCAGGTACTAGGGCCCAGTCTCTGAGAACAGTGGGAGATGGTGAATCATATGGAATATTTAAAAAAAAAAAAAAACGTGAGATATTTATGACATTTTCTCATTCCTCCCACACAGAAGGAAAATCAGGCTCTTTTTCTGTGTCTCAAAGCCACCCCAGGGTAAAGAGTACTTTTGGGAGGAATGTTAAACTGGAATTACTATAGAGGGTATTCACTAAAAAATACTCTAACCTTAGACTGGAGGGGAAAGTAAGAAATCCGGGAAATTCGGAGGGGTGGAGGGGATGAATTATTTGGAGAGGTTGTAAGAAATGTAGACAATTTATACCCAGAAAGAACTGCATTATAACAACCTATGTTTTATTTGAAAAAAGTTAATGACGGGCAATCCAGTAACTAGTAAGGCAATTGATCTTCAAGTAGAGAAATAGTGTGATAAATATGCCTACTAGTTTGAATCTATACTCTACCACAACTGGCTAATGACTGAGAAAATTAAGAAGGAATCCACTTTCCTGAGATGTGTGAAAGATCCATCAGAATGACTAGCTTTATCAGTGATCCACACCAGAAATTTTGAAAATTAGTATATGGATGTTAGAAATGATTCTTTATTCATGTTGTCAGGCAAAAACAAAACAAAACAAAACACTTCACAGTTACCTCCAGGCTTGCATAAACAGCTTATAAAAATCTTCTAATCCCAGGAGACTATGCTGTTGAGAGTACCCTAACCCTAAGCCTATGGAAGACACTGGGTCATGTGTATAGGTACTTCTGGAAGTGTCTCTTATCTGATCTTACCGGAAAGTTGACAGACTCCTATAACTAGAACATTACTGCCTTTGCCTTGGTGAATCTTTCTTCTGTCCTTTATTATTATTATTATTATTTTAAAGATTTTTAATCTGGGAGAGACACAGCAAGAGAGGCAACAGAAGCAGAAGGAGTGTGAGAGGGAGAAGCAGGCTTCCTGCTGAGCAGAGAGGCCTATGAGGGGCTTGATTCCAGGACCCTGAGATCATGACCTGAGCAGAAGCCAGAAGCTTAACCCACTCAGCCACCCAGGCACCCTCTTCTGTCCTTTAAAGGACAGAAAGACAAGGACAGAAGACAAGCACAAAGTCTTTTTAAAGGACAGAAGACATCGATGTCATTGAGTTTACACAATAGGTTAGTCATTTTTTGTCCCCATTGTGTGTGTGTGTGTGTGTGTGTGTTGTGGTAAAATACGCATAACAAAATTTACCACTGGAATGATTTTTAAGTGGACAGTTCAATGATATTAAATACACTCATAATAGAGTGCAACCATCGTCACCATCCACTTCCAGAACTTTCTGTTTTTTTCAAACTTAAACTCTGTACCCATTAAATAACTCCGTATTATTCCTTTTCCCACCCAGTCCCTTTCAATCACCATTCAACTTTTTATCTCTATAATTTTAACTACTCTGAGTACCTCGTGTACGTGGAATAATACAGTATTTCTATCTTTTCAACTGGCTAATTTCACTTAACATAATGTCCTCAAGCTTTATCCATGTTATAACATATGTCATAATTTCCTTCCTTTATAAGGCTGGATATTATTCCACTGTCACTTTTTTTCCTTTTGGCCCACTTTTTTCCTCTAGGATTTATAGCTGGAGAAATTTTGGCTTGAGACTTGTTTTCATTGAAATACTCCATCTGGTAGCAAGACTTTTGGGGGAGGAGAAGAGTCCTTACTTATGTCTGTTGAACCAGACTATTGCTATTTACCAAAAGTATCTAATAATTAGGATTGATCAAATTGGCTTAAGTCAGTTAATTAGTGTTTAGTATAAAATATTATCAACATCTTTATTTATTTATGAAATCTCAGGATTATAAACCACTTTTTAGAAGAAATGTAGCCATATTCTGTGAATAGTTGTGTTACAGTCAAGTAGGAAAATTTTTAACAATAAAAAAATTCTTATTTTTTATTCATTTATTTCAAAACTACTTCCCAAATAAAATAATTTTAAGCAATTCTTTAGAGCTAGGCTTTTGATATCTAAATGGAGTCAGAGTTTGGATTCAGCCTTTTAGAAATATGACTTTTCAGCCACAAATACATAGAAAAATGATTTTTTAGTTTCAAGGTTAATTTTTTTGCAGGTGTTCTCATTGCTTAACGCAGTGGGGCACACAGGAGAAATTCTCTTACAAATGCTGTGCCTGTTCTAGGACAGGAACCTTTCATTTCTGCATTATTATTACAATTCAGAAAGAGCCCAGGGAGGAGCCAAGGTGAACAAAGAGAGGGAATTACAAGAAATCAAACAGAAAATGTTGTCCAAAGGAAGCAAACATGATAGGAATTGGAGACAAAAGAAATGATCAAGTTCAGACTGATGAAATAAATAAGTGCCCACTACAAAATCTCTACCTTGGGTCTAAGTGTTTAAAATTATAATTTTGAAGTGTAAATTATTTTTAATTGTTTTCTAGTAATGGAAAAAAAATGAATGCTTTTCTCTGCTGGGAGATAAAATAACATATATCGAGCTGATTCACTAAACATTACCATGTGCTAGGCTCTTTGAAAAAACAGTACCTTTATTTTTTAACTCCTTACTATTCAGCTCAATACTAAGCACATATGATTCGCTTATATATGCAAGTTCATTGTAATAGGAAAGCAGTAAGACTGGTGGAAAGATAAAATTGGCACTTTTAGAGGATGTACATTTCCTTAAGATGGAAACAATCTAGAAAAAAAACAGGAGGTATCACAGAACCCATCCAGATGTAGCAACAGCTTCTTAAAGTAAGAGAGTGCCCCATGGAGACTTTAGCTATGGATGATGCCGCCGGTGCAGAGTAAGGATTCCTTCAATGCAAAGACTTGCCTCTGCTTCCTAGGGTTCTGGGCCTGTTGACCCACCAGATAGAGGTAATTGGGGGAGAACAACCCAAGAACATTCCTAAAGATTTGCTGCAAAACAAAATGATGAGATGGTCAGTCTCCCAAGAGCATCCTTCAGCAGGACAAGCTTGCGTTGGAGGTCATTTCTGAAAAGTGCTACAGAGAATAGAGCCTTTACTGTATTACACATGTGGGCATCCTCAAAGGTAAAATTTAAAGAACTCAGCGTAAGCCTGAGGTATGTAAGGCTACAAAAGACAAGAGTCAAGTGTGTGTATATAATATGCTTGTAAATATTGCCACTAGGTATGCATGTTATTTATAGCTGGCCAGATCTTACAACTTTATTTTTTTAAAGATTTTATTCATTTTATTCTTTTTTTAAGGATTTTATTCATTCATTTTCATTCATATTTTTTTTTAAAGATTTTAATTCATTCATTTTATTCAATGTCAAATTCATTTATTTGACAGAGAGAGAGAGATCACAAGTAGGCAGAGAGGCAGGCAGAGAGAGGGGGAAGCAGGCTCCCTGCTGAGCAAAGAGTCTGATGTGGGGCTCAATCCCAGGACCCTGAGACCATGACACGAGCCGAAAGCAGAGGCTTAACACACTGAGCCACCCAGGCGCCTCCAGAGCTTAGAACTTTAAATGCCAGAACTAGAACCATTTTTCCTGGGCCTCAATCACCATTCTGAAACTGAATCTATCACCTCTTCCTAAATCTGTATTACCTATTAAAAACAGGTAAATTATTTACTTTGAGGTCAAACATCACACTAGACATGTTAAGATCCTGAAGAGCTCAATTTGTCACTGAAATCAGCAATATTTTAGGAATATAATGTGTGTTTTCTCTATCTTCACCCATTAACTCCCAAAGTAGCAAGTTGACATCTGAAAACCATTTTTAAAGGACTAGTCAATAAACTTCCATAATAAAAAATTACTTTAACACAGAATAAAACCTATTTAAAATGTTTTAAAAAACCCAAACTTCCTTGGGGCACTGGGGTGGCTCAGTTGGTTAAGCATCCAACTATTGGTTTTAGCTCAGGTCATGATCTGAGGTTGTTATATTCAGGCCTGTGTTGAGTTTCATGCTGGACACTGGCCTGCTTAACATTGTCTCTCTCCCTTCAACCCCCACCACTGTCTAAAAAAATAATAATAAAATAAAAACCAAAGATTTCTTGTCTTATAACAATATTTCTATCTTAGTATTTTATACCACCCCCAATGAGAGGACAGGGAATATAAAATTTATGGGTATTCTTAAAATATCTGAGCTTGTAAACATTAATTCATACTTAGCTATTCTTAATGAAGATGGAAGCAAAAAAAAACATTAAGATTTGTGCTTTTGGTAAAAACAAGGCACTTTAGAGCCCCGATGATACTTTAATGTTTATCCTTTCCCCTAATTCCATTAGCACAATACCCCCTCCTTCTAAGTAGATCTTTATGATTGTTTTAAAGTTACAATACCAATATTCAAATACAAGAAACCAAAGATCTCATGTATGGCTTTAACATATCTGTGAATTTATGCAATGGTTAACTTGTCAGTTATTTGGCTTTAATACCTCAATCGTGCATTATATATTATACACGTTTTTTCATCAAAAAGTTTTGGTGCTTATAACTTTGGTTGTCTGGTCATCTCATTCTGCTCTAACTTGCAGCATAAATTCTGGGTGAGTCATATAAATTCTTTGAGTCTTAACCTATCTGTCAACCTCCTTTTAATATATGCAAGTATCTGAATGCATGCATATATTTAAGGGGAGAGGATTCGCAGCTGCCAATAGCTTCTTAAAGGAGCATACAATACAAAAGGGGAACAATTTTAAAAATCACTGATGTAGGTATTTTTTTAAAAAGATTTTATTTATTTATTTGACAGAGAGAGAGATCACATGCAGGCAGAAAGGCAGGCAGAGAGAGAAGGGGAAGCAGGCTCCCCGCTGAGCAGACAGCTTGATGTGGGGCTCCATCCCAGGACCATGGGATCACAACTTGAGCCAAAGGCAGAAGCTTAACCCACTGAGCCACCCAGGCACCCCTGATGTAGGTATTTTTAAAGGCCTTGTAATAAATGCTGTTTATTGGTGCCTGTCTAGATTCCCTTTACAGGCTGGTCCATTCACCTGTGAGATGTTGTCAGTGTCAAGAGAACTCAAGATGCCTTCCTGCCTCAGGGAAAGTCCTCAGGGAAATGGGCGCCACCTTGCCTAGATGGCTGTCTAAACCACCACCCCAAATCCCTGACACAAGGCAGGAGAGACTTCAAGCAATGACTGACTGGCATGTGGTCGAGAGGCAAATCTTGGGGTAGGATCACTTCTCTGGTGCCATTTGAGCAAGTCTTATCTTCCTTCCCTCTTTCTTCTCTTCAAAGTATTCCCGAAGAATCACTTGAATAAAAATCCCTGCCTTAGGCTCTGCTTCCAGGGAAATAGAGTAAGACAAGCATTTTTGAGCTCTGGGAAATGGTTTTAGGATACAGACTCAAAGGATGGGCTGCAGACTCAAAGACATCAAAGGATGGGTTTCTATAGTTTCCTCATTCATTCTGGATTATTCTGCAGCTAGACAGTTAAGTGAGATACTTAAGATAATTACGTGAGGATACTATCACACTGATAGTAGGTAGAGTCTGATGGTCCCTAGCATGACGCTGTGGAATAATTGCTAAGACATTACTTAGCAATGGTTCACCATGGCGCAGTGGGATGGGATAGAGCTGAAAAGGGATCTGTCACCTGGTTCAGTGATCAGTGGGTTGAGCAATGTGGGGAGATAACTATAAGGACTGACACTGGGTTGCTCTCACTAAGTGCGAGCAATGCTTAAGAGATAACAAAACATATCTATTCATCAACCATATACAACAAAGAATGAGGATCAGTGGGCCTCCTTGGCACCACTGAAAGAGACTCTTATCATCCACATCCACACGCTGATGACATAGCTGAGAACCTAATTGTAAAAGTAGTAGAAATTCAGAGAAGATTGAACTCTCAACCCTGGCAAGTGTTTTAGATCTAAGTCAGTGTGCCCAGATAGGAGTGTGACTGTCAGCCATGGGAAGAGGGTATTTGGGTAGATGTACATGAGAACCTTTGAGAAAGATGAACTCCTGGATCCCCTTAAATGTTCTGAATCTGCAGAATTGGCTTATTCTTTGTATTTGAAAATAAAAGTCCACTTGCTTGAAGCCCATGCAGAAACTTCAAAGGAGGTGGATGCCTTATAGAACCCCCAATCTTCTGACAATCTGCCCTGTGTTTTATATTGGCCACCAGAAAATAAAATCTCAGCATCTCTTAAGCAGGCAAGTGGTAGCTAAGTTTAAGAGAGCAGAGAAATTGGGGCGCCTGGATGGCTCAGTGGGTTCAGCCTCTGTCTTCAGCTCAGGTTGTGATCTCGGGGTCCTGGAATGGAGCCCTGCATCGGGACCTCTGCTCAGCGGGGAGCCTGCTTCCCTCCCACCTCTGCCTGCCTCTCTGCCTATTTGTGATCTCTGCCAAGTCACTGGATAAAATCTTAAAAAAAAAAAAAAAAAAAAAAGAGAGAGAGAGAGAGAGAGCGGAGAGACTATGCGCTCAAAGTGCTACAGCTCCTAGACGACACATACTAAACCCAACCAGGAAATGATGCCTGAGAATCGATCCTGATGTTGAATCATGAGGGTAGGATGATCAACTGGCTAGGGCAGTTTAATGACATGGGAGCACTCTCCTGTGATAAGGATTTAAGCCCTTTGCAATAGAAGTAAGTGATGATTATACTACATTTCTGGAATGACATGCAGGAAATATTTTGGAGATGTTGGAGCCCGGTTGGCCATCTGTAGAGGAAGGGATCCAAAGGCTTAGAGAAGTGGGAATGATTGAAGGGTTTTTTGTTGTTGTTGTTTTTAAACGGAAAAGCCATTAACTGAACATATCCTTTGGGAGGGCCCACATCAGAAGCAGGAACAGAAGCAGTTTGCATATGAATACATCACGTAGTCTTGTCTCAGGGCTATGTTAATTCTCTCACTCCTCTTCTAATGTAGTTTGAAGGGACCTTAATCATCTGGTCACTCTGCTAAATTTCTCATTAGTCTACTATATTGATGATATGTTAATTAGATCTGATAAACATGAGGCAAGCATGTTACGATTCATATGCCCCAAAGGGTGGGAGATTCAGGGGCCTCCTGCATTTGCAAAATTTTTAGGGGTCTCTCATCTTCTCACTCAGGATAAAGCAAAGGAATGGCTTCTTGAATGTGCAACTGAGTTGCCAGCTTCGGAATCATACCATGTCAGCAAGACTTACCGTCCTCAGAATGCATTTTCTGTCTTGAATCAACGGCAGTCATACTCTCAGTTTCAAAGGGGAACACTTCTTTATTGATATTATAAAAATCTAATAGGAACACAAAGCCATCTATGAAAAACCCACCGCAAATATCATTCTCAATGGAGAAAAACTGAAAGCTTTTCCGCTAAGGAACAGAAAGAAATAAAGGAAATCTTTATAGATGAGGGCAATAGTAAGCAGTAAAGGAGAATAAGTCAGAGTTACATCAAACCATATACCTAAAGGATCCAACCTCATCAGTAGGGGATGCCCCATGGAGACCACGAGGCTGGAATTCTGATTCAGAGGCCTGGTGGTGCATCCTTCCCTCAGGTGACTCTTCCATCTGACCACCCCATAAGGGCCATATTTATAGGGCAAGTGATGGGGTCTGAAGTTAAAACATTTGCTTGCCTATATGCAGTTTGTAGGTAGCTGCATTCTTGTGTCTTTACATCTTCAAGGAGCTCAGGCTAGGTATGTTTGCCTCCCCCCAATCCCCCTACCACCCGTCCCCAGATTCCATTCTAGGGGCCAACCCAGGCTGGAGCCAGAGGGGATGCAAAGCAAAATTTATAGATCTAGGCCTCCAGACCTGAAGGGCAAATTCTGACTTGGAGGCCAGCTTATAGCAACCAATCAAGCTCCCATGATCCCTTTTGTAGCACAAGTCTCGCAAACAACGTTCTTTAGCTTGCCTGCATACCTGAACTTTGGGGTGGTCAGTTATGCAAGATACATCACAGAAGCCTCCAACCATACAATACAGTGTTATTTTCCTCTCCCCTATTCTGCTTCTTACACTCATCTTTTATCTGAGCTCACTCTGTGAGTAAAACACTTGAACAGAAATCCCTGTCTCAGGCTCTGCTCTCAGGACTATGAACCTACCTACACAGTCGTTATGTAGTTCCAGCACAGTAGGAATCTATGATTCTACCAGGTGGAGGGAACATGGAGTTCAGATTAGGTTACGGATAGCAGAAGGGCAGGGAAGGCCAAGGGAAGCATGGGCAACAATTTCTTGAGATCAGTGCTGTTTGCCAGATATCTTTACCAGGGTCTTGTACAGTGGCCTTTTGAAGAAAATGGCTAGAGTGTAATGAGAAGCTGCAGAATTGCTTTAAAATTAAATCCTATTGATTGAACAGCTTCCGTATGCCAGAGATACAGAGGAAGAGTGGATGAGTGACAATTGGTGGCTACAGTCTAGATCAATGCACTTCAAGTTTTAATGAGTGAATAAGTCACTTGGGGGTTTTTAAAAAAAATGCAGATTTTCATTTTGCATTTCTCAGAAGTTCCTGGCTGACACCTTTATTGCTGATATGCAGACCATAGTTTCAGCAGTAAGACTCTCCACTGCAGTGGTGCTGTATAATAAAATTATAAGACCTTGGACACCTGGGTGGCTCAGTTGGTTAAGTGTCTGCCTTCAGCTCAGATCATGATCTCAGGGTCCTGTGATCAAGCTCCACATCAGGCTGAGCCTCCTCCTTCTTCTTCCCCTGGCTCATATGCACTCTCTAATAAATAAATACTTTAAAATAAATAAATAAATAAAACTTATGTGCAATTTCCTTTTTTTTCTAGCAGCCACATTAAGAAATAGATGAATTTTATATTTTAATTGACTCAAGATATATAAAATATTAACATTTCACCAAACAACATGAAAACTATTAATAGAATATTTTACATATTTTTATACTAAGTCTTCATTCTTCAGTTTGTGCTTTATGCTTATAGAACATCTTAGTTCAGATGCTAAATTTTCATTGGAAATAAGTATATATTTGCATTCCATATCATCTTCAAAAGTAGATTCATATAACTCAAGTTACTCAAAACATACTTAAAAGTTTCCTAATAACTGAATCAAGCATAAGCTTTTAAATGTAGTTTATTAAAGGGGAATACAATTTAAAAGTTTCCCAATAACGGAATCAAGTATGAGTTTTTAAATGTAGTTTAATTAAAAGGGAATACAACTTAAAATTCTGTTCCTCAGTCACACTAACCACATTTCAAATGCTTAACAGCCTCCATATTAAGCTGAGTAACTAATTCATGCAAGATAGACAAGAAGGATGCTGAATGGAACATGAGGGGCTCGATCCCAGGACTCTGGGATCATGACCTGAGCCAAAGGCAGAGGCTTTAACCTACTGAGCCACCCAGGCACCCCTATGGTACATTTTTCCCCCCTCCTTGGAGGAATGAGGATTTTTCAGGGGGTAAATGACAAGAGTCTGAGTGAATAATGAGAAAAGTCCTTGTATTTTTCTGACCATTTGTGGCTACAATTATTTTGACTTATTTTGATAGTGCAGAGGCACCAGTATCTGGTTTTCTTCTGCAACACTGTGGACCCAAGGACTTGCTATTATTGTTTTTACTTAACAAAATACTAGATGTCAAACATTTCAATGATTAAAAGAAACTTGGCTCTCAGGGAAGAGGTGCCACATGTGCTGGGACCTGCATAATTCTCCATCTGTCTTTTTAGAGGTAGGTATATTTCGATTCTAGACTCTGGCTATGGAGATAAATTGGCTTGTATTTGGGAGGGGTACCTCTTTGTGCCCACTACTAACAGTTTTGTGTGACATTATTGTGATACTTTGCCTAATTCTGTGACACCTAATTTGGTTTCCTATCAAAGGAGCCATTCGTTCCACAGACCCCCAGTATGGGCTTCATACCCTAGAAAAGATCTATCTTCCTCTCTTCCTGCCTCTTTCCCTACTTCTTGGTGGGGACACAGTCGGAACCAGCTCTCTTATCTCACTCTCTTCAACTCAGACTCTTAGCGTGAGCTGGGTCTAATTTTCTGCCTTTCCTTCTGAATTGCTGACCCAACATGGTGGCCACCTACTGAGCTGGTGAAGCTTTGCTGCCCCCTTCTGGTTTCAAGCCACAATAAATACTTGCTTAATGAATTCTGGAATTCTATTTTAATTATATGCTTTTCCAACTGCTAGTATGTAATCAAAAGCTGCATAAAAATTTTTTTAAAGTTAAATAGTATTTGTTGAGCTGCTTCTGTGTGTCAGAGATGTTAGCAATGGAGATACAGCAGTGAATAAAATAGACAAAAATCTAGGCCTTCATTGAATCGTCGGGGAGACTGACAAGAAATACATAAACACAGTATATGGTAAATCAGGAGTTTTACAAAAATAAATAAAGCTGAGAAGGGAGATAGGGAGTGAGTGAGACATTTAAATTTTAGATAAGGCCAACGAGGTTCTCCTTGAGACCAAAGGGACATGAGGGAAGCAGTGAAGAACAAAAAATCAGTGGGGCGGAAAGCTGTTTGGTTTGTTTGAATAACATTAATAATATTAAGAAGACTGTGTGGCTGGAGCATTAGGGCAGAGTGAATGGTGGAGAGTAGGAGGACACAGTTCAGAGAGCTAAGGAGGGATTACAAAGGGCCTTGCAGTGAACTACATATTTACATAAGTGACTCCAATTATGTATGTATATATTCAGGGTCATGTGTGTAATATATAATTATATAATAGATATAATATATATACACATTATTATATATATAATATATATTATATTATTATATTAGATGTATATATGTATTATATAACTATACATATATACATATGTATATATACATATATATGTGTATATATTATGCATTATATAATTATATAATATATATTATATAATATATACAGTAGTGTGTATAATATATATAATACATATTATACATTATGTACTATATTATATTTTTAATATTTTTATATATATATGATACTCTTCGGAATCAGACATGACATACTTAAATAGATCGCTAATATTATAATATATAATATATATATTGTATAATATAAATTATATATATATTTATATAATATATATTATATAATATAAATTATATATTATATATTTATAATATAAATTATAAATATAATTTATATTATATTTATATATATAATTTATATATATATTATATTTATATATATAAATTATATATATAAATTATATATATAATATAAATTATAAATATATATATTATATAATTTATATTATATAATATATATAGTAGTGTGTATAATATATATAATGTATATTATACATTATGTATTATATTATATTTTTAATATTTTATATATATATATATATATATGATACACACTCTTCGGAATCAGACATGACATACTTAAATAGATCGCTTTGAGGATTATCTAATGAAGAGACTGCAGGGGTGGCAAGGGACAGGGAGGCAGGGAATAACAACTACTTGGACCAGCACAGTAGAATGAAGATAATGTGATGTGGTAAAATTCTGAGTATATGCTAAAGGTAGAGAATTTGCGGATGGATCTAATTATGGGTGTGAGTGAGAAGGCTCAATGATGATCCGATTGCTG
Source organism: Mustela putorius furo (assembly GCF_011764305.1). Taxonomy (NCBI): domain Eukaryota; kingdom Metazoa; phylum Chordata; class Mammalia; order Carnivora; family Mustelidae; genus Mustela; species Mustela putorius. Next base: position 6,255,019 of record NW_025421294.1, read on the forward strand.
AGCAAACAAATGGGTGCAGTCGCCATTTACTGAGATGGAGAGATCTGGGGAAGGGCAGGTTGGAGGGACACAGGTAGAGAAGAAAACAAAAGTAGTTATTTGGGGGTATTCTATTTGAGATGCCTATTGGGACATATACCTAATTGGAGATCAGAATAAATATCTACGGTAGTGATATAATCTTGGAAGAGATAGCCTATAGATAGACAGTATTTAGAGCTAGAATTCTGGATGAGATCAAATTAAGAGCACTGATTCAATGTGGCAGAATTCGGTTAAAACCAAATTACCACTTGCAATGTGAACATGGTTCTGACTGCAGTGGTGCAGGTTCATTTTGGATTTAAGTGCCCATTTTGCTATGGGGTGTATGAGTTTACTCTCCTGTTATTTTTCTTTATATGAACTTTTATGAAACCAGAGTTCACATAACTCATTTTGTCTGGTCTTCACATGGCAAAACTCTAATGTTTATAAATTGTACCTCTGACTTTATTCCTTTAGTTCACTATAGTTCAAGTATTGGCCAGCTGTTCTAGGACTGTGAACACAGGTGCAAATGATGGCAGGGTTACACAATGCCTGCCATGCTTTGCCCATTCCCACGTCTTCTCCTTCAACTAGAAAATTTGTGCATATCCTCAAAGACTCAGTTTGAATGTCAGGCCCTTTGGAAGTCCTTGATGTGACTGGCCAGTGTCTAGTGTTCCCTTTATTGTGTTTTCATCATGCCTTTTTTTACCTCTCTTACACCCCTTGTCAGATACATTGAGAGAAATTTTAAAAGCTTTGAACAAATGCAGAATTAGACTGTGTTCTTGAGGGGGAAGAAATACTCCATTTCTCTCCCAATCCTAATCTCCCATTACAGTTTTATGCAATCTGTCAAACTTTTTTATAAATTTACAATTGGATTCTAAAATCTACGTGGAAATGCAAAGATACTAGAGTAGCCCCAGCAACCTTGAAAAAGATGAACAAATTTGAAAATGAGTACTGCCTGACTTCAAGACATACTACAAAGTTTCAATAAGCAAGCTAGTGTGATATTGCCACAAAGAGGAACTGTTCAATAACGCAGAACAGGGATTCCAGAATAGGTCCACACTAAAATGAGTAACTACTTTTCAGTGGCGCAAAGGCAATTCAGTGGAGCAAAGATTTTCAGCAATTGTTACTAGAAGAATTGGAAAGTCATATGAAAGAAATGAACTTTTTTACTTTGCAGAATACCAATGTACAGCCTGAAACTCATGAAACAGACAAAAAATTTTGTGACCTTGGGTTAGTGCAAAGCTTTCTCATATACACCACCAAAAGTATGATCAATATGAGAATATAGATAGAATTTTATCAAAAGTTAAGAACTTCCACTCTTCAAAGGCATTTTTAAGAGTGAAAATACAAGCCACTGGGAGAAAATATTTTAAGTTTTGTACCTGAAACATATACCCACTGTAAGTAACTTAGTAATAATAAAAACATGTAGCAAAAAATGGACAAGCTATTTGAACAGATGTTTTGGCCAAAAAGACATACAAATGTCAAGCAAATGAAAAGATGTTCAATGTTATTCATTATGGGAGAAATAAAATCCCAACTACAACCAGATAGCACTAGTGTTGTATTACTTCTTAATGAGAGAGCACCAAATAACAATAAGCATAAAAGCCAGAGCACCGTTTAGAACTTATTAAGGCATGCAGTATAGCAAATGAATACTAAAGGATAAAGATTAAGATGGGCCACTCAAAAAGAAAAATTTAGTAATGGTGAGTTATTTTAATATTATAGGGCATTAATGACATTATCTAACTGCTGTTAATAGAAGTCTTTTTTTTTTTTTAAGATTTTATTTATTCATTTGACACAGAGAGAGAGACAGTGAGAGAGGGACACAAGCAGGGGGAGTGGGAGAAGGAGAAGCAGGATTCCCACTGAGCAAGGAGCCTGATGTAGGGCTTGATCCCAGGACCCTGGGATCATGATCTGAGCAGAAGGCAGATACTTAACCAACTGAGCCACCCAGGCATCCCTGATGAAGTCTTTAACAGGCCAATACGCATTCTTCATATTGCATCATTAAAAGATGGGTTGGAAGAATTTGCCTTTTTGTGGGATGATGTATCTGTTAGCAATTTTGCAAACTGGACATAAAATTATATTCAAAGAGGCACTTGGAGATGTTTTCCTCAATCATGTAGTTCAAGAAATTCTTTAGAATTCTTCTTTAGAAATTCATGATTATTTAGTATAGTAATAAGAGGCTAAGCAATCAACACAAAATCAACTTGAGATAACAGGACACCAAATAATGCTTAACCATTAAGGAATTTTAAGGCCTTTCTTCTCAGCACTACCATTAATAATTGACTATCTGATCTCATTGCTGAACACATCAAAGAAATGAACGTACCGTTGGCCTTCACAGCCCTTGGGTTTGGCGTAGTCTGTCATCATCTCTGAAGGCGGTCATCAATTTTCTTAGTGTTTTCCTCTCTATTGTTTTATTGTTACTTTCATTAATAGCAGCAAGATACCTTTCGTGGTTTTGATTTAAAGATAATACCTTCGCTATGAGTTGAAGCGGTTTTTTTTTTAAAGATTTTATTTATTTATTTAACACAGAGAGAGAGAGACAGAGACAGAGACAGAAAGAGAGAGAGATCACAAGTAGGCAGAAAGGCAGGCAGAGATAGAAGGTGAAGCAGGCTCCCTGCTGAGCAGAGAGCCTGATGTGGGGCTTGATCCCAGGACCCTGAGATCTTGATCTGAGCTGAAGGCAGAGACTTAACCCACCGAGCCACCCAGGCACCCCAAGTTAAAGCATTTTTTAAAGTACTCATATGTTGCTACCTTCAGTCTTTATTAAATATATTTGCATATTAAAAGACATACAATGTTTAAAAATATCCTGGAATTTTAGCATGGCATTAATATCTAATATGCTCTTCCAGAAATACATCAGATGTACTAATCTTGGACTGGAAAAATAGAATACACTTGCCTATGTGGAGAAAAATGAAGCCTAAATTTTACTTTGGGAGAGTATTCTGGAAACTTGGATGTAGACAGATTCTTTCTGTGGAACATTACTTCCAACACTCCAGGCTTTGGGTGCATTTAAGGATTTGAAGGATCTCAATGTGGACCTCTCTCAGGGCACAATAAGAGAACACTGAGGAGGCAGCTAAGGTCCAACACCAGGTGTTTTCATGAGCAGACTCTGCCAAGGTAATCCTGGGGCATTGTGAACAAGTCCACTGAAAGGGTTCTGGAGCACTGCTGTTGCCAGCACAGCACAGTTCTATGGTGAACTCCAGTATAAGTGTGGGACATGGCCTAGACGAGGCCAATCATAACCCTATGTGACCTTTGCTAAAGTGATTGGACCAAGAGATGGCATGTGACCTGACCAAGCACACTCTGGTCCATTCCTACATATTTGATTGGAGCTGGAGGGAAGAAAACCCTTTTTCCTCTTAGGTTAGCAAGTAGACTGTGGCCCTGTTGCCACAGCATGGAGAAAGCCTTCTTGCACAAAGAAGAGCATAGATCAGAGAGGAGGGAGAGAGAACAGATTGTGCTTGGGCCTCTGGTTCCAGTCTCCAACCACATCAGAGTTTCTCCGGTCTTGCATCTCTTTTTTCACATTTTAGAGGTATGATAAGGTTAATATCATTTGTTAATAATCTAAATGAGAATGTAAATGTGATTAACACCTAATTATGTGGAGGAAAGAAAAATCAAAATGTACAGTGATAACATTGGATATTACTTAATTCCCAATACACAATCAGTAAGAAATAAAAATTTGACAAAGAGATATGATGGTTTTAAACAATCAACTTAAAAGGAGTGAAACTGGGCCAAGCAGCAAAAAATAATAAAGTTTCTATTATGTAAAATCCTATTACAACATTTTTTTATGTTACTTTTGGAGAGAAAATGACCCAGTAATACTCCATCGACTTTGGACGCTGTTTATGATTTGTGTGGTACTTGAAAATTTGTCTCACCATGGGAATCTTAGCTAATAAGACGGTGAAGAAGGATATTGAGATGTTTGTTAAAAGGAAAATAACATTTGGGTTATGTTTCAGATGAAGAATCATTTAGGATGCCTCAAAAAATTGAGTTTTTAAGTATTTCAAAATTCAAGAATTTTAGCAAATCACATAATTTTGTCTTGGCATTTCACTGATGACCATCCTTCATAATGTGTGTGTTTAATATGATAGTCCAGCCTCTTTTTGTCAGTCATGAAAAACACCTCGGTCTTAAGTACCTACTTTCCAGGAATCTTTTCGACTTCTCCCTCCTTATTTGTACCTACACATATATATTTAAGGAGCAAAAAGTAATATAACCAAAACCTTAGCAAAATACAATTAAGAAGCCCAATTTTAAGTTTGTAGAAGTTTCTAAGAGGAGATGTTAGAGCTCATCTGGTTCAATGACGATATTTTATTGGTAAGGGATAGAAATCAAGGAGATTAATTTGAAGCCCAATGTTGTGTTTGCTACTAAGAAAAACAATGCTCCCCAACTAAATAAAAATGATTTTTAGGTAATATATTGTTTTTCTGTTTCTTTTTTTTCTTTCTAATATTTATTTATTTATTTGATAGAGATCACAAGGAGGCAGAGAGGCAGGCAAAGAGAGAGGAGGACCCTTGGACCCTGACCTGAGCTGAAGGCAGAGGCTTTAACCCACTGAGCCACCCAGGCACCACTGTCTTGCTGTTTGTATGCCTGAGGTTTTACTGGCTTTTTATACTCAAACTTCTTTGGCCCTATTTATTGAGTGATAGGGTTTAGTGCACGAATTCTCAAAGCATATATCTTGGACCAACAGTATCAATAGCATCTGAACACTTACTAGAAATACAAATTCTTGAGCCCATCCCTGATCTGGTGAATCAAACTCTGATAGGAGGATCAGGCAATCAGTGTGTTAACAAGCCCTTAGGTTACATGGATGTACTAGGCTTGTGAAATACCACTTGGTCCGAATGTCAGTAAACTGAAGTCTTTGAGTTGAGTTTCTTTAACTAATGGGTGACAATTGGCAGCTCACCAACCTTAAAGCAAATCTACTATACTTTTCCCTTTCTTAAAATCCTCTAAGACTTCCCCCCACAGGCTACATAACACAGACAATTTAACCCTTTTAGCCCATTGTGAAGTGATCCCCTCCAAGGCCTTTCAGCTTCTCCCTTAACTTTTGGTGCCAACAACACCAATATCTCTGTTCCATTACTCATATTACTCCCTTGCCAGGAATGCTTTTTCTTACCCCTTCACCTGACTCACTTTTGTTATGCATCAGACTAATGGCCCAGGACTTTTAGGAAGTCTTTGGCTTCCTCCCAAAAGAGGTTCTATATCTCCTCTATTGTTTTCGTAATATTCTACATCCATGACATCATTGACAGATGAAAACACGTAGTTATTCAGTACTTAGAGGAAGATGAAAGAGCGTTCCAGGACAAAAGAACAGCTTTTACAAAGGTCCTGTGCTGGGAGAGCATGGCACAAACAACAAAATGACAGAGGTGGTGGAATGCAGAGGATGAGAGGAAACAGTGTTATAAATGGAGGCTGGAGAGATGGGCAAGGGCCAAATCATGTCGCACTGTAGTTAATAAAAGGGAGATTCATTTGCATTTTAAGACCAATAGGACAATGTGGTTATACTTTGGGAAAAGTGAATGTAGTTAAGATTTACATTTTAAGAGAACCACTTTGACCTTCTGTTTGAGGGTATTAAGAGCAGATGTTAAGTGACTGATTGGGTAACCACTTCAGTAACTGAAGGAAGAGACAATGGTAGCTAAGACTTCTCATGTTTTTATAGTGAAAATAAAGAGAAGGGAAGGGACTCATCAGATTTCTGGGATCTGGTGATGGCTGGAGGGGTGAGGCAGAGTTAGAAGTCAAGAATGACCCTAAGGCTATTGGTTTGTATGACTTGTTCATTCCATCATTTACTTGGACAATACTGGAAGACCACTAGGTTTTGGGGAATTTGCCACGGATTTGAGGCAATGTCATAATCAAACTCAGAGGCAGGTCAAAGGTGAATATAAAAATTTGGGGTTAACCGCTCAAAGGTGGTCTTTAATATAAAAGGTTTTATTTGATCAGTGGGGATAGAGGCCAGATTGTCATGGGTTGAATAATGAGTGGTTGCCAGAGAGAAGATGAGTAAGGTGTTGGGCAAAATGGGTGAAGGGGAGAGAGAAATATAGGACTCCAGTTATGGAATGAATAAGTCACAGGAATAAAAAGCAGAGCATAAGAATACAGCCAATGGTATTGCAAAAGAGATGTAATGGGACAGATGGTGTCTATACTTGTGAACATTACATAATGTATAAACTTGTCTTCACTAAATTGTACACCTAAACTAATGTAACATTGTATGTAAATTTTTTTAACAGGTGGAAAGTAAGGAGACAGAATTGGAACATTTTATTAAGTGTATTGAGAAGTGAAAATGTGAAAAGAGAATGATAGGATTGCCACTGAAATGGGGAGTGTAGACAAATTTGGGTTTAAATAGAAAGAAGTTGGGGGAGTTTCCATCTACAAGTTTATATTCTGTCAGGAAAGTTACAGTTGATCATATACACAGTGTGAAGGGTTTGTAAACCCTCATTCTGTTGATTAGCATTTTAGGGATCACATCAGGGCTTTGAAATCAGACATTATATTATTAAGAGATGCCAGGTATGCAGAGTGAGGCATTGTGAGGTACATGGGATTTGACTTCACTGGTTTTGAGTTCAAGTCTTCTCTCTACAATTATGGACACATGGAAGGTTAACTCTAGTCTCATAAGATAGTTGTAAGGGGTCATTGTAAATGAGAAAACTCAGAACCAATGTTAATTACTTTAGCACAACAGTGTCTATGGCCATGGAATTTTACAGCCTGAAGTTTCTTTGTGGATCCTTATTCTAACAACAACTCCAGTGAAGGTCATGAAGAAACAGAGGCCCAGAGCAGCAGGGTTAGGATGGGATGTAAGTATCCCATTCTTTATGTACTTTCCATTATTTCATATTGTTCAATAGCCTTTGGAAGAATTGATTTGGGTGGTTACCTTGTTTTGGCTTGCTTAACTTTTTATGTCTATCTTATCTATTTCTGAAAGAAAATTTAATGCAATTTATAAAAAAAATATGCCTTTTTTTTGTATTCTGGGTAGGTGTAGTTTTGAAGTCAGTATCTAATAATTCAGTAGTAGCAATATTGGCTATATTGTTTACACCTGCCATCTTTATACTACCCAATAAGGGAACACTATGGTTTAAATAATCTGAGCAAACTTAACAGGTATCTCAGTCCCTGTGTATTCTGAAAGCATGGCTCATTCTTTATGAGCAGTCAATGTCCTACTACTTAATACTGCCTTTAAGAATAAGTACCTAGGGGAGCCTGGGTGGCTCAGTGGGTTAAAGCCTCTGCTTTCAGCTCAGGTCATGATCCCTGGGTCTTGGGATCGAGCCCCGCATCAGGTTCTCTGCTCAACGGGGAGTCTGCTTCCTTCTCTCTCTCTCTCTCTCTCTCTCTCTCTCTGCCTATTTGTGATCTCTGTCAAATAAATTAAAAAAAAAAAAAAGAATACGGTACATAGCCGGCAAGATGGCGGAGGTGTAGGGGACCCTATTTCAACTGGTTCCCTGAATTGAGCTGTGTATTTGCCGACCACTCTGAACAACCATGAAATCAGCTTGATATGTAAGAAGATATATTGGGATCTATACCAACTGTATATCTCCGGTGGCTGGTTTTGAGGTATGAAGTAGGAAGCTGAGACTCTGTGAACAGATATCAATGGAAGGGGTAGGGAGCTGCCATGAGTGCTGGTGCCAGAAAGATGAAATAGCACAGGAGCACAAAAGAGTCCCACTCTGGAGCCTAGGCACAGACTCGCAGACTGGTAGCCACGGGAAGAGGACTATAGGGCAGCCCCCCACACTGAAACCTGGAGCTGCAGGAGTGTGTATGTGAACTGGGGGTGGCTGGTGGTTTTAGAAGCACAAAGGGCAGAGATGTGCCTGGACCTGGAAGCGAGGGCTGGGAGTGCTGATGTGGGATGCACAACCCAGGTCGCTGTGGTTTTTAGCAGTACAGATAAGAACAGAGTCAGTGTGATCTGGAGGGCTTTCTGGAGAACAGACTGCAATCTCCCTGTTCTGAGACAGAAATTTGGACACAGTCACTTCTGCTCTGACTCTTGGAAGGGACACAGAAACTTGCCAGGGAAAGCTGCCAGAGAACAAAAGCTCCTCCCCTCAACTGGTTTTCACTGAACCCATTCCCCACCACAGGGGGCAAGGCAATTCTGCCCAAACAGGGTTGCCTGAGTAACAGCGGGGCAGGCCCCTCCCCACAGAAGACAGGCTGAAAGAACAAGAGGCCAAGAGCCCTAAGGTCCCTATGAAATGGTTGCATTTTGCTTGGATTGTGGTCAATAGTTTGGACTCTGTACATTCCCTCAACCATCTCTCACCAGAATGACTAGGAGGAGGAACCCACAACAGAGGAATAATTCAGAGACTGTGACCTCTGCCACAGAACTAATGGATATGGACATAAGCAAGATGTCAGAAAGAGACTGCAGGGTAACAGTTAGGCAGACAATAGCTAGGATGGAGAAAACCATTAATGGCAACATAGATTCTCTAAGGGCAGAAGGGGCAGAAGTGAGAGCTGACCTGGCAAAACTTAAAAATGCTATCAATGAGATCCAATCTAATCTAGATACTCTAACTGCTAGGGTAAATGAAGCAGAAGATCAAATTGGTGATCTAGAAGACAAACTGATCAAAAGAAGGATCAGAGGGAAGCCTGAAACAAACAGCTTAGAATATATGAAAACAAAATTAGAGAAAAAATGATGCCATGGAAAGTTCCAATGTCACAATTATTGGGATCCCTGGGGCGGGGGGTGGGAGGGGGGGAGAGGATGGACCAGAAGATATAGTTGAGGAAATCTGAGCTGAGAATTTCCCTCATCTGGAGAATAAAACAAGTGTTCCTGTCCTAGAGACAGAAAGGACACCCCTCTCTCCCAAGATCAAGGAGGGCAGACTCATCCCTCACCATGTGATAGTGAAACTTGCAAAATTAAAACCAGAGAAAACATCTTAAAGGCAGCTATGGGGAAGAGATTCCTTACATACAGAGGGAGGAACATCAGAATAACATCAGACTTGTCCACAGAAACCTGGCAAGCCAGAAAGGACTAGCAAGACATATTCAGGGCACTAAATGAGAAGAACATGCAGCCAAGAATAGTTAATTTGGCAAGGCTGGCATTTAGACTGGATGGAGAGATAAAGAGCTTCAAAGACTAGTAAAGACTGAAATAATATGTGGCCATAAAGCCAGCCCTGCAAGAAATATTAAGAGGGTTCTTCAAAAGAAGAAAGACCCCAAGAGTGATATAGAACAGAAATTTTACAGAGACAATCTATAGAAACAAGGACCTCACAGGCAACATGATAGCAATAAAATCATATCTTTCAATAATCACTCTCAATGTGAATGACCTAAATGCACCCATAAAATGGTACAGGGTTGCAGCATCCTTTCCTGATTAAAACTCTTCAGAGTATAGGGATAGAGGGAACATTCCTCACCTTCATAAATTCTATCTATGAAAAACCCACAGCGAATATCATTCTCCTTGGGGAAAAGCTGACAGCCTTACCTTTGATACCAGGAACACGTCAAGAGTGGGCACTCTCACCACTGTTCAACATAGTACTATAAGTCCCAGCAACAGCAATCAGACAGCAGAAAGAAATAAAATGTATCCAAATTGGCAAAGAAGAAGCCAAACTCTCTCTATTGCAGATGACATGATACTTTATGTGAAAAACCCAAAAGACTCCACTCCTAAATCACTAGAACTCATACAGCATTCAGTAGTGTGGCAGGATACAAAATCAATGCACAGAAATCAGTTGCTTTCTTATACACTAACAATGAAATTGTAGGAAGGGAAATGAGAGAAATAATTCTATTTACAATAGCACCAAAAACCATAAAATACCTTAGAATAAACCCAACCAAAGAGGTAAAGGCTCTATACTTGAGGAACTATGGAACACTCATGAAAGAAATTGTAGACACAAAAAGATGAAAAAGCATTCCATGCTCATGGATCAGAAGAATAAACATTATTAAAATGTCTATGCTGCCATGATGTCCTTCAACAGATGCATGGATAAAGAAAATATAGTCCATGTGTACAATGAAGTATTATGTCTCCATCAGAAAGGATGAATACCCAACTTTTTTATCAACATGGATGGGATTAGAGGAGATTATGCTGAGTAAATTAAGTCAAACAGAGAGAGACAATTATCATATGGTTTCACTTACTTGTGGAGCATAAGGAATGACATGGAGGACATTGGGAGATGGAGAGGAGAGGTGAGTTGGGGGAAATGGGAGGGGGAGACAAACCAAGAGAGACTGTGGACTCTGAGAAACAAACTGAAGGTTTTGGAGGGGAGGGGGATGGAGGTTGGGTGAGCCTGGTGGTGGGTATTAAGAGGCACGTATTGGGGTACAGATCTCTCATGGTTCACCTCCCCTTCCAATTTCCCCCAACTCCCTTCTCCTCTCTATCTCCCCATGTCCTCCATGCTATTTGTTATGCTCCACAAATAAGTGAAACCATATGATAATTGACTCTCTCTGCTTGACTTATTTCACTCAGCATAATCTCTTCCAGTCCTGTCCATGTTGCTACAAAAGTTGGGTATTCGTCCTTTCTGATGGAGGCATAATACTCCATAGTGTATATGGACCACATCTTCCTTATCCATTTGTCCGTTGAAGGGCATCTTGGTTGTTTCCACAGTTTGGCGACCATAGACTCTGAAAAAAAATCTGAGGGTTTTGAAGTGGTGAGGGCGGGGGGGTGGGAGGTCGGGGTACCAGGTGGTGGGTATTATAGAGGGCACGGATTGCATGGAGCACTGGGTGTGGTGCAAAAATGATGAATACTGTTATGCTGAAAATAAAAAACAAATTAAAAAAAAAGAGGCACGTATTGCATGGAGCACTGGGTGTGGTGCATAAACAATGGATTTTGGAACACACACACACACATAAAAATGTCTATGTTACCTAGAGCCATCTGTACTTTCAATGCCATCCCAATCAAAACACCATCGGCATTTTTCAAAGTGCTGGAACAAACAATCCTAAAATTTGTATGGAACCAGAAAAGACCCTGAGTCACCAAGGAAATGTTGATAAAGAAAAACAGCTGGGGGCATCACGTTGCCCGATTTTAAGATTTACTACAAAGCTGTGGTCACCAAGACAGCATAACACTGGCACAGAAACAGACGCACAGACCAAAGGAACAGAGCAAAGAGCCCAGATATGGACTCTCAACTCTAAGATCAAATAATCTTCGACAAAGCAGGAAAAAATATCCAATGGAAAAAAGAGTCTCTTCAATAAATGGTGTTGGGAAAATTGAACAGCTATATATAGAAGAATGAAAATCGACCATTCTTTTACACCATATCCAAAGAGAAACTCAAAATGGATGAAAGACCTCAATTTGAGGTAGAAATCTTCAGTAACCTCTTTGGCATCGGCCACAGAAACTTCTTTCAAGACATGTCTCCAAAGGCAAAGGAAACAAAAGCAAAAATGAAGTTTGGGGACTTCATCAAGGTCAAAAGCTTCTGCACAGCAAAGGAAACAGTAAACAAAACAAAGAGGCAACCCATGGAATGGGAGAAGATATTTGGAAATGACACTATAGACAAAGGGCTGATATCCAAGATCTATAAAGAACTTCTCAAACTCAACACCCAAAGAACAAATAATCAAGTCAAAAAATGAGCAGAAGACATGAACAGACACTTCTCCAAAGAAGGCATACAAATGGCTAATGGACACATGAAAAATATTCATCATCATCAGCCATCAGGGAAAGTCAAATCAAAACCACATTGAGATACCACTTTACACCAGTTAGAACAGCCAAAATTAACAAGGCAAGAAACAACAAATGTTGGAGAGGATGTGGAGAAAGGGGAACCCTCTTACACTGTTGGTGGGAATGCAAGTTGGTGTAGCCTCTTTGGAACACAGTGTGGAGGTTCCTCAAAAAATTAAAAATAGAACTACCCTATGACCTGGCAATTGCACTACTGGGTATTTACCCCAAAGATACAGATATAGTGAAAAGAAGGGCCATATGTATCCCAATGTTCATAGCAACAATGTCCATAATAGCTAAACTGTGGAAAGAGCCAAGATGCCCTTCAACAGATAAACAGATAAAGAGGATGTGATCCACATATACAATGGAATATTCCCAGCCATCAGAAATGATGAATACCCAACTTTTGCATCAACATGGATGAGACTGGAGGAGATTATGCTGAGTCAAGTAAGTCAAGCAGAGAAAGACCATCATGTGGTTTCACCTACTTGTAGAACATAAGGAATAGCATGGAGGACATTAGGAGAAAGAAGGGAAAAAAGAAGTGGGGGAAACCAGAAGGGGAGATGTATCATAAGAGACTGTGGACTCCCAGCAATAAACTGAAGGTTTTAGAGGGGTGGAGGGATGGGTTGGCCTGTTGATGGGTATTAATGAGGGCATCTATCACATGGAGCACTGCATGTTATATGTAAACAATCAATCTTGGAACAGTATATCGAAAACCAAGGACATACTGTATGGTGACTAACAAAAGAATATGGTAAATAAAACCAGATTTACTGTTAATATCCTTTACTTGCCACTATGTAATTATAGATAGCAATGGAGAAAAATATTCAATTAAACTCTCCTAAATTATTTCTACATTTTTTTCAGTTATTGCCTCTCATCATCATTTGTTCCCAGTCAATGCTCCTTGTAGTGTTTATGAATATTTCATAAATCTTATCTTTTGCTTCATGTTGAAGTTTAATGACTTTCTTTCACCTTTACTGTCCTTTTGATATATTATTCTCATTACTGTGGAAGGATAAGGGTTGAATAGATTTTTTTGAGCCAAGTATAAGATTTGTAAAACTTGCACAATTGTCCATTTTATCAGAATTTGTGATTTAAAAAAATCTGGCTAAGAGTCTTAAGATGTATTTATAAAACATGTATTGATTTGAGGTTAATAACACTCATGTTTGAAAAACACTTGGATTCTATATGAATAGATATTACTTATTAACTGAAATGGGCCTTCCAATTTCAACAATTTTAGAAGACTGACAAAAAACAAGATGAGAAATTTCTTTTTTTTTTTAAATTTTTTAAGATTTTATTTATTATTTTTTTAAGATTTTATTTACTTAACACAGAGAGAGATCACAAGCAGGCAGAGCAGCAGGCAGAGAGAGAGGAAAGGAAGCAGGCTCCCTGCTGAGCAAAGAGCCTGATACTGGGCTCAATCTCAGGACCCTGAGACCATGACCTGAGCCGAAGGCAGAGGCTTAACTCACTGAGCCACCCACGCACCCCTTATTTTTATTTTTTTTATTATGTTCAGTTAGCCACTGCTTAGTACATAATTAGTCCTTGATGCAGTGTTCAGTGATTCATTAGCTAAGTATAACACCCAGTGCTCATCACATTTCTTAAGAGACAAAGTCACTAAGTGAAACCTGAGTGGGTCTATAACCTTCCTCCTCTTCCTCTTCTTCTTGTGCAAGAAACAGTTATCCTCAACAGTTACTGGATAAATGCTTGTTGGTCTTCTGAACACACTAAGGAGATATTATAGTTGAAACTTGTCTAGAAAGTCAGCTAGCTAAATGCTGTGAAATAGGGACTGGTTGTCTAGGGAAAAAACATTTTCTCTTTTCAAAGAACGTGGCAGCAAAGTAGTGATTCTATTTACATCAGTAGGATGTTTCCAGAGCAGGAACACAGTATCATCATCCTTTAGTTGTGTGCCATGAAAATGCTTAAGAGGTAAGAACCTCTTATAATGTAGTACTCCTGATTTGTTAGTATTGACATACTCTTTGACAGACGAACTTCTTTATGAAAATGATACTGAAGTGAATGGTTTTGGAAAGAGGTTTTATTCTATTTGCATTTTATAGATGAACAAAATAGTTGGCAAATTTTTTGATGAAATAAAAGCAAACTATTAACAGAATGCAGGCCAGGACACATCTTCTAATCAAGGACTGGGATCTAGTTTATATATCCTCTGGCCTTTAGTAAAAGATGAAATCGCCCAGAGCTAATAAGAATTGCTACTGTTTCCACAATTCTCTGGCAGCCCATTTAGATGTGTAACAATGTATACTCAATCTGTTCCATTATATTCTGAAACCTTTTTCTGAATTTTGTCATCTGGAAAACAACCAGCTGGTCATCATTTTCTTTTTTACTTAATGATGTTAAAAATATTTATTGCCATCTATTTTTTCAGCTTGAACAATTCCAAATTTGTGTAACCTTTTCACATAGGATTTTATTTTTTTTAACCCTGAACTTACACTGATAATCTTCCTGAAACCCTCTCCAGGTTCTTTCCTACCATGGGATGTAAAACTTAATGAAGTTGCCTTAATACCACAGGAGGCCTGGCTCAGTCCCCAAGGCTCAGCCTGCCCCTTATCTTGTGCACTCCCCTAGTGCTTACGTTCCAGATAATGCTATTTTCCAATCTCAGTTCTATGTCTAGAGAGCAGTGTGCACCTGACATTCCCAGCTAGACAGCCTTAGGAGTAGGGGCAGAGATGTAATTCTAGGGTTAATAAGAATGCCCACATCTTCCATTTACTCCCTAGAGTCTGTTACTTCCTTCAATTGAGTCAACACTTTAAATCCACAGTTACATAAAGTTTTCAATACAAATATACTCCAAAGGAGATAATGTAGCAATGTTATTTACATAAAATTATTAATGCCTAATATAAACCTCAGAGATTATGTAATGATTGCATGTAAGTGCCCAATTTAACTTCACTCACTCCATTGCACTATCACTTTTGTTTAGAAGTGATAATGGTTCTTCCCTAGAAATTACTAGGTAGTGATGTGTTACCTTCATCAGTTCTCAATAAAAGCTGAATTATCCATTGCTTAGACCTAACTCTGAGTATATTGCTTCTTGACCTATCTTTAAGCATACTGATTCTATTTTTTCCTTTTTTCTTTTTCAAGTTTCTATTTAAATTTCAGTTAGGGGGCACCTGGGTGCTCAGTGGGTTAAAGCCTCTGCCTTCGGCTCAGGTCATGGTCTCAGGGTGCTGGGATCAAGCCCCACATCGGGCTCTCTGCTCAGCAGGTTGTCTGCTTCCCCCTCTTTCTCTGCCTGCCTCTCTGCCTACTTGTGATCTCTCTCTCTATCAAATAAATAAATACAATCTTTAAAGATAAATAAATAGGGATGCCTGGGTGGCTCAGTTGGTTAGGCGGCTGCCTTTGGGTCAGGTCATGATCCCAGTATCCTGGGATCAAGTCCCACATCAGGCTCCTTGCTTGGCAGGGAGCCTGTTTCTCCCTCTGCCTGCCTCTCTGCCTGGGCTCATTCTCTCGCTCTCTCTCTCTCTGACAAATAAATAAATAAAATCTTTAAAAATAAATAAATAAATAAATAAATTAGTAAATTTCAGTTAGTTTACAGTGTAATATTAGTTTCTAATTTACTATATAGTGATTCAACACTTCCATACTACTTTTTCCTATGGCCATTTCCAGTCTACTAATGATCCCATCAAAGGTATTTATTTCTGTTCTTCAGTCTTCATTTGTTTAAGAATGATTGCACATGACTGGATTGAAGAAAAAGGGACTCAGCCACAATAGCAAGGTACAAGCAACATGCATAGGAGATACCCCTGAAATACCAGATTCCAGTAAATAGGAGACACTGCACTGCATGGCACTATAGAACATCATCTTCATTACTCCACTACTTTCAAAGCAGGAGATGCAGCTGAGTTAACACACAGAAACAGGCGCAATAAGTTAAACAAAATGAGGAGACAGAGGAATATGTTCCAACTGAAAGAACAGGAAAAAACCAAAGCAAGAGACTTTAGTGAAACAGAAATAAGTAATATGCTTCATCAAGAATTTAAAGTAATGGTCATAAATATACTCACCAGACTTGAGAAAAGAGTGGATGACATCAGTGAGACCCTTAACAAAGAGAATAAAAAAAAAAAAAAAAAAAAAAAAAAAGAAGCAGTCACAGGTGAACACAATAAATGAAATGAAAAATACAGTAGGTGGGAAAAGTAAACTAGCAAAAGTAGAACAAATCAATGACCTGAAGGACAGAATAATATAATCAAGTTTAATAGGAGAGAGAGAGAAAACAAAAACAAAAAGAAAAAAACTCTGCAAAATGAGAATAGACTTAGGAAGCCAATGACTTTACCAGCATAGTAACATTCACATTAAGGACCCCAGAAGAAGAACAGAAATAAAAGGAGGAAGAAAAATTATGTGCAGGAATAATGACTGAAAACTTCCTCAATCAGAGTAAGAAAACGAAAGTTCAGATCCAGGAGTCAGAAATCCCCCAACAAATAATCAACGCAAGGAGGTTCAGGCCAAGACACCTACTAATTCAAATGGCAAATTTAGTAATCAAGACAGAATTTAAAAGCAGCAAGAGCAAAGGAGATAGTTACATAGATGGGAAGCCCCATAAGGTTATAAGTAGATTTTTTAGCTCAAACTTTGTACACCAGAAGGGAGTGGCATGTTATGTGCAAAATGCTTAAAGAAAAATACATGTAAACAATAATACTCTACCCAATAAGGCTATCCTTTAGAAAAAGAGAGATTATAAAGTTCACAATCAGTCAGAAGTTAAACGAATTCAGCACCACTAAACAAACCCTACAAGAATTCCTAAAGGGGACACTCTGAGTGGGAAGAAAAGACCATAAGTAAGAATAAGAAAAGTAGGAAGCACAAAAGCAGTAAAAAAGTGAACCTGTAAAAAGTGTATCTGTAAAAAAAATTTGTCAAGGGACTCACAAAATAAAAGGATGTGAAGTATGATAACATAAACCTAAAACATGGGGAAGAGATGAGTAAAGAATTGGTTCAAGCTTAAGTGACCATCAACTTTTTTTTTGTTTTAATTCAATTAGCCAACATAGAGTATATCATTTATTTTTGGTGTAGTGTTCAATGATTCATTAATTGCGTAAAACACCTAGTACTCATCATATCATGCAACTATAAACTTTAATATAGACTCCTATATGCAGAATATTACATACAAACTGAATGGTAACCACAAATCAAAAACCAGTAATAGGTACACAAAAAATAAAGAGAAAGGAGAAAGGAATCCAAGTATATCATTAAAGAAAGCCAGCAAACCATGAGAGAAGAGAGCAAGGAATGCAATAAATTCAACAATGGCAGTAAATACATAGCTATTAGTAATTACTTTGAATATAAATTGACTATAAGCTCCAATTAAAAGATGTAAGGTGACAGAATGGAATTTAAAAATGCAAGATCTATCTAAATGCTGCCTACAAAAGATTCATTTCAGACCTAAAGACACAGACAGATGCAAAGTGAAGGGATGGAGAAGCATTTATCATTCAAATGGAAGTGAAAAGAAAGCCAGGGTAGTAATACTTGTATTGGGAAAAATAAACCTTAAAACAAAGACTGTGACAACAGACAAAGAATGACACCATATAAAAATAAGGGAAACAAACCAGTAACAAGATATAATGATTGTAAATATTTATGCACACACAGGAGCACCCAAGTACGTAAAACAGCTGATAAGAAGCATAAAGGGAGTAATTGATAGTAATACGATAACTGTAGGGGACTTTAATACCCCACTTTGGACAGATGGACAGATCATTCAAACAGAACATCAACAGGGGAAAAATGGCTTTGAAAGACACACTGGAATAGATGGATTTGGCAGATATATTCAGAACATTCTTTCCTACAACAGCAGAATTCTCATTCTTTTCAATGCACATGGAACATTCTCTAGAATAGATCACCTATTTGGTTACAAAACAGGTCTCAACAAATTAAAAAAAAATCAACATCCTACCATGGATTTTTTTTTTTTACCATAATTCTATGACACTAGAAATCAACCACAAGAAAAAATATGGAAAGAACACAAATAAATGGAGATTAAATAGCATACTATTAAACAAGAATGCAAGGGTGGTTCAATATTCACAAAATCAATGTAATTCATCACATCAATATGAAAAAGGATAAAAATTATATGATTATTTCAATAGATATAGAAAAAGCATTTCAACAAGTACAACATCCATTCATGGTAAAAACGCTTATCTAAGTAGATTCAGAAGGAACATACCTCAATATAATACAGGTCTTATATAAAACCCACCCTCAACGGGGAAGAACAGAGCTTTTCCCCTAAGGTCAAGAATAAGACAAGGATGTCCAGTCTCTCTGCTTTTATTTAATCATAGTACTGGAAGTTCTAGCCACACCCATCAGACAAGAAAAAGGAATAAAAGGCATCCAAACTGGTAAGGATAAAATACAACTCTATTTGCAGATGACATAATACTATATATAGAACATTCAGATGACTCCACCAAAACACACTAGAATTGATTAATGAATTCAGTAAGGTCACAGGATACAAAATCAATGTACTGAAATCTGTTGCATTTCTATACAGTAACAATGAAGCAGCACAAAGAAAAATTAACAAAGCCATATTATTTACAACTGTACCAAAAATAATAAAATACCTAGGAGGTGAAAAATGGAAACAGCCCAACTGGCCATTGACTGATGAATGGATAAAGATGTGGGATATATGTGTGTGTGTGTGTGTGTGTGTGTGTGTGTGTATAACTTGGCCATAAAAAAATAATGCCATTTGCAACTACATGGATGGAGCTAGAGAGTCCTAAGTTAATTGAAATAAGTCAGTCAGAGAAAGACAAATGTCACATCTGATTTCACTCATATGTAGAATTTTAGAGAACAAATGAACAAAGGGAAAAAGAGACAAACCAGGAAACGGACTTTTAAAAAAAATTTTTTTAATTTTTTATAAACATATATTTTTATCCCCAGGGGTACAGGTCTGTGAATCACCAGGTTTACACACTTCACAGCACTCACCAAAGCACATACCCTCCCCAGTGTCCCTCCCCCCAGCAACCCTCAGTTTGTTTTGTGAGATTAAGAGTCACTTATGGTTTGTCTCCCTCCCAATCCCATCTTGTTTCATTGATTCTTCTCCTACCCGCTTAAGCCCCCATGTTGCATCACCACTTCCTCATATCAGGGAGATCATATGATAGTTGTCTTTCTCTGCTTGACTTATTTCGCTAAGCATGACACGCTCTAGTTCCATCCATGTTGTCGCAAATGGCAAGATTTCATTTCTTTTGATGGCTGCATAGTATTCCATTGTGTATATATACCACATCTTCTTTATCCATTCATCTGTTGATGGACATTTAGGTTCTTTCCATAGTTTGGCTATTGTGGACATTGCTGCTATAAACATTCAGGTACACGTGCCCCTTTGGATCACTACGTTTGTATCTTTAGGGTAAATACCCAGTAGTGCATTTGCTGGGTCATAGGGCAGTTCTATTTTCAACATTTTGAGGAATCTCCATGCTGTTTTCCAGAATGGTTGCACCAGCTTGCATTCCCACCAACAGTGTAGGAAGGTTCCCCTTTCCAGGAAACGTACTCTTAACCATGGAGAACAGATGGTTACCAGGTGGGGGAGGGGAGCGGTTGGGAGGTTAGATGGGGGGAAATAGGTGGTAGGGATTAAATATTACACTTATGATGAAAACGGATTTTTTTAAAGATGCTAATTCTTAAAATTAAAAGAATTTTTTATTTCTTTTAGCCACTGGAATAATTTTGAGTCAGAAAACAGGATGAGGTATGGAATTAATTAATCACTATGTTGTATATCTGAAATTCATATGACATTGTATATTAGCTATGCTGGATTTAAAACATTTTAAATACCTTTTTGAGAATTCCAACACCTATGTCTTAACAAAGTCTGATTTTTATGATTTCCTTGTCTCTTGTGCTTTTCCCTTGTCTGTTGGAATGCCAGGTAAATTCTTTGTTGAAAGCCGGACATTTTATATGAGGTAATGGGTACTGAATTAAATAAGCCTTTAGTGTGAGGATTTGTGATTATCTGGCTAGGAACAGTGCTATTTAATGTTTGCTGTAGTTATAAGTACCAAAATCTTAAAATTCCCCTAGGGACCTTGTGTTATCTCCCCTCTTCACTTTGGGTTTCCCTAAGTACACCTCATCAGATAAAGTCTTTGTCTTGAAGCTCTTTGAACTGTAATTCACTGTAGTTACATATTTTGTTTATGTAGTGGTAAACTAGGGGGAAGGTGCTACATTCTATGATATTATTTGTGGTCCCATGTCTCAAGTATATGACCTTCACAACTACTATTCTGTAATACAGTTTTTATTTCCCCCTTAGCTAAGACAGAGAAGCTAGAACATGCAGGAAGGTAAGCAGTGCACTTCTTTCAGCTCTGATAAGACTCTGGGAGCCTTTCCCCTTACCACATAGGGCTTTGGTATTGACAACTCTTTGGGCTTATCTCACAGTGTTTGCTGTTTGTCAGATATTTATTATGAGAACATGGTAGGGATGCTGGAGATAAACTCATAAAGCATCAGTTCACCCTTAAACTGTGACCTCCAGGAGTTTCTCATTCTCACACTGGTCCACATTCAATCTCCAGCAAGTCATTAAAATTGCCACTTAAGTGTTCTTACCAGTTAATGGATCTAGCAGCTTTTGCTCTGCGTAAGCACACACTGGCTATTACTTTTGAGACTCCTATCTCTCTTCAGATTCTCGGGTGATGGTTTGTCCTATAATCAGTTTTCTAATGGAGGTCCAAGAAAAGAAAATGTTTTTCGGTTTATTCAACTATTTCTTGTTTTAAGGACAGTATTGGTGACTTCCAAACTCTTTAGAGGTCAGAGCTGATGGTGGAATTCTATTACTTCTTTATGCAAATTTTATCTTATGTTATTCCTCCCAGGTCATTTCTCTTGAGGAAATAAGACTATTTTTTTAATTGAATGACTGTAGTTACATTTACACATAAATCAGGTCTGACATTAGCAGAGTTGAAATAATAAAACAAGATGATTTTAGAAAATGAAGCAAGTATTGGAATGGTTTCAGAATTCTAATAATGGGACCCTCAGAATCAAAAATTCATTTTCCCCAATACATCCATTCCTCCCCATGAAATGTTACATAAAGGCTACCTTGATATGGGGCTTTAACTGATATAACCTGAAAATTTAAGAACAAAGTATTACAGGGCTTTAAGTGATATAACCTGAACATTTAAGAACAAAAGTATCTTGTAATAGCTCCTTTTTCTAACTGATTCTTTGAGGTAAGAGGAAGACAAGGGGAGTTAGAGAGGAGAAGGGAGTTGGGGGAAATTGGAAGGAGGTGAACCATGAGAGACTATGGACTCTGAAAAACAATCTGAGGGGTTTGAAGCGGCGGGGGGTGGGAGGTTGGGGTACCAGGTGGTGGGTATTAGAGAGGGCACGGATTGCATGGAGCACTGGGTGTGGTGCAAAAATAATGAATACTGTTATGCTGAAAATTAAAAAAAAAAAAAGTAAATCTGTTTCTTTTTTTTTATTCTACCACACCTCCAATGAACTTGTAAATATTCTATGGCTCTTTTAAAGGTCACATCATATGCCACATACTATATTACACCACCTCTAACAACCTCAAATAAAAATAACTTCTCCCACCGATTCTTTAATTATTACAGTGGTGCACTCTCAACAGTTAACACCGGATCACAAGAGCCAAGTGTGAACATGCTTCTCTTTCCAGTTCCAGATTCAGTGACATCATATGGGTAGAGAAATCAGCTACTGTAGGAACACTTACACGACTAATTTGGCAAACGCTACAAAACAGGGTCTTTGTTTTCTCCTTAGAAAGCTAGTTAGACATTTACCATCACATCATCATGAGGATCTGTGTAGACGCATACATGGATGGACGGTGGCTGGGGGAGGAAGGAAGGAGTGAAAGAAGGAGGTGGAGAAGGAGGGAAGAACTGTTTATGGACTTTATGTTTTAGTGTGCTCTGTGGTGTCTCTAGATTAGATGTTGCAGGCCAATGTTACTTGTAATCCTGGTTATCCATTACATCTATTTAACTGGAGAAAAACTGGGTCCTTATTTCATTCTTGGTCATTTGGGAGCAGCTTAGTTTTCTCTTGGTACCAAGAGCAGACCTGAACTAGATAAATCAGCATATTGGTTCTCTCTGGCCACGGTGATGATTCAAGGGTAATCATTTGACATAAACTGATTTTATCAAAGCCAATAAATAGTGGACCTGAGACTTTAGTTGGAGGTCTTGGAACAGCACTCTCATTTCAATGAGGTCCTAGGTTGGTAGATACGAAGTTTAAAACTTCTGGTGGTCATTTAGCCAAAGCAGAGGTAGACCTCTCTATGAATAAAGTTAACAAAGAGAAATGAAGAACAAAAAGATGAAGAGAGATCGATATTAATGAACTGGAACTATACTCATGTCACATGACATTTCACGTCCGTGAGCTAGGAGCTTTTGTTTTTGTTTTGTTTTGTTTTAAATACGCACTAGTTTTTAATTTGGATTGGGTTTCTGTCACTGGCCACCAAAAGAGCCCTCACTAATGTAGTAAATAAAATATGTTTTAAATATTATTATAACCCTACATCAGCATAATGCCTTGTTTCTAAAGAGGCTCAATGATTGTAAGTATGAAACTATTGAGACTATACCAAAATAAAAGGATAGATCTAATCAGGGGTTAATAATTAAAATATATGAAGAAGTTACACAAATCAACAATAAAAATAAACAACCCAATTAAAAAATAGGCAGAGGAACAAGAAGGACATTTTTTTCCCCCCAAAAATGGCATATAGATGGCCTATACCACTATGAGAATATAAATTTTTGTTATTTGCACCACTCAGGCTGTGGTATTGTGTCATCATGGCACTGGTAAACTAACATAAAAGTTTTCTAATTAAGAGAGGTCCTAGGACATTGGGGAGGGCATGTACTATGGTGAGTGCTGTGAAATGTGTAAGCCTGATGATTCACAGACCTGTACCCCTGGGGCAAATAACACATTATATGTTAATAAAAAAAAAAAAAGAGGGGTCCTAAGAAAATTTGTTGTAGGGAGAAGAAATGTAGTGGATAGTAAGAAGGTGTTACTGACCTCTCTTTTTCTGGTATTTGTTGGTTTATAATTATAAAATTAGAGACCGTGTATAAATTTAGTTTGATTTTCATTGATGGTGCTTTTCAGACCTCAAATTGAATTGTACTCACTAAAATGGGAATGAGAATTCATTAGGGAGCATGGAAGGTAGAGCTCATAAATTATGTCTGAAAGGAGTACTGGTGGAAATAAATCTGTCTTGTTCAGATTGTTCAGAAAGCTAGTTATGCATGCAGTACTGGCACCTTTGGTATTACACATAGCTACACATGTCACCCATCTCATTGCATATGCTCCAAGACATGTGATGGTTTTCTTTATGGCATTACTGTTTTTTTTTTTAAAAGAACTGCTTATGTTTTGACCCAGAATATAGTCCCCAGTCATCAGTATCCTAGACTAGGAGAGGAATATAAATATTGTCTACATTTTCTTTTGCCTTTATTTTCTAAAACTAGAGAAAAGCATAATTTCAAAATTCTGACATTTCTTATTTTCTGTATTGCCTTTTCTTTTGGCAGATCATGTCATGACCATTGCTTCTTTCTCAGGGTGTGTGTGTGTCTATAAAAGAGACTGAGATGAATAGAGACAGAATTAGCATATTTAAATGTTCTCTATTTCAAAATTAACTTTGACCAATAGAAGTATTTAATGGGCCATATGGATGGCTCAACAGAGGAATTTAATTATCTGTTTAATCTTGGCTCAGATACTACACAATTTCAATCAATACATTGCACTTATAAGTCATAAACATCTGATAATGCAATTCCAACATTAACTGACTTGGGAGTTTCAGTGCATTTGCCACCAGACATCCGGTACCACCTGCCAATACTACTGACATATTGAGTTGGCATTTTACTTAACTAGTTCTTATGCTTCTTAGTGTGAGAATATGAGCTATTTTCCTAGGAGATCTCCTTTGGAGAATGTAACATGAATAAGAGGCTTGAAATGTTTTATTTTTTTTTTTAAGATTTTATTTATTTATTTGATAGACAGAGATCACAAGTAGGCAGAGAGGCAGGCAGAGAGAGAGGAGGAAGCAGGCTCCCTGCTGAGCAGAGAGCCCGATGTGGGACTCGATCCCAAGACCCTGAGATCATGACCTGAGCCAAAGGCAGAGGCTTAACCCTCTGAGCCACCCAGGCGCCCCTTGAAATGTTTTAAATACCAGGATATCGCTGGAATGGTGCAGAGGAAAATAATCAGAATTTAAATAAAGGAAATAAGCAATATATTTATGGTAATTATATGAGGGGGGGGGATAAATGAGGATGACTAAGCCAGAGAGCAGTTAATACCAACCAAAATATGATCAGTGTAAAGCAGTTTGCAGGAAAATCCTAAAAGGAGTGTAACAAAAGTTATCCCTGATTGTTTGATGAAGCTAACCTTGTTAGTATTCATGTAACCCTTAACTGAGCTTCATTTAAATCCATTTACAAATACTCATTCTGCTTACATTTATATCACATTAATGTATGTAGTGTCAGTGATCATAACAACTGAACAGAAGGCAAATACATCAAGTATCCCACACTTGGTCATCAAAATTAGGAAAAGAACTCACACTGCAGCATAAACTACCATCTGTTTTTGAAACCCTATGCAATGAACTCATTCATTTGCTTGGTAAGTTTGAGCTTTATTTACCTTCCCTTAGGGTTTGTTTGTGTGTTTGTTTGTTTGTTTTTTAAATATTTTATTTATTTATTTGTCAGAAAGAGAAAGAGAGAAAGCACACAAGCAGGCAGAGAGGCAGGCAGAGGGGGAGAAGCAGGCTCCCCACCGAGCAAGGAGCCTGACGCGGGACTCAATCCCAGGACCCCAGGATCATGACCCAAACTAAAGGCAGCAGCTTAACTCATTGAGCCACCCAGGCATCCCTACCTTCCCTTAGAAATGTGTTAGGGTTATAGGGACTTAGGGTTATAGGGACTTCCTTGCACGGCTTGCTTCCTATACCAGTTGTGGTTGGCCTAAATATGGCCCCCCAAAGATAACCATATTAAATCCCTGGAACCTGAGAAGGACACCTTACTTGAGAAGAGGGTCTTTGCAAATATATTTAAGGATCTTGAGATGAGAAGATAATCCTGCCTTATCTAGATATATATAGAAAGAGACACCCAATATAGATAAGATACACACATAGAAAAGAAAGCAGCGTGCAAACAGTGGTAGAGAATGGAGTGATGTAGCCACAAGCCAAGGAAGCCAAAGAATGTTAAGTGGTACCAGAAGCTGAAAAAGCCAAGGAAGGATTCTCTGCTACAAGTGTTAGAGAAAGTATGTTCCTGTCAACATAGACCTTGATTTCAGACTTTGGGCCTCCAGAACTGTAAAATAAATTTGTTTTAAGCCACTAACTAGTTTTGTAGTAATGTTTTACAGCAGCCCTAGTGAACTAGTATGGGAACCAATACATACGCATATGTACACACAAATTTAAACACTATTCAGACCATTATAATTTTAAAAAGATACTTACTTAATTGACAGAGTGAGAGAGAGTGCACATGCGCCCAAGCAGTGGGAGTGGGAGAGGGATAAGCAGGCCATCGATCCAGGGCTTGATTCTAAGACCCTGGGATCATGACCTGAGCTAAGGCAGACACCCAGCTGACTGAGCCACCCAGGCACCACAGTCTGGTACCCCAGACCATTATTAATATTAGTTCAACTTTTCCTTAGTCTTAAAATTATTTAGACTCACCCTCTGTTTTCCAAAAAATACTATTGAAAGGTCAAGATCAGCTTTAGGAGAGCAAAATAAGGATATACAGGATCTGGTTCCATTCAGGATAGTATTCTTCCTTTCTTAAAAAAAAAAAAATTCTTTTTAAGATAGCATTCTAATTATCTCTTACTGCTTAACAAATTACCTCAAGCCTTAGGGGATTAAAAAAAAAGGATGATCTTCTCTCACAGTTCTGTGGATTGACTATGCTCCATGGGTTGTTTCTACAATGGGGTTCACATTAAATGAAGTCACATAGCTGGTGTGACATGCATCATCTCAAAGTTCTACTGGCTGGCTGGTATTTCAGATGACTCACTCTCATGGTGAGAATTGATTCTAGTTGTCCCCTAGGAATTCATCTGGGGTTATTGCTTTGGAGCGCTTTACATGTTTCTTCTTGGTAATTTGGGCTTTTTCTAAGATGGCAGCTAGCTTTCCAGAATGAGCTTCTCAAGAGAAAGTTTTCAAAACACAAGACAGGAAAGTGTCAGACCCACTCTGCTATACATTATCGCTCAATAGGTATAAGACTTACCCAGATATTACCCAGAGGTATAAGTCTCAGCCAAGAATGTAGAGAAATTAACTACAATTGTTGATAGGGAGTATCACCAAAGTCACATTGCAGGAATGCATGTGAAATGCAAAATATTTTTTGACCGTCTTTGCAAAATACAATCTGCTGTGCATAGTACTCAGGTTCAAAACCAACACCAAATTTAGAAAAAAAAAATTGTGTTTGAGTAAAAGGGATTAAAATTCAAAGGCACTTTGAGACGATCATCTTCCACAGGAGACTCCTTGTTTAATAAAGCATTTGTCTAGAAGCTTCAATTTTGGCCTCTATTTCTCCCAATTTCTACTGAAAGAAACAGGGTAAAAGTACATCACTTCCAAAAACTGAGAGCAATGAGCAAAATCATATGAGTTCTTTACATGGCTCATCTAGGCTCAGATTAATACAATAGAGTACACCTAAAAAATCTGCATAAAGACCTTCCTACCATTACTACAGTCTGTTCCTAGACCCAGAGTCCCAGGGTTATAGGGACTTCCTTGCACGGCTTGCTTCCTATACCAGTTGTGGTTGGCCTAAATATGGCCCCCCAAAGATAACCATATTAAATCCCTGGAACCTGAGAAGGACACCTTACTTGAGAAGAGGGTCTTTGCAAATATATTTAAGGATCTTGAGATGAGAAGATAATCCTGCCTTATCTAGATATATATAGAAAGAGACACCCAATATAGATAAGATACACACATAGAAAAGAAAGCAGCGTGCAAACAGTGGTAGAGAATGGAGTGATGTAGCCACAAGCCAAGGAAGCCAAAGAATGTTAAGTGGTACCAGAAGCTGAAAAAGCCAAGGAAGGATTCTCTGCTACAAGTGTTAGAGAAAGTATGTTCCTGTCAACATAGACCTTGATTTCAGACTTTGGGCCTCCAGAACTGTAAAATAAATTTGTTTTAAGCCACTAACTAGTTTTGTAATAATGTTTTACAGCAGCCCTAGTGAACTAGTATGGGAACCAATACATACGCATATGTACACACAAATTTAAACACTATTCAGACCATTATAATTTTAAAAAGATACTTACTTAATTGACAGAGTGAGAGAGAGTGCACATGCGCCCAAGCAGTGGGAGTGGGAGAGGGATAAGCAGGCCATCGATCCAGGGCTTGATTCTAAGACCCTGGGATCATGACCTGAGCTAAGGCAGACACCCAGCTGACTGAGCCACCCAGGCACCACAGTCTGGTACCCCAGACCATTATTAATATTAGTTCAACTTTTCCTTAGTCTTAAAATTATTTAGACTCACCCTCTGTTTTCCAAAAAATACTATTGAAAGGTCAAGATCAGCTTTAGGAGAGCAAAATAAGGATATACAGGATCTGGTTCCATTCAGGATAGTATTCTTCCTTTCTTAAAAAAAAAAAAATTCTTTTTAAGATAGCATTCTAATTATCTCTTACTGCTTAACAAATTACCTCAAGCCTTAGGGGATTAAAAAAAAAGGATGATCTTCTCTCACAGTTCTGTGGATTGACTATGCTCCATGGGTTGTTTCTACAATGGGGTTCACATTAAATGAAGTCACATAGCTGGTGTGACATGCATCATCTCAAAGTTCTACTGGCTGGCTGGTATTTCAGATGACTCACTCTCATGGTGAGAATTGATTCTAGTTGTCCCCTAGGAATTCAGCTGGGGTTATTGCTTTGGAGCGCTTTACATGTTTCTTCTTGGTAATTTGGGCTTTTTCTAAGATGGCAGCTAGCTTTCCAGAATGAGCTTCTCAAGAGAAAGTTTTCAAAACACAAGACAGGAAAGTGTCAGACCCACTCTGCTATACATTATCGCTCAATAGGTATAAGACTTACCCAGATATTACCCAGAGGTATAAGTCTCAGCCAAGAATGTAGAGAAATTAACTACAATTGTTGATAGGGAGTATCACCAAAGTCACATTGCAGGAATGCATGTGAAATGCAAAATATTTTTTGACCGTCTTTGCAAAATACAATCTGCTGTGCATAGTACTCAGGTTCAAAACCAACACCAAATTTAGAAAAAAAAAATTGTGTTTGAGTAAAAGGGATTAAAATTCAAAGGCACTTTGAGACGATCATCTTCCACAGGAGACTCCTTGTTTAATAAAGCATTTGTCTAGAAGCTTCAATTTTGGCCTCTATTTCTCCCAATTTCTACTGAAAGAAACAGGATAAAAGTACATCACTTCCAAAAACTGAGAGCAATGAGCAAAATCATATGAGTTCTTTACATGGCTCATCTAGGCTCAGATTAATACAATAGAGTACACCTAAAAAATCTGCATAAAGACCTTCCTACCATTACTACAGTCTGTTCCTAGACCCAGAGTCCCAGGATGTAAATCACTTAGAAAATTAGGCAGCTGTTGCTCTATCCCAAAGGGGCTCAACTGTCTGTTTCTCTATCTCACTCTCAACCTTCAAATATTATTTCTCCCTACCAAGTTACTACTCCTATTTAAAGGTAATTCCACTAGGAAACAACTGGGCAAGAACTGGGGAGGGGAAGAGGCTTGGAACTGTGGTGCTACATAGGCTTTGGGGAGTGTAATGCTAAAAAAGTAAAGGACTTTTGGGGAGGATTGAGACAGAAAGGGCTTGTTTTAGATTTAAGGTTCAAAGTAATGCAGTTCCAGGTAGTAACGGTAGACAATGAGGCTGTTTCTGGAGAACAGAGGTGAATAAAGAAACGCCTGCAAGAAGCTGAGCATTCAGCTTGAAATAGTGTACATGATTCTGTCCTTCAGCTATAAATTTACTAGACAGCTATATGTAGAAGAATGAAACTTGACCATTCTCTTACACCACACACAAAGATAAGCTCAAAATGGATAAAATATCTCAATGTGAGACAGGAATCCATCAGAATCCTACAGGAGAATATAGGCAGAAACCACTTCAATATCAGCCACAGCAACTTCTTTCAAGATATGTCTCCAAAGGCAAAGGAAACAAAAGTGAAAATGAACTTTTGGGACTTCATCAAAATCAAAAGCTTCTGCACAGCAAAGGAAACAGTCAACAAAACAAAGAGGCAACCCACGAAATGAGAGAAGATATTTGCAAATGACAGTACAGACAAAAGGTTGATATCCAGGATCTATAGAGAACTCCTCAAACTCAACACACACAAAACAGACAATCATATCAAAAAATGGGCAGAAGATATGAACAGACACTTCTCCAATCAAGACATACAAATAAATGGCTATCAGACACGTGAAAAAATGTTCATCATCACTAGCCTTCAGGGAGATTCAAATTAAAACCACATTGAGATATCGCCTTACACCAGTTAGAATGGCCAAAATTAGCAAGACAGGAAACAACATGTGTTGGAGGGGATGTGGAGGAAGGGGCACCCTCTTACACTGTTGGTGGGAATGCAAGTTGGTGCATTCTCTTTGGAGAACAGTGTGGAGATTCCTCAAGAAATTAAAAATAGAGCTTCCCTAATACCCTGCAATTGCACTACTGAGTATTTACCTCAAAGATACAGATGTAGTGAAAAGAAGGGCCATCTGTACCGCAATGTTTATAGCAGCAATGGCCATGGTCACCAAACTGTGGAAAGAACCAAGATGCCCTTCAACGGACGAATGGATAAGATGTGGCCCATATACACTATGGAGTATTATGCCTCCTTCAGAAAGGATGAATACCCAACTTTTGTAGCAACATGGACAGGACTGGAAGAGATTATGCTGAGTAAAATAAGTCAAGCAGAGAGAGTCAATTATCATATGGTTTTACTTATTTGTGGAGCATAACAAATAGCATGGAGGACGAGGGGAGTTAGAGAGGAGAAGGGAGTTGAGGGAAATTGGAAGGGAAGGTGAACCATGAGAGACTATGGACTCTGAAAAACAATCTGAGGGTTTTGAAGGGGGGGGGTGGGAGGTTGGAGGAACCAGGTGGTGAGTATTGGAGAGGGCACGTATTGCATGGAGCACTGGGTGTGGTACAAAAACAATGAATACTGTTACACTGAAAATAAATTAAAAAAAAAAAAGAAA
The DNA here is from genome assembly GCF_011764305.1 of Mustela putorius furo. Taxonomy (NCBI): domain Eukaryota; kingdom Metazoa; phylum Chordata; class Mammalia; order Carnivora; family Mustelidae; genus Mustela; species Mustela putorius. The sequence continues at coordinate 6,285,632 of NW_025421294.1, forward strand.
AAAAAAGACCTAAATAAAATGAAGATAAAATAGGCCTGATAAAGAGTTCAAAATAGGAGTCATAAAGATACTCATTGGACTTGAGAAAAGAGTTAATGAGTTCAGTGAAAACTTCTACAAAGATAGAAAACATAACCACCAGTCAGAACCTAAGTATTCAACGTCTGAAATGAAAAACACACTGGAAGAAATCAACAGCAGATTAGAAGATGCATAGTGGGTCAATGATCCTGGAAGACAGGGTAATGGAAAGCAACCAAATTAAACAGTAAAAAGAAAAGAGTAATAAAAAATGAGAGTGGGTTAAGGGAACTCTGCAACATCAAGCATAGTAGCATTCATGTTACAAGGATTCCCAAAGGGAAAAAGAGAAGGGGACAGACAACTTATTTGAAGACATAGTACATGAAAACTTCCAGAATCATAGGAAGCAACAAATACAGGTCTTATAAGCACAGAGAGCCCGTAACAAAAATCAATCCAAGGACGTTAAGAAACATAGTAATTATTTGCAAAAAGTAGTAAAATATAAAAATTGAAAAGCAGTAAGAGAAAAGGAAACAGTTGCATACAAGGTAAACTGTAACTGTCCCTCAGAACAATGTATTACTTAGAATATAACCCATGAGAAATTTTATTGGTTACCAAGCACGTTTAGATATAGCCTCAAGAAAAGCACATACTGACAACAGACCTCTGGGGGAGAGGACGATATACGGCCTTCAAGAGGAGCAGCTGGGAACACCCCGCAGGCTCAGGGCTGAATGCTGCCTGCTTCATATTTCCGTTATCTCCCCTTCCCCCCCCCCACCCCACAGGGCACCTGTGGCTAATTAGAGAAGTCCTTTGGATGTGCTTGCTCAACTATAAACTTTATACTGCTTGACCAGACATATTTTGCCTCCCTTCTTGTTTATCTGTAAGGCATATGACTAATGTTTGGCCTTCTTCAGCTCTTCCGTTGGTTACTGTTTGTATCTAATAAAAGTGGGACTGAGGGGTTGTTCGGGGCAACAGTCTTTTCTACTGTTGTCCCCTGCTCCCTTTCTCTTGCAGCTGACTTGTTTGTGCCTCATTCTTCTCCCGTGTGCCATCAGGAATTGGCTATAAACCCCATAAGGCTATTGACTGGGTTTTCAGCAGGCCAGAGGTAGTGGCAGGATATATTCAAGTGCTGAAATGAAGAACCCCCAACCAGTAACACTCTACCTAGCAAGGTTACTATTCAGAATGAGAGAAAAAGTTTCCCAAATGAAAGTTAAAGGAGATCATCACCACTAAACCAGACTTCTAAGGTAAGTTAAAGGGAATTCATTAAGTTGAAAGAAAAGGGCCAAGCCAGAAGAAAATTATAAAAGAAAAATATTTCACAAGTAAAAGCAAACATACAGTAAAGGTAAATCAAATCAGTAAATTCAGTATAGAGGTTAAAACAAAGTTATCAAATCAATTATATCTACAAGAATGAGTGAAGGGATACACAAGTAGATATAAAATATCATATTATATCTATAAAATGTGGGAGGAGGGAATAAAAATTTAGTGCTTTTACAATGTGTTCTGACTTAATACACACTGCTATATACATAAGATGTTACATATGAACTTAATAGTAACCAGAAATCAAAACCTTGTAAAAGAAAAAAAAAAGGATAAAGGAATACAAGCCTAATATCTAAGAAAGCCATCAACCACAAGGGAAAAGATCAAGGGAAGAAGAAACAGAAGAACTACAAAACAAGTAGCAAACAACGAGCAAAATGGCAATAATCAAAATACCTGTCAGATAAATGTAAGTGGACTAAATGCTGCAATTAGAAGACAGAGTGACTGAATGGATAAAGTTAACAAAAACACAAGACCATCTTTATGATGCCCACTAGAGACTTACTTCAGAACTAAGGACTCATATAATCTATAAGTGAAGGAATAGAAAAATATATTCCATGCTAATGAAGGCAAAAAAATTTAGAAAGAAAGAAAGAAAGAAAAGCTGGAGTAGCAGTACTTTCATCAGATAAAACAGATTTTAAAACAAATACTATAGGGGTATGTGGGTGGTTCAGTCAGTTAACTTGTTTTTGGCTCAGGTCATGATCTCAAGGTCATGAGGTTCTGCCCCACTGTCAGGCTCCTTTTTGGGCATGGTGACTGCTTAAAATTCTCTCTTGCACTCTCCTTGTGCTCCTCCCCACCATCAATCAATCAATCAATCAAATACTGTAGCCAGAGGTAAGAAGGGCATTAAATAATCATAAAAGGATTAATCCAACAAGAGGATTTAATTGTGAATATCCATGTACACTACATAGAAGAACCTAAATACATTAAGTATTAACACACCTAAAGAAAGAAATTGACGTTAATACAGTAATACTGGGGACTTTAACATCTCCCTTACATCAAGGATATAGTAGCCAGAGAGAAAATCAGCAAGGAAACAGTACATGAACAGTGACTTTGAAGGCCACACTAGACCAAATGGCCCTAATAGATACATATGAAACATTCCATTCAAAATACACTTTTTTTTTTCAAGTGCACAAGAAACATTCTCCAGGATAAGTCACATGTTAAGCCATGAAACAAATCTCAATAAATTTTAGAAAACTGAAATCCCTTCAAGCATTTTTTCTGACCATGATGGTATGAAACTAGAAATCAATTATAAGGAAAAACTGGAAAAAAAACCCACATATGCATGGAAGCTGAACAACAGGTTACTAAATAAACAATGCATCGCTGAAAATATAAAAAAGCAAATATAAAAATACATGAAGATGAATAAAAGTACAAATAAGAGGCCCATTTCTTCAGGACACAGCAAAAGCAGTTCTGAGGGGGAAGTTTATAGTAATACAGGTCTATCTCAAGAAAAGAGAAATCTCAAACAACCTAAGTTTACAACGAATTAGTCTAGAAAAAGAACAAGGAAGGCCTGAAGCTAGTAGGAAGAAGGAAAAAATGAAGATTAGAGCCAAAATAAATATGGTAGAAACTACAAAAAGTAGAAAACACCAATAAAACCAAGAGCTAGTTCTTTGAAAAGATAAACAAAATTGATGAACGGTCAACCAAACTCATAAAAAAAAGTAAAAATCAAAAATGAATGAGGAGAAATAATGGACATCAAGAAATACAAAGAATTAGAAGATTATGAAAAATTATATGCCAATAAATTGGACAACCTAGAAAAAATGGGTAAATTCCTATATATAATCTCTTGAAACTGAACAGACCAATTACTGGCAGTGAAATTGATTTAGTAATCGAAACACTCCCAACAAATCAATGACTAGGACTGTATGGCTTTATAGTTGAGTTCTACAAAATACCTAAGAAATAGTTAATATCTATTCTTCTCAAACTATTACAAAAAAGTAGAAGAAGGAGGAAAACTTCCAAGTTCATTTTACAAGGTTGGTATTATTCAGATACCAAAACCAGTTAAAGACAATAAAGTACATGCCAATATGTCTTATGAACAGAGATAGAAAATCCTCAACAAAATATTTGCGAACTGAATTCAACAATACCTTAAAAGGATCATTCATGATGATCACGTGACATTTATTCCTGGGGTGCAAGCTTGGTTCAATAGTCAGGAATCAATCAATATGATACATTACATAAATAAAAGGAAGGATAAAAACCGTATTGTCTCAATAGATGCAAAAAAAAATCATTTGACAAAAATCCAACTGCTGTTCATGACTGAAACTCTCAACAAAGTGGGTTTAGAGGGCATAAGCCTCAACATAATAAAGACAATATATGAAAAATCTACAACTAACATCATATTCAATGGTAGAAAATGGAGAGCTTTTCCTCCAGGATAAGGAAAAGGCAAGGATGTTCACTCTTGCCACTTCTATTCAACATAGTACTTACTGGAAGTCCTAGCTGTAGTAATCACACAAGAAAAAGATATAAAAGGCTTCCAACTTGGTAACTACCAAGTAAAACTGTCACTCTTTGCACACAACATTTTTCTAAATGTAGAAAACCCTAAAGACTAACAAAAAACAATCAGAATTGATCAATTGATTCAGTAAAATTTCAGGATGCAATATTAACACACGGAAATCTATTGCCTTTCTACGCACTAATAATGAACTAGCAGAAAAATAAATAAGAACATTCATAATTATACCAAAAACAGTAATATACCAACAAATACATCTAACCAAGAAGGTAAAAGACTTACACTCTGAAAACTATAAATACAGATGAAAGAAATTATAGAATACACAACAGAAAGATACACCGTGCTCACAGATTCAGACATCCAATACTGTTAAAATTTCCATACTACCCAAAGGACTCTACATGTTCAGTGTAATTCTGATTAAAATACAAATAGCATTTTTCATAAAACTAGAACAAAAAATCCTAAAATTTGTATGAAACCACCAAAAACCCTGAAGAGTCAAAGCAATCTGAAAAAGTACAAAGCTGAAGGTATCACAATCCCAGATTTTAAACTATACTACACAGGTAAAGTAATGAAACCAGTGTGATACTGGCACAAAAACAGATACACTTATCAATGGAACAGGATAAAAAAAAAAAACAGAAATAGACCCATGCCTATATGGTCATAATCCATGACTAAGGAAGCAAGAGTATAAAATTGGAAAAAGATAGTCTCTTCAACGAATGGTGTTGGGAAAACTGGACAGCTCCATACAAAGGGATAAAAATGGACCACTTTTTTTTTTTTAAAGATTTTATTTATTTATTTGACAGAGGGAGAGAGATCATAAGTAGAAGAGCAGCAGACAGAGAGAGAGGGAGGAGGAAGCAGGCCTCGTGCTGAGCAGAGAGCCTTATGTGGGGCTCGATCCCAGGACTCTGAGATCATGACCTGAGCCGAAGGCTGAAGCTTAACCCACTAAGTCACTCAGGCACCCCTGTACCACTTTCTTACATAATGTGCAAAAATAAATTAAAAATGGATTAAAGGACTAAGTAGAAGACCAAAACCATAAAAATCAGAGAAGGAAATATAGGCAGTAATCTCTTGAACATCAGTGTTAGCAGCATTTTTTTCTAAATAGGTTTCCTCAGGCAAGAGAAACAAAAGCAAAAACTAACTATTGGAAAGGAATCTATTCACGAAACAAAAAGGCAACCTACTGAATGAGAGAAGATATTTGCAAATGATGTATTTCATATGGGATCAGGATCTAAAATATATAAAGAACTTACACAACTTAACATCCCCCCACCCAACCAAAATACTCAGAAAAAAATATGGGCAGAATACCTGAATAGCCATTTTTCCAAAGATGACAGAGGTCCAGCAGACACATGAAAAGATGCTCAACATCATTAATCACCAGGAAAATACAAATCAAAACAAGATACCAACTTAAACCACAGATCAAAAGGGCAAGAAATTCTAGGTGTTGGGGAGGGTGTGGAGAAAACGGAGTCCTTTAATGCCATTGGTGAGAAGGCTTATTGGTGAAACTTATTGGAAAATAGTATGAAGGTTCCTCAAAAAATTAAAAATAGATATGTGATCCAATAATTTAACTATGAGATATTTATGTGAAGAATACAGAAATATTAACTGGAAAAGATATATGCACCCTCTGTTTATTGCAGTGTTACTTATAATAGCCAAGATACAGAAGAAACCCAATAATGATAATATATACATACGTATATATACATAAGTGTATATGTATATGTGTGTGTGTAGAAAGATTACCCAACCATAAAAAGAAATCTTGCCATTTGTGAAATCATGGATGGATTTACAGGATATTCGGCTAAGTGAAATAAGTCAGGGAAAGAGTAATACTGTATAATTTCACTTATATGTGGAATCTAAAAAAAATAAAAACCCCAACTCTTAAAGACAGAACAAATGGTGGTTGCCAAAGGATAAGCAAAATAGATGAAGGGGATTAAGAGGTACAAAATTCCAGTTATAAAACAAGTACATCATCGTGATGAGAAGTACAGCATAGGGAATAGAGTTGATCATACTTTAATAATGACGTATGGTGATAGATGGTGTCTATGTTTATTATGGTTAGCATGGAGTTATGTATAGTGCTGTCAAATCAAGTGTTCTACATTTGAAACAGATATAACATTGTATGTCAGTTTTATTTCAATAAAAGAACAACGAGGTCTGGAGGTAAGACAATTTTAATTTTGATAAATTTGATGGCTAAGTGATATCATCAAGATTCAGGCTCCTTCCATCTTCCCATTTTGCTGCACTGCAAATTCCCTTTTAAACTTTAAATGGCTGCCATAGTTCCATGCATCAAAGGTAGGAATAAGTCCCCCAACCAAAGAGGGATTCCTTTTTCCAAACTGTTCTTTTTAATACAGAAAGAAAGTTTCCCAGAAGTCTCTCAAATTTCTCCTCACATCTTAATGGCCAGAAGTTTATCACATGACTATGGTTATATAGTCATGTGATAAATTATCACCCTAGCCCTAGCAAGGGCTGTGGGGTGATAATTGGCTTAGGTCAGTGGTCTCAAACTAATTATGTATCAGAATCATCTGGAGGTCTTGTGAAAACATGGATTTCTTGGCTGCGGCTTCTAGAGTTTGATTCAGCAGGTCAGAGGCATGGTCCAGGTATTTCCTTTTCTACCAAAACTGTGAATGATATGGATGTTGTGGGTTGAGACCACAGTTAGATAACTGTTGGTTTAATCAAACATGATGCAGTCCTGGTCCTGGAGCTAACGATGGACTATTAAGAGGCAGAGAGTTTCCCTAATGGCTTTTTTATTAAAGGAAGAAAGTGTCCTACAATGGGATTTAAGAATATCAGACTCAAAGGACCATGCCATGGGTTATAGATAAATGCATATAAATTGCCAGTCACAGTGTGTTCAATAGATGGACCTCTTATTGTTTTTACAAATTCTGTTATATGTAGACATTGTATTTATAAACTAAATTTTACCTGAAAATTTAAGTATGCTTTTTCATCTTTATTCAGGTCATTGACAATATATTAAACAGGCCAAGAGCAGACAGAGAATACTAAAATGTACAGTAGATTCCCCAGACCAATAACATTAGTCCACTAATCAAAATGCTTATGATTTAGTTCCTTAGTGATTTCACTTCATTAAAAATGCCATTTTGTCTTATTTTTCCATTTTATCCAAAAGCATGTCTTGAGAGACGATAAAATAATTGGCTTCCAAGTGGCATATGTATCTCTAAAAAATAGAGAATAAATTAAATGTTCTAGTATTTTATTAACAATATCTAACATTTTTATGGAGTGCTCACCATGTGTCAGATACTGTTCAAATTATTTTACATGAGCAGGTACTATTATTATTCCTATTTTACAGAGGGGGAAAGTGAGCAGATAAAAGTTGAAAGGTTTTCTCAGGGCCATGCGACAGGTCAAATGAGGTAGTTTGATTCTAATATAAACATGATCTCTACTAATAGGCACCACCACACATAGACAGTACAGGAAATGGGCATGATTGTAATTCAGTAAGACAGCTGGTACCTAAAACACTCTCTCGCGCACAGACACATACACACGTCTCTTACACATTCCTTTAAATGTTACACACTTTAGTAGGTTCTAGTTTTTTGAAAATGGTTCAACAAGCCAAGGTGCATAGGACAAGATGTATCAGGGGTTAGGGAACCACTGTGTGGAAGAGGGCCATAATGAAGGATAACAGAAGTATTATATATGGAAAAGCATTTTTTAAATGTTATATTGCTTATTTCATAGCTTAGTAAGCATTTAGAGTAGAAACATTTGCAAATGTTTTCAACAACTTTTGCAGTTTCACAGTGGGTTGGAATCGGAATGAAACAGTGAGGGATGACAACGGGGAAAACAGGAATTGGCATTAGACTAAGTCAATTCAGGATCCAAACCCTCTGTCATGATCCTGTCCTAGTTGTCTAATCAAGTTGCCACATGTTTATCTATGGTATTTCTTCCTTAGAAAAGAAATCTACCATTCACACTAGAGCCTGTAGAAGAAAATTAACTGCATCTCCCAATTCTAGAACAAATTTCACAATAAGGGGTTCTTCAATGTTCAGACAATGGAGGGGGGGTGCAAAGAGAAAGGCATTCAGAATGGTTTTTCTCAAATTTGACTACTTTCAACAGAGATTCTTGGGGGAGTGGGTTCCATGTTTTCTGTGATAATGTTCTAAACAGTTTTACTTTGTTCATAATCTAAACAAATTAGTAGACATTTTTCCAGGATTACCTGGAAGACCGCATTATGCAGCAGAGGTGTGCCATGATCACAATATCTGCTCTTGTACGTCTGATCCCTGTTGCAGTCAGTGAAGACCAGCCATGCTAAACTTCTCATGGGATGCTTCTCAAACTGGTTTTTCAAGACACCCTATATGGTTCATCTGTAAGTGACCAAGAAGTACCAACTAAATAGAAACCTCTTTATTTGAGGTTAAGGACTATCTTCCAAGTATTTTGGGTCCCTTGCCTCTGTTTTGAGGATTTTTCTGTCTGGGCTCTCAGTGACCTTCTTTTATCTCCTGTTTACTTGCTTGCTCTTTGCAGCTTAGCCAGGAGTCTTGCATCCCAAGAATACATTAGTTAGTACCTTGTAAATGCCCCAGATCTACCTGGCCAAGAATTTAAGCCAATCTAGGCAACTAGGCAGAGGAGTTAGTCAAAGCTCTTTGGCTGTCATTTCTGTTTCTGACACTTTGTGTTAGGTCTACTGCACTTGCAAGTGTCATAGTGGGCTCCTCTTTCCCACAGAAATACATCAGGTAAAAACTCAAAATCATTTTTTAAACTCTGAAAATAGAACAGTCGTCTCAAGCATTGTACAACACAGAAGCAGTAAGTTATTCTATCTTAATTATGAATGCATCAGATATAAAGGCCATCTCCTCCTCCCAGATTTCTCATGAAAAGTACATATAGCATTTGGGTTGTTCATCTAGGCTAGCCTGCCTTTTTCAGGGGGTCAGGAAACCTACATAGTTCATGAGGCTCCCTTTGCTGTGCTAGGGCTGAGGTTGCCTTCCCTGAGCATGTATTTAATTCAGTAGTTCTATTTTGAGCATACATGGGAATCACTGGGAGGGTTGGACCCTACCCTCCGAGTTTCTCAATTTTTATTCTGATGGTTTCCAGGTGATTCTGGGAGGTTTTAATTGCTACTGCTTTAACTTTAGGCTTTTTTTTTTTTTTTTCTTGACAGACTTACCCAGTTGGATGTAATAGGTCTGTCCTGCTTCCTTTTTCTCCATTAAGAACCACCCCAACACTCTTTGGGGAGTAGCTTACAACAGGGAGACTTCTTAAAAATAAGGGCATGGTATTTTAAAATTTAAAAAATCACATTTCAGATATTCTGTTACAACTTACGATTTTTAGATCCAGGTAACAGAAATGATTTTAACTAAAATCATTAGTAGACACCATGTGGCTCCCAAAGAGATCCCCTCTTTCAGGCAAAGCACCTATTCCCCAACAGCTCCAAGGACTGTGGTACTGGTTTCTAGTTCTTCTCAGAGAATTGCCTTTGACTACTGAGAGCCATTTCAGCCAGCAATGTCTACAGATATTTCACACCCACTTCCGCTTATTCCTCCTCACTGACTGATACAGAGGTATCCAAGTCTCCTTGACTCAAGGTGGGACAACTCTGCTCTGTGGTACAATTATGCTCTAAAATTGTTCTGTCCAAAATGCTCTAGCCACATGTGGCTACTGAGGCTTTGAACATGGCTAGTTGGAACTGAGATGTGTGGGAAGTATAAAATACAGAGATTTCAAAAACTAAAAAAGAAGGAATGTAAAATGTGCCACTCATGTTTTAAAGTAGTGATTATACATTATAATGACACTATTGTATATATTTGAGATTCAATAAAATATATTGAAACTGATTTCACCTGTTTCTTTTCACACAGTATGCTTCTACTGGGTTATCTGGTTGGGAACTTCCACAGCTGCATGAGTCAGATCAAGGCTAGACTAGGGCCTCCTGAAGAAGTCAGGATCACATGAGTAGAAGGCGGTCAGCTACCCAGAGGAAGGTCATGATTCCTTAGAGAGTTTCCTCTCTGAACCATTTCTTGAATCCTGAATCTACTGACTAAAGAGAGATTGGATCTCCATGAGGAAAGATCCTACAACGCTATGAAAAAAAACATATAGTACTGTATATACTTGATTCTTCCAGCGCTCCTCCAAAAGACACTTGCAGTCATTTATGAAGGTAAAAATAAAGCAGGGAAAAGGGAATACCCATACATTCTGAAGGCTGTTTGATACAAGGTCCATACTGACAAAGACATCAGGGAATGATCACTCATCCCCTGATAGAATAGGGACATACCAGGGTCACAATAAAAGGAGCTGCAATCACACAGCAGGTCATTTAGGTCCATGTTTCCAGTTCCCAAGTATATATTGATAATAGAATTCTCACATTTATTCTTCAGCCCATTAAACCCAAGCTTGGAAAGCCAAGGAGATCCCCTGAAGGCATGCGTTCCCTACTCCTGCCAATCCAGTAAGTCAAGTAATAATTCATCCCAGGGAAAATTACAGAGATTAACACTGCACTCAAAGTCTTTTTTTTTTTTAACATTTTATTTATTTATTTGACAGAGAGAGATCACAAGTAGGCAGAGAGATAGGCAGAGAGAGAGGGGGAAGCGGCTTCCCACTGAGCCAGATGTGGGGCTTGATCCCAGGACCCTGAGACCACCACCCAAACCAAAGGGAGAAGCTCAACCCATTGAGCCATTCAGGTGCTCCTGTAATCAAAGTCTAAAAGAATACAAGGAGAGCTATCTCAATCAGACCTCCATTTAATGGACTGATCTGTCAGCTGGAAAAACTGGTTGGGTCATGACATGTGAGTGTATTATCACACACTTAACCATGTAGTATCTCCAGTTGAAGCCCCCAGTATATAATTGGTTGGTGTTCATCTTCAAATGCATATTTTTCCTCCATCCCCATCAGAAAGAGTAAGACGTGATTTGTCCTTACACTAAACAGCCAGTGGCATAGCTCAGTCTATCTCCAGGTCAGTAGTAACTCTTCTGTCTGCTCTAGAACTTAACTGCAAGGGAGTTGGGCAGGAGTTGGAGAGTCTGTAGGACATTACTTTCATTCTATGTTTTTATGGCATACGGTGACCCATAATGCCTGGGGGGGAAAAAAACTCATGTATAGCAGAGATTGGGTAATAAATCTCACAAAAATGCAGGGGTCTGCAACACTGGTAAAGATGTTACATGTCCAGTGAGCTGAAGTATGTTGAGACATCCTCTGCAAAGTGAAGGACAAAATGCTGCAACCTGTACTTCCTACCATTAAGAGATCAGCAAAATGCCTGGCAATCCTCAAGGGCTTTTTGAAGCAGCACTTGTGAATATCATTATGGGGAGGTGAATGTCTGTGAGTTTTGAATGAAGTTCAGAACAAGCAAAGGCTCTAGTAGGTCGAGGCTGCAGCACCAGCAGCTCTGCCACTTGAGTCATATAAACTAGGTTATTAGAGGTGTCTGTGGTAGAAAATGAGGAAAATTCTCAGAAAATTGTCAGTAGATGAACTGCGGGGCAGAAACCTAGAATTCTGGGGCGGAAAAGGCTATTCAATTCCTTCCAAAAATTGCACACTATCCATAAGACAAGTCTTAGAATGTGCCTGAGACATGGGCGAGATTGAGCATCTGAGCATGGTACACGAAGTAACCATATGGCCATAGGTGCCTATCATGACCTGGGAGACTGTCAAACCCCTCCACACACAAGGTTAGGAGGGCCCAGCAGCATGTACTGTAAGACTGTAAGATCCATGGGGAAATGAAGGAGTACTTTCAAAAGAGTTGAGCAAGTCTAGAGGCATAAAAAAGTGGTATGAAGAGGTGGTGTACATCCATTACCTATCACTATTGCCCAGGCACTTATCCCTGAGCTCACACTTACGAATTTCCGGAGGAATGGGCACTGCCTATGGCCAGCTGTCAGCTTCTAAACACAAATGGACTGATTTTAAACTGTAACTGCACCCAGGGGCACACAAGAAACACTATGGTGAAGGGAGAAAATCCCCCCCTTAAAGGGCAAAACTTCAGTTAGTGTGGAGAAATAAAGAGGCCCACAGTAGGATAAACATGTAAGGGTAAATGGCTCATCAGGTTTATCAGGGACACAGAATGAGCCAGAAACATAGATCAAGGTCAAGGAAATGAAGAGAAGAGACATGGAGATAAACGTATGGAGTAGATACAGTATGTGCAAATTTTTATATGCACACTAGGGATTATCCTTTCTAGAATGAGGCACTAAAAATATACCTAGACAGCCGTGTTGAGACCAGAATATTCTTTTTGAAAACTGAAGGGACTACGTGCGGCAATGCCTATTTTCATAGTTGTTCTGATTTAGGGAGTGTGGGGAGGGAAAGTAAAATACCTGGTTCAGTTACTAGGATTACAGATTAGGAAGTGGACTCAGATTTACTACAATGAAATTAAGCAGTGTGAATTTTATTCTTTCAGGTTCCAGATTGGGTAAGACTGAAATTCTTATCAGTTTCCTAGCTTTATTACAGGAGACCACAAGAGATATTTATGATGAATTTTCTGGCTTCCAAGTTCTTATGGTATTTAAAATTATTACGATATTCTTAGAAAATTATTTTTGTCATTTGAACATATTGGGAACGAGGTTTCAAAAATCTTTGTTCATAGTTCTTTCTAACCATTATAATTTTTGAGATTAGAAGTAAAGCTCAAGAGACCTGAATGAGTGTTCACTGAACATAGGGGGGCAGAATACTGGCCCTTTCAAAAATCTCCATGTCTTAATCCTAGAATCTGTGTAAACGTCCATGTTTTAATCCTAGTAACTTTCTCTTATATCTCAAAGGGGGCTTTGAAAATGTGACTAAGATTAAAGACCTTGAGATGGGAAGAGTAGCCTGGATTACCCAGGTGGGACCCACCTAATGAACTGGACTCGACTTCCCTAGTCTTTATCTCTTCATGGGCAAAATGATGTATTACTGAGGATGAAATGAAATGCTACACAGGACGGCACCTGTAAAACCTTAAAATGCTGTGCAAACTATAGATTCTATCTGATTTAGAACCAGTTGATGTGATAATCTCAGGGGAAGTCCTTTTGGTGCAAACAACCAATTACACTGATTGTTTCTCATGCTGGAGAGTGCAGTAAGGTAACAGAAATAAATTATTTCCAATCCTGTTTTGGTACATGAACATTTGGCAAAATCTAAGCTTAATGAGGTCATGACGATAAACACAGAAAGTTCTGTTAGTGAAGATTATATATACATCACAAGAGGAATAAGGGACAGAACCATTGCTATTTTAATATAACTTATGGAAAGGTAATTAACATATGCTACCAGAAACCAAAGGGCAGATTCCATTTCCTTTTTAGCGTACTGAGTCTGATTTGATTATGCGAATTCTGAAGCACCAACAGCTACTTAGTATTATCAGTCTCTTGGTCCTGATTTCTTAATCAGCTGGATAATACAAAATAGCAGCTTATCTCTTGAACATGGTTCATTAGCTTAGCTCATTAATTTTCAAAGGGACCACAGATCTTAATTAGGTAGGTGGATGGGCCACTCTTTGCTCTTGGAGAGAATAATTTCCAAAGAATCTTTTAAAATTTAGGCCAGTTCATTCTAAATTTTTTTTTTTTTAGGACAATCAGACCTTGGCAGTTAAGCATCTTAGCAAGTTTTTTTTTTTTTTTTTTTTTAACAAGGAAGCTAGCTATTCAAGCTAGTTCTAGTGAAGGGAGATTAACTTCAAAGATTCCACAGGCAACTTCAAAGGTATAAGAACTGAAATACGGGTCCACTTGTAAAACCAGGAATTGTGAAATGAGAAAACATGGCCTGCTCATCTGCTTTTTATGGAGCTTTTGGTCTTTTCCTTCTGTTTGTCTCTAAATGCTTATTCCACCTTTTATGCAGATCTCTGTTTTCTACGGAGTTGGGGGCACACATATAACTAAAATCACTATCTCAGGCCAACGTCCATGTCCATTGATATCAATTTCAAATATCTTTTCCCTCATAGTGCTTCTTAGTTTAAATTAAATGTGGAAGAATGTGATTGATCGCTAGCAGGTTAGACAATTAGATACTGTCAGTCCGAAGGGTACTCCTAGTTCAATGAGCTGTGGTGTTGAGGTCACATGGTCCACATTTGGCTGCAGTAGTCTCCAACTTCTAAGTTAGGTGTCTAAGCTTGCAGTGAAGAGGGCATGGGGAGGCAGATACCTCTTTTATATTTAGTCCCACTTAAAGCTTGAGTTTCCTGCACCTGAAGAAGGAGTCAATTTCCCATTTGGTTTATGCCCTTGACCAAGGTTTTTCCCCAACTTCAAATACTTTTTTTTTTCATGAAGAACTAATGAATTAACCTAACACAGTATCTTATCTCCAATAGACAGGTCATAAATATTGTTGTAACAATTTTTGTCCTTTCTGAATCTATAATCCTAATCTTTTTGCAGTCATTTCCATTAAGTATACAAATGATATGTGTTCACAGTTGGGATTATACTAAGGTTGTTGTTGTTTTCCCTTAAGAACTAATATAATGCTTATCACCCTGGAGTGCCATAAAGGCGATAAGGCATGTTTTTCTGCTTTCTGAGAGAAGTTTCTAGGATCTAGTATCAAGTATGTACTGATTTTTAACTAGTAAATCAAGTAAAATTCAAGTTAGCAATAAAAATTTTAGTTCACAGAGTCTAAAACAGAAAGCCAAAGCCAAAATCTAAATACCTCATTATAAAGAAAACTTTGTCCTGTTTTATTCGTGGCACTCCATTACAAGAAACATCAATGTTACTGTGAGCAGAGCCACTAGCAATTTTTATGTGTCTGGTAATCTTGTGAAAAGTATCTCTACGGCTGCTCAAGTTATAAAATTCTAACTAATTTTAAGTTAATGGAGAAATTGATTATAAAACAATTTTTTCCTTTTTAAAGTTTTTTTTTACTTGAGAGAGAAAATGAGAGTGCAAATGGAGAGAGGGCAGAAGCAAAGAATCTCAAGTACACTCCCTATTGAACTGAGTATGGAACCCGAAATAGGACTCTAACCCAGGACTCGGAGATCATGACCTGAGCTAAAATCAAGAGTAGGACGCCCAAGCAACTGAGTCACCCAGGCCTCCCACAAAATTATTTTCTGATGTAATTTTGAGCATGGGTCTATTAGCAAAAACCATTAAGAACTAAGATAAAGGACTAACAGAAAGGATATCAGCTTGTCTGAATTTACCTTCACTATGGTTTATTTCTGACCCAATAAAGGGGATAAGTGACATCAAGGATACAAATGACTGAGTTGCCACTCCTCAGTGTCTCTCATTTTTCATGGAGGGACCCACTGCTGAGTACTTACAGTAAGCCTCATGTACTGAACAAGCCACAAGGTCAGAAGACAACAACAACAATAACAACTATGTAGTGCTATCTTTTATACTTTCTGGCTGGAGAAGAGACTAAAGTAAGTTATTGCCTATTCCCTCCATGGTTATATAACACCATGTTCTATCTCTTTGTCACTAGGTTGTTTTGTATACCTGCCTATGGCTTACCACATAACACTACTTTTTCAATTTCACTTCAGCAAATTAAGGCCCTGAAAAAATATATCTCAAAACACTATTGCCAGGCTCTCCATTAGAACACACACTCTGGAGCCAGAAAAAATGAATTTAGGTCCTGGCTCTGACAAGCTATTGGATGTTTGTCAAGTTTTTTAACTTCTCTTTGCCTCAGTTTATCCAGCTTTAAAATCAAAATAAAAAGACTTTTGATTCTAAATATAACCTAATCATCATTACTAGACAGATCCTCTCACAATAAAAAGTTATAATACTGGGAAAAATGTATAAAACATCTATTTTGGGCATTGGGCAACCAACAGTAGAACTCTGTGGTCAATGGGTAATGGAAGAACAAGTGAGATAATCACCCCAGCTTCCTGCCTGAAGGCACTTTCCCAGCTTATATTTTTAAGTAGAAAGTAAACAGGTCAATAGTCTCACTTTGCAAAATAAAGAGACAGGATTTGGGGTTGCTAAGGTGAGTGAGATTTGAGGGATAGGAAGTTAGAGTAGAAGGAGCTGGATACATATTCACTGAAGGATCCCCTTGATTATTTGGCTGAATAGACAACTGTTTAAGGTTAGAACAAAACCCCATGAGACCTGGAAAAAAGGAGCTATTAGGGGATTGTGAAGTGAACACAGATTCTAGATATCACATGGTTCTGGGAGACACTGGGATTAGAATTAGTGTAGAGATGTCACTGAAAACCCTAGGCATTTTATTGCTATCCCAGAAAAGTCACACTTTATGACTAGGGCTAATCTAGTCTTAAAGTGCGGGATATTCTAGATGCTCAAATGAAGACTAAAACCAAATTTTCACAGCATAAAGCTGACCCATCCATATACTAACTATGTGACAGAATAAATCTCAGTACTCTCTCAAATAAGATAAATTCAAACTCCCAAAAAGTATCACTCAAAATGTTCGACACAAAGAACAAGAATAAGTAATCCATAATGGGAATAAACAATCAATAGACATAGACTCAGAGATGTCACAGATGTTGAAATTAGTATACAAGCACTTTAAAACCACTACTGTAATGCCTGAGAACATTTTAAAATGTGGGTATAATATAGAGAAAGGAGTATAATAATGTATTTTTTTTCTTTGAATAACATCGTTTGCTTTATCTGAATTCAAAGTTTTCCTGTTTATACTTTCATTGGTATGTGAGAGATCAGAGAAGCAAGGATCAGGAAATTTGCCAGTAGGTTAACAGAAACCATTCAAGCTGAAGCATGACAAAACATAAAGGACAAAAAGAAAAAAAGAAAAAAGAAAAAAAAAAAAGAGAGACTCAATGACCTTTAGGACATTATCAGTGGTCTTACATACATTAATTTTGAATCCCAGAAAGAGAAGAGACAGAGACTGAGGGTAAAATATATATTTGCAAAAGTCATGATCATAGTTCTCCAAATTTAGTGACAATTATAAGCCCAAATATCCAAGACATTTAACAAATCCCAGGTAGATTAAACATAATGGAAACCACACCCAGGCACATTGTAGTCAAAATGCTAAAAATCCAAGATAAAGGGGAGATTTTCAGAAGCTTGAGAAAAAGGCACATTACATATAAGAAAACAGTAAGAATGAGTTCTACTTCACATCAGAAGTAATATATGCCCGAAGACAATGGAACTACATTATTCAAGTTCTGAAAGAAAATTATCAGTGTAGAGTAAAAATAGATGGAGATCAATGGAACACAAGAGAAGCTTGAAATAGACCCATGCCACTATTAACAATGTCAGTTAATTTTGACAAATTTCAACAGGGGAAGGTAAAGCTCCTTTTTTCCCACCTAAATTATGCTAGAAGTGAATCTCTAAATGGAAAAAAAGAAATGAACTTTAAAACCTACTTGACACTATACTTAAAAAAGAAAAGTTAAGATGAATCATAAGCCCAAATGTCAAAGTCACAGCCATAAGGTTTCTGAAATAAAACCTAGGAGACCACTGTCATTATCTTGGTGTAGACAAAGTTTTCTTATCTCAAACACTGCAAACATTCACCCTGAAAGAAAAAAAAATGACAAACTGTACTTCATGAAAATTTAAAACTTCCCGCTCATTAAAATACTCCATAAAATAATGAATAGTGAAACATATACAGGAAGAATATATACATATTACGTATTCCTGACAATGGATTTGTATCCACGATATACAAAGAACTCTTAATATTCAATAATAATCCAAACAGCTTCAGTTCAAAGTAGACAAAGGACTTTAACAACAGATACCTCTTGAGTTGGGGGAAATTGGATGGGGAGATGAACCATGAGCGACTGTGGACTCTGAGAAACAAACTGAGGGTTTTGGCGGGTGGGGGGGAATGAGTGAGCCTGGTGGTGGGTATTAAGGAGGGCACATATTGCATGGAGCACTGGGTATGGTCCATGAACAATGAATGCTGGAAGCTGAAAAGGAAAAAAAAAAACAACACAGATGCCTCACAATGGAACAATACAAATGCTCAGTAAACAAACAAATGTATGCTCAGTATCATGATTCATCAGGGACATACAAATTAAAAGCAAAAGGAGATACCACTACACACCCATAAGCAATGACAAAATTTAAAACGGGTGACAACACCAAATGTTGGTGAGGTTGGGGAACTCAAATTCTCAGACATTGTTAGTGGGAATGCTAAATGATACAACCACTTTGAGAAGATGCTTGGCTGTTTTCTGTAAACTGCAACAAGCACCCTACCTACGGTCTAACATTTGTAATCCTAGTCTAAGAGAATTGAGATCACATGATCAGAGAAAGATGTGCACACAACTATGGACACCAACCTTATTCATAGCAGCTCAAAACTGTAAAGAACACAAATGTCCGGGGAGCCTGGGTGGCTCAGTGGGTTAAAGCCTCTGCCTTCAGCTCAGGTCATGATCCCAGGGTCCTGGAATCGAGCCCCACATCAGGCTCTCTGCTCAGCGGGGAGCCTGCTCCTCCTCCTCTCTCTCTCTCTCTCTCTCTCTGCCTGCCTCTCTGCCTACTTGTGATCTCTGTCAAATAAATAAAAATCTTAAAAAAAAGAAAAGAACCCAAGTGTCCATCAATGGGAAAATGAGTAAATCAATTTTGGAACACTTCCATGTTGGCTTATTACTGATTTATGTTACCAAAATGGCTGGATCTGGGCCAAGGAAGCCAGGCACAAAAGAGTATTTACTTTATGATTTCACTTCTGTGTAGTTCTAGAACAGGGTAAACTATGACAGAAATCACAAGAGTGGTGGTATCTGGAGATGATTCAGGAAAGGGAGCTTTTCTACAAAGAACATGAGGAAGATTTGTGGGATGAAAGTTCTGTATCTTGCATGCAACTGTCCAAACTCATTTTTCCCTATGTACATTATACTTCAACCCCCCCCAAAATGAGGTATCAATAGTAAGCACTTTGTGAGTGTTATGCAAATCAAGTAAGCTATTATATATAATGCTAACAATAGTGTGATAAATTAGGATTCATTTAGAAGCATTAGAAATTACTATTATAATTCATGTTGTTATCTCCAATGTCGTATTCATTTAACATATTACGTGTGGCTCTGCACAAATATTCCAACCAAGGAATATATTTCAGAGTGTTAGAAATAATATCTCATGTTGTACAGAATAAGGCTTTTCTGGTAGTATTCAGCACTGCTGTGAAAAAGGCATTGCAGCTGTTTCTACTCATGAAACCTCTTGACACTGTGCAAATTTCCCAGCTGTGGTTTCCCTGCCAGCTGACTTCTAGATGGCTCTAAGTTTTCCTTTCCATTCAATTATCTAGAATTTTAAATACAAGTAATTAATCCCTTGATCAAATGGTATAGAATTAGACTGCTTTCACTGTGCCCTATCCTCAAGAGATCTCAAGCTCCCACAGAACATAACACTGAAAGCAAATTTAAACAGAACACAAGGTGGTTTTAGAAAATGGGTTTTGTGGTAATCACCTCAAAATCCATACCCGGAAGCATTCATCCAATGGCATCAAACAAGAAATATCTCTTGCCTGAATTCTTTAGGCAATTGCTTCACGTACCCAGTGCAGTGGTGCTACCATTTCAGTGCGATGCTGGGGTGGGAATACCACAGAATTACCTTCTACAAGGGACAAAGAGAAAACCAAACAGTACAATGGTGTTGATACTAAACAACATGGGTTATTTATCTTTTAAAAGGAAGTGTGTTCTGCACCCCCTCTGACTCGGTAAGAAAACGCTGAGGGGCAGAGGCCAAGGACCGAAATCTGAATGATAAAATTGCAGAGTTGAAGAAGACGGTTTCCCACCTGCAGTCAGCGGCGCAAACCAGCTGAAAATAATTTCTGAGGTCCTGTCCGCTTTCAGAGATTTCAAAGTTAAAAACATTCTACCCTCTGGAGGGTGTGGGTTTCCTTTCTGGCAGGTGCCTATGAAGTACACAGTAACTCAGAATAAATACCATGGGATACTAAAAGACCAAAATAATTCATTAAATTAGCAAAAATTAAGCCCCACTCTAACTCCAATTTGCTTGGGTAAGGGAAATCACCCCCCCCGCCCCCCGCCCACTCCCGACTGCCAGCGACGGCCGGGTATGGGCCCGACGCTCCAGCGCCATCCATTTTCAGGGCTAGTTGATTCGGCAGGTGAGTTGTTACACACTCCTTAGCGGATTCCGACTTCCATGGCCACCGTCCTGCTTTTTTTTTTTTTTTAAGATTTTATTTATTTATTTGACACTCAAAGATCACAAGTAGATAGAGAGGCAGGCAGAGAGAGAGGAAGAAGCAGGCTCCCCGCTAAGCAGAGAGCACGATGCGGGGCTTGATCCCAGGACTCTGGGATCATGACCTGAGCCAAAGGCAGAAGCTTTAACCCACTGAACCACTCAGGCGCCCCCATAGTTAATGTTCTTGGGAGACGTGCTGGTAGTCTGACTGACTGGCACCTTCGTTTGTAATATTATCACCACCTGCTGGCAGTTTGGGATATTGCCCCCCCAAAGCCTAGGAAGGCAGAAAGCACCTAGCTTTCACAACTATTAAATTGTTGTACACTGTTTCTACTTAATTCCAGGTAGTGTACTCATATCCGACGTTACTGAAACCTAATAGTCTGTATTCTTTTTCTTTTCTGCACCGTTCCGAATCTGGTAATCTTCCCTGTACAAAGTTTGTAGACCTGTGGCTGCCCCCTTTGGATGTTGGTCATTTTGCCTTAGCTCCTTTCTTAGAATCAAACCTCCTTATAAGAAAAGTATTTCTTGTACTTAATAAATAATCTTGACTGACTCACTGGTCGAAATAATATTTTAAACATCAGAAAAAAACCACTAATATTTCAATGCAACATAATAATTGATGTGCCTCTTTGAATATTCCCTCTCACCTCCCTGTGACTTGGTTTCCTCAAAGATAAAAGCAGCCATCTACTGGATCTATACAAACTTGCAATCAGCACCTACCCACTTTTTCTCCTGGTTAAAACTGAAGCCGCTACTTAGAACCCCCTCATCCCACAGAAAGCAGATTCATATCCCCACTCACTCCACGTCATCTTCTCTTGCCAGGGTGACCTGCCCATGTCCTCTTGCTAAATCCAATAAACACGATTCAATCATTATTCAATGTGACCACTTGTTAACGTTCTGTACCTTGGACTATATTCTTCTTCCATGCATACTTTGTCTCACGTTTCCATGGTGCCTCACACTCTTGGCTCTCCTCTGACCTCCTTGGCACTCTATTCTTTGGGTCTTATAAGATTCCTTCCCTGCAAGGTTGTTCTTTAAGGTTATTTCCTGCCCTTTGTGATCCTGCTGCTTCATACATTTTTTTTTTTTTCTGGAAAGTGTCATTTACTATAAGCACCTGATTTCCAAATCTGAATCTGAATCCCAGTTTTCCTTTGGGGCTTAAGACCTTTTCGCTTACATGTCTCAGAGGTGAATGCAATTCAGCACACTCAAAATGCACTCTGTCATCTCTTTTCCAAACTGTCTTTTCTATTTCCCATCTCAGTGACCAGTCTCATTCTCCAATCTGAGGCCGAAGCCCAAAACCTTACCTTCACCCCTTTCTTTTCCCTACTCTCACAGTCAATCAGTTTTCCAAGCAATCCTATTCCCTGAGCCTATGCCCAGTCCCCCAGATGTCCTCTCCTTACTGCTACTTCCTAGTTCCGGCATCATCCTCTCTTTGCCTGGATTACTGTTTGCAATCTTGTTCCCTCTGATCCCTCCTAACATTGTTGATAGAGTCATTTTCTAAAAGAAAAATAGGACTATGTCTCTCCCATGTTTAGGAGACTTTGAAGTTTCATGCTGCCCTCAGGAGAAAGTTTAAAATCTTTTAACAGTTTAAAAAGTCCTGCTTTCTTTCTAGCCCTGATTCGCCATTTCTTCCAGGACTCTGCCTTCTCACCCCAAGGGAAAGGGCGTTCTTGTGATCTCTAATCTGTAATCTCTAAGAGTTGTACGGGCTGACCCCGCCCCCTTGCCCTCAATGTGTCCCCATTCACTTGCTTATCTCCTCTTCATTTTTAAGTTTCAGGCTAGCTGTTACTTTTTTCAGGAGAGGCTTTCCTAAAAACTTGACATCTACCCGCCCCAAGACTGTTATCCCACTTCTTACTGGCACTAGCTGTGTTCTCCACACTGGACTGTAAATTCCTTAAGGACAGGGTCTGGTCTTGTTTACCATTATATCCTTTTTTTTTTTTTAAAGAATTTATTTATTTTATTTGACAGAGCTCACAAGTAGGCAGAGAGGCAGGCAGAGAGAGAGGGGAGGGGAAGCAGGCTCCCTGCTGAGCAGAGAGCAGACATGGGGCTCCATCCCAGGACTCTGGGACCTGAGCCAAAGGCAGAGGCTTTAACCCACTGAGACACCCAGGCGCCCCCAGCATTATATCCTAAGCATACTGCCTGGCACGGAGGGGCACACGTTAATTAATTGCATCCAGTTGAGCTCAACCAAAAAATCATCTTTTAGCTAATTTTTAATAGTAACATTCTGTGATGCTGAAAGGTAGAGTCACTGTTATGGTAATGATTTTCTTTTCTTTTTTTTTTTTTTTTAAAGATTTTATTTATTTATTTGACACTCAAAGATCACAAGTAGATAGAGAGGCAGGCAGAGAGAGAGGAAGAAGCAGGCTCCCCGCTAAGCAGAGAGCCCGATGTGGGGCTCGATCCCAGAACCCTGGGACCATGACCTGAGCCAAAGGCAGAGGCCTTAACCCACTGAGCCACCCAGGTGCCCCTGGTAATGATTTTCTTAAAGATCTTTCTCCTTCTTATATAAATCTTAAAATGGAGGTTTACAGAGGCATGTCTGTTGTAGAGTTTCTTTCTTTCTTTTTTTTTTTAAGATTTTATTTATTTATTTGACAGACAGAGATTACAAGTAGGCAGAGAGGCTGGCAGAGAGAGGAGGAAGCAGACTCCCCACGCAGCAGAGAGCCCAATGCAGGGCTTGATCCCAGGACCCTGGGATCATGATCTGAACTGAAGGCAGAGGCTTTAACCCACTGAGCCACCCAGGCGCCCCTGTTGTAGAGTTTCTAATAAGAACTTTCAAATCACGTCACCAAGAATCTTGGTTTCTAGAACAACTTCTTTTTCTCGAATACAAACAAGAAAATCCATAATCCATCATGCTGGGAATGGCATTAATCAGGAATTAAAGTTTAACCTTTTTACTGGTTTCCCAAGGCTGCCAATAACCAAGTCCCCCCAACGAGGTGCCTTCAAGCAACAGAAATGTCTTCTCTCAAAGTTCAGGATGCTGGAAGTTTAAAATCCACGTGTCAACAACCTTGCTGTCTTCTGAGAGCTCTAAGAAGGAAAACCTGTTTCATATCTTTTTTCCTAGCTTCCATCCCATCCCTGACCACGCAGATTTCAAGTCTTTGCTGGGAACAGCACGATTCATGGCCTCGCTCATCTCCGTGCCATCCTGGCGTTCTATGCAAAAAAAAAAAAAAAAAAAAGGACGGGAGAAAAGGGATGCCATTCAGCTCTCTGTTCCCCCTGATCTCTACAAAAGTCCCACCCAACGATTTCCAACAGTATTTTACTAACTAGCTCTTAGCCTTAGCTGCTTAGCCACATCTGTCTCAAAGAGAAGAAAAGAAAATGTACATTTCCAGTCTTGTGAGGGATTCTGAAGCTTCTTCTATCTATTCTTATGGATATGTCTGCTCTGCACATTTTATTAGCTCTTGAGAGGGAATTCTTAAGATTGTATGCCTGCCAGGCCGTGCTGGGTGCTGACAGCTTCCCAATTTGCTTTCCCTCAGGCTCTGTTATATATATTAAGATTTGTGTGCTCCCTCGCCATTCTGCTGAGTTGTTCCTGCTTTCTGCCAGCGCTTGCTAGCTCTGCGCAAAGGCTTGCTCTTGCTGCCCTCAGGGAGCCCGACACGGGATGGGGGTACGTGAAGGCCAGCTGGTGGGCCAGTCTTGGGGTGATCAATAGGCTGGTTTCCCAGGGGCTCATGGAGTCTGCAAAGTGGTTCATAGCATTTGCGTCCCTTCATGATTACTGTTCCAAAACCTGACGGCTTTTCTACCAGCTACTTACTTCTGTCTCCCCGTCATGTAATTCATGACAGCATTCTGGCATTCCAGTGAGCAGGAGAGAAAAGGGCCCCTTTGGCAGTTTCTAAAAGAAAATATAGCTCTGTGTGGGATGCCAGGAGTGATGAAGTGCATAAAGTGAAACCATATCTCTTATCCTCTTCAGTGTGCTCAATCATAGATTTTTTTTTTTTTCTCCAGCAGTATGCTGGGACTGCTTCCACTGGACTCTTGCTTGGAGTTGCACAAAGCCCCTCCTGTGTTTTTTGGGAGAAAGATGGTAGAAAACTTATTTTGCCATATTGATGGCATCATTCCTAGAGTTTCTAGTTGTACCTTTGTTCAGTATTTATGTGGTGTCCAATTTTGCACTGTTACAAATAATACAGCAAAGTGCATTATTGCTCATGGGTTTTTTTGTCTGTTTTGCAGAAGCGTGAACATTTCTTTAGGCTACGTTACTAGAGTTGAATTGCTGGGCTGTAGGATATACCTCCTCTACTTGTTTAGAAATGGCCAAGTTGCTATCAAAATTGATATTAAAAATATATGTACGAAGATTTATTTATCTATTTTAGAGAGATAGAGACAGAAAGAGAGCAGAGCAGGGAGAGCAGAGCAGAGAGGGAGAGAAGGAATCTCAAGCAGACTCCCCACTGAGCCTGGAGTCTGATGTGGTCTTGATCCCAGGACCCTGAGATCATGACCTGAGCCAAAGCCAAGAGGAGGACGTTTAACTGACTGAGCAACACAGGCACCCTGGAAATGTATATCATTAATATGACATTCCCATCAGTAGTATATCAGCATATGATGCTCCACTCATCTGGTACGTTCAGCCCTTTTCATTTTTACTAGTCAGGTGTTATAGCCCATCTTGTTTTAATTTGCATTTCCCTGACTGGGAGGTTGCATTTAGATTTTCCCTTCTCTGACTTTCCCATTCATATCTACTTTTTCTGTCGTATTGCTCTATTTTTCTTGTTAATATGAAGAAGCTATTGTTTTATCTAGATAATATTTGTTTTGTTTTTGATTGTGTACAGTGCAAATGGCTTCTAGTAGTTAGTGACTTGTCTTTTCATTTTGTTTATAGTGGCTTTTGATTTTCAGAAGTTTTAGCTTTAATGTAGTCAGGGTAGTGCTCCTTTCTTTTGTTGCCTATGATTTTCTTGTCTTGTTTCAAACTGAATTAACAGAGTAAACTATATGTTCTTTAAAAATTTTTTAAATTTTGGGGCGGCTGGGTGACTCAGTGGGTTAAAACCTCTGCCTTCGGCTTAGGTCATGATCCCAGGGTCCTGGGATTGAGCCCCACATCAGGCTCTCTGCTCTGTGGGGAGCCTGCTTCCTCCTCTCTCTCTGCCTACTTATGATCTCTGTCTGTCAAATAAATAAATAAAATCTTAAGAAAATTTTTTTAAATTTTGCTTTTCACAAGTTATTAATCCATTTGGCATGTGAGGTGATAATATGATGATGATTGTTATGTTTATGTTTGGATAACCTTTTTTTTTTAAGATTTTTATTTATTTACTTGACAGACAGAGATAACAAGTAGGCAGGGAGGCAGGCAGAGAGAGAGAGAGAGGAAGGGAAGCAGGCTCCCCGCTGAGCAGAGAGCCGGATGTGGGGCTTGATCCCAGGACTCTGGGATCATGGCCTGAGCTGAAGTCAGAGGCTTTAACCCACTGAGCCACCCAGGTGCCCCTGGAAAACCTTTTCTTTTAGCACCGTTATTGACATTCTTCTGCCAATGATTTTTAATCCTTTGAAATATTTGAACACATTAAGTTTCCACATATATATGTATATATATGTTATTATTTATTAATTGTATTAATTTCTTTATCTCTGTACTTATACCACTCTTCTAAAATCACTCTTTCTTTATAATAAATTTTTATTGCTGGTAGGCAATAGTCTATCTTACTATTCTTCAAATCTGTGTGGTCTATTCTTGGCTCTTTGCTGTTCTGTGAATATTTTAGAATGGGCTTGCTAAATTCCATGAAAAAAACCCAGTGGGAATTTGATTACAATTCATCTGAGTTGAACATAGAGATCAGTTGGGAGAGAAATGATGATAATGAATCTTCTTGTATAAGAACACTGTATGTCCTTCAGATTATAAAGGTCTTTTATATTACCTTTCAATAAAGTTAAAAAATCTTCATAAATATCTTACAGATCTTTTGTTAATTCCATTCTTTGCATAGAGAGTGAACAGGTAAATAGTATATGTTGTTATTTGTTATAAAAACTATGTTTTTTTTTAAAATTACATTTTAAAGTCTTTGTTAGTATATAGGATTGCAACTGATATTTTAAAATTGGTTCTATATCCAGAATCTTTGATGAACTCTCATGAATTCTAATAATTTGTCAAATTTCTTGATTTTCTACTAAAACATATCATCTTTATTTTCAATCATAAGTGATTTATTCCTTTTTCTCTTTCTTATCAGCTCTTTAAAAAATTGGAATTCGGCTGTAAAACTATCTGGTCTTTATCATTTTTAGTGGGGAAATGGGTCAGTTCCACAAATGTCAGTTCTGGGATAAGCGCAGGGCTTATCACATATTTGGGGTTTTCCTTCTCTGGTTCTCTTCCCATCATGATTAGCCCCGACACCTTAATTCTCAGTAGCCCCCCATCCTGATCCTCTGGCCAAAAAGCTGGGGTGTTGGCCTCATAGCAGCTGTCATGCTATTCCTCTGACTGGCTCTGTCTTGAGGTAAAGCTGCTAGAGCAAAGAGGAGAAAGAGAATAATGATTTCCTCCTATGTACTCTCTGAACAACAGGGACTCCTTATCTCAGCTCTGAGATTTTTCTCTCAGGCATTTAGGAATTTGTGTGGCAACAGCTACTGCATGTAGCTTCATGAGTGAAACTTGACTGAAGCAGAGATTGGATAAGAAAACTGTAACCCAGCAATTTTCCCCAGAGCTTCTATCCTGCAGTGATGTCCCTCAACCTATTCACAGTCCTGAGACCAGCAAAATAATTTCTCTCAGAGTTTTTTTCTGTGTCTCCCTTCTCTGTTCCAGAATTCTGGGTGCTCTAGAGTCTATGCCTAGAGGCATAGGAGGGGGAAAACAAGTCCAGAAAACTATCTGCCATATTGGTATTCTTGGTATTTTGATTTGTCGCCCTAATCTATTTATTCTTACTTATTTTTCAGATTTTCTGATTTTTAGAGTTCTCAGATAATTGTCTTATGCATCCTATTCAAGGTTTTCCATTGTTTAGGGGGAGGAAAAGGGTAGGCATTGCTTACTCCATCCTAGATGGAAGCAGAACCTCCACATTGCAGTGTCTCCTCATGATGGAGAGGGGAACAGCACAACTTCAATCACTAAATCTCCCACCCCCACCCCCCATCCCCGACCCCCAGCTCCAGACTGTTTATTTTAAATTTAATTTTTACTTCCCATCTATTCTCTTTTGAATCTTCCATTACAATTTATCTGCCCTTCCCTTGTCTCATATTTTTCATAATTTTCATATCTTTGTGTTTTTTATATATTGGGAGATTTTTTCCCCCACTTTATTTTCTAGAATACAAATTTGGTTCCTATCAGCAAATGTCTTCTTGATTAATTATCTGTGTCCTTGTAAAGTAAAAATGTTATAATTTTAAGTTTTAGAAAATCTTTTTTTGCATTATAAATAATCTTTATGAGTTTTAAAAAATTTTTTTTTGTTTTTTTAGATTATTTATTTATTTATTTGACAGAGAGAGATCACAAGTAGGCAGAGAGGCAGGCAGAGAGAGAGGAGGAAGCAGGCTCCCTGCTGAGCAGAGAGCCCGATGCGGGACTCGATCCCAGGACCCTGAGATCATGATCTGAGCCGAAGGCAGTGGCTTAACCCACTGAGCCACCCAGGTGCCCCTTTAATTTTGTTTTTTTATTTTTTTATTTTTATTTTATTTTTTTTAAAAGATTTTATTTATTTATTTGACAGAGAGAAATCACAAGTAGATGGAGAGGCAGGCATAGAGAGAGGGAAGCAGGCTCCCTGCTGAGCAGAGAGCCCGATGCGGGACTCAATCCCAGGACCCTGAGATCATGACCTGAGCCGAAGGCAGCGGCTTAAACCACTGAGCCACCCAGGCGCCCCAATTTTGTTTTTTTAAATGAAAGCTCTCAAATGTCTTTTCTATCAGTTCTTCAGTAGGATTCACCTCTTCTAGATGTTTAGCTTGGTCCTTGTCTTACCCTGTTAGGCTGCTATAACAAAATACCACAGACAGGGTATAAACAGTTATAAATAACAGAAACTTATTTATCACAGTTCTGGAGGCTGGAAGTTTGTGATCAAGGTGTCAGTGCGGTGATATTCTAGTGAGGGTCCTCTTCCGGGTTCTTACCCAGAGCCTTCTGATTGTGTCCTAACACAGTAGAAGGAGGCAAGATCTCTGTGGTATCTTTCTTATAGGAACACTAATCCCATTCATAAACTAAGCACTTCCCAAAGGACCCAACTCCTAAGGCTATCACCTTTGGGGATGATATGAACTTGTAGGGACAAACATCCAAACAATAGCAGTCTTCCTCCATCAGGTTTTGTTTCCTTTAGTGAGTTTTAATTTTTATTTACCTGTCTATGGTTTTTTTTTGAAAGCATCTTAGGCTGGTAGGCTCTCTAGAGCTGAGAAAATGACATCCATGTGAGGAGTAAGTGTGGTGGCAAGGCAACTTTAGCCTTTTCCGAAGACCTGATCCTGAGAGCAATTCCACTAATCAATGCACCTGTCACTCAGGTCCTCTGTGCTTAGCTTCCCAGAGTAATCCCCAAGCAGCTGTAGGTAGACGTAGAGCTTCTATTTGTTGGGACCTACAGGCCTCCACCTCCGGAATGGCCCAAAGGAACCATGTTTTTATTCTGCCCCCCCCCCCACCAACAGCAGTTCTCATGTCTGCTCCCTGTAGAGGTTATGACTAACTACCTTCAGCACCTGGTGACTTCTGCAGACTCCCACCAGCTCTACTATTCTAATTTTTGTTTATACCACAGAGAAGGATGAGATGAAGGAAGTTTAGGGAGGGCACCGAAGATTCCTGAATGCCCCATATTTACATTCTCAGTTGAAAAACCATTGAATGGCCTGCCAACTTTGTGGGCACTGATTTAAAGTTAACAACTTTGGTTTGTTTCATTTGCCAAATATTACCTCATCTCAGTGACATTTGATTTTGTCACAGTGTCTTATTAAAGAGTAATAAAGTATCACCCCTTTAAAGTTTACTCTCCAATTCTCTGAATGCAGCATGTAAAACATAAATGGTGATGTGTTCATTTTTATTTTCACATATATCTCACATTGCGGTACTTCAGAGTGCCTCAGGAAGATTTAAAATGAGACAAGTTTCTGGAAAATTATTTTCTAAAATCCCAGACCCGTTCCTGTAAATCTGACAGTTTCCTATTCCAAACAAGCAGGGGCTATAGAACAATGGGTAATTTTTTTCTGTTAGGCTGTGGAAGCAGAACTTTCATTTTATGGATGAGAGACTGAGCCCAGGGAAGAACAAATAACTTGTTTCATTGTTGCATTACACACAGGTGAGGCTGGGGTACAGGCTTTCATGTTGTTCTTCCTACACAGCCACCCTGGAGCAATGAAATGATTTAGAAACAGTCACAGTTGATGGTCTGAGATAAAGAGAGGAAGGGACAGAAAGACTGATAAGAGAGTATGGGAGGATGTGAGGTACCTCTCATGTTAGTCAGCAGCTTAGCCAACTCAGTTCTTGACTCTGTTGATGGGTGTTCCAAAGAATATGATACTTCTCATACGTGGCCATATTCTTCTCCTTCTTCTTCTTTCTTCTTTCTCATCTCTTCTTTCTTCTTCTTCTAGAGATAGAAGTTTATTGACTACACTGCAAGGGAGCTGCTGTCAGGACAGCAAGGGAGAGACCACCTGCTGCTATATGTGGCCATCTTGTTTGGACATCTTTCCAGGAAACAGAAACTTAAGAGCTAAAATAGCTGAGAACATGTCCCAGAAGGCCAATTTATCACTCCAGGATAAATTGGTTATACAGGAATTAAAAATTTTAAAGCACTTAGACAAAGAAATGATCTTATATATTAAAAATAAATAAAATTAATGAAGTTTATCTTTAGCTTCCCAAGTCTTCTCTTTAATATTTAAATAACAGTTCCTAAAATTTGTATTTAAACTTTACAAGGTATTCTTACATTTATTATCTTGTTTGCTTCTCCCTTGTCTCTTATCTTTTATCAGTTCCCTTTCTCCCATAGCCTGGATCACATATCTGGAAGGTTCACAGTAGTTGATTTTATTCTTCAACTTCTTTTGGCAACAGAACAACCTGTATTTATATTTTTCAACCACCAACACCAAGACATTAAAAGAGAGTAAAAGGAAGAAGAGAGAATGAAGAATTCCTTATACTCCCTGTACTATTAAAAAATTTTCTAAGGAGAAAATTTATTACCAGGCATTACTTTTGTGAATTACCCTTCTCAGGATATTTGCTTAGGAACTTGATGCTTAATTGTGAAAGAAAGGTTTTGTCTCAGTTAATGGAATTTATACCCAGTCAATGGCTTTAGAAGTCAATAAATGGAGCAGTTATTTTGGGGAATACCTAGTAGATAGAATGTATTCTGCCCTACTTACGTTAACCCAGAGGAGAGATAACTGATGGCTGGAAATATCATCATTGCATGGTCCTTGTCACCTCATGCAATGATTCTTAAACTAGCTATGAGGGAAGCCACATCCTAAATGGACATCAAATATTGAATGATATCACCTTTTTATTAGATATATGAGTCAGTTCTTAAGTCATATATATTTATGTTTTCCATTTATGTGTTTTTTCTTAGCAGCGTAAATTAAATGTTGATAAGAATGGCTGTCTTCCTGATGAAAGGTTGTACTCACAATAATTGCATCATCTTATTTCACTGAGAGGTGCCATAACTACCTTTGCTTTATGACCAATTTAATGCTTCACTGCAAACATGTTTTTTCTGCCTGGAATTGCTAATAAAGAATACCCACCCCAGTGTGTGGAGCTCATTGGACTCTTGTGAGAGTTGCTCCAGTTGGGTTTATATTTAAGCCAGTCATAATTCAAGGGCTGTAGAGTATAGCTTTATTTTGAACTGGTTGGACAAATATTCATGTTCTCACACAAATGTTCTTCATAATAATGGGTTGTTTATTTGGTATAAATTGTACATAGCAATATTCATATGCCAGACTGGTTTCAAAAAAATAAAAGGTTTATTGGCTGGTATGTTTGAAGAATGGTGAGGAGGCCAAGTTCTTTATCAAGGAGGTGTTCAGAGTTATTTGAAGCCATTATTTTCAGACGGTTTCACACTAAGCTGGAAGTGCTTTCACCGTGGCCTTTCTGCAGCTGGAGCTGGCTATGGTATTTATTCATTCGCTCAACAAATATTTAATGAGTGTATTCTAGATGCCAAACTCTGTTCTGGCTCCCGAGGATACAACAGTGAACAAAACAGGCAAAATCCCTGCCTTTGTTGAGCCTATTTTTAGCAGAGAGATGGATTATAAACAAGGTAAATAGCATGTTAGATACTGATCAGGTGCTAAGGAGAAGAATAAAGCTAGAGAGTCTTGGGAAAAGGATTGCAACTTATATAATGGGACCAGGAAGGCCTCCCTGAGAAGGTGACTTTTGAGCAAAGATTTGACAAATTGAAAAATAAGCCATGCAGATAGTTTGGGGAGGCTAATTCCTGGCAGGAGGAGCAGCAAGTGAAGAGTTGAGGCCAGAACATGAATTGGTGCATTTGAGGAATGGTGAAGATGAGGTTGGGGGTGGGGGGCCAAAAGTAGGTAAAGGAGACAAGAGTAGAGGGTGAGCTAACCATAAACACTGGGGATACTCATGAAGTAGGGCCTCGTAGGAAATACTTCAGCCCCTTTTTTTCAATTCAAATGAAACACTGGACAAATAAGGAATTCAATTTCTACTTTCAACAGATATTACTGATGCTAGGAACATTCCCTGGGTGTCAGCAGCTAACATATATCTTCCCATTAGCTCTGTAGGATACCTTGTTCTGCCTTTTCTTAACGAAAACAAAGACTAATGTGTGCTTGGTGTTGTGTCTACATTTCCTAATAGAAATAAATTCTGGAGGAGTTATAATTTACTTGGCTCTCTGCTACTTCTTTACGGCCATGAGCAGAAAGCCTCTCCCGCCACCTTCTTGGAAATACGATGCAAGAAGTTATTATTACTTTTCCCATATTAGTTCATCTATTTTGACATACTATTTCAATGTATGCTTGGGAGTCAGTGATTATGGCTTTGACTAACATAACCTCAGTTCTGTAATTGAAATCATTCACACAGTGAGTACTCAAAAAACTATATTACCCTGAATAGAATTAACTCAACTCTGAGTGTAGATGACTCGATTCTTTTTGACCTAATCCTTCATTTGACTTGCAGACCAAGTAGATGGGACCTTTTCAAGCAGTTCCTACAATGTATGAATGCTTAGGGAGGATGTTTCTGAAATGGAGAACTAGAGGTAGGGGAAACACATTCAACCTGCTTAGGTTCTCCCATGTTAGGATGACCAACTGCCCCTCCTGATTCCTTGCCACTATCATTTAAATACTGTAATTATTTGGGATGTGGTTTTCCTGCTAAAACATAAGCACCACAAATAAAGAAATCATAACTGTTTTGTAATTGTTCTCTCTCCATTGTTTAATGTCATGCCAGGTCCATTTTAGGCACACAGATTATTTATTGAATGAATTAATTCATGAATTTAAAGATAATGTATTGTTCTGACTTCCTTCCAAAATTCCAAAAATTTCACCTGGAAACTCTGTTCAAGGTGTTCTGCTTCTTGAGAAATTGGGTAATTCTGACAACAGATGGGTAAGGAATTGGCAAGCAGCCATGCCTTCAACATGCGGACTTTGAGTTTAGTTTCTTGAGAAATCCCATGGAGACATTTGATTCAGCCACCTGACTCAGACTAATCTGAGTGGACTGTGGAAAAAAAACAAAAACAAAAACATAAAACGAAAAACAAAACAACAACAAAACCCAGAAATCAACAGAAACAATAAAAGAATAAAACAATAAAAGGACCTTATGACTGGGAAGCTTCATGTATTTTTTAGCTTAACTCTTTCCACCTTTGTTCTCACATCAGAGTTTCCATTTTGCCCATCCCTTCTCCACTGCTTAGTGCAGATGTGGCGGAAATAGTATGGATGGGTGAAAAGTGGAGCAGGATGTGAATTCCTGATTCCCAACTAAACCACAGCTTATTCACCTATAAAAATGTAATCAAGACTCCCTACCTTATAGGTTTGTAAGAATAAGTGCAAAATAAATAAATAAATAAATAACAATAAATAAATAAAATAAAATAAATTAAAAAAAGAATAAGTAAAATAATATATGTCAAGTGCCAGGTTAGATTTTGGTATATAGATGCCTGTTCAAACTCTGCTTCTCTCTCCCTTCAAATGGTGGCCCAGAGGTTACGAGAAGGCTTTGTTCCATCTTTCTTTCCATTCCCTGGGGCTTGTGTGCCTATTAGGTGTTTAGGGTTGAAAGGCACAGAGTCGGAGGGACACAAGATGGTAGAGAAGTAGGAGGAGGCACTGTTTCAACCTGTCCCCTAAAGTGAGTTGATTACCTACCAAAGAACTCTGATCACCCATGAAATAAGCCTGAGATTAGAATTATACACTTCTGGATCTCTACAGGGACAAAAGACACCAGTGGGCAGAAGCATTTCAGGGTGCACCTTGCCTGCCCCATGGTTGATACATTCAGCTACACATCTGTTCAGACATCTCTCACCAAAATGACTAGAAGGAGGAATGCCCAACAGAAGAAAAATTCAGAGACTGGGCCCTCTCCATGAGACACAGGGTTGCAGATTGGATACAATGACAAGACCCATCGATATATTGTCTACAAGAGACCCATTTTGAACCCAAGGATACATCCAGACTGAAAGTGAAGGGATGGAGAAGCATCTTTCATGCCAATGGGTCTCAAAAGAAGGCTGGGGTAGCGATTCTCATATCAGATAAATTAGATTTTAAGTTAAAGACTGTATCCAGAGATACAGAAGGACACTACATAATTCTTAAAGGGATTATCCACCAAGAAGATCTAACAATTGTAAATATTTATGCCTCCAATATGGGAGCAGCCAATTACATAAGAAAACTGTTAATCAAGATAAAGAGTCATATTGATATGAATACATTAATAGTAGCAGATCTTAACACATCGCTCTCAGTAACAGACAGATCATCCAAGCAGAAAATCAATAAAGAAACAAGAGCATTGAATGACACATTGGACCAGATGGAACTCATAGATATATACAGAACATTCCACCCTAAAACAACAGAATACCCATTCTTCTTGAGTACATATGGAACCTTCTCCAGAATAGACCACATACTGGGTCACAAATCAGGGCTCAACCAATACCAAAAGACTGAGATTATTCCCTGCATATTCTCAGATCACAATGCTTTGAAACTGGAGCTCAATCACAAGGAAAAGTTCAGAAGGAACTCAAACAACTGGAAGCCAAAGACCACCTTACTTAAGAATGCTTGGATCAACTAGGAAGTCAAAGAAGAACTTAAACAATTCATGGAAACCAATGAGAATGAAGACATTTCAGTCTAAAACCTATGGGATACAGCAAAGGCAGTCCTAAGGGGGAAATACATAGCCATCCAAGCCTCCCTCAAAAAAACTGAAAAATACAGAATACACCAGCTGTCTCTACACCTTAAAGAATTGGAGAATCAACAACAAATTAAGACAAGTCCACACACAAAAAGGGAAATAATCAAGATTAGAACAGAGATCCATGAGATAGAAGCTAGAGATACGGTAGAATGCATTAATGAAACTAGAAGCTGGTTTTTTGAAAGAATCAATAAGATCGATAAACCATTGGCCAAAATAATCCAAGAAAAGAGAGAAGGCCCAAATTAATGAAATTATGAATGAAAAGGGAGAGATCACAACTAAAACCACGGAAATAGAAACAATCATCAGAAATTATTATCAACAGTTATATGCCAATAAGTTAAGCAACCTAGATGAAATGGATGCGTTCCTGGAAAACTATAAACTTCCAAAATTGAACCAGGAAGAAATTGACAACCTGAATAGATCGATATCTAGTAACGAGATTGAAACTTCCCAAAAAACAAGAACCCAGGACTTGATGGATTCCCTGGAGAATTCTACCAACTTTGAAAGCAGAAATAACACCTATTCTCCTGAAGCTGTTTCAAAAAATTGAAGCAGAAGGAAAACTTCCAGACTCTTTATATGAAGTCAGCATTACCCTGATCCCCAAACCAGGCAAAGACCCCACCAAAAAGGAAGATTTCAGACCAATAACACTGATGAATATGGATGCTAAGATTCTCAACAAAATCCTAGAAAATAAGACCCAACAGCACATTAAAAAGATTATCCACAATGGCCAAGTGGGATTCATCCCTGAGTTTCAAGGATTGTTCAACATTTGCAAATCAATCAATGTGATAGAACAAATCAGTAAGAGGAGAGAGAAGAACCATATGGTCCTCTCAATTGATGCAGAAAAAGCATTTGACAAAATCCAGCATCTGTTCCTGATTAAAACACTTCAAAGTTGGGACGCCTGGGTGGCTCAGTTGGTTAAGCAGCTGCCTTCGGCTCAGGTCATGATCCCAGCATCCTGGGATCGAGTCCCACATCAGGCTCCTTGCTCAACAGGGAGCCTGCTTCTCCCTCTGCCTCTGCATGCCATTCTGTCTGCCTGTGCTCGCTCCCCCCCCCCCGCCTCTGATAAATAAATAAAAATCTTTAAAAAAAAAAAACACTTCAAAGTATAGGGATAGAGGGAACATTCCTGAACTTCATAAGATCTATCTATGAAAACCCCACAGAAAATATCCTCAATGGGAAAAAGCTCACAGTCTTCCCATTGAGATTAGGAACATGACAAGGATGCCCACTCTCACCCCTCTTGTTCAACATAGTATTAGAAGTCCTAGCAACAGCAATCAAACAACAAAGAGAAATAAAAGGTATCCAAATTGGCAATGAAGAAGTCAAACTCTCTCTCTTCACAGATGAAATGATACTTTATATGGAAAACCCAATAGGCTCCACTCCCAAACTACTAGAACTCATACAGCAATTCAGTAATGTGGCAGGTACAGAAATCAGTTGCTTTCTTAGACTTGAACAATGAAAACACAGAAAGGGAAATTAGAGAATCAATTCCATTTACTATAGCACCAAGAAACATAAGATACCTGGGAACAAACCTAACCAAAGAGGTAAAGGATCTGTACTCGAGGAACTACAGAACACTCATGAAAGAAATGGAAGAAGATACAAAAAGATGGAAGACCATTCCCTGCTCTTGTATCGGAAGAATAAACATTGTTAAAATGTCTGTACTGCCTAGAGTAATCTATACTTTTAACACCATTCCAATAAAAATTCTACCAGCATTTTTCAAAGAGTTGGAGCAAATAATCCTAAAATTTGTATGGAATCAGAAGAGACCCCGAATTGCTAAGGAAATGTTGAAAAAGAAAAACAAAGCGGGGGCATCACGTTGCCTGATTTCAAGCTTTACTACAAAGCTTTGATCACCAAGACAGCATGGTACTGGCATAAAAACAGACACATAGACCAGTGGAACAGAGCAGAGAGCCCAGATACGTACCTTCAACTCTATAGTCAAATAATCTTCCACAAAGTAGGAAAAAATATACAGTGGAAAAAACACAGTCTCTTTAATAAATTGTGCTAGGAAAATTAGACAGCTATAAGCAGAAGAATGAAACTCGACCATTCTCTTACACCATACACAAAGATCAATTCAAAATGGATAAAAGACTTCAATGTGAGGCAGAAATCCATCAGAAACATACAGGAAAATATAGGCAGTAACTTCTTCGACATTGGCCACAGAAACTTCTTTCAAGACATGTCTCCAAAGGCAAAGGAAACAAAAGCAAAAATGAAGTTTTGGGACTTCATCAAGATCAAAAGCTTCTGCACAGCAAAGGAAACAGTGAACACAACAAAGAGGCAACCCACGGAATGGGAGAAGATATTTGTAAATGAACTCATATAGCATCTTGGGCATCTTGGTTCTTTCCACAGTTTGGCGACCATGGCCATTGCTGCTATAAACATTGGGGTACAGATGGCCCTTCTTTTCACTACATTAAATTTTTTAAATTTCTTTTCAGTGTACCAGAATGATATTACAGACAATGATAGTACAGACAAAAGGCTGATATCCATGATCCATAAAGAACTTCTCAAACTCAACACACACAAAACAGATAATATGTCAAAAAATGGGCAGAAGACATGAACAGACACTTTTCCAATGAAGACATACAAATGGCTATCAGACACATGAAAAATGTTCATCATCACTAGCCATCAGGGAGAGTCAAATCAAAACCACATTGAGATATCACCTTATACCAGTTAGAGCGGCCAAAATTAACAAGACAATAAACAACGTGTTTTGGAGAGGTTGTGAAGAAAGGGGCACCCTCTTACACTGTTGGTGGGAATGCAAGTTGGTGCAGTCACTTTGGAAAACAGTGTGGAGATTCCTTAGGAAATTAAAAATAGAGCTTCCCTAGGACCCTGCAATTGCACTACTGGGTATTTACCCCAAAGATACAGATGTAGTGAGAAGAAGGGCCATCTGTACCTCATGGTTCATAGCAGCAATGGCCTTGGTCACCAAGCTGTGGAAAGAACCAAGATGCCCTTCAATGGACGAGTGGATAAAGATGTGGTTCATACTCCACTATGGAATTTTAATGCCTCCATCAGAAAGGATGAATACCCAACTTTTGTGTCAACATGGATGGGACTGGAAGAGATTATGCTGAGTGAAATAAGTCAAACAGAAAGAGTCAATTATCATATGGTTTCACTTATTTATGGAGCATAAGAGAGAACACAGAGGACAAGGGGAGATGGAGAGGAGAAGGGAGTTGGGGGAAATTGGAAAGAGAGATGAACCACGAGAGGCTATGGACTCTGAAAAAACAATCTGAGGGTTTTGAAGGGGTGGGGGTGGGAAGTTGGGTGAGCCTGGTGGTGAGTATTATGGAGGTCATGTATTACATGGAGTACTGGGTGTGGTGCATAAACAATGAATTCTGGTACACTGAAAAGAAATTTAAAAAATTTAATGTAGTGAAAAGAAGGGCCATTTGTACCCCAATGTTTATAGCAGCAATGGCCACAGTCGCCAAACTGTGGAAAGAACCAAGATGCCCTTCAACGGATGAATGGATAAGGAAGATGTGGTCCATATACACTATGAAGTATTATGCCTCCATCAGAAAGGACGAATACTCAACTTTTGTAGAACATGGATGGGACTGGAAGAGATTATGCTGAGTGAAATAAGTCAAGCAGAGAGAGACAATTATCATATGGTTTCACTTACTTGTGGAGCATAACAAAAAGCATGGAGGACATGGGGACGTAGAGAGAAGGGGGTTGGGGTAAATTGGAAGGGGAGGTGAATCATGAGAGACTATGGACTCTGAAAAACAATCTGAGGGGTTTGAAGTGGCGGGGGGGGTGGGAGTTCGGGGTACCAGGTGGTGGATATTATAGAGGGCACGGATTGCATGGAGCACTGGTTGTGGTAAAAAAATAATGATACTGTTATGCTGAAAATAAATAAATGAAAAAAAAAAAAAAAAAGAAAGACACAGAGTCCAGATAAATTCTAAATCACTCACAAACTGTGGACAGGATAAAAGACTGAGAGAAAACTGACGAGGATAATGAAAAGAGCATTAAAGAGGAATAATTTGCAGTCAGGAAAATTTATGAAGCTGGCTAACATTTTTAAAAAGAAGGCTCCGTTTGTGGTAGTGTTATAGAAATTTAAATAGGAAGTGAAGTTATCATACTATACCTTTTGTAGAAGTTACATACAAAACCCAACACATGATTTATTTTTGTTGCCATTATAACCTATATTTTGTTATACATAAGATAAAATAAACATTTATTTCATGATTTGAGTTTCATTTTTTAAGGATTAAATTCAGGCCAAAAATATACCCCCTCTCCCCCCAGCAACCCTCAGTTTGTTTTGTGAGATTAAGAGTCTCTGATGGTTTGTCTCCCTCTGATCCCATCTTGTTTTATTTTTTCCTTCCCTACCCCCATGACCCCCCACCCTGCCTTTCAAATTCCTCATATCAGAGAGATTATATGATAGTTGTCTTTCTCTGAGTGACTTATGTCACTTAGCATAATACCCTCTAGTTCAATCCATGTTATTGCAAATGGCAAGATTTTGTGTTATCTATCTATCTATCTATCTATCTTTATAGGCCCATATATATATATATATATATATATATATATATATATATATATATTTCACATCTTCTTTGTCCAATTATCTGTTGATGGACATCTAGGTTCTTTCCATAGTTTGGTTATTGTGGACATTGCTGTTATAAACATTTAGGTGCATGTACCCCTTCGGATCCCTACATTTGTATCTTCAGGGTAAATATCAAATAGTGAGATTGCTGGATCATAGGGTAGCTCTTTTTTCAACTTTTAGAAGAACCAACATACTCTTCCAGAGTGGCTGAACCAACTTGCATTCCAACCAACAGTGTAAGAGGACTTTCCTTTCTCTGCATCCTCACCAACATATGTCATTTCCTGACTTGTTAATTTTAAGCATTCTGGCAGGTTTTGATTTGTATTTCCCTGATGCTGAGTGATGTAGAGCACTTTTTCATGTTTCTGTTGGCCATTTGGATGTCTTCTTTACAGAAATGTCCATTCTTGTTTTGTCCCATTTCTTGATTGGATTACTTGTTCTTTGGGTGTTGAGTTTGATAAGTTCCTTATATTTTGGATACTAGCCCTTTATCTGATATGTCATTTGAGAATATCTTCTCCGATTCTGTTAGTTGTCTTTTGGTTTTGTTGACTGTTTCCTTTGCTGTGCAAAAGCTTTTGATCTTGATGAAGTCCCAATAGTTCATTTTTGCCCTTGCTTCCCTTGCCATTGGCAATGTTTCTAGGAAGAAGTTGCTGTGGCAGAGGTCGAAGAGGTTGCTTCCCATGTTCTCCTCAAGGATTTTGATGGATATCTTTCTCACATTGAGGTTCTTCATCCATTTTGAGTCTATTTTTGTGTGTAGTGTAAGGAAATGGTCCAGTTTCAGTCTTCTGCATGTGGCTGTCCAATTTTCCCAACACCATTTGTTGAAGAGACTGTGTCTTTTCCTGCTTTGTCAAAGATTAGTTGACCACAGAGTTGAGGGTCCATTTCTGGGCTCTCTGTTCTGTTTCACTGATCAGTGCCATACTGTCTAATGATGACAGCTTTGTAATAGAGCTTGAAGTCTGGAATTTTGATGCCACCAACTTTGGTTTTCCTTTTCAACATTCCTCTGGCTATTTGGGTTTTTTTCTGGCTCCATATAAATTTTAGGATTATTTGTTCCATTTATTTGAAACAGACCGATGGTATTTTGATAGTGATTGCATTAAATGTGTAGATTGCTTTAGGTAGCATAGACATTTTCACAATATTTATTCTTCCAATCCATGAGCATGGAACATTTTTCCATTTCTTTGTGTCTTCTTCAATTTCTTTCATGAGTACTTTATAGTTTTCTGAGTACTGATTCTTTGCCTCTTTGGTTAGGTTTATTCCTAGATATCTTATGTTTTGGGTGTAATTGTAAATGGGATTGACTCCCTAATTTCTCTTTCTTCTATCTCGTTGTTGGAGTATAGAAATACAACTGATTTCTGTGCATTGACTTTTATATCCTGACACTTTACTGAATTCCTATATGAGTTCTAGCAGTTTTGGAGTGGAGTCTATTGGATTTTCCACATAAAGTAACATATCATCTGCAAAGACTGAGAGTTTGATTTCTTTGCTGATTAAGATACCCTTAATTTCTTTTTGTTTTCTGATTGCTGAGGCTAGGACTTCCAGTACTATGTTGAATAGCAGTGGTGATAGTGGACAGCCCTGCCATGTTCCTGACCTTAGGGAAAAAGTTCTTGATTTTTCCCCATTGAAAATGATATCTGCTGTGGGTTTTTCCTAGATGGCTTTGATTATATTGAGATATGTACCCTCTACCCCTACACTTTTAAGAGTTTTATAAAGAAAGGATGCTGTACCTTGTCAAATGCTTTTTCAGCCTCTATTGAGAGTATCATATGGTTCTTGTTCTTTCTTTCATTAATGTACTGTATCACATTGATTGATTCACGAATGTTGAACCAACCTTGCGGTCCTGGAATAAATCCCAATTGGTCGTGATGAATAATCCTTTTAATGTACTGTTGGATCCTATTAGCTAGTATTTTGGTGAGAATTTTTGCATCTGTGTTCATCAAGGATATTGGTCTGTAATTCTCTTTTTTGATGGGGTCTTTGTCTGGTTTTGGGATCAAGGTAATGCTGGCTTCATAAAATGAGTTTGGAAGTTTTTCTTCCATTCCTATTTTTTGGGAACAATTTAAGGAGAATAGGTATTAATTCTTCTTTATAAATTTGGTAGAATTCCCCTGGGAAGACTTTCTGGCCCTGGGCCCTTGTTGGTTGGGAGATTAAAAAAAAAAATTATTTATTTGACAGACAGAGATCTCAAGTAGTCACAGAGGCAGGGAAAGAAAGAAAGGAGGAAGCAGGCCCCCCGCCAAGCAGAAAGCCCGATGTGGGACTTGATCCTGGAACTCTGGGATCATGACATGAGCTGAAGGCAGAGGCTTAACCCACTGAGGCACACAGGCACCCCTGTTGGGAGATTTTTGATGACTACTTCAATCTCCTAACTTGTTATGGGTCTGTTCAGGTTTTCTATTTCTTCCTGGTTCAGTTTTGGTAGTTTATATGTCTCTAGGAATGCATCCATTTCTTCCAGGTTGTCAAATTTGCTGGTGTATAGCTGCTCATATGTTCTTATAATTGTTTGTATTGTTTTGGTGTTCGTTGTCATCTATCCTCTTTTATTCGTGATTTTATATTTGGGTCCTTTCTCTTCTCTTTTTGATAAGCCTGGCCAATGATTTGTCAATCTCATTAATTCTTTCAAAGAACCAGCTCCTAGTTTCATTGATTTGTTCTACTGTTCGTTTCATTTCTATTTCATTGATTTCTGTTACAATCTTTATCATTCCTCTTCTCCTGCTGGGTTTAGGTTTTCTTTGCTGTTCTTTCGCCCATGCCTTTAGAGAAAGGCTTTTGTTGCTATATTGTGTTGTTATATACTTTTCGTTTAGGACTGTCTTTGCTGTGTCCTACAGATTTTGAGCAGCTGTGTTTTCATTTTCATTTGTCCATGAATTTTTGAAATTCTTCTTTAATTTCCTAGTAGACCCATTTATTCTTTATTAGGATGCTCTTTAGCCCCCACGTATTTGAGTTCTTTTCCTCTTTCTTCTTGTGATTGAGTTTTAGCTTTAGAGCATTGTGCTCTGAACATATGCAGGGAATGATCCCAATCTTTTGGTACCACTTGACACCTGATTTGTGACCCAGGATGTGATCTATTCTGAAGAATGTTCCATGTGTACTAGAGAAGAATGTGTATTCTGTTGTTTTGGGATGGAATTTTCTAAATACACCCGTGATGTCTTTCTGGTCCAGTGTGTCATTTAAGGCCTTCATTTATCTTTAGCTTAGATGATCTGTTCATTTCAGTGAGGGGGGGTGTTAAATTCCCCTACTATTATTGTGTTATTGTGGATGTGTTTATTTGATTTTGTTATTAATTGGTTTCACTTGATCTTAGCCAAAAGGCCAAGAAGCAATATTAATTGGTTTATATAATTGGCTGCTCCCATGCTCCCATGCTCCCATGTTAGTGGGCATAGATATTTAAAATTGTTAGATCTTCTAGTTGGAAAGACCCTTTAAGTATGGTATAGTGTCCTTCCTCATCTCTTATTATGGTCTTTGGCTTAAAAATCTAAATTTATCAGATATAAGGTTTAGCACCCCAGCATTCTTTTGATGTCCATTAGCATGGTAAATTGTTTTCCACCTCTTCACTTTAAATCTGGAGGTGTCTTTAGGTCTAAAATGCGTTTCATGCAGACAGCAATATCGGTGGGTCTTGTTTTTTTGTTGTTGTTGTTGTTGTTGTTGTTGTTTTTTGTTTTTTGTTTTTGTTTTTTTATCCATTCTGATACCCTGTGTCTTCTGACTGGAGCATTTAGCCCATTTACATTCAGGGTAACTATTGAAAGATAGGAATTTAGTGCCATTGTATTGCCTATAAGGTGACTGTTACTGTATATTGTCTCTGTTCCTTGTTTGTCTACTACTTTTAGGCTTTCTCTCTGCTTAGAAGACCACTTTCAATATTTCCTGTAGGGATGATTTGGTGTTTTCAAATTCTTTTAATTTTTGTTTGTCCTGGAAGCTTTTTATCTCTCCTTCTATTTTCAATGACAGCCTAGCTGGATATAGTATTCTTGGCTGCATATTTTTCTCATTTAGTGCTCTGAATATATCATGCCAGTTCTTTCGGG
Source organism: Mustela putorius furo (assembly GCF_011764305.1). Lineage (NCBI taxonomy): Eukaryota > Metazoa > Chordata > Mammalia > Carnivora > Mustelidae > Mustela > Mustela putorius. The sequence continues at coordinate 6,329,463 of NW_025421294.1, forward strand.
CCTGCCAGGTCTCTTTGGATAAGTCTGCTGCCAATCTAATATTTCTACCATGGGATGTTATAGAATTCTTGTCCCATGCTGTTTTCAGGATTTTCTCTGTCACTAAGACTTGTAAGGTTTCCTATTAGATGACAGGGTGTGGATCTATTTTTATTGATTTTGAGGGGGGTTCTCTGTGCCTCCCGGATTTTGATGCTTGTTCCCTTTGCCATATTAGGGAAATTCTTTACTTTAAATTGCTTCAATATACCTTCTGCTCCCCTCTCTCTTTCTTCTTCTTCTGGAATCCCAATTATTCTAATATTGTTTCGTCTTATGGTATCACTTATCCCTTGAATTCTGCCCTCATGGTCCAGTAGTTGTCTCTCTTTTGCTCAGCTTCTTTATTCTCCATCATTTGGTCTTCTATATCACTAATTCTCCTTTCTGTCTCATTTATCCTAGCAGTAAGAGCCTCTATTTTTTTATTGCACCTCATTAATAGCTTTTTAAATTTTAACTTGGTTAGACTCTAGTTCTTTTATTTCCCCAGAGAGGGATTTTATTTCTCCAGACAGGTATTATCCATGCCTTTTTTGAGCCCAGCTATCACCCTGATAATCATTCTGAACTCTAGTTCTGCCATATTACCAATGTCCATATTGTTTAGGTCCCTAACCATCGGTACTTCTTCTTCTTGTTGTGTGTGTGTGTGTGTGTGTGTGTGTGTGGTGAGTTTTTCCACCTTGTCATTTTATCCAGATATTTTAGATGAATGAAAGAATAAAATACTAAAGGGTAGCAACAACTCTGAAAAAATATACACTAACCAAATCAGAAGATACCAGAAATATATATATAATATATATATATATATATATATATATAAAAATATATATATATATATATATATTTATTTATTTATTCTTTTTTTTTTCCTTCTTTAGTGTCCCCCCAGTTTCTGGTCTCTTCTGATTGGGTTAGTGTATATTTTTCTGGAGTTGTTGCTCTGTTTTGTTCACCAGTCTAATATATATATATGTATATACCCCAAATCAAATATATATATTTATATAAATATAAATATAATTTATATTATATTATATTATATTATATATTTATATTATATTATATATATTATATAATATTATATTATATATTATATAATATTATATATATTATATATATTATATATTATATTATATATTTATATTAATATTAATATATAAATATAATTTGTATATTTATATAAATATATATATTTGATTTGGGGTATATATATATTTATATTATATTATATATATTAATTATTATATATATTATGTTATATATTTATATTAATATAAATATATAAATATAATTTATATATTTATATAAATATATATATTTGATTTGGGGTATATATATATATTTGGGGTATATTTTGGTCTGTTAGAAGAAACTACTTTCCAAGATTTTAAAGAACAAAAAACTTAAATATATAGAAAAATAAGATTAAACATGATGAAAGGATGGAATATGACTGTAAAGATGAAAATTCAAAAAGATTCTAAAAAAGGAATTGGGAGGTGGAGAGAAGTGAGTTGGGGGAAATTGGAGGGGGAGACAAGCGATGAGAGACTTTGGACTCTGAGAAACAATTTGAGGGTTTTGGAGAGGGGAGGGGTAGGGTGTTGTGTGAGCCTGGTGGTGGGTGTTATGGAAGGCAGATATTACATGGAGCATTAGCTGTGGTGAATAAACAATGAATCCTGGAATACTGAAAAGAAATAAAATAAAATACAATAAAATGAAAAAAAAAAGAAATTTATAAGATAAGTTGGTTGGAAAAAGGAAAAAAAAAGGAGAAAATGTGATCATGCTGGAGACTAGAACAAAGCCATGTGCTATATTTAGGGTATATTTTGATCTATTAGAAGACTTTTGGGACTTCATCAAAATCAAAAGCTTCTGCACAGCAAAGGAAACAGTCAACAAAACAAAGAGGCAACCCACGAAATGGCAGAAGATATTTGCAAATGACAGTACAGACAAAAAGTTGATATCCAGGGTCTATAAAGAACTCCTCAAACTCAACACACACAAAACAGACAATCATATCAAAAAATGGGCAGAAGATATGAACAGACACTTCTCCAATGAAGACATACAAATGGCTATCAGACACATGAAAAAATGTTCATCATCACTAGCCATCAGGGAGATTCAAATTAAAACCACATTGAGATATCACCTTATACCAGTTAGAATGGCCCAAATTAGCAAGACAGGAAACAACATATGTTGGAGGGGATGTGGAGAAAGGGGCACCCTCTTACACTGTTGGTGGGAATGCAAGTTGGTGCAGCCACTTTGGAGAACAGTGTGCAGATTCTTCAAGAAATTAAAAATAGAACTTCCCTATGACCCTGCAATTGCACTTCTGCGTATTTACCCCAAAGATACAGATGTAGTGAAAAGAAGGGCCATCTGTACCGCAATGTTTATAGCAGCAATGGCCTTGATCGCCAAACTGTGGAAAGAGCCAAGATGCCCTTTAATGGACGAATGGGTAAGGAAGATGTGGTCCATATACACTATGGAGTATTATGCCTCCATCAGAAAAGATGAATACCCAACTTTTGTAGCAACATAGATGGGACTGGAAGAGATTATGCTGAGAAAAATAATTCAAGCAGAGAGAGTCAATTATCATATGGTTTCACTTATTTGTGGAGCATAACAAAAAGCATGGAGGTCATGGGAAGTTAGAGAGGAGAATGGAGTTTGGGGAAATTGAAGGGGAGGTGAACCATGAGAGACTATGGACTCTGAAAGACAATATGAGGGTTTTGAGGGAGGGGGTGGGAAGTCGGGGTACCAGGTGGTGGGTATTATAGAGGGCACGTATTGCATGGAGCACTGGGTGTGGTGTAAAAATAATGAATACTGTTATGCTGAAAATAAATAAAAAAATAAATAAAAAAAGTAGAAATTTTATCCCAAAATTTTAAAGAAAAAAAAAAACCCTACATGTATACAAAAAATAAGGTTAAATTCAATGAAGGGATAAAATATGACTATAATAATGAAAATTAAAAAGATTTTTTTAGTGGTATTTTTAAGATATAACTGTTAAAAAACATTAAAAGAGGAAAGAGTAAAAGTTTACAAATAGAATAAGAAAAAATAAAATAAAAAAATTTAACTTTGCAAGACTAAAGGATCATGGGGAGAAAGCAATGAATTCCATGCTTTGCTATCTCTTCCTCTGGAGTTCTGCAGTTCTCATTGATCAGTGAGCTTGGTCTTGGCTGAATATTCTCGCTGATCTTCTGCAGGAGGGGCCTGTAGCACTGATTCCCAAATGTCTTTGCCTGAGGCAGAATTGTACCGCCCTTGCCAGGGGCCAGGCTAAGTACTGTGCTCAGGTTCAGGATTTGCTCTCCGGAGCTTTAGTTCCCTGAAAGCTTTCCGTACAGCTTTGGAGGATGGGAATGAAGATGGCGGCCTCCTAATCTCTCACCTGGAGGAGCCAAGAGCTCAGGGCCCTACTCCTCAGAGCGCTCTCAGAGAAAAGCAGTCAGTCCCTCCAATCTCCCTGGTCTCCCGCTGCACTCCGTGCTCACCTGGTCTGTGACTGAGCGTTTCTATCTCTGGCACACAGCCCCATTTGGAGTCTCCAAACCCAGCTGATTCCTGCCACATGGTCCTGCTCCCAGAGGAGGAAGGTGATTCTCCCTGGATCTGCTGCTTGTTGTGTCCCTCCCTGAAGAGGAGTGGCCCGACTGTACCTAACTTAAGGTAACCCTCAGTTAAGACCCCCCTCCTCAGTTCTGTCACTGTTGCTGGCTTCCCCACTCTGATACTTGGCATCTCTGCCACACTCAGACACCCCCGGTCTTTCTGTGATCCTGAGGGTCCTGAGACTACACAGTGTCAGCAAGGGCTCCATCCCGGCTTAGATCTGGAGCAATGTCTCTCAGTGGAGAAGACTTTTAAAAGTTCTGATTTTGTGCTTCACTGCTCGACCGCTTGGCGGGAGCTGACATGTGCCCCTGTGGTCTATCTTCCCGTTGATTTGGATTCACTTCTCCACATGTCCTACCTTCTGGAATGTGGTCGCTTTTCTGTTCCTGAAGTTGCTGCTCCTCTCTTCTCTCTCCTGTTGAGTTTGTAGTTGTTCAGAATGGTTTGATAACTGTCTAGCTGAACACCTAGAACCTGATGATACTAAGTCTCCTACTACTCCGCTATCTTGCTCCTCCATCCCAGAGATTGCTTTTTTAGGGGAATGATTTGAAACTGATGCATTTAAGAATAAAATGACTTACTTTTGGCCAACCAGTGCCTTCAAATATCCTTCCCCACTGCTATGCTATTTTGGAAAGATGCCTTTACTTTTCTGTAATTCTCTATTATGAGCACAATCTCCATACCTATAGCTCCTTTTCAGCTATGAAAAGGCCCTTCCTCTTACCCCTTTCCTGCTGCTTCTGGCTTCTTTAGGGGTGGACAGCAGGAATATGTACCAGATGGGCAAGAGTAACAATATTATGTTAATGATGCTATTATACTCTAGCATCCAAGGTCTAGCTTTTTATTTGGGTCCAAACATGGATTCTTTGGAGATTCCGAAAAATAACCTTTGATGTAAACAATGTATTCTCGTGAACTCTTAACAATAATCCCTCTTGGTTTGCCTTTGGTAATGCATTTCAAAACCTCTTACACTGGGGTCTCTTGACCTAGCTGGTTGCACTCTTGAGCAGAATAATTAAAAAAAAAATCTTTCTAACTCCCAGGGTTGGAACTAAGGGAATTTAAAAAGGGATGAAGAGATAGTTGCAGCGTCTGTGTATTTTCAACACGAGAGAACAGAAGTTCAGGACGTTTTCTCATTATTCTTAGTTCAACCTGTAATAATTTATAGCTGACCATCAAATTTGAGATATCCTGTTTTAAAGATGAAAAAGTGTGTCAAAGCTAAACATCAAGAAACACTGAAAATGTATTCATGGCTCCAAATAATTCATAATTCATCTACTTTTTCCCCATCTGACAGGAGTATGATATAATTTTAAGAGGTTATATTTTTCTGCTGGAATAATGTCAGTGAAAAATGTGGCTTACAAAATCCAAAGTATTATTGCTTTATTTTTATTAGGTTGAATTTCATTCTTTTTCTGCACAAAAAGGTAACAGCTTTTGGTTATGGCACTTCAAATATTCAGAGTGATTCTCTCCTTTGTTTGAAATTTACTGGGTGGCTGCTTAATCTTTTCCTTCATTTTAAATAGAGGTTTTTTTTTTAAGATTTTAATTTATTTGAGAGAGAGAGAGAGATAAGAACACAAGTTGGGGGAAGAGGGGGAGGAAGAAGATGACTCTCTGCTGAGCAAGGAGACCAAGGCAGGGTTGGATCCCAGGACACCAGGATCAGACACCTGAGCCACCCTGGCACCTCTTGAATGGAGTTTTTTAACCTAGCATGTGCATTCATGAAGAGAAGAGAAGGTTAGACTTCCTAGAGAAAGGACACTTGACTATTTAGGTAGTATTTGATATCTTCATGAATGTACTAGTGGCTAAATAAACATCAGTCTTAGGGGCTCTGTTTCTAAAATCATCAGCACACTGAAAACAAATTTATTTTTCAGAGAGAATAATAGTAAAATCTGTAGAGTGAGTAGAGCAGATTATTCTCCCCAGTGTGAATGAGCCTCATTCAATGTGTTGAAGGCCTAAATAGAACACATTGATTAGTGAGCATGGAATCAGAACAAGGGGATTGCTTAATAGGATTGATATATGAGTGATATTAGACCACAGTTGCCTTAATTATCAGGTTATCCAAAAGAGCTCTCTCTCCCGGGACCTGGAGGGTGGCAGTCCTTGGGCCAGAGCACCCTTCTCTTGGACAGTCATTGTAGGGTTCTGCGACCACCAGTCATCAGTCTCATTTTGAATCCTTGTGTTTCTGTGACTGACTAGTCCTACTACAGATGTGTATCTTTCTTTAAATACATTAAGGTGTTTAATCTGAGTACAGTTATAAAAGATTCCTTTGACTCATTATACACATAGACCCACCTTTAAAGAAGTGCTGTCTAGGAAACAGAAGTAATTGAAAAATAAATTATCTTCTTTTCCTCCATCTCTCAGAACAGTCAGTGGGACACAGACCAAAACTCAGGTAATGTTTCTCAAAACCTTCTCTCTTTCCTTCCCAGTTCTCTAGAATCCCGCTGCAAATCCAGAGACTCATGAAACCCTCTTTTATTCTCTGTTTGCTCCATTCCCAGATCTTTACTTAATTTCTTTTATTAAAAAAAATTTCCAACATTTTAATCTGTGACCCAGATTCTGCCCAAGAAAGGAAGTCTGGGAGCCAGGGCATTCACTCAGCAAACAAACACCTTTTCCTCCTCCCTCTGGGCTTTTGGAATCTTCTTCTATCATCCCTTTCTCTGTTTTCTGTGATACTCTAAACCTGGGACCAGCCTGCCTAAGAATTTGCTTACAGGATGGGTGTGTGGGGAAGGTGAGCCAGAAAATAAAAAAAAAACTCTTGTGTTTGGAAGACCGAGAAGTCAATCCATTTTGATTCCAACACATAGTTAGATCCAGAGGACATTTTTGCTCAAAAATAACTCTACAGCTTCCTGCTCGGTGCTACTGTGTGTTAATATTGGAGCTGAAATCTCCAAGGACAATGTTATTTCTTAATATTTCCAAATGTTGGGGGTGGTGATGGGATAAAGGGTTGGGTTCGGGATAAAGGGAGTTGGCCGAGTCTTATCGTGACCCCTAAGTACCAGTGACAGCCTACGCTCCATTTCTGCTTAGGTTGATTGATTTTGCATTGTTTCTTGGCCAATCAAATTACACATCCGTGCTGTTGTTCACAAACAATCTGCCAATCCATCACTGCCACTGGGCAAACTGACCTCAAGCGTGTGACCTACTAATGCTGGGTCAGCAGCAGTATGTTTAGAGACGAAGGGAAGTACATTCATTACCATATTTTTAAATATTTATTTTTAGTCTAAAAAGCACTTAGGGCAATTTGCATTCATTACAGGATTGAAACATTAGACTTGGTATGCATATCAGTGAACTGGAGCTCTACATGACATTGCCCTTCACCTTTGCATACTACTCCACGGTTGCCTGCAAGGGGAGGGAAACTCGTTTCATAAACACGTACCTTGTCTAATGGCTGCGTGTAGCTGTGGCTAAATCACGGACATGGCACCAACAGACACTTCAACATTATGCATAAGACTAATCTTTATGGAACCGAAGTCACAATTTGGAGAGGTCTGTTGCCGTTTATGATTCTGTGTTAAGATGTGAACAGAATGAATGCATTCCCTTCTCACTTGGAAGGAAAAAACCTGGTGATTTCAGATGCAGAGGTCACATTGTGCCAAAAAATCCTGAATAAATTTCCAGTATTCTGGGCTCATCTATGAATTATTGAATATTGTACACAGATGCCTGGGGCCTGAGGTTTTCTTTAGCTCTTTGTGAAGACGACACACCATTGAACGCAGCTCTTCTCTATGTTCTATGGTTCAGATTCCTCATATGTCTGATTTCTCCTGATGTCATGCCAGTGTTTGTTGATTTCTCTAGTGTTAACTTAGGCCAGATAGTCTGAGAGAGGGACAGGCTAACCAGAATCACCTATTCCAGATCCTCCCTACAGGCTCTCCTTTCCTCCTGGGGATTCCGATACATCTCCACGACCTGGCTCAGAGCATTTGATGTTGATGTTTCTGTTTTCACACGTTTTATCAGGGCATGGAGCAGTTTTGAGGGTAAGAGGACATCAGCTGGCACGTGCGTTGGGAAGGGAGATGTGAAAGATGACTGAAATGAGGTGAAATCCTCTGAAGGAAAGTAACGGACAAGACTGGGTCTGACACTGAAGCTGCCCAAGCAAAACTAGAGGTTGGCTGTGCTGCTCCTGTCCCCTCCCATGAAGTGGTAGGGCCAGTCCCCAGTTCATACAGCTCGGGCTGGTTGGGCAAAGAATTCTTCCACCCATCTACTTATCTAACCCTCCCTGTGCCCCAGGAACCTCCTTAGGCCCTGTCTCTTCCTTGAAATCTTATAGGTGACCAGAATTTATGCTCTCCTTGATTTCTGTCATTTTTGGACACTTAGCATTTTGCATTGTTCACTTCTGCACCAATATTGTTTACATTCTTTAACTGTCCCTGAATACATGTCTTATCATGCTAACAGGATTACAGGTTCCTTGAAGACTATAACTTTTATTACTTTAAAATTTTTCTAGAGGAGAGAACTTCAGACAGAATGGCAGGAAGAGAACCAATATTTATGTAGCGCTGTGCGCTAAGTACCACAGGAAGGAAGCCCTTGATATCTTACTTTATTTCTGCATTGTCTCTTTTGTATTATATCCTTTTCCATAGATAACTAAAATGAGGCTTGAAGTTTTACATAATTAGCTGAAAAGCACAAGAATGGTAGTTGAGAATGCAGAGATTTGCTTTAGGCTTATAGAATTCTAACTTCATCAGCATCACAGTATTTAGTTATTAGGCTCACCAGACCTTAAAAGTGTGGTGGGGCGCCTGGGTGGGTTCAGTCAGTTAAGTGTCGGACTCTTGGTTTCCACTCAGGTCATGATGTCAAGGTTCATGAGTTCAAGGCCCACCTCAGTCTCCTCGCTCGGTCTGGAGCATGCTTGAGATCCTTTCTCTCTTTCTCCCTCTGCTCCTCTCTTCCCCTCTTCCCCCCCCCGCCATGTCCACCTTATTTAGGGATGACACTAATTTCTCTTCCTAGTATGCAATATCACACTAATTTCTCTTCTTAATATGCACTATGCAATAGTATGCAATGATCACACTAATTTCTCTTCTTAGTATGCATCTCTTCTACCGTACTATATTTATTCAACATTACACTTCATTCCTACTACAAATTATCTTATAATTGCAGAGTAAGTGGTAATTGTATAATGATATTATAATCAAACAGTTTCCCCAAAGTAGTGATACAATTTCTTTGGGGGTTATAATTATATATCACATACATTCATATATATATATATAGATATATATGTATATATATTCACAGATAAATGTATGTATATGATATATAGATAATTATAATTTATAATTAAATATAAGCACTGGGCTTATAATTATCTACATAGTTATTGCTGTCAATGCTTCTAGTAGTGGAAATAGTAATAATTTACCTTGAGGATGCTGTTTGTATTAACATTGATTTTTATTCATCACAGGACATAATCTTTGCATAGATAGAATCAGAAAATCATCAAGCTGTAATTATATTCTTATTATCAAATATTTCCCCAAATTTCTTTCTTTTTCCTCTAAGCACTTGAGTATCAAGATTATTAATCTCTCAGGTTTTTTGTTTTTTAATGGATGATTTGAAATCAGTAAACCTCCTCACCAACCCTTCTGACTTAATAATACTAGTTAGAAAAGTTTATTAATTCTGACACTTTCTAATATGCCAGCTGTTTTTATCAGTTTTACTTTTACTATTCTTGGAAGATTTCATAGACAATACCACTTTTCAGGCACTTTTGTTATTTTTATTACTTTTTGACTGCCAAAATCATGTAATTTCATTTATATTCAGTAATAAAATTTAGTTTGGAAAACTGTGCTTAATAGTCTCAGACTATTAGATTTTCACTACCTATATATTTTTGTATATGCCAGCTTTCCTTTTTCTTAATATAATCTCTGTGGGGTATGTTTAAGATCTCCGCCTTTTCTGTCTCAATCCCTTTGCTAGCTTTCACATCTTCAAGTATAGAAGGGCTTAAGTGGCTCCTGTAAGCTTGAGTTTTTACCTGATTTATGTCTGCAGCTTGCCACCCAGTATTTTATTGAAGTCTCCTGGCAATTTAAATATTGTCTGACCATTTTCACCAGGGGCACCATATCTCAAGGGAAGAAACTATTACGATGAGGCCATATCATCATTTGTTTTACTGGACACTGGAGACATGTGGGAGAACAGTGCAGAGCTCTGCATCTGTCTCTGGTATCTGGGGAAACAGATGTGCAGTCAGGGGTAAAGTGATTGAAAGCGTATTCCAGAACCAGATAGCCATGATTTTGAAACTTGGATCTGCCATTTACTAGCAGCAACTTTGGGCAAATTATTTAACTTTATTGTTTTATTGTTAATTGTTTATTGCTTTAAATTTCTCATTCATAAAACAGGGTGACAATAATCACTACCTTGTAGAGTTGCAGGGGGAATTAAGTAAGTTAATACATTTAAACTGCTCAAATAGTGCATATACATATATCAGTTTGTGTATGTGCCGGGGGTGGGGGAGCTGTGTTTGTCTATCTATAGGGAGCACTCTAATTCTAACAAGGGTTTATTTCAAATTAATGTGTCTTGCTTTTACTGTCAAACACACAGAGAAGCCGATGGCACTCTCTACCTTTCTTACCCATAAGATAGTAAATTTTGGTGTCCCACTGGGGCATACTTTGACAGAGATAAAGACATGTTTTTGTTTCTTGTATTTTTCCCCTTTTTGAGTAGCATAGACTGATGTTTATGTATAATGCTAGCAATTTCTTCCCTTCTTTCCCCCTCGTTCTTGTCACTGCCTGCCAGAGATACTGGCATATCTCTGTCTGGCTTGTGACGCTCTCAAGAGGGAAAATCAGTACAGTAAGTAAAGGATATAAAGATGTCTAACTCTATGATTGTCTCTGGTCTTTATTTTTCTTGTCTTCAAGAAAAGACCAGAAAATCTTAAGATTTTCACAAATGGCCTTGGAAAATTGTTCAAATGTTCCCTGAATAAATCTGCAACCATATTCACATATAAAAATAGTTTCATGAATACAAATCTCCAGGAAAAGGCCAGCAGCTGAACCAGAAGGAAATATCCTACTTTGTTATATGCTCTCACCTATGGCCATTGATGTGCTTTTTAAACATATCTTCCGGATTCCATTTCTGTCAATCAAAATGTCACCTCTCTTTGAAGATTCTTGAACTCAACTGTCCTTTCCTTCATGAAATCTTTGAAAAACTCCATTAGAATGGATCAATCTACCCTCTTTATTTTCTCAGTGTTGCTTCTGTCTCTTTGATGGCACTTCCTATACCATATCATAGATGTGTCGAGGCCAGTATCTCTGTCATTTTATCTGCCTTGCTGTTGGTCTTACACTCTACCCACCTGACTTCACCTGCTGCCTAGTGTAGGAACTCAAGTAGGTAAGTCCTGAACAGAGGGCTACTGAATGAATAGACTTATTTATACATGGCTAGAACTGGATTAGAACTTAGAAATCATTTAGTTTAATTCTTTATTTTAGCCACGAGAAAACGGAGGCTAAGAAGGACACCTAATTTTGCCCAAGATAACAAAAATAAGCATAGAAAGGTGATGATGGCTGAAAGAAGACATTTCTTTTGTTGGTGTACATTTTTAATTGTAATGATTAAAATATTAGAGATCCTGTTACTTGAGAATTAGAAATTTCTAGAATATGTGTTACGGCTTTGGTAGTCGTCATAGCAAATCAGGTATTATCTCTAAGTTGTAAATGGAATTCCTATTTAGCCAAATGCATCACTTGATAAACACCTTTAATGAGAAACAGATAAATTCTGTATTGTGTTTTACTCAAATTTCGTGCTATCTTTGACTTGAAAATTGGTTTGGCTAATTGAATGCTCACAATTATCAGCTTACTTCTGTGAAATGGAAGTCTTTGACAATTAAAGAGAGCTGGGAACTATGTTTTCTCCTCTACAATGTTCCTACGACTTGAATTGCTAAAATGAATTTTATTTACTGGCTGAAATGAAATTTATTTACTGGCTTGTCACTGTTCCCTGACTTAACTTTCTAAGTACTCTTATATCACTTGTGAGCCTACTGCATTGATCAGTTTGTACAGTATTATATCAAAACAGATCATCAAATTAGCTTTGAATGATGAGACCTATGCAGTCCCATGTTACAGAGAACTTGGCATTGGCTGGGCAGAGGGCACAGGAGCTTATCTCTTCCCAAAAGCTTCCCACTGAGAAAGACAGAATGGAACGTAGGTTCTGGAGGACTGTATTGAATACTCCAGTGTGAGGAAACTGGAGAAAATATTTTACTATAAGAGATAGCTAGGGAATCCTTACTCTATCTCATGGGTGGTGGTCATGGTGGAGATTATATTTGCTTCACTCAAAAGGCCAACAGCTTAAACAAAAGAAGGCACATTTCTCTCTCTCTCTCTTGCATAAGCAAAGACAGAAGATAAGAAGTAAGGAGCTTATTTAATGTCATCATGAATATTAGATACCCAGTCTCTCTATTTTGTTATTATTCTATCCATTATGTAGCTTCCACATATGTGGTTCAAAACTGCTTCTTGAATTATCACCACCACATGTACAGTTTAACCATCAGGAAGGAGAAACGAAAAGCAAATATATTCTTCTCTCTAGGAATACTGATTGGACACTCAGGGCATCTGGATGGCTCAGTTGGTTAAGCATTGGACTCGTGATTTTGGCTCAGGTCATGATCACGGGGCTGTAAATTCGAGCCCTGCCTCACACTCTGTGCTAAGTGTGCAGCCTGCTTAAGATTCTCTCTTTCTTGCTCTGCCCCTACTACCCTCTCCTTTGTTTAAAAAAAAAATGAAGAAGAAAAGAAATATAAAACCTCACTGGACACTCACTGCACAATACACATTTGCCTATATGCTGCTACTGGCCAGAACTTAGTCACGTGACTTTACCTACCTGCAAAGAATTTTGGGAAATGCACTTTTTATCCTGGGTGGTTCTATATTCAGTTGAAAATAATAATTTCTATTACTAAGTGAAAAAAAGGCAAATTAATGTTAATAGTTCCAGCTTCAAGAAGTGTTTTCTGTATTGCTTTAGGAACACTTAGGCTGAGGTACCCAACAGTTAGAAGTATCTAGATGAATGAATGAAAGAAGGTAAACTGATGAACTAGCTAAGGTTCTTTTCTCTATGATGGAGTCGTATTGTCCCTAGATCCCCAAAAAGTCTTTTGAAGTAACATGGCCAAGGGGAATAAAGTCAACAATGGCTACCCAGTAGTAGGTATTCCTGCCAATCTCCAGGTGCATTTCTAAGGACATGTTGTGTTGCTGTCATCTCTTCTTGCTTTGACTATTTCTGTACTTCTCTAATGCACCATCTTCTGTTGGTGGTCCAAATGTCCTGTACTCTTTGTTGATAAAAGCTGCCTTTAGTGTTCATTTGAAGTATTTATTACTCCCAATAAATACTCTAGGATGTATAGAACTGAGTAGATGAACTAGAAATAACCCTAGGATATGTAAAAGGTTGGAGTATAATACAGGTGACATGATAAATTAAAAAAAGAAGATTTACTAAATAGCAATTTGATATTCAGTTTAAGAGAATATATAATCAATACAAGAGATTGAATTTAAAAAGTTAAATCCTACCATGTGTTATACATCTAAATAAATTCTAGGTAGAATGAAATGTTAAATGCTAAGAATAAAACCTTAAGAGAGTCAGAAGAAGATATACATCAATGTGGAAAGATTATTCTTATTATTTTTGAGACAGAGAGAGCACACATACACATGTGGGAGTAAGGGGCAGAGGGAGAGAGAGAGAGTCTCAGGCAGGCTCCATGCTCAACATGGAGACTGTCACTGCGCTCCATCTCACAATGATGAGATCATGGCCTGAGCTGTAATCAAGGGTCAGATGCTTAATCTACTGAGCCACCCAGGAACCCCTAGAAAGATTACTTTTTAAAAATAACATTAAGAGTAGATGTCTGGTGGAAAAAATAAGAATTCCCATATGTACTTCCTTAGAGTGTAAACTGTCACAACTTTTACAGAAGAAAATTTGATAATACACATATAATCATAAAACATTTTAACTGTTTGTTCTAGTAATATACTTCTAGAAATGAACTTTAAATAAATAATCTGAAATATGTGTATTTGTGCCTAGGGGTGCTGTATTAGCTTTTCAGTGCCATACCACGAACTTAGCAGTTCAAAGCAACACCTGTTTCCTAACTCTGAGTTCTGTAGATTGGAAGTCTAGCACCAGCAGGCTGGATTCTCTGAAGGATATCACAGGGCTAAAATCAAGTTGTATGTCATGATGAATTTTGGTCTGGAGACACGGGGGAAGGATGTACTCCCAAGCTCATTCAGCTTGTTGGCAAAATTTGAGTTCCCTGTGGCTATGGTACTCTGGTCCTCTTTGCCTTGCTGACCATCTCTGTTCCTAGAGGCCACATTCCTTGCAGTGTGACTCCTTCCAGCAACAGACATTTCCTGTGTGTCAAATCCCCTTGTACTTTGAATCTCTGAATTCTTCTCTCAGGGACTTTTAGTCCCAGATTTAAAGAACTTATGTGAAGAAGTCAAGCCCATTGGGATAATCTCCCCATCTTAAGGCCAACTGATAGGGCACTTTAATGACGTCTGTAAAATTTCTGAACAGCAGTATCAAGATTACTGTTTGAATGACTGGGGCAAAGTGTGTACACCCAGGAACCGAAACTCTTGGAGGCCATCTTAGAATTCTGCCTACCACATTTTATCCCGGTGTTAGAGTTTGCCCTGAAGAATAGAAATAGCCAACATTTCCAACAAAAACATACTGATTAAAGAAATTATGCTAATCCATATAATGAAAGATTATAGTGCTATACATAATGCCATAGTAAAATACTGATTATAACTTTAAATGAAAACATTTAACTATGTATTTACATAGAAAAAGACTGCAAAGAGAAGCAGGTAAACACTGACAATGGATAATGGGGTAAAAGATAATTAAGCTTTTCTTTGTTTTCTCCATTCTGTTTTTTTAAATAATGAGCATGTATAAATTTGTAATCAGAAGAAATAGTTTCTTTGTTTGTTTGTTTTTTATTTTCAACCTAACAGTATTCATTATTTTTGCACCACACCCAGTGCTCCATGCAATCCGTTCCCTCTATAATACCCACCACCTGGTACCCCGACCTCCTACCCCCGCCCCTTCAAAACCCTCAGATTGTTTTTCAGAGTCCATAGTCTCTCATGGTTCACCTCCCCTTCCAATTTCCCGCAACTCCCTTCTGCTCTCTAATTCCCCATGTCCTCCATGCTATTTGTTATGCTCCACAAATAAGTGAAACCATATGATAATTGACTCTCTCTGCTTGACTTATTTCACTCAGCATAATCTCTTCCAGTCCTGTCCATGTTGCTACAAAAGTTGGGTATTCGTCCTTTCTGATGGAGGCATAATATTCCATAGAGTATATGGACCACATCTTCCTTATCCATTCGTCCATTCTTTGAAAAGCATTTTAAGATTTTCATAGGTCATACCATATTTGCTATTTTAGTCTTCTCATTCCCAAACCACACCCGGAGCTGCCATCCAAACTGTCCTGACAATACTCCCACCTCCTCATCTTCAGTTGCCTTGACTCGCAAGTAGGATGTTGCTGCACCTTTCCCCCTCAGCTCAGGCTCAGCTTTGGTAACACTGAGATTTCTTGTTACTATCCCCTTCCCCTGGCGCCTCTGGCAGATGATAGTAACTGAGACAGGGGCTCTTTCTTCTGACCTAGACACTCCTTCAGGTTATTTCAGTCAGCTATGCTTGATTAGTTGGAACTGGCATGAAGGATAAAATCAGCAAAGCCTATAGAATCTGGGGATTATGAGAGTCTAGTCATGCTTGGAGAGCTCATGAGGCAAGCCAGCTGCGTTTCTATTTACACGGAGAAGCAAAGAGCATACTGGAAAGGATTTCTTCCAAAAGTAAGAGGGGGTCAAGGCACAAGAGCTTGATTGCAGGACAAGGGTTGTTGTTAAAGGCAAAGGTGATTTTGAGAGCAGGCTGGTGTTTGCTAGTCAGATTTCTCTTTGCCACAACCTGATGGCTGAGTCGTGGGAAGCACAAGAAAACATCCCCTTAAGAATAGGTAGCATTTGGGGCACCTCGGTGGCTCAGTGGGTTAAAGCCTCTGCCTTCAGCTCAGGTCATGATTCCAAGGTCCTGGAATCGAGCCCTGCATCGGGCTCTTCACTCAGTGGGGAGCCTGCTTCCCCCTCTCTCTCTGCCTGCCTCTGTCTGCTTGTGATCTCTGTCAAATAAATAAATAAAATCTTAAAAAAAAAAGAGTAAGTAACACTTAATGGTGAGTGCTGTGAAGTGTGTAAATTTGGTGATTCACAGACCTGTACCCCTGGGGTTAATAATACATTATATGTTAATAAAAAATTTAAAAAATAAAAATAAAAATAAAATAAGGGTGTTGGGAAAAAGTAAAAAAGAATAAGTAGCACTAATGGAGATGGCTAGTGGTGTTCCCATATGACCATGCCAACATCATCCTAAAACATCATTCGGGAACTGTAGAGAAGGCAATGGTATAGTGTATGCCAATCATTGCCCTGGAACTTTCCAGATAAGATCGGGCGTGTTCAGGGTAGAATGACCGTAGACTGCCCTGGAACTTTCCAAACTAATGAAGAGGAATTTGAATGTGGCTGGAATTTCTGAAATTCTTTACATAGGATCATAGTTGGAGAGAATATAGTTCTGCTATCATTTGGGGTTTCCTCTTAGAGGCTCAAATTTGTGTGGCCCACGGATACATGGATGATTCTCATGAGTTCGGATACAGGAAGGGGGGTTGGTATTGCCTTCATTTTACGTATTAACTGAAGTGTGGAGAAGTTAAACCTGTTCCCATAGTTACTTATGTCAAAGAAGGACTAGAATCCAGCCTGTGACTTGGTTCTTTTCTCACTGGAACACATCATGGCTATGCCATAGACTTACTAAACAAACACCAGATAGAGCCCTCTGTCAGACATTGGGGGCTATCACAGACCTAATTAGAAGTGGAAATCCAGGGGTGCCTCGGTGACTCAGTGAGTTAAGCCTCTTCCTTCCGTTCAGGTCATGATCTCAGGGTCCTGGGATCGAGCCCCCATGGGGCTCTTTGCTCAGCAGAGAGCCTGCTTCCCCCTCTCTCTCTGCCTACTTGTGATCTCTTTCTCTCTGTCAAATAAAAAAATCTTTTAAAAATGTATATATTAGAAGTGCAAACCCAATTCAGCCCACTAAAATCGACAGATGGGATTTGATTTGTAAACTTCAACTGAGTCCATTTAGAATTCCAAGAACCATTATATCATGGATTGTATTTTCCAAGGGTGAATGATCTCCCAGGTTCATCTTCCAATGTGATATTGACATGCCTATACTGCGAGGTTGGGCAGTTCCTTTTTCTATCTTGAACAATAGAATGTGGAGAAAAGTTCCCTGTGTGACTTCCGGGGACCGCTTATAGAATATAATATGGCTCAGGCACACACCTTTGTGTCCCTCAATGCTGTGTAAGAATCCTGGCCACAATGAAGTCACCATCCTGAGACCATGAGGAGGGTCCACAGAATGAGAGAGAGAGATGCCTGATTTCTTCTAGACCCTGTTTGGATCTTTCTAGCCCAGGTGCTAGACGTGCAACAGAAGAAATCATCTGGCACTCTCGTCTCAGCTGGCACCTGACAGCAGCCTCATGAGACCCCCCAATCCAGAACCATTCCAGCTGCTCCCAAACTCCTAATTGACAGAAGCTGTGAAAGAAATTAATGCTGTTATTTTATGTGCCTAAGTTTTGGGGTAATTTGCTAGGGAGCAGTGTGTTAAGTAAGGCACACAGGGCAAGATGGTTGCTCTTCATGTTTTATAGAGCTGAGGGACCCAAGGCGCTTTAGTAGAAGGTAATTCTTTAGAAGACATAAAACTGACGAATACAGCCATTTGTATGTTATTGCACACACATTTATCTTGGGTTTGAGCGCTGTTTTCACTTCTGATATGCTTTTTGCATGTTCCTTTAATGAGAAACCCTCTTCTATAGTTCTGTAAAGACGGTTATGAAGATCCCAATTTACTGAATAATGATATGCCCAGATTCCTTCTTTAGGGTAACAAGAAAAAGAAGGGTTGCGGGTGCAGGGGGTATGAGCTGGGGAGGTCCGAGGGAAATGGTGAAAGCTGAATTGGAGAAGATGTAGTTCAAGGCCTAACTCATGTGAAGATAATTCAAATAAATTTACTAGACAAAGTCCTCATAAAGAAAGCAATCTCAGGTGTTTCAAATTCTTCCTCACTCTTTGGCATGGTAATATGTGGAAGGAGTTTGGAAAATATCTTATTACGCCCATGAGCTAACCAAAGGAGCCCTTGGTCTGTAGACCTACCACCACCCTCTTTTCAGCCCCCTCTTCCTCCTGAACTGAAACCTCTCTGGTCTGTATTTAACTCCTAAATCAACTGTTTGGGCATGTAACTCTCAAAGCTCTATTTTTAAACAACTGTATCACAGGGATAATAAGATCAGCCAGTTTTATTTGCTTAGTTTGTTACTGGGTCAGTACATAGTTACCTGCCTGCTTCAATAGGTCTCTGATATTGTATTATATCTTTTGGATTCAAACAGGTGACCATGGGTTGATGGGGGATGGCTACTCTACGAGATAGGATGGTGTGGGCTCCAGAGTTGTAAAGCCAGAAGGAGAACTCCGAGTCTTCTGAGGGCTGACAGCAGAAAGTGACTTGAATGTCCTGAAAGCTAGCAGAGTGGCCTGTGTCCTCAGGTTTCTTCTTAACCTTAGCACTCTCCTCAGCATTTGGAAGGACGTTCATTTTTGTTCCGTTTGGTGCACAGCAGAAATCAGGCTCATTATTTTCAGGAACTCCAGGGAGGACTTGCCTTCCAGTGAAAGGCAGAGTGGTGTGGGGTCACTTAAGGCTAATGTTTGTTTTCTTTGTTGAGGAAATTTGAGAATGCCATCCTCGGGGGAAATCAAGTGGAGTAAGTTTTTTCATAGGAAAATAACTGGAAGGCCAGAGAAGGAGGGGACACGCACAATTATATATACTTCATATTGTTTAGGAAACTACATACAGCTCTTTTGCAGAATCCCCCTATGACAGTGGATTTAAACTGTATTTCTCTCTATTATGCTGAAAATAATATAATTGGCAAAAAAAAAAAAAAAGTGGCTAGTCAGTCAAATCTACTTTGTGGGCTGAAACACAGAAGGAAGTTGCAAGAAGTAACTGTACATAACATTTGATCAAGCATGGCCGTGCTTTGGAATCTCAAGGTCTGGGTGGTACCTTGGCTCCACCCCCAGCCAGCTGAGTGACATGAGGGAGTCCGTTGTTTCAAAGCCTTGAGTTTGAATTGCATATCAAGGCAGGAATAAGACTTCCTGAGAAGTACCTGTGGAGGATCACAGGAGCTAAGATGTGAAAACACTTTATAGACTTCAATAGTCAAACAAATGTTAGTCATGATGTCGGCTTTGTTTCAGAATTATGTATCCTTTTTCTCAGACTGCAAGTTCCTTCAGGTAAAACTTTTGAGTTTCCCCTAGTTTATACCATAATCCTTGGCATAACAGATATTCAGATGTTTTTGAGGAAGGAATGCATAAATGAACAAATGAATGAATAAATAATTAATTAACTAATTAGTTGATAATTAACCCATTTGGAAGCTATTATATAACCCTGCTGCCTGAATGGCAGGAGAATTCAGAGGATTCGAAATTAAACTGTGGGCCTCTTTTGGGATAATCATTGCTTAGAAGTTTCTTTTAAAATCAGCACATATGACACCCTGTAGTCAGCTCTGAGGTCCAGGCCCCCTGGGATAGATTTATGACTGTGCACTGTTTCTCTTGATACATTGCCCTGGACTTTGCTGACTTGCATGTGCAGATTTTAAAAAGTTTACAGAGTAATTTTGTAAGAACTGGGATGTAATGCAAATGTGTGGCATACTTGGAAATATGTTTGTCTCCTTTTCAGTGCTCCCTGTGGAGGATGGCCTGGGAAATTCAGTGTTATGTTTCATAGCAGTGTTTCTTGAAGTATGGTCACTGGACCCACGACATCAGCTTCTCCTGGAAACATGTTAGACATATCCATTCTCAGAATCCACCTCAGATCTACCATATCAGAAACCCTGGGTTGGGGCCTGGGAATATGCATTTTTAAGCATCTAATTCATGCTAAATATTGGGATGAGAATATTGAGATTAAGAAGGAAAAAAATAGAGAAGAAAAATAGCAATCGTCCTTTAGCTTTTGTGTTAGGTTTTGAAGTGTTTATTTATTTAAGAGAGAAAGAGAGAGCATGGAAGGTGGGATGGGGAGGGGCAGAGGAAGAGGGAGGAAGAGAATCTTAAGCAGAGTCTGCGCTCAGTGCAGAGCCTGACATGGGACTTGATCTTAGGACTCTTGAGATCAAGACCTGAGCTGAAATCAAGAGTTGGATGCTAAACTGACAGAGCCACCCAGGTGCCCCAGGTTTTAGAGCATTTTAAATTGTTGCCAAATGATCCTGAAAGGATCCCTTCTTTCCAGATTAAGAAGGAGAGTCACAGATATGGTAAAAAACTGTACCATAGGTCAGGATAAGAGAGCTGTGTCTTTCACGTCAGGGTTCTGGTGGGGACTGGCTCTCACATTCTGTAAGCTCATTAGTGTTCACCTGTGGGGTGTACTATGTTACCTCTCTTATTTAGCATCCTGGAAGTGCAAAGCAACTAACTGAAATGGGTCACTCTAATGGCAGGAATCTGAGGTCCTGTGGAGGGTTGCTTGAGGAGGCAGATTTGACTTGTTAGGGTTCTTCCCATCACACCATGGACAGAGTCATCAAATTCTGAAGGATGACGTGATCTTGTCCTCAGTGAGGTCAGTCCATTGCAACTATTATTAAATCTGGCAGTGGGAATTGAGCTGGCCCCAAGATTATGAGACTTGGAAAATCTCAGTCAGAAACTTGAGATAGGTCTATGAATCCATTTTAAACTAAGCAAAAAGCTGTGGTTAGCAAATACCCTATTCACAGCTAGGTCATCAAGAGGATAAAAGGCAGAAGTGATAGAAATGAGGGACTTAATGACCATTTCTGCTACCAGTGTGGCAAACAGAACTGTTACTTGATAAGAAATCGTGTGCCTCAGTGCCAAATAAAGTAACACACTTTGTTGCAAAAACGGGAGCATTTCACTTTGTTCTTTTTCCACACTTGAGTTCACACTGCCCCAGTCAAAACATAACAACAGCACAATGTTGTTAGGCTGCTTTAAACGATAATTGCTCTCGTCTGTGTTCCCTGTAATTGTTTTTATTGCCTGCTTCTTCTCTCCCTTACTTATAATATGCCATTGTTTGTGTTTTGAAAGGATACTAAGTACTAAAACCCTAAAGTAATATGTTTTATTTTTCTGTGGAAACTGACTGTACTAATGAAGCCCGGGAGCCTGGTCCCACATGCAGTCTGACTGCATTATTTATTATACTTGGAGGCAACAACTTTAGTCCTCCTCCTGCCTTCTGTTGACCTTTCTCTAACAACCTGCAAGTTACCCATATTTTCTCATTTATCCTTACACCTCTACCCTCTCATTGAAAACAGAACCTGAAATTTGCTGGCCTGGAAAGCATTTTCTAACTAGGGAGAAGACTGAGAAAGTTTTTATATTTGACTGTTTTTCTAATAGAAAATAACCACCTGAGAGTTCGATGTCATGTCTTGTACATTTCCAGATCTCTCATCTCCTACCATGGCAGGTGTTTAGAAAGGGCAAGATATTATTTCTTGAATTAAGTTCCTCATGACATTAATCACCCAGAAGGAAAAGTGGAAGCAGCTAGAAAGAACAAACTCAGGGTAACGTCACTTCATCTTCTCTCCACCTGGTTGACTTTGGTTCACACAAACACACATATATGCACACGATACGTAACACTGTAAACAGCTGCAAGGCTGGGACACGAGACATGTATTTAGTAGAAACTGTACTGCATTTTGACTCCCCTGTGTGTGTGTGTGTCTGTGGGTGTACATACATGTGGACTATATCCTACAAACAGAACCCACTTGCACCTTCTATGTGGACTGCACAAATACCACACTACCAAGGAGCACATCTGGCTCTACTGGAGATCTTTAAGTCACTGCGATCTGGGGGAGTCCTGGGGCTGCATCACAACATTCCTATGTCACTGGGAGAAGTTCAAGGACTTCAGGAGAAGACAGAAACAGATGTGGGTAATCATAGGAATGTAGTCTTAGTTGAAGATTAAGAGATGGCAGATTGATAGAGCAGACCCAGAAGAAGGGAAGAGATGATTGGGAAAATGGAACAGTGAACAAGAGGATGAAACAGATCCCAGATCCAAGACAGAGAGTCTGTGAGTGCCTCCTAGCCTGGACCCTCACCCCATAATTGTATTAGCGAGCTATAGGATTGCCTTCATTTCATCTGAATGGTCTTGAAATTATTGTCCATTGAAGGGGCAAGGGAGAAAGCTTGGAAATGGAAAGGAATCGAAGACAATGAAAAAAACCTCTATGGCCCTGGGGAAGGAGTGACTCAGAAGTCCCTTGGGGAGATACCTTCCAAAATCTTCCATTTCTCATCCTATTCTCTCCCCTAATCTCTCTGAGAGGCGAATGACAGTCTAGTAGAAGGTAAGGATGGAAGAGTAGTTTAGGCACTGAGTTTTATAAAGAAAGTAGAGAGTTAAGGCTAATGATCTACAGTACAGGTTCTAACAGAATAGAACAGGCCAACAAAGAAAGACAGAAGAAAGCTTTACCTTTCCAATTGACAACTGCTTACCATTCCGTATTAGCACCGAGGTAGCAGGTTTCTACATAAGCAGGGAATATAACCGGGTCTCCGGGCAGTTTCTAGGAGTGCCAGTCAGTCCTCTTTGCCCAAGTATATTACCCCCTTGAATCCATCACTGCATCTGAAATTTCACCATTCAAACCCCCTTCCTTAGGGCTAAAGCAATATGCCTCAAGTATCGCTTTCCTTGTCTATTTTTTGTTTTGTTTTGTTATTGTTGTTTTTAAATTTCAGGACCAGCTTGAAGGAAAGCCCAGGAATTTGAAATCACCCCCTTGTGTGTGCATATATCCCCAGTTCACAGTCTCAGCTGATCTCCTCTCAAGGTGGGGAGGGGGGAGTCTTAAGGGACCCTGTCTCCAGGCCATGGATGTCAGATGATGAGGAGCTGGAGCCAGCTGGCTGGCAATCACAGAAAGAGGGAGGGAGGCAGAGGTGGGAATATATAGGATGTAACTGTCACATTCTCATGAACTAAATGGCTCTTTTACTAGTACTGGACCAAACCATTTCCCCATCAGCAACCCAGACAACACTGAACATACAACAGCACCATAGCATCATGGTGGACATTAATCTCGCAGTTCAGACTTCTATTTCAAGATTTATGGCTTGTATTGGGAGTTTACTTCTTCTTAGACTCAGGTTTTTATCATACCTTCTTGAATCCAATTTTAATTTTTGTTTCTGGACTTTTCCTTTCTGAGATTTCTCTTTATGCTCTTTCTTTCTTTCTTTTTTTTTCTTTTTTTTTTTTTAAATTTAATGACTTCGAATGTAACTCATGCACTACAAATTTTGTAACCTTAATTTTTATTCTGGCTTATGGTTCTTTAATGAAGTTGTTAAATAAGATTGCGGTGGTAACACATTAAAATCCTCTTTGTAACTCAATGTATTTCCATTTCAGAATTCTTTCTCCCCAGTGCTTCAGGCTATCTTTGGTATTCAGGATCCTACTCACAACTGAGCTAATTTGAATTAATTTGATCATTCAGTTACCATGAGCTTTGTGATATGTAACAGCCTAATTCCTCCACCCCATAAAGTGAGAGCCACTGAAGCCTTGAGGAAGTGTTATCCACATAGTTGAAACTGCCTGGGGAGTTTAAGTGCCACAAAACTCCCACCTAAAATGGAACAATCAAGTCCGATTGCTCCATTAACTTGACCTGTTGGTTTAATCACTATCACACACAGAATGTTTGTGGATCTTGCCTCAGAGTTGGTAGGCATTGAAGATTTCAGTCCTACCTGCAACTTGCTGGGATATACTGACACCCTCCCTAATTGTGTCTTCTATTATAACAGGGGTAACATTCCCCTTCCACCCTTTTTTTAATTTAAAGTTTTGAGGAGTCATAGAATCATAAAAGAACTTGATTCTTAAAGATTAATGATACGTATTATCTGTGACTGGTATGTATAATTCTTGATGTTATTTTTAAAAAATATTCAAATTTAGGAAGGCTTTTAAAAAATTAATTTATTTGACAGAGAGAGACAGAGAATGAGCAGGGAGGGAGGGAGCAGCAGGATCCTCACTGAGAGGGGAGTGCAACAACACTGGGCTCTATCCCAAGATGCTGGGATCACCTCTCTGATATGAGGGATTTGAGAAGCAGGGCAGGGGGTATTGGAGGGAAGTGAGGGAAAAAAATGAAACAAGATGGGATTGGGAGGGGGAAAAAACATAAGAGACTCTTAATCTCACAAAACAAACTAAAGGATGCTGCGGGGGTGGGGGATAGGGAGAGGGTGGTTGGGTTATGGACATTGGGGAGGGTATGTGCTATAGTGAGTTCTGTGAAATGTGTAAGGATGATTCATAGACCCGTATCCCTGAGGCAAAGAATACATTATATATTAATTAAAAAAAAAAAAAAAAGATGTTGGGATCAGGACCTGGGCCATGACCCAAGCCAAAGGCAGACGCTTAACAGACTGAGCCACCCAGGCACCCCAGAAACTTGCTGGCAGAGAAACCCATTCTGTTCCTTCTATTTGCTCTCTTGTCAGAGCACCTTGTTACACAACCCCAGAGGGTGTCCTCCTGTGGACAATGATAAGGTCCCCGCCATTGCTCAGCACACTGCTCTGCTCTGTCTCTTGAGTAGCTTAGAATTTTTTCTTGTTGATCATTCCCCCCCCATTATTGTTAGAGATGATATGACTGCCTTGGAAAATAATTCTATGGCCACGCTTTATTTTAGGGAAAAAAAAAATCATGTAACATAGTTGTTTTTTTCCCCCTGAGTTCGTTTTCCTTGTCCATTTTTACCTCTTCCTTAATAATTGTATTTATTGTAATTTAGTCATGTATTCTATATTACTCTAGAACTTTTTTAAAAAAATATTTTATTTACTTATTTATTTGACAGAGAGACACAGCAAGAGAGGGAACACAAGCAGGGGGATTGGAAAGGGAGAAGGAGGCTTCCTGATGAGCAGAGAGTCGGAAGCAGGGCTCAATCCCAGGACCCTGGCATCATGACCTGAGTGGAAGGCAGACGCTTAACAACTGAGCCACCCAGGCACTACTACTATAGAACTTTTAGTTCTATTTTTATTTTTATTAAAAGCAATATGAAGCGCAGATTCTCTTATTTTCCCCACTTGTTTCCTATTGATCAATAAAGATATGTTACTAGTGTTTGTTTCTTTTGAAGATTTTTTATATTTATTTGAGAGAGAGCAGGAGAGGAAGAGGGATAAGCAGACTCTTTCTGATCAGGGAGTCTGACATGGGGCTCAATCTCAGGACCCCGAGATCATGACCTGAGCTGAAGACAGCTGCTTAATTGACTGAGCTACCCAGGAACCTCTAGGTTACCAGTGTTAACGGTATTATTTTCCTTACAACCAGAATGCTAGACTGGTATACTTATTATTTTGGTCACCTTCTCATGGATAATGTGCACAAGTCCCCACACCTGACACATCTGACCTTTCTGCTTCTTCATTACATTACATGGGGGTTGCACCTTCATCCTACGGGCAATTTTGATGGTATGTACAAGGTTAATTCATTGGATGGAGCTATTTGAGGCCTCTTTAGTCACGGTTTCTTTTGTAGATCGGTCTGTGGCTAAGAGCTAGAATGGCGAAAACACAAAGTTGAGTAAAGAGAACTTTATCCACTGCTTTTCCACTTTTGCTAAGCCCTCTTAGCCTGATACAATGGAGAACTCTCTTATATGGTTTGAAGAAAGAGGCAAAGGAAGGACAAAACAGATCCCGGTTAGTTATAGTAAACATCAGTTAGCTCCCCGTACCTAAATGCATGATGGCAGGGGAAGAACATAGTTCAAGGTAAGTTAGTTTCCTTTTAAAAATATATGGTTATAAAATAAGGTAGTTCCAAGAGCATATAGTTTTTAAGATCTATGTGGTTCTAGATCAAGCAGCTTTACAAGATTTTCTCACCCTAAATTATTGGGCAATATTAATCAGAAGAAAAATTTCTTCTGCTAGAGGAAGGCAAATCGTTAGACCTGGTCAGTGGATATAGAATATGATATTCTATTCAGTGAACTCAGGGGAACATGTATATTTTATTTTGAAAAGATTTTATTTATTTATTCATGAGAGATAGAGGGAGGGAGATGCAGAGGGAGAAGCAGGCTCACCACAGAGCAGGGAGCACGATGCAGGACTGATATCTCACATCAGTCCTCATGTAAGCTCTGGACACTCTACTCAAAAAATGAATCATTGTGATTATGCATGTAATAGCAGCATGGTCAGTCCCATGGGTACGTAGGCTCTGGAAATAAGCTAGGGCATTTTGGCTGGGAATTCTGATGTCCCTGATATCTGGAGACTGTATCTAGAGGCCAAAGGCTTATGCCGTGTCCCGAACTGGTCCAGAGAATCATGACCAGAGGGGGAGCTCTCTAAAGTACAGGGGCCTTGGGTGTAAGGTTGGTACCATTTGGTTTGGGAGACTCCAGGCACAGAAGGCTCAAGAGACAAGATTAAGCCTCTCTCAACTGTGCTTTCACCATTTCTGATCGCTTTGGTTATGAGACTACATGTTAAACGACGCACATTAGACTAAGTAAAATCAGATGCAAATAAGGTTAATCATAATCAGGGGAAGAACAATTCATGAATCAATGATTCATGATTAATCAATGATTAATAAATGGCATCAAATAATAATGGCATTAACTGATGCCATGGGGGGAATGACTTGGGGAGTCGTTTGGAAGGGTGATGAACCATACACAAAGGGTGACATTATCAGGAGCTGAGTTCTCTAGGACTTCGGGGTGTTTTAGACAATGTGTTTCCCCTGGGTTGGATGGAGCTATAAAAGTAAGCTAGGCGGTTATGCATCCATATTGTATCACTTGTAGAGCCTAATTCTGTAAGTCTTACATTATGCTCCTAAGATGTTTTTCATATTTGTTTTATCCTTCAGCTTCTCCCAACTATCACTCTATTTCAAGCTCTTATCAACCATTTTTTAAGACCAAGCCTAAAATGATTGGTTTTATAATACCTTTCTCAGGTAAACTGAACTTGGATCCCTTATACCACAAATTATCAGGACACTCCACCTGGCCTTTATCAATAATTGTTTTATAATATTTTTGACTATTATCCTTGCTTATTCATCACTCCCCGCCACCCCTCCCAAAACCTAGCTGGGAGAGAAGTCACTTGTCCTAACTCCTTGGGGACTGCAGAGTAGGTTGGAAGATATTGTAGATCAGAAATTGTGGAAGGAAAAGAAATTTGAAGAAGAGATATCATAACACTAACAATCTTGCTTCTGTAACCTACATGTAAAATCATCCAGACTCAAAAATAGAAGAAACCCAAAATGGCAGACACTAAGCAAGGGGAACTCATACAGATCAGGCAGTTTAGAATCCATGGATGCAAGCAGTTAATTTTTACCTATAGTGCATTTCCCATGGACATATTAAGAAGCGATTTCTTTGCAAAGATAGACAGCGTTATCACTACTCAGCCACTGCTCAAAAAAAGTGCTGCTCAGAGCCTTCTGATTCAGTGGTGCTTAGTATACCAACATACGCTGTGGGAAACACAGGAGACATAATTTCCTACTAGATGTTTCTAAAGAGTGGTGTTATAAGCTAGTGCGTGTGTGTGTGTGTGTGTGTGTGTGTGTGTGTGTATGTTTGTACCGTTCCACTGGCCGGGGGAGGAGCAAAATAGAGAGGAAGTGTAGGAAGACACGATTCCATTTTGTGCCTGAAACTGAAGAAGCCTCCCCTTTTTGTGTTTACACCATAGCCTGAAAGGCTGAATACAATGTAGTGTGTGATATCACTAAGGATTCTGAGCCAGAGACCAGAGGCATCATTGCATGGAGGAACTTGATATTAGTTAAAGATGACTAAGTACTAAAAGACTGAGGGACGAACCCCTTTACTCACTCAGAGAGGAGTAGGACAATTCATGGAGGTGTGAAAGCACCATCAATAACTATCTGTTACCCAGCTGAATTAATCTGCATTTAAAACTCAAGAGAGGTGGTCAAAACTGCCTCTGGGAAAACTGAATTTCAGTACCAAAACTTGTAGTGTCTTCTGCACTTTGGAAAGTAGGATATCCATAAGCATAAAGATCACTGAAGAAAACAGTTCTGGTTTCTACTTAGAGAATAGAGTGAACTTGTGGCACTTTCTGCTTAACTAGCCTACAATGTAACCATGAAGAAAATTTTCCGGCTCCTACTACTTCTCCTCAGACTGCAAACTCTCTCCCTTGCTTTCTAGTCTAGTGTGGGGTGGGAGGTGACCTGGTAGGAGATGGAGGGAGGGAGTGAGTTGCTTGGAAGGATAAGAGGTATGTGTTCCTTCAGATAGAACAAACTTGGTTTCCACCTGAACTTAGAGAGCCATCCCTCCCTTTCTTCTTTCCTCTTCCCTTGTATGGCTTCTGTTAGTGAGTCTGGTTGAGTTGTCCCCTCAACATGACAGGTGATGCTCTCTTAACTTCTAGGATGGTGCTCCACTATACACTTGTCCACACTGTTGGCTGGTGCTGTACGATCCTGCCTCGTTTTGGCTACCTCTCTCCCATTAAACTAATATTTGCTACATCCACATGGACGGCCGGAAGCTCATCACTCTACCTCTGACTCCTGACTCCAGCCACCGCCACTTTTCCCAGCGTACCTCACCTGCCCAACTGACTCTCCATGAAAGAAGTATGCACTTCCAGACTGAGATTTCATTATGTTTTGAGTTGCACCTTCCTGGTTCCAACACCATCACTAGTGGCCAAATGACCTATTATGTTTGGAGCCTGAGTCAACCAAGGTATGATATTTACAGGAAAGTCATACTATATCCTCCATTTTTAGGATCTGCCTGGCTTGCTATGCCAGGCCCACCTAATGTACTGAAGCATGGATACTCACCCCTACCGTGGCCTCTGTCCTTATTTTATAATTTTAGCTCTTCTCTCCTCTGGGACTTGGTAGATGCTAGCTTTTTATTAAGATCATTCTGACTGCTGGGCGCCTGAGTGGCTCAGTGGTTAAGCCGCTGCCTTTGGCTCAGGTCATGATCTCAGGGTCCTGGGATCGAGTCCCGCATTTGGCTCTCTGCTCAGCAGGGAGCCTGCTTCCTCCTCTCTCTCTCTCTGCCTGCCTCTCTGCCTACTTGTGATTTCTCTCTGTCAAATAAATAAATAAAATCTTAAAAAAAAAAAAAAGATCATTCTGACTGTTATTTTAGCCTCCTGGGCCATCCACTTCCATTATAACTTTTGTTATAAAGCTGTGTTCGCTGTCTACAGTATAGTTAGAAATTCCTTGTGTTTTTGTGCTTCTCTAATTTCTGACTTGGGATAGATGAGGAGGGAGTCTTGGAGCAAAACACAGCCCCGCAACCCCTTACTTCAGCAGAGGTCATGAGTAGGGGTAACTTCTAAAGAAAAAGGCAGGAAAAAAAAAAAAAAAGAAAAGAAAAAGGCAGGGATTGAGCATGTCCCTTAAGCATGTCTAATTCAATTAACTCTAGGAGTCTGACTAAAAATTGGTCAATTTAATGGCCATGCATGCATGAGTCAGTAATACTAAAAAAACTGGACTAAGTACAGAAAGTGGCAGAAGTGGTGTTAAATCTTCAGAGACAAGTGAGTGAACCTAATCAGGAGTGAGAAGTTACCAAAGAAATATATGCTAAAGGGAGGTAAGAAATTAATGAAATTTAAAGAGAGTGGAAAATGTGGATAAACTTAATTCGATGACTCAATTAACACTAAAAATATCCTTCAGGAATACATAAGGGTAAGGAAGGCATACAAGTTTATTTGGAAAACTATTTCTAACTACTGAAAAGTATGCCCAGGGCTTGTTCTCTTCTATTAAAATATTATTAAGAAACTAATTAGAGAATTATAATTATCATTGATTAAGTCCCCTTTATTGAAAGAGCAGAAAAGCATATCAGATATGATTATGTAGAGAAAATTAATGGAGCCAGCTACGGGCAGGCAGATCTGGAGAAGGGCCACATGTACTAAGGCATTGATTCTCCTAGCCTCCTGTGTCCTCCAAGGACAGGATTCTAACTATATATGTCAGAGTGGGTCATCATATTTCCCGAGTCCTTAACTCTGAGCAGCTGGGACCTTGTCTTGGATGTTATCAGTGGCAGACTGTGGGCCGCCTGGCACAGGGCAAGGGAGGTATACCATACAAGAAATGTGTCTGTTAGCTGACAGGCCAGCTAAGGAAGGCAGGAACACAGGAGAGTCTAAGTACTCACACAGGAAGTAGCACATTTGATGGGTAAGAGTGTAGACAGCAGACCTGGGTTTGAGTCCTGACCCCACACTGTCTCATCTCCCAAATCTTCTGTTTCCTCGGCTACAAAATGTGGGAGAGCTCTCCCTACTTCATAGGATAGTTGTAGAGCTGTTGATAAGATGCACATGAAATACAGAGCACTGTGATTGACACAACAGGTTTTCAATAAATGGTCATTATTTTTACTCAGAATGAATAAGGGAAAAAGGGAGAACAATGAAATCTAGGATGGAACACGGCATACCATTATGGAGAGGAAAGTCATTCTCTCTCTTGCTGGTATAAGTTGATAAAGCTTGGTAGGTATACCCTTCTTTATATAAAATGAGTCGAAGAACCGCCAGTATTTGGAGCTAGTTCACTACAAAAAAAAGAGAACTAGGTCATTTGGGGAGACCTCAGAATTTTTGCTGTTGGCAAAAAAACTCCTGCGATTTTTCTCTATATCTACCAAGTGAGCTTACTCCTTGTCTAATGGGTCTCAGAGACCCCTTTGAACTCTCTGTCTTTCAATGTGAAGGATCACTGCTTTTGCCTCTTTTCCCTCAATCTTTCTAAGAGTCAGTTAGATTCTTCAGAACCACAGCTCAAGGGTATATTTAAGCATCTCAATAAATAGATTCCATTGCAATTTTCCCTAGACTGGCCTCTCTCTTCTCATACTTTTCCCTCTGCCATGAATTAAAATGTTAGTGCAAAGACTTTCTTTAAATCATATCTTACCCATTTCACTCAAATTTCTTACTGGCACTATATTGCTCTCAGCATCAGATTCCAGTTTTTGTTTGTTTGTTTGTTTTTAAGAATCAGATATGCCTGAGCTTTTGGAAGTATTTGTATTTCAATGAAATTATAAGCAAGCATTGGAATGTGAGTGGAAACATAACAGTTTACCTCCCTACAAAAGTAATCAAGCATGTATCACCTAAAAATGATATTATCCTGTATTATGATAATACCATGATCACAATCAAGGAATTTAACCTTGAAAAATAATAGTTACTAATATAATGTTCATATTTAAAATTTATTAATTGTCCCTAAAATATTCTTCATCGTTTTGTGGGTTTTTTTGGCTCTATATACTGAAGTAACAAAAATCTTTCATTGCCTTTGTTGTCATAGCATGGGTACTTTAAAAAACTCACCGGGTAGTTCTGATTACCCCTTATCCTCCCTTTCTGCTGAAAGCCAGAGATGTAGAATCCTATTCTTCCCACCCACAAGTACAGCTCTTAGAATTTTATTGTATGAATCCTATAACTATATAAGATATATCATACACTGAGTTTTCTTAAAATTGGGAATGCTTCCAGAGGGATTGAGTTATTATGGGAACGTCAAGGCTCAAGTCTTTTGGGGAGAATAGACATTCCAACTGGGCTGGGTTGGAAAAGGAGAGTTCTGACATCGACGGGACTGATCTTCTCTTGAAAGTTATGTGTTTTCCTCGGGACTCAGAATTATTTAGGATTTAGCATCTGACCCAGGTTATGTAACTGTCCAATAGTTCTCTAAGGATAAATTGGTATCTTCAGTCAAAGATGATAGCCTGACCAATGAAAAGAACCACAATTAACCAAGATTATCAGCAAAGTTGTAATTATAAAAAGATAAATACTACTATATAATAATATTAAGAAATCATTATTAATAATGGCTATAATACCCCTGTTTCTCTGATTTGGTCTTTCAGTGACTGTTAATATTTTTCCCATTTCCTCATCATTACAGGTTGTAACAGGAAATCTTTTTTCATGCTTGTTTTAAGGGTTATGAAAGAAATTCTGAACAGCCCAATATTGCTTTAGGGTTCACAAAGTATTCAAAATCATTGCACATGAGATCGACACTGGGCAAGGGAAAAGTAACATGAAGGTATGATTCAACTATTTCATCAAGGAAGAATTAGTTGACTGACAAATTGTTTTGTAATGATGCACTTTTTAGAGTGGCTCCAAGAGCTGTCACTTTCTCTATAGTATCCTCTGATATAAAGTGTTAATGTTATATAGAAAGCAGAGGCATCACTGCCTTCTGCTTTTTTCTCTTCTCATGGCTCTCCCTCTAGGATTCATTACTTTTTTCATTATAGGTCTTATCTCAGTTGCTTTCACTTCTAGGGCAGATTCCCTAGAATGAATAGAAGAATAGGACACTGCTGATTGATTTAGTTTGATATTGGCAGTGAGCTCTGAGCTTTTTGAGAGTTCGAGTGAGATTTCCCTGAAACGGACAGTACTGACCCTGTTGCTGTCCTTCTTCCTACAGTATACAGAGACTAGGAAGAAGCCAAAATGAGGACATACCATCACTCCTCTGCTCTGAGTTTAGGCTGTGTCACCTTAACTCAAGAACATATCAAAAAATGATGACTCTCTGGCTCAGTCTTACATGATGAAATTGTAATTTCCTGGTGTGATAGTGTTCACTCTCTTCCTTTCATTTTTCTATATTCTTTTTGCCCCTCCCCCTGCAGTAGTGCCATGAAATTTCAGATCATTTTTCTGGGCAGTACAGAGTGGTGAAAAGGTATGCAAAGCCCACAGGACAAGTTTTCCTGGGACTGGCAGTGCTGTAGGTTTTGCTTAAAGATTTGGGGGAAAAGTTAAGAAATTCAATTTGTGATACTATTAAAAGTATTATGTAACATGACAAATAAATATATGTTAATACAATGCAAATCAATTAAATGTTATGTGATTTTTAAAAATTAGAAAAAGTCTGCATAAACTTCTTTTGCTTATAGAAAAACTATCCTTTGCTTTTGGGATTCTGTGTTAGCAAAAACTTATTAAAAAAAAGTCCTGTCAGCTCTCACACCCAAACCTAGACAAAAGTCAACTTTGAAATTGCCAAGGAATTGTTTCGGTTAACATGACTAGGTTTTACGCATATCTAGAAAGGTTTCTTCCAATTTCCCATGTCACAGTTTGGGTTCCTCAGTAAGCAGATTCTGAGGCGGACTGGCTTTCTCTTGCCATATTTCTAACTCCAGCCATATTTTTTCATTTCACGTCCCCAGAGCCAGGGAGCAGAGTGAAAGCACACAGAACACAGGGCTGCATGTCCCCAGGCTGCAGATGACACAGGTTTTCAGGAAAGGGCTATGAATGGAAAGAAATGATTGACACCGTCAGTCCAACTAGCCTTCTGAAACCAGCATAGAGCTTTCCAGTGTAACTGCTTTGGACTAAGAAACATTCATTTGTATATCACAATTCTAACATGCTTGGTCAAATTCAGTTTTACAACTTAACATTTCCTTATACTTCTCTGGAATGGCAGTGAATTTAGAGGGATAGCAAAAAGAATCTCCTTTCCAGTTTGAACCCCCCAAATGGTTTTGCAGTAGTTCAGCACTGGTAAGGGGCTACCTCAGTTATGCTGTAATCATTTTCCTTTTTAGTTTACTTAGAAGACAGAGAGTTGTGCTTCATTATACACCGCAGGTCTGTAATGTTCTTTCCCATCATGGATCGCCAAATAGCATCCAAAGAGACTCGTAAGTCAACATAAACTATTCAGCCTAATGTTCTAGATTCTAGAATATCATTACAGAGTTCAATGTTTCCATCTCCTCATCATTATAGAACAATCAAAATGAGAAAGTGTGAGATGCACCTGAATGCACAAATGAGTCATGTCTAGCTTAATGTGAGCCTCTGCCCCAGCCAGGGCCATTTTAGCTGTTTGTGTTGGGCATTCAGCCAGCTGTGAGTTACGCCGTCTATTTTTTGGAATCAGGAACAGGGCGCCTTTGTGTATTGTGTTTCTTCTGATCCTGGACTGAGACTGCCAGTCTCTATGTTTTTACAACTCTCCAGGCAACACTCCCATGTGTCCTTGAATGATGCTGGTACAGAGTGACAACACATTGCTGGCTCTGAGTTTTCAGTTCTTCCCTTACTCTCCCCTCCAGAACGAGGCCAGCTTGCCGGTTTCATTACTTCCAGTCTTGCATCCCAGCAATTGGGCTTGGTTTCTGTTCTTCCCTACCTTATTATCAGACACATTCCCTTGTACAGCCTGACTCTGCTATGACGCTCCATTATTCTCACTGCCGACCATAGAAGGCTCCATGACCCGCTCCTCCCTCTTTGGATGGGTTCATTTGATTTTCTGGTCTCCTAGGACAGAACTTGAATTGTCTCATTCTTTTGTGTATTGTTCCCTATTTCTCAGCCACTGTGGAGGTCAGGATTCTGTCTACTCCTATGGCCCCCTCCCCACACGTTTTGACTGGTTTCCCTTTCACTTTTAGGTTGCTATATAAGGCAGCAGCGATGGGATTTTATGGCTTTATTATGGAAGCTAATGCTCTCATTAAATGAAAAGTTAGCTTATTTCTTAAGATACTCAACAGTAATTAGCATTTGGAGCACAATTGCTTTGGAGCAAGATCACAATGTAAAAACTACATTGTGTTTCTTTGTCTCAGGTCTTGATTCACAAGACTCTGGTGAAAAGACCAAAATACCATCTCCCAGTCTCTCCTTCTAGTGGCAATGAAGATTGGATTTGGTATGGGAAACTTTCAGTCTTATATGGTTAAGAATCCAGATTCAAAGTAAGATAACTAGACAACTATTCTCTGAGAATCCTGCATATGTTGGATTTTAAGTATCTTGCTTTTCCTTCTCTCTGCATGGAGGAAGAGACAGGAAAAAAAATTGATCAGAACAGTCTTTATATCCATGAAAGGGCTAAGATATTCCCTGGAAAAAAAATTTGAAAATGACATCCTCATAAAAATAGAAATAAAAGCAATTTCCAATACTAACATATTTGTTAATCTCATCACTGCTACTACCACTGGTACCATTTAATAACGCTCTATAGGGGCTTTAAACTCATTCCCTCATCAATCTCGGCAAGGGAAGGATTATTATCCTCATTATACATGAAAAAGGAGTCAAGCCTTAGATCAAATAACGTGTCTAAGATCACATAGCTAGAAGGTGACTGAACCAAAGATTGAATCTAGATATGTTTGATGTTTGATAGAAAAATCATTATTTTAGCCACTACATCAAGATGAATCTCATTAGCTATCATCTTTTCAAAGATTTGATTTGCCAAGCCTTATGTACACAAGTAAAATTAGAGGGAACAAGTTTCCTGGTTCATTGGAAAACTGATTTCAACCTAGATCCTGATTTTCCTTGTTTTGTTGTTTTCTGCTTGTATAGATGTTGGCAGTGTCTTTACATATAATAAGCCAAACTGGACGGTGAGCACCTGCAGTGGACGGTACGTGTCCCTCAGGTCAGCTGTGACTGCTGGAGTTGTTCTCTGTGGCCAAGTAGCTCTGAGAATTATGAGCTGCCATGCGGAACTGGGAGAGCCATTCCAATCTGACTGAAATCTGTTCACCTTCTGCTTTTAGACTTGCTCTTTGTCTTCCTGTGACTTCTGAGTGTCTAACTCTAAAGAAATTTTATACTTCGCTTAGACTTTGCAGGTGACAACAGCAACTGTTGACTCACTGTATTGACTCCCTGGTCCACCCCCGGGATTGAAGGCCAAAGGTGTGGAAAATGACCCAGGCAGTAGGCTTTGATTGTCCCAAGGCTCCCCACACGGAGAATGACATTCACCTTCTCATCGCAGGTTCCTGATTTCTGAGGTTTATTCCCAAGAAGGAAGTAGATGAGTAAGCCAAGTTCAGACAGTGTAGATAGTATGTTGTTTACTACCTAAAAACAATGTGTTCAGTAGAAGAATCAAGAGAAAGTCCTTATCTTTCTCTGAATATACAGGCTCAAATGACACTTTTACATATTATATTCTTCTCCTTCATTTCATCCTCCTTTTTCTACATCATAAATTCCTTTCCAAACTCTTCCCCAGAGCTTCCTCCAGGAGATTTTATTAGGAATTAACTCTTTGCTTCATTTTATGTAATTTTCCTCTTTTGAATCTGTGGCCCTACATTGAGGGTTCAATTTCTGGGGCAAATGTGAATGGAAACTGTGATGCTTTTTCATCTGAGTCCTTAAATTATTTGGTTTCACTTCTACCATCTAATTAGCTCTTTTCAGTCTTTGGTTAAAAGAATGCAAACCTTTCTCCTGCCCTGCATTTTCTATTCTTCTTTGCCTCTTATATCTTCTCAAGATCTAGTGTGCATGCGCTCTGCTGAATTTACAAATTTAATTTGTTTTCTTTCCACTAGCTTACTTTGATTTCTTTTTCTTTATTCTATGTCAGATTCTCCCTTGGATCAATAATGTTCCACTCAAGAGGAACCAGTTTCAAAGCTCAGTTTCTCAGTTCAGGAAAAAACAAACAAACAAACAAAAAGCTTTATCACTGACAAACCCTTTCCTCTATGTGACGCCTGTTATATAACTAGAGAAGATTCCATCCAAATATTTAGATTGATCAAAAGGAATGGCTTCTCTAGATCACCTCGTCTTGTTTCCAGAGATCAAAAAAATACCAAAATGGTTTTGGGTGGCTCGGTGGAGACAATACTCCAGAGAATAAAATCTCTGTTAGTGATGGGGATGTGTTTTAGTATTTTGCAAGCAGCCATCATTTAGAAACTGACCAGTAAAAAATAAGGTGGGGCTGGATGGACACGAACTACATCTGAGTTCCAAAATGGGTGTTTAGAAAGGACACTCTTGATAATTTAACTTCCAAGAAACAAAATTTGGGAAAAAATTATATGTGACATGTGATGGATTTCAGAGACCTATTTAGAACCATAGAATCGAGGAGCATGCTAACTGAAGAACTGCTTAGAAAGCATCTATTTCAGCAGTTCATTTTACTGATTAGAAAACTGAAGTTTAGAGACAAGAAATGAGTTTTCCAAAATTACCTACTTAGTGTCAGAGTTCAGACTGGTGTTTCCTGGGTAAAATATTCATGGTGGGCCTATCTTACCAAGGACTAGATCATAATTATGCTTCTATTTGGAGCTGCCCGAGATGTTTGCTTCAATTCAGTTTAATCCAGTCCATTTTCATTCTACCCTCATGGCTTTTAAGGATTTTGGAAGCTCTCAAAGTAATTGAAGTCCCTGTAGCTAAACAGACAGAAATCCAGAGTCTAGACTGACATCTCTTACACAGAACTTGGAGTCATAGAAGGCAAAAATGACTCTTTTTGGTCTCCACTGTTGGAAATGGCTCTTAAGAAAGGAATACAGATAAGAGAACATACATTTTTATGGATTCATCGAAGTATGTCTTAGAGTCCCTCTGAGAAGATCTTGATTTGAGTGAAAATAGTTTCTTTGAGCGATTATCCCAGGAAGTACAAGTTGGGGAATGAGGATGTGAACCAAAGAAGGATATCTTATCATTGCAGACAAGTAGGGTTCAATGCAGATGGGGACCTCTGACATGTTCTACAGAATATTCCTCAGAGTTGTTCCAGCCAAAGGTATTTATTCATCAACTCCAACTCCCATATGCCATTGGTTGAGAGTTTCTCCTGTGAGTAGACATTTTATGTATACACTGGGAAAGGGGTGCACTCTAGTTCCTAAGGCTATAGAAAAAGCTCAGTAAGAGAATTTCAGCCTCGGTTAAATTTATGTCTAGTTGTGCTGAGATTTTTAAATTGCTATGGCATTGAATTTATAACTTAACTGGCAAAATATGGACATCTTAGATATTATGATTTTCCATCTAACATCACATATATATCTATATCGTCATTCATTCGGGTCGTCTTTCATGTTCTTCCATAATGAGCTGATTTTGTTGTTTCTTTCTTATCATTTGTTAAAACTATTCCTAATTACATTATATGTTTACTGCTACTATGAATATTTTCCATTATATTTCTTTATTGCTTGTATATATGAATGCTCTCATTTTTAATGGGTAGGTGGAAATCCGTTAAGTTATTCAGTATTCTCTTATTAGTACTAATCATTTATAGATGTACTTTCACATTCTGTGTAGATAGTATTTTCTAAAAGTATTGTTTCTTTTTCTTTTAACTTTTCAATTATTATGACTATTATTTCTTTTTCTTCTCTTATTACACGACTTAGGGCTTTTAATATAATACTGACTTTACTGAGAATACTTCTGAAGTTTTACCAGTAGAAATGTTATTTTTTACTGCTATATATTATGGATAGACTCATTTTACCAGTCAAAGAAAGTACTTCCTATGAATAAAGTCTGAATATATTATTTTATAATGAATGAATGTTGGATTTTATCTGATTTTTTTGGGGGGGCTTACTTTTATTTTTGTTTTTGTTTTATGGATTGATATGCATCACATGCTTTTCTTTCTTCCTAAGGGTGGGTATATGACAGAGGCTGACCCACTGGGCTAAAGGAAAAACCTGTCAGCCATACTTGGGTGGGTATTTTATTTCACTTCATTTTTATTTCCTTTGCTGTTGGATTGAAAAAAAGAAGGATTTGCCCCAGTTTCTACAGGAAGCTATTCTGAGGAATAAGCTAATAGAGAACCCAAGAGTGAACAAAAAGTAACAACATGAATTCTAGCCCTTTAGGTCTTATACATGAAGCCCATCTTATCTATGTTCTTCTTGTTAGGATAACTGATAAGAATTATTAACCTTAAATCTAGTCTTAGTTCTGGTTATCTATCACTTATAGCCCAAAGCGTTAGATAGGTAGTAGACTTCAATTTTTACTGCTGGTAACATTGAGAGCACAGATCCAGCAAGTCCACCAACAAGGAACAAGAATATCTTTACACTACAATTGAGAAATTCTAGAGTTAAGATGATCTTTTAAAAACTGCTGAAAATGGTTACTTTTTTTTTTCCAAGATATTTTCTCAAACATACTGAAAGAGACTAATTAATGGCCCCAGTAATGGAGGAAGAAGAGGAGGATCTTTCCTTGAGTCTGATTATTAAG
This sequence comes from Mustela putorius furo, assembly GCF_011764305.1. Classification (NCBI taxonomy): domain Eukaryota; kingdom Metazoa; phylum Chordata; class Mammalia; order Carnivora; family Mustelidae; genus Mustela; species Mustela putorius. The sequence continues at coordinate 6,368,843 of NW_025421294.1, forward strand.
GCATAGACTCTGGAACAACTACCGTTGTGATAACAGACATGGTACTTGGCATTTCTGAGCCTCAGTATCCTCCTCTTTAAAAAATAAAGTAATGCCCTCTCTTCCTACTTGTGATCTCTGTCTGTCAAATAAATAAATAAACAAAATCTTTTTTTTTTAATAAAGATTTTATTTATTTATTTGACAGAGAGAGATCACAAGTAGGCAGAGAGGCAGGCAGAGAGAGAGAGAGAGAGAGAGGAGGAAGCAGGCTCCCTGCTGAGCAGAGAGCCCGATGTGGGACTCGATCCCAGGACCTTGAGATCATGACCTGAGCCGAAAGCAGCGGCTTAACCCACTGAGCCACCCAGGTGCCCCTAAATAAACAAAATCTTTAAAAAAACAAAAACAAAAACAAAAACCTCTTCTCTAAATAAATAAATAAATAAATAAAATAAAGTAATGCATGAAAAGTCCTTGGCAGTGCCTGACATGTAATAAGCAGCAGTGAATGTTCATGATTATTGCTATTATCAAGAGGAAAAGAATCTTTTTTTTTTTTTCTCCCTCAGCACTCCATATGCAGAGGTTTGAAATACAATGCACTTTTTCAAAGCTATTGACTGATTGTTTTTCAGAGTTAATTCCAGTTAGCCCTGAAATTTTCCAAATGTTGGAAAATCTTTAATAACCCTCTTGTGTAAGTACAAAATGAAAATGTCAGTTGGAGGCAAAGAAAGCAAGGACATAGAGTAAAGGTAAAGCAGAAAATTGGAGAGCAATTTGATACCGTCCCTAGCAGGGACAAGTTAGCTGTAACAACCAAATGATAGTGAAAGAGAAATGGAATGATGTCTGATGCCTGGCCATTTCATTTCAGTTAAAGACTATGACTTGGTAATTATGCTGTGTTCAAAATACCGCTAAAGTCTGGAAGGTTGCTGCCTTGGGAGAAAAGCATTATTGGAGGTTGGTAAAATATAGACCACAACCGAAAATTATCAAGTTGTTTGGATCAAGGGGTAGTGATTGGATGAATAGATGTAGGAAATTGCTACATAGAATGCTAAAGTATAATTACAACTGGGTTCTTTAAAATAAATTAACCAGATGGATGGAAATTTCTTCCTGTGGGATTGCATCAAGGGAAGTGGGTTTAGCCTAGGAAAAGAAAGAAAATGAAAGGGTGTTTTGAATGCAGAAGTTGCAATGAAGTAGGTGTACCTTCTAGAGTGTGAGAGATAAAGACAAAAGGGATTGACCATAGATGGAAAGCTGTGCCCTGCCCATCACAGGGCACAGTGATGAAGATGACAGCCTCTAGAGCCAGACCTCTTGCGTCTCTGGTCCTTGTCACTGCTTATTAGATATGTGACCTAGTAAGTTACATAATTTAGTGCTTTACTTTCCCCCACCTTAAAATGGGAAAATACAACCTCATAAAGGTGCTGAAAGTAGAAAAATAATTATTATGTGTAAATCCCTTAGAACAGCTTGTGGTACCTGGTATTTACTATATGTCAGTTAATGTTATCATCATTAGAAACAGATAGATCTGTAATTCCTGTGGTTGTTTTGGACATTTATCTGTGCAGATGGAAATCAGAACAGATGTTTCAAATCATTAACACTGTACTTGATCTCTTGGAAGCCAGTTTTAAGAATGAGAGAGAGAGAGGCACCTGGATGGCTCAGTGGGCTAAGCCTCTGCCTTCAGGTCAGGTCCTGATCTCAGGGTCCTGGAATTGAGCCCCACATCAGGCTCTCTGCTCGGTGGGGAGCCTGCTTCCCCTCATCTCTCTGCCTACTTGTGATATCTCTGTCAAATAAACAAATAAAATCTTTAAAAAAAATAAAAGAGAGAGAGAGAGAAAGAGAAAGAAAAGATAGATCATGTAGACAGTGATTGTAGGATGGTGCCCAGGCAAGGAAAAAAATGAACACCACTAATTGTTTAGGAATTTTTTAGGACCCCCAAAAAGATGGATAGGGGGCCTTCTCATGTTCCCCCAAAGTGCTCCTGCACTGAGACTCACAGCTGCATGGACCACACTATATCATAAAGGTTCTCTCTCTTCCCTCACTAGGCTAACTGAACCACTTGAGGACAAAGACCGCTTCTCATTCACCAGTGTGTGCTCAGCATCCGAGGTGGTCCTTTATGTGTACCTCATAAAGATTTCATGAAACAATATATCTCCAGGAGTTACAGTTGTGACCTTTTCTCAAAGCTTGCTAAGTATGGAGACAACTTGCATGGGTCACGCTCCTGCGTTTATGTCCATGGCCTTCCCATTGCTTTCAGCATAGAAGATGTTTACCTTTGTGTCCCCTACTTATTGCACGTAAACGTGGCGCGCAGTCACACATGACTTAACCCCACTTCCACAATGTACCTTGTTCTTATTAATGAACCCATACTTATTTTATTGTTCTTTTGCTCACATTTAAGATTCTTCTTTCAAGTTTTTGTGTACATTTAGTGAAACCCTCCCAAGCCTTCTTCCTGTCTCCTCTTTCCTTTCTCCAAATCTCCCTTCTACCAACTAATTTCTTCCTCTCCTATTCTTAATGAAGCTTTTTGGACATCATTACTCTAATAGTTTTCATATTAAATGGTACCTTCTTTTATGTTTCTCTTCTTGACAAGACTAAGAACTCTTAGAAGTCTGAGAGTATGATTTACTTATCTTTGTAACTTTCGAGAGCCCGACATATTGTAGAAGACACATATTAAGCTCCAATTAACATCCTCCTGGCCTCTCCTTTGACTTTAGTTTCCATAGGGCAGTGAGAAGTCTGTGTAAGTTTCAATTTAATTCAGCTTGAAACCACACCCTATGGGGTTAATGAGGTTAAAACTAACAGAAAATTTAAAGCCTGTTTTGTTCCTAATGCTTCTTTTCAGACCCAACTAACAAATACACTAGCGGCCCCTACAGAAGCCTGGACTCGAGGTTAACTGATACCATTCTAGCCTATGAACCAGCATGGCCCTGCATTCTTTAGTCTGAGTGGTCTTGGATCAGAGAAGAGTCTTAGACTACCAACTGGCAGACCAAGATCAAGCCAGACTAAACCAGCTCTAGCTCAGCCACTGAAACCTAGGTAGATGAGCTAAGAAGTACTGACCTTTATCTTTGCTTCATTAGAATGGTAAAGTCCGTCCCCCACCTCGCAGGGAGCACAAGCTTCATTAACATAATATATGCACAACTACAGGCAGTTTTCTAAGTGCGCCTGCCCAACATCATGCCTGCCTTTCCATCCAATGACAAAGCCCCTCTTTCTGATATTCCTCCTAAACCCTAAATTAAAAGAACCCATTTACACCTGCTTAGGGGCTCATGGCTTTGGAAATTATTCCCTGTGATCTCTATATTTCCTGCAAAAAGAAGATTACTTTTTGAGACAACTCTAGCTGGTGTAGTCTGTTGATAACTCACCAAAGAGCAGACTCCCATTAGTTGAGTCACAAACTGACAGCTTCTCATCTTGCTCTAAGCTCTGGATTCCTCCTTGACCTTGGACACTGGAAGGCGGTAGAAGGTGGAGCTTTCTTCACTTAGGTAAGCGGAGTTTAGCAGAGCAGAATTTAAACACAGTTAAACTTGCCACACCCTCACAGATCATTGCTTCATCCCTTAGGAGACAACACCCTGAAAGCATTTGATGCTTCTCAGAGACCTCCTGCAGAACTGAGTTCCCACTGTCAGCAGTAACATCCTCCACAAAGGACTCTGGCATTCCTAGGCTTTTCTTCTTTCCTTTCCCCTCTCATTACACATCCTGGGTTCCTCGGTTCCTCGATTTCCTCGCTCGGTATCGCCCCCAAAGATACTCCTTGTAACCAATTCTCCGTCTCAAGAGTTTACAAGGGATCTAAGCCAACTCACATTTTAGGGTTTAAATATATTTTTGGAATGAAAGAATAAATGATGGATAAACAAATGAGGTAGCAAATGAAGCAAAGTTTTGTATTTGGCACTGCTAGGATTTGTTATATTTTATATTCTGTTACATTTTGCTGATTTCAGTGCAGAGAAGGATGCTGGGAATCTACAATCTATTTAAAGCGCTCTAGTATAGGAGTTGCTCCCCTCTTTCTTTCTCTGCCTCACTGAGAGGCCAGGATGTCTTTCTAAGTAAAACTTCTGAGGCTCTCCTTTTCTAAAGTGGAAGCAGTTTGTTTCTGAAAGGCAGGCGAGAATTGAAGCCCCAGGATGCGACCGAATTAGCCTTGGGCCAACAATAGCAGACCAACGTGAGCACATTTTTCACAGCGTGATTAGAGGAGTTTGCATGTAAGACGGGCAGGATTACTACATCTGTCCTCCAGGAGAGCTGCTGGGACATTATTTGCCAGCCTGCCTACCACCGAGAATCTGTTTTAGTTGACAGCAAATTTCTCCAGTCCGACCCAGACTGGTCTCCTCACCAGAATGCTTTTCCGCAAGAGCCTTTAGCTCCCCAACTGTCTCCTCTTGCTGCTTGAGATTCTTCCTTTCTACTGTCCTTTTACTCTGTTGCGGTCTATGAAATTTGCCTCCAAACTTAAGATTTTCTTAATTTTCTCTCTCCTTTCAAAAGCGGTCAAAGGGCCCTAGGGTTTGTTGAGAAACACAAAGAAGCATTGTATGTCAAAAAAAGGACAGCTTTTTGTAAACTCCTATTTCCTGTTGCCCTGTAAACCACCAGAATGAGAAATGCTGAGGGCTTGTTCAATATGTGGATCTCTGCCAGGGACCAACCCCAGCACTACTCCCACAGAATTACTGGAAGGTGGAGACTGGCCACTGGCATTTATCACAAGATCTTCAAGTGCTTTTAGGCACATTCAGGCCCGGGAACCACATTAATTTGTTCCCTTCTACAATCTTTCTAAAATGTTCTTTCCTCTTTTCTCAATGAGAAGGTAAAAGGACTCACTGAAATGGCTATTTCTGGACAGCTTTTGAGCGAAGCCAGAACCAAAGCAGATTTGCTATGCCTTTTTTCTCATTACATACAAGGTCAAGGAGGTAATGACTCATTTACTTTCTGTGGCAGGTGACCAAAAGTCTTGCTTGTTGTGGCACATTTTGTTGTAGTTGGTTTGTTATTTATTTATATCCCCCCCCGCCCCCCCGCCCTCAGGAGGGAAACCCAACGGAAAAAAGCAGCAAAGGTGAAAGTCTGCATTGTATTTAGAGCCTACTGTCTGTAGAAGGAAGCTCGATGCTACCTCAGCAATTCTTCATGCAACTTACTCACTAGAATCACCTGGAGAGCTTAAAAAATACCAATACCCAAGCCCTACTCTCTAGAAATTCTGATTCCAAGCCCTCCTCTCTAGAAATTCTGATTCAGTTGGTTTGGTGTAATACCTGTCTATTTTATTTTATTTTTTAAAAGGTTTTTTTTTTTTTTTTTAATTTATTTGGGGACGAGAGAGAGAAAGAGAGAGAGAGGGTGCCCCCAAGCAGGGGGAGAGGCAGAGGAAGAAGCAGACTCCCCACGGAGCAGGGAGCCCCTTGTGGGGGCTTGATCCCAGGTCTTCCAGATCATGACCTGAGCAGAAGGCAGATGCTTAAGCAGCTGAGCCACCCAGGCACCTCAGTACCTCTACCTTGTGAGCTTCTAAGTAGACTAGGTAACTACTGTGCATTTACCAATGGCTTGGGCTTGGGTATCATTTTGTGTTGGGTGTACAGATATTTTTAGTGGAAAAGATGAGGCTGAATATGCCAGGTTGAAGGAATTGTAAGCGAGGTTGTGGAGGCATGGACATATGGGGAGTATATTCAAGTATATTCAAATTGACTCAGGATCATCACTGGAAAACAATGTACATGGAGATAGAGAGACAGATATATATCCATTTCTGATGAAAAATAACTGTCATGAAGTGACATTTGAAAATTATTTCTGAACTTGGGCAGAATGGCAAGGAATATGTAACTTAGTAAATTATATGGTAATAACCATTGCAACAAATTTCTTCTATTTCAAGTATCAAGTCTTTATCTCCTAATGCAATTTCGTTTTTCCTTTAACTAGACAAAGAAAATTATGTGGTTCATGATATTTTATTTTAGATTTTGGCTACTGGGAAACTCACTGTTAATTTTAGTACTCAACTATAGAAATTCACACCAGACTCCAGATAAAATTTTCTCCTCCACTCTTTGCGTTATTTTCATTATTTCTTTTTAACCTGTATTTGGATTAACTTAATTAGAAAATGCTTTAACATAGTACTATATCTATTTCTTTTTGGAAGTAAACAAATTTAACATCAACATCCATCCACCTTTCACCCATATATACCCAAAGTAGCAGGGACTGTGCAATCCGGCTCCAGCCCCCACTCACTGACCTCATTCCTTGTCACTTTCCCTTTTGCGCTCTCTCCTCTTTCAGTTCCCCAACATACCAAGCTCAATCTCATTTGTTTTCCTTCTGCTTGGATGTTCCCTTCAACTACGATAGTGCTGCCTTTCTCTTCTATCACAGGACACACAGAAAATGGTAACATTTGCACAACACGCTGGAGTGAAGAGAGAAAGCTATGGGCCACTATAGGCACTGCTCAAGGGATTTGCTGCCCCTGGCTCTGCCCAAAGGCTGAGATGATCAATACATTATTATAACACACCACCAATGAGATCTGGGAATTGCTGTCTCCTTTACATTATTTGGGTGTCAATTTAAATGTCACCTCCTGAAGGAAGCCTCACCCTACCAATCCCACAAGGGTAGGACCCTCCAGCCATTCCACCATATAACTCAATTTTATCTTCTTCATAGCATTATCAGCACCTGAAATTCTGTCTATCTATCTACCTATCTATCTGCCTGTTTATACTTTGTCCATACTAGTTTCAATATAAAGTCCTTGAATGCATGGTTGTATGCCGTGTTCATCACTATGTACCATAAGCCTAGGGGGGATAAGTACTCAATAAACATAGCAGACTGATGGGAAAACTCAATGACTGGGTCAGGGTAGTCTGTCGCTCCTGACAAGGCTTCCCCTAGCGTGGTTGGGGAGCACGCTTCATGGAATGAATTAAGGCAGGGACTCTGTCTTTCTAGCCTTACAGTCTTGGTGGACAGCATACTGCCTGGCTCAGAGTAAAGAGACAATAAGTGCTTGTTGCATAAATGAATGAAGAGAAGAAGGAAGGAAGAAGGGAAAGTAGAAGAGAGGGAAGGAAGGAAAAGATGATCGAACACAAACTTCAGCTTCTTTGGTGCGTTTCAAGTTCTTTGGAAAGTATTTTCAGTTGGAGTTGGGCAGTCGTTTAGTTGAAACCTGTATATTATAATGTTAGGTGTCTACTAACTGATGCAGTGAGGCCAATATGAGGCATTCGTTATATGGTGTAGGGCAAATCACTTAACTATGAGGATGTTCGGTTTCCTTTTATGCAAATTGATTAATTTGGGTTAGAAGAGTGTGCAGTCTCTTACCATTTTATATCAACTGATGGAAAGTCAAAAAGGAGATCTGAGGAAGTTACCAAACAGATAATTCAGGTACTACTAGTTAGGGTCCTCCAAGGGGCACCAGAGGCCACTTTTTTTAAAAACACAATCACTGGGGCATCTGGGTGGCTCAGTGGGTTAAAACCTCTGCCTTAAGCTCAGGTCATGATCCCAGGGTCCTGGGATCGAGCCCCTCATCGGGCTCTCTGCTCAGCAGAGATCCTGCTTCCTTCTCTCTCGGCCTGCCTCTCTGCCTACTTGTGATCTCTGTCAAATAAATGAAATCTTTAAAAATTAAAAAAAAAAAAATAAAATAAAAACACAATCACTAATAAGCCAAGCAGCTCTGAGGGCATGTTTTCTGGAGGACTGAACTTTCTACCTAGGATCTGTTTTGTCTTCTCTCTCTTCCTGCTTAATGCTGAGTAGCACCTTCTCTGTAGGTGGTGACCTTGAATGAATGAGCAACAACAGTCACTAACCAGGTAGCTGTGTGTAGCAGGTAGTTTTCTAGGGTAGCACACTCTATTTCCTGCTTATGCTCAAGATAAAGAAACAAATAATTAAAAGGCCTTCCCAGGCCTCCATTTGTCTATCTAATAACTCGAACAGGCCTAGGCTCTTGGGTAGAGTAAATGAAGCAGTGCACGGGAAGGGCCTCGCACAGTATCAGGCATACAAGAGACAATTGTGCCGGCTACCACTTTGATTACATTATGTAAGTTGTGAACTAGAAGCCAAAATATTTAATCTGAAATACTGGCACTGGAGTCCCATTTCTTTCTACCGAAGACAGAGCCGTTGGCTATGAAGTCCAGAGGAAAAGATCCAGAACTGCACATGGTGACAATCATCTTCAAACTGAATGCCTCAGTCTATTAATAAGCCCAGCTGTGTTTCCCAAACAATTTGGAAAAGCTGTAAAATCCCAAAATAAGCCAAAACAAGAGATACTCTGTCTGGAGCCAAGTTTCAATTTTAGATTTCTTACGGAAGAAGATTGATATTATTTCACTTAACATTAAAACTACATCAACACTGTGGTTGGTGACAACCAGATACTAGGGCACAGTTATCTCCTCTGTAAAAGCACCAGATCCTTTGAACATTTCCGTTTTTGGAGGATCCCTGCCTTGTTTGTTTTTGTTTTGTTTCCTATTAAGAGATGTACCTGGGATAAATGACTTCCATTCACAATAAAAATCATCAAAAGGCATAGCTCATACTTAAGAATTCTATTTACTTATTTTTTGTTTTTGTTTGGAAACTAAGAATAAAATTCTTTTAGAAGACAGATATTATTTACTATAAAAATGGCTGACCTGCTAATAATGAGCTCTAAACAAAATTTTAAAGTGTTAGTTCTTGGATAATTTAACCAAGAAATTGCCTTTAATAAAACATTAATGAGGATACCTGGCTGGCTTAGTCGGTAGAATATGTGACTCTTGATCTCCATGTTGGGCATGGAGACTACTTAAAAAAAAAAATAAAAATAAAACATTAACAGCAATTTTTGACTAATTTTAGCTCAAAGAATTCTTTCCTGTCGAATTTTAAGTCATTGAATATCAGCTCAAATAATAAGATTCTGTATAAATTTTCTATATCTATTTTACATTAAATAAGTTAATATATATAGCTATCTTTTAAATTTTAAGACAAAAATTCTATTTAATATTTATGCAGATGAATCAACATTTCTTTTTGGAGAATGAACATATTTTGTGTAAATGGAAAAGATAAAGAAAGCCCCATATGGAAAAATTTTTGAAAAACTAAGTTTTTTTAAAAAAACTAACATTTATCAAACGCTTATGATATAAGGAGCTCTGCTATGTTCTCCAGTTGCATTTTCTTATTTAATCCTGATGTAATCTAATAAGGTGGACATTTTCCTATCTTCTGCTTCTGGTAAATCCTGAAGATCCTATATTCTAAACTTTCTCTCACTGCAAAATACCAAGGAATCACGGACAAGTTACAGCTAACAGGCAGAGCTGAGCTCTTGAGAAATTAAGGAAAATGTTGAGTGCCCTTAACACTCAGAAGGAGTGGAACAAATAACAGTATAGTAAGCCAGAAATGAAGTTTCACATACCTTGGAGGTATCTGCTGATCCCAGCTACATAAACCCTGAAGTTTTAATGTCTTTTCAGTGAATCAGAACAAATCCTATGGTATATAAAAGGTGGGGGTGGGTAGGGAGGAGGGTTTGGAATGGAGACAGTGATATAAAGCTAGAACCCTCATAGAGTTTCAGGGAAAACAACATGCCTTTCTGGCTTGAATCCTACACAGGGGTAAAGACACCTGTGTTGACACCTAGTCATAGATGATGCCCTCACACAAGGTAGTAGTATACTGTAGTATGTAACAAAAGGAAAAACAAATCTTCCTAGAAGAACGTCCCTTGAACAAGATTTTCAGGATTCTCATACATAGAGACTGACCAAATATAAACTCACAAGATAAAATCACCAAACACAATAGTAGCCAAGCTATGATGGGTGAAAATTAGCAGGAAAGAGAACTAGGGACACAGATATGGTAATAATCCAAGACAGAATATGAAATGAGCATGTTTAAAGTGTTAACAGAAATGATATAAACTTGAGCAAGAAAAAAATGTCTATTAAAATAACTTGGTAAGCGTATGTGATATGGTGAGTGCTGTGAAGTGTGTAAGCCTGACGATTCACAGACCTGTACCCCTGGGGAAAATAATACATTATATGTTAATCAAAGTATTAATAAATAAAAAAATAAAATAAAATAACTTGGTACATTTGAAAAATAAAACCAATCTTCTAAAAGTAAGATAATATAGTTGAAATTGAAAACTTGAAGAATTGGTTAAATGGCAGATTAAACACACTGAAGAAAGAATTGAAAGTCTGGAAGATAGACATGAAAAAATTAACCAGAATGCAGTACAGGAGGAAAAATAAAATATATGACAGAACAACGAAGAGACAGGGAAGATAAAAAGAAATTTCTCTTAGTATATTTTGAATCTCAGAAAAAGAAGAGAATGAGTAAGGGAAAGGGAATCTTTGTTGAATTAATGGCGAATGAAAGAATCATAATTTAGCAGAGTTAATGAAAATTATAAAACCTCAGTTTTAAGAAGCAAAATAAATCCCAGGAATACTAGGGAAAAAATATCCACAGCTACGCATACTGAGGCAAACCTGCAGAACACAATAAAAACGAAAAACCAGGGATCTTAAAAGCAGTCAGAGAGAAAAGGAAGTGACAACTGACAACAAATTTCTCATCAATAGCAACAATGCAAAGCAGAGTATAGTCCAGTAATATATTCCAGCTCTGAGAAGCATAAAGCTGTCAATCTATAATTTGTGTACTTAGTTAAATGAGGGTGAAATAAAATCATTTCAGTCAATAAAAAACAAGGAGAGCTTACTGCTAACAGACCTTTACAAAAGAAATTTCTAAAGGATATTTTTAAGTCTGAAGAAAAATAATCCCAGAAGAAATATGTGAGATACAAGAAGGAGGGACAATCAGTCAAGGTAATTGGTAACATATGGACAAACATAAGGAAACACTGTATAGCACAACAGTCACATCTAATTAAGGGAATAACAATCAAAATCATGATGCAGCTAATTACTTCACAATACCTTAGATGGGGACTATCTGAATTGAAGTATTTAAATGTACTTGTATGGTTGGAGAGATAGTGTAAAACATGAATAATCTTTACAGTTTAAGTTGTTTATACACGTTAAAATGTTAAGAGGGATGTCTGGGTGGCTCAGTTGGTTAAGCGGCTGCCTTCGGCTCAGGTCATGATCCCAGCGTCCTGGGATCGAGTCCCACCCTGGGCTCCTTATTCTGAGGGGAGCCTGCTTCTTCCTCTGCCTCTGCTTGCCACTCTGTCTGCCTGTACTCTCTGTCCTCTGACAAATAAACAAATAAAATCTTCAAAAGAAATGTTAAGAAAAATCATTGCTAAAACATGGAACTTCTAATACAATGAGGAAAAAACCAATTTTGGAACTCAGCCAGTAGAATGGAAGGGGCAGAAATGGGTATTAAAGAAGCATAGAAGAGAGGGGATGAATTAAAAAAAAAAAAAACCCACATAAAATTGCATGGCTGAAATAATTTCTGATATAGGAATAGTCGCAGTAAAATTAAAACTAGATCCTTATGCTAAAACACTAATATTTTCAGATTTGGAAAAAAATAATGATAGTATTTTTACAAGGAACTCACTTAAAACTTGAAGATGCAAAAGATGAAAGTTAATATATGGAATGAGATATACCAGGCAAACATTTACAAAAAAAAAAAAAAAAGGCAACACAACCAGAAAACAAAAAACAAACTGGTACAGACAAGATAGAACTATAGAACTTAAAGCACGGACACCTGGGTGGTTCAGTCGGTTAAGTCGCTGCCTTGGGCTTAGGTCCTGATCCCAGTGTCCTGGGATTGAGTCCCACATTGGGCTCCTTGCTCGGCAGGAAGCCTGCTTCTCTCTCTGTCTCTGCCTGCTTGGGCTCTCTCTCTGACAAGTAAATAAGTAAAATCTTAAAAAAAAAAAAAAAAAAAAGGAAAAAAGAAAAGAACTTAAAGCAACAAACACTATTAAGAATAAAGATGGTAAACCATTTAAGTCAGCAGGAAGATATACTAATTCTAACAAGTATGTACCTATAACTATGTCTTGAAAATATATTCATGAAGCCATTAACAGAACTATAAGGGGAAGTTAACAAATCATCATTGTGAGAGATTATCCTATCCTATTGTATATTCTTTTTTTTTTTTTTTTTTTTTTTTGGTAAAGGTTTTATTTTATTTATTTGACAGAGAGAGACACAGCAAGAGAGGGAACACAAGCAGGGGGAGTGGGAGAGGGAGAAGAAGGCTTCCCACTGAGTAGAGGGCAGTGCGGGGCTCAATCCCAGGACCCCACGATCATGACCTGAGCTGAAGGCAGATGCTTAAAGACTGAGCCACTCAGGCACGCCTCCTATTTTATATTCTTACTAAGTTTTTTTGTGTGCTAGCAACTTCAACATTTATCAGAAGTTGATAGATCAAGCAGACAAAAATTTGTAAGGATATAGAAACTTTGAAAAATATAACGAACAAGTTCGATTGAACAGATGTGAATAGAGCCACAGAGCATGTTTAGATATTTTGTCAATTATACATGCAATACTTAGGTTAATTAATTGTATACTAGGCAATAAAATCAATTTTAAATTTTAAAAGAATCCGTGCATTTTACTTCAGATTCTCTGACAGTAAAGTTACAAACCAATAATAAAAGATAATTAAGAATGACTTCATTTAAGTGGCATTTATTTGTTTATTTATAAGGCCTAAACCATGACCCTTAAATCAAGCCCTGAGCTGAGATCAAGAGTCAAATGCTTGACCAACCAAGCCACCCAGGTGCCCCATTTATTTATCATTTTAAATTAGGTTTTAATTTCATTTCCAGCATAGCTAACACATAGTGTTATATGTTTCAGGTGTACAATATAGTGATTCAACACATGTATATATCACCCACTGCTCAGCATGACAAGTGCCCTCCTTAATCCCCATCACCTATTTCCCCCATCCCCCCACCTCCCCTCTGGTAACTATGAGTTTGTTCTCTATGGTGAAGAGTCTGTTTCTTGATTTGTCTCTCTGTGTGTCTCATTTTTTTCCCTTTGCTTGTTTGTTTAGTTTCTTAAATTCCACATATGAGTGAAATCATGTGGTATTTATCTTTCTGACTGACTTATTTCGCTTAGCATTATACTCTCTAGCTCCATCCACGTCGATGCAAATGGCCAGATTTCATCGTTTGTTATAGCTGTTATGGCTGAGTAATAGTCCATTGTGTATATATACCACATCTTCTTTATCAATTCATCCACTGAGGGGCACTTGAGCTGCTTCTGTATCTCGACCCTTGTAAATAATGCTACTATAAACATTGGGATGCATGTATCCTTTTGAATTAGTATTCTTGTATCAGTAGTGCAATTGCTGGGTTATAGGGTAGCTCTATTTTTAACTTTTTGAGGAAACTCCATAGTGTTTTCCACAGTGGCTGCACCAGTTTGCATTCCCAACAGTACACAAGGATTCTTTTTTCCTCCACATCCTCACCAATACCTGATGTTTCTTGTGTTGTTGAGTTTAGCCATTCTGACAGGTGTGAGGTGATATCTCATTGTGGTTTTTATTTTCAATTCCCTGATAGTCAAGTGATGATGAGTATCTTTTCATGTGTCTGTTGGTCATATGATTGTCTTCTTTGGGAGAGTATCTATTCATATCTTCCGCACATTTTTAAATTGCATTATTTGTTTTTTGGGTGTTGTGTTTTATAAGTTCTTTATAAATTTTTGATACTAAGCCTTTATCAGATATGTCATTTGCAAATATCTTCTCCCATTCTGTAGGTTGCCTTCTGACTCTATTGATTGCCTCCTTTGATGTGTTTTATTTTGATGTAGTCCCCATAGTTTATTTTTCTTTTATTTCCCTTGCCTCAGGAGACATATCTAGAAAGAAGTTTCTGTGGCAGATGTCAAAGAAGTTACTGGCCTGTGTTCTCATCTAGGATTTTTATGGTTTCTAGCACACATTTAGTTCTTTCATCTGTTTTTGCATTTATTTTTGTGTATGGTATAAGAAAGTAGTCCACTTTGATTCTTTTATAGAAGATAGCCACTTTTCCCAACACCATTTGTTGAAGAGATTTTCCTGTGGGATATTTTTCTGTGCTTGTTGAAGACTAATTGACCATAAAATTGTGGGTTTATTTATGGATTTTCTATTCTGTTCCCTTGATGTATGTGTCTATTTTTGTGCCAGTACCATACTATTTTGATTACTACAGCTTTGTAATTAACTTGAAACCCAGAATTGTGATGCCTCCTGCTTTGCTTTTCTTTTTCAAGTTTGCTTTGGCTATGCAGGGTCTTTTATGCGTCTATATAAACTTTAGAACTTTTTTGGTCCTGAGAAAATGGTATTGGTATTTTGATAGGGATTACATTAAATCTGTAGATTGCTTTGGGTAGTATAGGCATTTTAACAATATTTGTTTTTCCAATTCATGAGCATGGAATGTCTTTCCATTTCTTTGTGTGGTCTTCAATTTCTGTCATCAGTTTTCAGAGTACAGGTCTTTCATTGGTTTGATTAGGTTTGTTCTAGGTATCTTCTTAGTTTTGGTACAACTGTAAATGGGATTTATTCCTTAATTTCTCTTTCTGCTACTTCATTTTTGGTGTATAAAAATGCAACAGATTTCTGTACATTGATTTAGTATTTTGTGACCTTACTGAATTCATTTATCCATTTGGTGGAGTCTTTGGGTTTTCTGTGTACAGCACCATGTCATCTGCAAATAGTGAAAATTTTATTTCCTTGTTACTGATTTAGATTCCTTTTATTTCTTTTTGTTGTTTGATTCCTGTGGGTAGGACTTCCAGTAGTACATTGAATGAAAGTGGTGAGTGTGGACATCATTGTCCTGTTCCTGACCTTAGGGGAAAAGCTCTCAGTTTTTCATTAATGATGATGTTAGCTGTGAGTTTTCCATGGATGGCCTTTATGATGTTGATGTTTTTAAACCTACTTTGTTGAGTTTTTATCATGAACACAGGTTGTACTTTGTCAAATGCCTTTTTGCATCTGTTGGTTCTTATCCTTTCTTTTATGGATGTGATGTGTCACAATGATTGATTTGTAAATATGGAACCACCCCGGAGCCCAGGAATAAATCCCACCGAATTGTGCTGAATGACTTTTTTTTTTTTTTAAAGATTTTATTTATTTATTTGTCAGAGAGAGAGAGGGAGAGCGAGCGAGCGCAGGCAGACAGAATGGCAGGCAGAGGCAGAGGGAGAAGTAGGCTCCCTGCCGAGCAAGGAGCCCGATGTGGGACTCTATCCCAGGACGCTGGGATCATGACCTGAGCCGAAGGCAGCTGCTTAACCAACTGAGCCACCCAGGCATCCCATGACTTTTTTTATATGTATTGTTGAATTAGGTTTGCTAGTATTTTTTGAAAATTTTTACTTGTATGTTCATCAGTGGTATTAGCCTGTAGTTCTCTTTTTCAGTGGTATGTTTATCCAAGTTTTGGTATCAGGGTACTGCGCCCTCTTAGAATAAATTTGGTAGTTTTCCTTTCTTTTCTGTTCTTTGGAATAGTTTGAGAAGAATAGATATTAACTCTTCTTCAAATGTTTGGTAGAATTCTCCTGTGAAGCCATGTGGTCCTGGACTCTGTTTGTTGGGAATTTTTAGATTACTGATTGAATTTTTTGCTAGTTATCAGACTGTTCAAATATGTTACTTCTTCCTGTTTCAGTTTTGGTAGTTTATTTGCCTCTGAGAATTAATCCATTTCTTCTAGGTTGTCAAATTCATTGCTATATTATTTTTGATAACCTCTTATGATTATATTTCTGTAGTATTGGTTATTATTTCTCCTCTGTCATTTGTGATTTTATTTGAGGACTTTTCCTTTTTTTTCTTGATAAGCCCGATCAGAAGTGTATTAATTGTATTGATTTTTTTTCCCCAAAAAACAGCTCCTGGCTTCATTGATCTGTGCTATTGGTTTTTTTAGTTTCTATATCGTTATTTCTGCTCTAGTCTTTATTATTTTCTTCCTTCTCCTGGTTTTATGCTTTATTTGTTTTTCTTTTTCTAGCCCCTTTAGGTGTAAAGTTAGGTAATGTATTTGAGATTTTTCTTGCTTCTTGGGGTAGATTTGTATTGTCATAAACTTTCCTCTTAGAATTGCTTTTGCTGTGTCCCAAAGGTTTTAAACCATTGTGTTTCTATTTTTATTTGTTTTATGTACTTTTTTGTTTCTTCTTTATTTCCTGGTTGACCCACTCATTGTTTAGTAGCATATAATTTACCCTCCATGTATTTGTGGTCTTTCCAGATTTTTTTCTTACAGTTGAGTTCTAGTTTCATAGTGTTCTGGTTCAGAAAATATGCATGGTATGATTTTGATCTTCTTGAAAATAGTGACTCTATGAACAAGAGGTCCTGGGGTGCCCTACAGAATCTGGTCCTTCAGGAGAGTACACTGTGTGTGCTGCCTATGTTCTGCTCTTGTGTCTGAAGTCACTTTTCCTTTCAACGTCATCTGTACTGATTTTCAGCCTCTTGTGGGCTGTTGTTGCTCTCTATGATGTTAGTAGGTCCCAGGAAACCCAGCTCTGAGGGGGCATGCCTGCTGGGAAATATGTGCATGGGGAGGCGCAGCCGTGCTAGCAAAATTTGTGTTGGGCTACTAGTCCTCTGCGGAGTCCCCTGAAGTGCTGTGGCAACTGGGGACTGTGTGCTGGGGTGGCTGAGAGAACAAGGCTGGACATGGTATGCCATGATGGCTGGCCTGGCTGGGCAGAGAATACAACAGTGGCTGGGAGCTATGCTTCTGCTGGGCAGGGCACATAATGGTAGCTATTAGCTGGGTGGGATATCAGAGCAGCTTTAACAAAATTTGCCTTGAGCCCTAGATCATGGCTTTAAGTGTCAGCAGCTCTGCCTCCTGCAGGTAGCTCTGTGTTCATGCTGGGGAGGCAGGGGAAAAATGGTGCTCAGATCCCTCATTTTCAAAGAAGTCCCCTAAGATGCTTCCAAATCATATCTGTTTCCCATTTGCCCTAGGCTTTGTGTAAAATGCCATTTTTTTTTAGTTGCTTCTTTGAGCCAGATGCTGTCTTTTCAAGGGCAGTGTCCCTGGCTCAGGAAGTGGTGAATCAGCTGAATTTAAAGCTCCAGTCTTTAAGTCCCACTGGTTTTAAAAACTCACAGAATCCAGCCCCTTTGGGTTTCAAAGCCAAACAGTTATGGAGATTAGTGTTCTCTGTGTGAGCTCCCTGGTGTAAGGGCCTTTTTCTCTGCCCTCCCCATCAGGCACCTCCCTCTCTCTTGTGGGCAGCCTCCTTCTGTCTTTCTGACCTTCTTAACTGTTCAGATGCAGCTTCTCCTCTATATTTAGTTGTGGAATTTGTTCTGCCAGTCTTTAGATTACTGTCTGGTTTATTGACTTGGATGTGGATGACATCTAGTTTAAAATGTGGGATGAGGTGAGCTCAGGGTTCTCCTATTCTGTCATCTTCCCAAGCTCCTCCCATTTAATTGACGTTTAAAAGAATGCTTTAAAACTACCCAATTTAGAAATAATAATGGAAAACAGAAAATAGCTAGACTCAAATAGAGATAATAGCCTATGTCAAAATTTGTTAGATGTAGTTGAAATGTAACTTCTAAGGAAATATATATTTCTAAATTCCTATGCTAAGAAACACATCATATTTAGTGAGCTAATTACAAAACTTATCAGTCAGAAAAAGAACAATAGTTCCTAAGAAGAAGACAAAACATAACAAAGATAAAAGCAGAAATGAAGCAAATAAAGCACAGTCAATGCAGACGACCAACAACAATAAAGGTTGCATCTTTCACAAAACAGTAAAATAGAATAAATAATATTTGTTGAGATTGGTCAAGAATAAATTGGAAAAGTCACACAAATAACATTAAGGTGAAAAATAAGATATTGGTTGCAGATAGGGAGCAGTTCATTGATTTAAACAACTTTAAAAATAAAAACTGTGTGTATGTGTGTGTGTGTGAAGAGAACTCAGAATTTACTCTCTTAACTTTCTAACATATCACATAGCAGTGTTAATAATCATAGTGTTGTACATTACATTTCTACTACTTATTTATTTTATGGGAGTTTGTACATTTCATTTTACTTTAGATTTTATTTAAATCTAAGTTAGTTAACATATTGTATATTATTACTTTTAGGGTTAGAACTTAGTGATTCATCAGTTGCCTATAACACCCAGCGCTCATCACATCAGGTGCCCTCCTTAATGCCCATCACCCGATTACCGCATCTTCCCAGCCAGCTCCCCTCCAGCAACTCTCAGTTTGCTTCCTATACGTAAGAGTTTCTTATGGTTTGCCTCCTTCTTTGTTTTTATCTTATTTTATTTTTCCTTCCCTTCCCCTATGTTCACTGTTTTGTTTCTTAAATTTTACATATGAGTGAAATCATATGGTAATCTTCTTTCACTGACTGACTGGCTTATTGCACTTAGCATGATACCCTCTAGTTCCATTACATCATTGAAAATGGCAAGATTTGATTTTTTTGAAGATTTTATTTATTTATTTGACAGAGAGAGATCACAAGTAGGCAGAGAGGCAGGCGGCGTGGGGGTGGGGGTGGAGCAGGCTCCCTGTTGAGGAGAGAGCTGGATATGGGACTCCATCCCAGAACCCTGAGATCATGACCTGAGCTGAAGGCAAAGGCTTAACCCACTGAGCCACCCAGGCACCCAAGATTTCATTATTTTTGATGGCTGAGTAATATTCCATTTAATAAACATTTTAAAAGAAAACTATAACTAAACATTGATTCTAGAAGTATTAGAAAACCTTCATTATCTTGTAGTCCTAAAGTGATTGCATCAGGAGTTACACATACTCATAAAGAAAAATCAGGCCAAAATATTTTTATAGACAAGTTTTACCAAATAGTTTTTATCAGATAATAGAATTCTTATAAAAACTATTTCAAAAAGCACAAAGTGAGGGAATATTCCATACTTCATTTTTATGAGGTTGACATGACATTTAATATTAATGTCAGAGTAGGACAGTACGAGAAGGGAAACTTGAAGACAAATCTCACTTATGGATTTAGACATAAAACCTAAAACAAAATATTAGTGACATAAGTCTAGGAATAAAACTGAAAATAGAACTATTCAAGCTGATGGTATAGCTTTCAGAAACATACCATGTGGTGTAGCATTAAGCCAAACTATGGAAAGAACCTAGATGTCCATCAACAGATGAATGGATCAAGAAGATGTGGTATATATACACAATGGAATACTATGCAGCCATCAAAAGAAATGAAATCTTGCCATTTGCGACAACATGGATGGAACTAGAGCGTATCATGCTTAGCGAAATAAGTCAAGCAGAGAAAGACAACTATCATATGATCTCCCTGATGTGAGGAAGTGGTGATGCAACATGGGGGCTTAAGTGGGTAGGAGAAGAATCAATGAAACAAGATGGGATTGGGAGGGAGACAAGCCATAAGTGACTCTTAATCTCACAAAACAAACTGAGGATTGCTGGGGGGAGGGGGGTTGGGAGAAGTGGGGTGGGGTTATGGACATTGGGGAGGGTATGTGCTTTGGTGAGTGCTGTGAAGTGTGTAAACCTGGCGATTCACAGACCTGTACCCCTGGGGATAAAAATATATGTTCATAAAAAATAAAAAATTAAAAAAAAAAGAAACATTGTCTCTAGTATCATGAATGAGCTGAGCATGCTCGCTATTACCGCATTTCTGAAATATTAAACTGCGGTTCTTGAAAGCTCATTAGGAAACAAAAAGCTAAGTGCAAAATGCTCAAACAGAAAGATACGTTGTAATGTTTATAGATTATTTAGTTGTGAACATAGAAACAAACTATCTACAGATAGTTTAAAATTAGGTACACTAAAGGTAAACCAATTTAATTATTGGTAATTGGTAAACCAATTTAATTATTATTATTAATTTAATTTATTAATTATTTAATTTTAATATTTAATTTAATTATTATTATTTATTATTCCATATACTTGCAACAATTGAAAATACATTTTTTAAAATATACCATTCACATTAGATAACACCTATACAAACACAACTACAAAAACAACAAAATAAGGTACCTGGGGGGAGGAAAAATCTGACAAAGGCTGTTCATGTAATTAATTGAGAAAATTAAAATTTTACTGAATGCAAAAAAGAGCCAAATAAATGGATAACAAGATTAACATATAAGATTCAACATCATAAAGATGACTGTTCTTTCCAAATTGTGAAATTCCTAGAAAATTCCACAATAATTTTGTGTAGACATAATGGGGTGGGACGGAAAAGTTGATTCAAAGTTAATATGTAACAATAAAAAGCCATTTCTAGCTAAGAAACTTTTAAGGAGGAATAAAGAGCAGATATTATAAGATATTAAATTTATTTTAAAAATTAAGACACTGTATTTTTTAGAATAGAGATTGACAGACTAATTGAAGAGAACAGAGACCCCAGCACACTCGTCGGTATGTGAAAGCATGATGTATGATGGAGGAGACTCTATAAGATGGAGAAAGAAAGGATTGACCATTGAATAAATGGTATTAAGTAACCGAAGTCTTACAGTAAAAATTGAAGCAGATTCCTACCTCACGTGATATACGCAAAAGCCAGATCAAGGTGAATTAATGAATTAAATATGAAACTAGAAAAAATGGTTTATGCTTCTCTTTATGACCTCAAGGTAGAAAAAAGGTTTTTTTTTTAAAAGCAAAACATGAAATGCACAGAACAAAACCAGAAATACTCATTTAAATTGAAATGAAACATGTAAATTCTACAATGTAAAATCTTAAGACACTTTTAAAACGTGAAAATCTGAGCCAAGTTTGGGAGAAAATATCTTCAATAATACAAACGACAAAAAAATTAAAACCTATAATAGATTATGGACTTAAAACAACAGTAAGTTTAAAAAGACAACATAAACCAAGTTTAAAGGTAAGCAAAAACTATGATTCAATCATTCACAGCAAAAAAACATGAAACAACACTCAACCTTGATGCTGTGATGAAAACATATACACTTTTAGTGGTTGTTTTAGTTTCCTTGGGCTGCCATAATAAAGTGCCACCAACTGGGTGGCTTAAATCAATAGAAATGTATCATCTCACAATTCCAGATGCTAGCCATCTGAAATGAAATGTTGGCACAGCATAAACTCTCTGATGGGGAAATCTGTCTGTTTCTGGTGATTGTCTATGGTCTTTGTCGTTACCTGAATTATGGCAGCATAATTCCAGTTTTTGTCTCTTTCTTCACACAGTGTTCTTCCTTGTGTGTCTATGTGTCTTCATGGGATCTCCTCTATTTGTGTCTTTATTCAAATTTCCCTTATTTTAGAAGAGTATCAGTCTTGATTAGGGCCCACCCTAATTGTATATGACCTCACCTTAACTTGATTACATCTGCAAAGATCCCATTTCCAAAAAAAGTTCACAGCAACAGACACTGAATCCTTTCGGGTAACACAGTTCAACCCACAACAGTGATTATGCAATTTTGTACAACCAGGCTGGAGAAGAATTAGGCTACATCTACTAGCATAGAACCCAATAATTCCACTTCTGGATGCTCAGATCCTTGCTACCCTAAGTACAGTCTGTGAATCAGCAAGATCAATGTCACCCAGGAGCTTGGTAGAAATGCAAAGTCTTGGGCCCCATCCCAGACCTATGGTGTCATAATCTACATTTAAGCAAAGTCCCGGTATGATTTGTTTGAAAAGTGTTAATCTAGTTTACTCTAAGATTAAAAAAAAAAAAAAGATGCACATGAGTGCTCATTGAAGTACTGTTTATAAAAGCGAATGTTTGGAGAGGGTTTAAAGACTCACTAGACAGAGAATGGATAAATAATTTGTGGCATTATTCATACAATTTAAATCTACACAACGATGAAAATAAATGAACTAGAGGTGCTTGTATCAATGCAGATTAATTTCACAAAGAAAATGTTGAGCAAAGAAAAAGTCGCAAAAGAACGTATAGAGAATGATACCATTTCTGTACTGCTTAGTGACACACAGATGATATACAACTGTGAAGTCATTCATGAGAGTAACAGTTCAAGACCAAACAGAGGCTTCAATGGAATCACACTATTTTTGTTCTTAAGTATTATAATCTTTAATTATTAATGTATACATATATTACATATTTACTATAGTAATCTTTACACTATATTTTTAATGTAAGTACTTATATAAGTACTGTAGCAACCTTTACACTTTATTATTCTTTATATTTTTGGTATGTCTTATTTAACGTGTAATAAAATGAAAAAAAAAACTAAGGAAAAATTCAAGTCTAATAAGTGGTAGAGTACTCATTTGAATCCAAAACTGTGGCCCTGAGACACTATTACCAACTAACATACTATTGCTTCAATAGAGCAGTGTTGTTTTTAAGCAAGATTGAAATAATACATTGAATACTGTCTTTAGCTTTACAACAAAAATGTTACTTGCCAAAGCTAATAAAAATGTAGGCATTGCCCTCCAACTATTGTTAGATTAATACAGTAATTAAATTTTGTTTCCATTTTGTTTGTTTCCATCATTAGATGGAATTTAATTACCAACTACCCTTAGAATAACAGGGAAATATTGAGCTAAAACTCCAAACAATTTTCTTTTCTCAACTATGCTCTTATTCTTTCAGAGCTGAGCTCTGAAAATATTGTCAGAAAGAAAGCATAGAAGGATTGAGCTCGGGAAAGTACATTTACTAACACCTGCCACTATAATTTCTTAATTACTTATAACAAAAGTACTGACTTTTTAAAAATCATACTTTTATACCTTATACTGAAGCTATGAATTTCAATTATTTATTTTATGCTTTTGAACAAATGGCTAAGCTCCCAGAGAAAGGGCAGATTCCAATTCAAAAGTGATTACTGAACTTCTGTTGACATTTTTTTTTTTTGATCTTTCAGTAACTTCTGATTTAAGTCAGCAAGTTCTAGAATGCAGAGCTCACATCTTTATTCACTTATCTTGTACTCAGAATTTCCTAAAGAACTGCAAGCTTCCCAAACACTTTAAGGAATAGGAAGAATGTCACATTCATGGGCACACTGTTTTCACAACAAATTCTGACCTGAGAGGGTGATTTTTTTTTTTCCAAGTTCTTGCTCTTTCACTAAGCCTACCTAAATCTCTTTCTCTGCATTGCTCAGCAATTGTCAGTAGAGAGAGGTTTAATATTTTTACTTTGCATCACTATTACTACTGTTACTGTTACCTCTCTTGGGTATTTATTGAGTTCATTTAATCTTTGCAAGTTTATTATCACATTCATTTTACTACTCAGGAAACAAGAGGGTTAATCGATTTGCCCAAGGTTGTGCACCTAGTGAATACATGTTACATTGTGTTCGTTCTCCACTCCATATGCTGTGGTTTTAGCGGGTGTGTTAAATGACCCAAGCCAATCTGAAATGGTTCTCAGGAGCAGAGATGGAGGCTCCACTGTTTGTGCTTTGGTACTGAAAACCATGTGCAGCTCAGGGCCTCTAGGAAGTGCCTGACATGTACAAAGAGCAGTGAAAGAACAATACCGTCAGAGGAAGGGGCATGGTGAGGATTTGCACACCAAAAAAAAGTGTGCTCAGGAGACGCCTGGGTGTCTCAGTTGGTTACCTGGTTAACCAGTTAACAGTCTGCCTTCAGCTCAAGTCATGATTCAGGGGTCCTGGGATTGAGTCACACATGGGGTTCCTGCTCAGCGGGGAGCCTGCTTCCCTCTCTGCCTCTCACCCTCCTCCCCACTCATGCTTTCTCTCTCTCTCTCTCTCTGACATATAAATAAATAAAACCTTTAAAAAAAAGTGTGCTCAGTTTTACAGGAGAATTCTTTCTCTTGCATTTTAGTTGTATTTTTTTTTTATAGATGACAGTTAATTCTCACTGATAATCAGAGGACTACATTATTTAAGCAAACACCTCTCTTGGAAGTTTATTTTGTTTTTCTAGTGAATTCCAGTAAAGATCTACAGATCTGGAAGAACTACAATTGCCCTATTGCTTTACTGTTTGATGACTGGGGAAAATTAAATTCAGAATGGTATTTTTACCTTAAAAAAAAATCTCTCCTAGTTTCCATTTGAAAAAAAAATAAAAACTTTTTTTAAAAAAGATTTTATTTATTTGACAGACAGAGATTGCAAGTAGGCAGAGAGGTAGGCAGGGGTGGGGGGGGGGAGCAGGCTCCCCACGGAGCAGAGAGCCCAATGCGTGGATTCTAGCTCAGGACCCTGGGATCAGAACCTGAGCCGAAGGCAGAGGCTTAACCCACTGAGCCACCCAGACACCCCTAAAAACTTTTTTTTTAATAGGAGCTTTTAGAAATCACCTTTGTAATCTCCTAAGTACATTTTCAACGCTTGACTATATATGTCCTCATTAGCAGAAAAATCAGCCATGATTTAGGAATTATGGACAAACATGTCAATTACTGAGAAGCCCCAGCCATTGCTAAGCCTTCAGTTAATGACAGCCCATTCAGACTTTACAGCAAAGATTTTTTTTAAGTATATTATCAGCTTAATATCTTTTTATCTTATATTCCTGGTCAAAGAACTACATTGAAATGCAGGACTCATATCAAATTTCCTGTGAAAATGTTAAAAATCTTTATCTCTCATAAACTATTTTAGAGAAATTTCACATGATGGATGGTGTATCATACTCCAGATCCATAACTGACAAGTTGCATCTAGTAAATTCAAACAAGAAATAAAAGCAAAATGACTGCAAGTTTTGTTTTCAAGCAATGTCATCAATAACATCTGCTTTAAGGCTAGCTTTTCTTCAGGCTAATTTCAAAGGCCTTGTAGAACAAGAGCCTAACTACCCAGATCTTTGGGCTGCACCATTTTCTTCTTGTGTATCTGGGATTCTGTGTCTCTAAGGGTTGAGCTTAGAAGAATGGCAAAGTGTGAACAAAAAGAAATGCGATATCATTGTGCTTTTAGTATCTGTTATGGTAGTATTAGTTCAACAAAGGTTATATAACCAACTATTGGTCACTTGATGTTTATGGCACCAGAATCAGTGCTATATATCCTTTTCATGTTTCTGTTTTCTTCTTAGTGTTCATAAGAGTGCCTAAACATCTTGTTATAAATTTTGAGAAATGAAATGTTTGAAATATTATGTACATTCTTCCTATAGAAGACATGAAGTACTTGAGATTATTTTTCAACTTATAAAAATGCTGCATTGTAGAATATTATAGCAGAATAGCAAATGCCAGACCTCATGAATGTAATTAATTCCAGATTTAAACAAGTTTAGCTTTCCTGAAAGGAAAAAATAAATTTGTCAGTTATTAAACCATATGGGATCCAATAGATGAATACATATTGCTGACAGACATATTTACTGACATGTATTTATATGCACGAAGTTAGACAGGATTCCTATTCAAGAATGTGTTTGATATGTATATATTTATTCTCAAAATTTAAATTTCTTTTTACTTTTATGTTATCAACTCTGTTTCCAAAATTTCATCTTTGGAGAATCCAGATTTTAATTATTTTCCTACTATAATTTCTGGACCCACAACTGTACTTTAACACAGCTATTTAGTTCCGTTTTTGTGAGGTTATTTTGAAAGGGGAATCAGTACCTTCACAAATCTTAAAAAGACATCTTCAGAGTCTGTAGCCAGTATTTCCATGTATACTTATCTCTTTCTTTTCAATGCCATGAATCATTATAAATGTCAGGTTCATTATTGTGGCATGCTGAAATGATTGAGTGGGAACTGTGCCCAGCACTGCATTGTAAAACAATCCATCCCCAAACACATTGCCCTGTACTGTATGCATCAGCCCAATTAGATTTTCTCTGACACGTTGGTGATTGCTCTTTTGTTTGGTCTTGAAGAATTCAAAGACATAAAATTCAGCTCATATTTGAACACAGTATCAAGACTATTGCTACCCGAGGTGAATCTGTGCCTGTTAACTAGAGTCATGCCTAGTCATATCTGTTTGTAGGGTTGCATTCTGCACGTTTCCTTCACTTCAGTCATGTAATCAGCATCTATGAGTGAACTTTGTTGTGTTACATGTTTTTTTTTTTTCTAGTATATTGGGAGTCCCATTCTTTACCTATGTTCAAATGGGATTAAATGTGCCTTTCTGGTAAAAGAAACAGTTTAGAGCCAACCCATAGTAGTCTATTTATTTTCTATGTTGTCATGCCCATTTGCAAAATCCAGTACTGTTCCCCCCCCCATTAATGAATGTGTGCAAATGTGCGAGTTCTGAAGATCAGCCTTTGTCAGTACAAAACCAACACAGGTGAAGATGTTTGCCTAGGTCTATTAATACTTTATTCCCAGATATAACCTCTGAATGGCCGTTCTGTGGGCTTGCAAAAAGAGCTAGAGAATAGAATAGGCTCGATATACAAGATTAAGAGGAAAAGAGGGCAAAAAAGAAATTTTTGAGTGAAGCAGAAGAAGAAATACAAAGTTCAATGTTACTTTTCTTTTAATAACTATTTTCCTTCCATGAAGTTATGGGATCGCCTCTGTACCTGCTTAATTTCTGCAAGCCAAGGCTTTCTAGGTGGCTCTCCAAAGCATTTGCCGGAAGGTGGCGATATAAGCCCTTATTGCCTAGAGCTGTCCCAAGTGCTGAAGCTGATATCGGTGCTTAAGAGAAACTGCGGGCCAGAGACCAGGGATTCCACCAAGTTCCCTTAGAGGTTTGCAGGCTCAGGTGAAGAAGAAGCAAAAGCCATATAAAATGCCCAACCTTATTTACAGAATACAGGCAAAAGATTCCCTTCCCTACATTTACTCGTCACAAAGCTATGAAAAGTGGCAATGTTTATTGATATTAAAAAGGTAATGGTAATGGAAAGGAATGTGTATATGTATGTGTATAGAATGCATGTGGAATTGAGCCTTTTCCCTTTACTTTTATACACAGCTATTTACTGTCCATTGACACGTCCTTTATAATTCCTTTCCACCCTAATTACCCAAGGTTAAAAATAAATAAATAAATAAATAAAGCCACAGGCAACCTCCTCCCGAAGGGAGTCAGGCTGGACTGTCAGATAATGAAATTGCTGGCTTCTTTAAAAAGCTAAGAACCACTTTGTCTTCTTCCCATCAATTAACAATAATTTACAGACGAACCTAGGACTGTCTACCTCCCCGTTCAGACTCCATGTGGCTCCTTTTCTCATTTTCTATTGCCACTCTGTTGCTGCTAACTCTACTTAATAATTTGATAGAAATATGAAGCAATGGATAGTTAGGATTTTTTTCCCCTCTCGAGTTTGGCTGGGTGAGAGGCGGAGTTATACGTTGTAATATTGGTCTGACCGGCGGCAGATCCGGTGGAAAAGAATTCTGAATCTCTGCCGACCAAAAGGGGCTAGAACGAAAAGACGCTGATCTAGTGGGAGAGGAGGGCGGGGACCCAGAGGAAAGAGACACTCAGGGTTGGGGAAGTGTTAGGAGGGGAGGGTTAGCGTGGGAGGGAGGGACACTCTCAGAGCTGTGGGAGCGACGCAAGGAAGGATAAGGAAAGGGGAGTGAGAAGAAAGAGGGAGACTGAAGGGGGTGGGGAGAAGGCTTTCTAGAAAGGAGACAGGAGGAGAGAGTGGAAAAGGGATAGGGAGAGAAGCAGGAAGAGGAGAGTCAGAGTGACCTTAGAGGATGAGGCTTCTCTATTCCAGATACTTCTAAGATTGAAGACTGTTGGCTAGTGGGGAGACTCCGACTCCGGCTCCGGCAGCCAGTTGGGCAGAGGCAAAGTAAAATGGACAGTGAGAAACAGATGTTCCAGCCACCTCTCCAACGCCCAGAGGTCCCGAAGCTCTTTTGTGGCGAACTCCTTCCCCAGCTGGAGTCTCTGAGGCTGCTGGACCAAGGGAGCCCAGGGAGCGCCTGGAAGCTGCTCCTCGGAGATGCCCTCGCCTGAGCAGTAAGAACTTCTTGCTTGAGTCCCTGCATTCCCTCCACCTGAAACTCCCCAGGAGAGAGGGGTAGAAGACCCCAGGGGGAGGGGCGAGGGGGGATCCTAACGCAGCACTTTCTCCCCTCCCCCTCCCCCCCCCGCCGGGCGCGCAGGCATGGATGTGCTCAACCCGGGACAGGGCAACAACACCACCTTGTCCGAGGGTCCCTTCGGGACACGCGGCAACGCTACTGGCATCTCCGACGTGACCTTCAGCTACCAAGTGATCACCTCACTTCTGCTGGGCACGCTCATTTTCTGCGCGGTGCTGGGCAATGCGTGCGTGGTGGCCGCCATCGCCCTGGAGCGCTCCCTGCAGAATGTGGCCAACTATCTCATCGGCTCTTTGGCTGTCACCGACCTCATGGTGTCGGTGCTGGTGCTGCCCATGGCTGCACTCTACCAGGTGCTCAACAAATGGACGCTGGGGCAGGTCACCTGTGACCTATTCATCGCCCTCGACGTGCTGTGTTGCACCTCGTCCATCCTGCACCTGTGCGCCATTGCACTGGACAGGTACTGGGCCATCACGGACCCCATTGACTACGTGAACAAGAGGACGCCCCGGCGCGCCGCTGCGCTCATCTCGCTCACTTGGCTTATTGGCTTCCTTATCTCCATCCCGCCCATGCTGGGTTGGCGCACCCCCGAAGACCGCTCCGACCCCGACGCGTGCACGATTAGCAAGGACCACGGCTACACTATCTACTCCACCTTTGGCGCTTTCTACATCCCGCTGCTGCTCATGCTGGTTCTCTACGGGCGCATCTTCCGAGCTGCGCGCTTCCGCATCCGCAAAACAGTCAAGAAGGTGGAGAAGAAGGGAGCGGACACCCGCTTTGGGGTGTCGCCGGCCCCGCAGCCCAAGAAGAGCGTGAACGGCGATCCGGGGAGCAGAGAATGGAGGCAGGGTGTGGAGAACAAGGCAGTGGGGACTCTGTGCACCAACGGCGCGGTGAGGCAGGGTGAGGATGGCGCCGCCCTTGAGGTGATTGAAGTGCACAGGGTGGGCAACTCCAAAGAGCACCTGCCGCTGCCCAGCGAGGCGGGTGCTATCCCTTGCACCCCCGCCTCCTTCGAGAAGAAGAATGAGCGCAACGCCGAGGCCAAGCGCAAGATGGCCCTGGCCCGAGAGAGGAAAACGGTGAAGACGTTGGGCATCATCATGGGCACATTCATCCTCTGCTGGCTGCCCTTTTTCATCGTGGCCCTGGTCCTGCCCTTCTGTGAGAGCAGCTGCCACATGCCCACCCTGCTCGGAGCCATAATCAACTGGCTGGGGTACTCCAACTCTCTGCTCAACCCTGTCATTTACGCCTACTTCAACAAAGACTTCCAAAACGCGTTTAAGAAGATCATCAAGTGCAAATTCTGCCGCCGATGATGGTGGAGTAGTCGGCGAGTAGGCCCGCCCCATCTTCTCTTCCTCCTCCAGTCTTCTGGAATCAACACTTCTGATAGCTCGCTAATTTCCTCTGACCTTCTCCGCTGCTCGGGGTCCCCGCTTCCAGACCTCGTCCCTCCACTTCCGTCGCCCAATACCCTGCTCGGAGGGAGTGCGCTTTGTGCAAAGAGCCCCAGAGAGAGGTCTGGAGGGGGTGGGAAACTCCCCGCTCCGTGATAAGCGATCTTGGCTCAGCCTTTGGCCTCAGAATCAGTTCTGAACTCTGCACTTGCCTCCTCCCTCTTCCGCACCCCAAATCTTCGCGGCGGAAGTTTAAGCCTAAGCCATTCAAGGCAAAAAAAAAAAAAAAAAAAAAAAAAAAAAAAAAAAAATCTACACAGAAAAATAAACAGTACATGCAGCCGCCGCGCCCACTAACCGCTCCCACATGATCGCCCCACAGCTAGAACTTGGATTTAAGGTTCAGGAGTTTGCTTCATTCCCGATTTCCAAACCTGCCCCGCCATCCTACCCTAGAAACTCACTTTTCCTCCCCAGTTTCATGCCTAGGTTTGCTAGTCGGGAAAAGCTGGAAGGTCTGTTTTTCCCAGTGACTGTGGTTTCCCTGGGAATCCCCGCCCCCCCGTGTAGACTTGCAGAGTATCTCTTCCGCGCACAGCCCCTGCTCTGTCTTCCGGGACTCCAAACAAGTGGCCAGAAGCTGTCTCTTAGAGTGCACTTGTAAGTACAAGCAAAACTGGGCCAGTGGGGGAGAGCGAGGAGGGAGTGCGGAACGATTTTTATCCGTGCTTGCCTTGGCGTCAGCACTCACCAAAGAAACTGACAATCAGTGGAAAGGGAAAACAGACTTCGGTTTGTATAGGCTCCCCGCGCGTCTGCACGTTCCGGCGCCGCGACTTACCTACCGCGGGCTGTGCTGACCAACAAGGCGTACGTGCTCAGGCCTCCCGGCCGCTTACCAGCCCCGCGCCTCCGCAGCCAGCGGCTGTGCGGCTTGCGCTCCCGGCGCGCGCGCAAGAAAGTCTACCGAACTAAAGCCATTCCTCCGTTTACGCCGAGGGGCGCGCAGAAGGGCGGATAAACCACGGGGGTTGCCGAAGCCGGAGCTAGCTCTGGCGGGACAAGCGGGACCCGGGAAGCCACAGAGGGTGGTGTCGGGCGTTTAAGAGGGAGGAGACGTCAGTGCGCGCGGCCCCGGCTGCAGGTGGCGCTCCTCGTGGAACCCGAAAGGGCAGTTTCATCCAAAGGATGCAGACTTTCCTCTTAGATACCCCTGTCCTTTCGGATAGAATATTTCTGTTAAGCGTGTCCTAACATTAAACGGGATTTGTTCTGTAGGAAGTCTAGCACACATAGTTACCAGGACTTTGCTTTCCAAATAGGAATTCCAGGCTTCCAATGAGATGGGTCCCGATAGGCTTTGTATGTGACCTCACAGGGAGTTACTTTAAATAATAGGGCCCCAAAGACTAGTTAGGGGTGCTCTCGCTGAGGAGTTCCTGAGACTCTTGTACAGGGTTATTATGTTTGCTCCTTGGCCTGATGTGAGCCACAGGTCTAAGACAAACCAGTTTCTTGCCATTTAAATATATGGAGCACTCCAAGCTTTCTCCCCCACAAAAGTTATTCTTTCAACCTTGCCACTTCTGCTGAAAAGCCAGTTAGAATCTTTACTGCCCCCAGAAGGGAAGTTATTTTGGTGCTCCTTTTGAATGTAAATTTCCATCCACAGGACTGGAATCAAGAGGTGTGTAAGTTAGATGTAGCCTCTAATTTTCTGATGACTAACGTTTGTGTTTTCCAGTAATTGCACAAAGTTATTGATTTTTCTCTTCTCTCCTTTCAACTGGACCTTTTGAATGATTGCGTCGCTGTTTTGAGAACAGGGTTGCCAAAGTTGCCAATGGAATGTTCACTTGTGTTTAGGATTAAGAAGGTGAAAAGACAGCACTATCACTGAAGCCATTTTCTTGTTTGTCAACAGAACAAAGCCTCCGTTTGATATCTTTTTCTCTAACTGAAACTAAGAATAAGCATCATATCCAGTTAAGATATAGTAGAACTCTGGACAGTCAGTGGCTGGTTTGTTCATGCATATGTAATGCTGAATAAGGGACTAAGGTAGACTTCTTAAGTCCGAAAATTATTATTTGAAAATTTAATTTCTTTCTTTTTTTTCTTTTTCTTTCTTTCTTTTTTTTCTTACAATAATTTCAGTACACCTGTATGGAAAAAATGCACTTTTCTGTGTGTCTTCCTTAATTTTAGATTAAATTATATATGTAAAATAATTCTAGCTCAAAATTTGTTTATCCAACTTATGCCTTGGCCAGCAAGTGTTATATTCAAAGTCTTGAGTCTTCCATTTATTTGTGTCTCTTACAGAACTGTATGGGAATGGCTTTTGGACATTTATTCTTCCTACTTTGGAGGAATTACATGAAAATGAGGAAGGAGCATCCAATTGGGTATAATTGCCAAGGCAATAGAGAAATTTGGGGAATAAGTGCATAGCAGTCAGCAGCCCCTGATGCTTTTTATTTCTTTTAATTTTTGTATTAAGACAAAGTATATATATGTATCAAAATTGACCTTCACTTTTCTCTGTGACAATAAAGGACTTCATTAATGGTAATGCTACAATAAACTGATATCAGTAACACATGCATCTTTATTTTAATCGGAATTACTGTCTACTTGTCTTTATTTGTATTATTTAAAAATTAAAGTTAAAAAATACAATCATCAGGGGAAGATTCTGTTATACAGATCAGGGATGTGACACGTAGGGAAATAATTTAGTTTTTAGTACTGAAACTCATTCTAAATGAATGATTTCTTTAAAAAAAAAAAATCCTGTCTCTGAAAAGAGAAGGTCACATCTCATCACTTAGCCATGAAACCATGAATTTTCCCTGACTGACACCTATGGTTAAGACTTAGACATCTTTCTAATTAATATGGACAGGGTTGAGGACATGCAGAAGAGAAATACAGCCTCTGATGAAAGCAACAAGAAACACAACCACATCTTGTGTTTTTAAAGCAGTGGATAGTCTGATGCCCCTCCTCTG
The DNA here is from genome assembly GCF_011764305.1 of Mustela putorius furo. Taxonomy (NCBI): domain Eukaryota; kingdom Metazoa; phylum Chordata; class Mammalia; order Carnivora; family Mustelidae; genus Mustela; species Mustela putorius. The sequence goes on from NW_025421294.1 coordinate 6,401,455, forward strand.
TTTTCCCCACAACTTGTAGCTAGAAGAAAATCGCCTCCCCTGGTTTCAAGTAAAGCAAGTCATTGTTTTGGTGTTTGTCACTCAATTAAAAGTGGAGGGGCATTTTCCTTTCTGTCTGGGGCTCAGTTGGTAGTGGGATTCTGTATGGAAGATCTATTACTATGTTAAAATTAATTTTTATGCTCTCTTTTCCCTGGCTGGAATCATCAGCAATGCCTCTTGTTTCCCAGGTTGTGTTTGTTAATTCCACTGCTTTCTGGTATCAGAATGATGACTACAGGGTATGCCCAGTACACCCCACAGGGAACACAGAGGTCGGGGCTGTTTTGGCCCCAGAAGAGAGCTCTCTGAAGCGGCAGGCAGCCTTGTACAGACAATGTATGTATATTCATGTTCTCCCAATAATGAAGAGTAAAGACAGGGGAATGGGGAGAAGAAAAGCTGTCCAGAATTTCTCATTTGAAAACTGTTAAATTTATGTGTCCCTCACCTTGAGTAAAATGATGCCTTTGGAAGAGTTGTCTTTTAGATTCTGGGATCTCCCTTCTTGGCCCTTGTTCTCTGCTCTGGCATCCATTCTTCCAACGGGAGAATGGTTTTTTGTTTTCTGCAGGCCTTCCCAAGTTTCTCTCAACACTCAAACTGAGAAGGAAAATAGTTATCATTCACTTCCAGTGTGTCTAACAAGCCTGGATAACAAATTAGGAGCCACTGTGTGTCAGGCTTCATTAAAGGATGTTGAAATATGGGTCTACAAATTAATATAAGATACTTTTGTCACCTTGAAGGAGTTTCCAACCCATTGGGGTGTATAAGAACAAGCTACGAAGGCTGAAGGAATACTAATGGTAGAATATTAGTATCATTCCACAGGACAAGTCACAAGAGTTTGGCTATGTAAGAATTCAGGGGACAAAGATTTCTGTGAGCTGGGGGTGGGTAGGAAAGTTTAGGTAGGGAACAGCTGCATAAAGCATCCAGGACTGAGCTGTGGACACATGGATGGGGGTGGTATGAAAAGGCAGACATACTTTATGAGATGCCAAAGACAACTTGATCCCTTCTTCTTGTCAAGTGGGGGCATGCGATGAAATTTCTGACTGCATTGATGAATGCTGGTAGCCTGGGTTGGTTGAGGAGGTGGAGCTCTTGGAAAAACATGCAGGTTCACGGCTTCCTATGTGTTGTATCAGAAAGGTCTGGGAAGAGAAAGAAAAGATGAACCTATAAAGTCAGAGAAATGGCAGTTGGGGTAACTAGATTAGAGGAAGAATGTTTTGACAGAGTAAGGGCACTTATGAATAGGGAGAGAACCATTAACTATTAATGACTATTAATAACTATTGACAAAAGACTAATAATAACTATTAATATCTATTGACAAAAGATTGATTGGGGGTAGGTACAAGACAGAATAATTCACACTTATGTAATGTTTAAGGCTTTGCCAAGTGATTTTCACACGATACACCGTTTAAATTTGGGGTAACAAATCCTTTCAGAAATGCCAATTAGAGCACCTCAGCCAAAGTAGAAGATTCGTGTAGCAACGGGTAGGTATAGAAGAGAGTTCTAGAGATCAAATGTGGGATCATTATAATTCCAGGTTAAAAAGTTCGAACTAGAGTTTTAGTCAGTGTAGATCACTAAGAATGAGGACAGAAGTGTTCCGTTTGGAGCTGATTTCAATGATGTGAATGAAACAATGAAGGCCTGACTGTGGGGTTCAGCAGGAGGAATGGAAGATGAGTTAGACATCAAAGAATGATCTGGCGGACCTGGTGTCTGGATGTGAGGAGGGAGGGAGTTGAAGATGCTGAAGAAACTTGGAGTTGGGGGCAAATGACAGAAAAGGGGAAATCAAGATTAAAACAATCTCCTCTGGGTCGTCGTCTTCTTTTTGTTTTGTTTTGTTTTTAGCTTAATCTGTAAATATAAAAAGGCTTTTGTTCTCTGCTAAGAGAATTTCCAGCCCAGATGGCAGGGGCCTTCTGGGAAAGTATTGATACATGTCACAGCATTTGAACAGTTTGTCATTTGGGAGAATATGTGAGGAATGATCCTCAGAGAACAATGCTTGGATCAATACCCTGGTTGTTGATACACTTTTATTTTCTTTTTGTGGAACATGCTGTATTTTGGGGAGAGCCACAAATCCAAGGTACTACAGCAGGCTTTCAAGAAGGGTAACCCAACATACCATGATGGGCAGTATGGTAAGGACACAAGAAGCCCGGAAGACTGAGTCTGTCCAGTTGACCCAGTGGAGAGCAGAATAATCCACTTTCCTCTTTTTTTTTTTTTGAAGATGTTATTTATTTGTTAGAGAGAGAGAGTACACAAGCAGGGGAAACAGCAGGCAGAGGGGGAGGCGGGTTTCCTGCTGAGCAAGGAGCTGGATGTGGGACTCTATCCCAGGACTCTGGGATCATGACCTATGCTGAAGGCTTAATGGATGCTTAATTGATTGAGCCACCCAGGTGTCCCAATCCACTTTCCTCTTCAAGTCCAGTTACCAAGAACCATGGCAGACCTGTTTGATCCTGAAACCAGATATTCCTAGAAAATCTAGATCCAGGAGGTTAGAGTATAAAGTGACTTACTTCTCTTTTCCATCTCACTGTGCTTTGTGGCAGTGGCAGGGATAGGGGAATGAGTTGGGTCCCCAGACACTTCAGTAAATGATCCAGTCATTTCTATGAGGCCTGTCTGTAACACTGCACAATTGTCCAGCTTTTGGCAAGTTCTGCAGGGCAGATTTCAAGGAGATGTCTTACACTGGCAATTGGTTGTTCCGATGTGTCTCCCTTGTATTCAAGTTTGAAGAAAGAAGGGGAAACAGGCTGGCTGGGAGGAGGAACAGGGACGGAGTAGACCATAGGACTCACCTATCTTACAGGTTGTATACCTGTGGAGATGGAGGAGGAAGTGTTTTGAAACTTGGATGAGAAGCGTTTTATGAAATCTAGTATGCTTCACTGTTTCTGGGAATAATTAGGGTGACGTTATGAGAAGCAGTAAGAGAGAAAGCAGTAGTGGAAGCTGATTGTAACTTGAACAGAACAGGAGAGACAGGACTCCAGTTGCAAATATTCACAATGTGTGTTCTTGCAAGCAGATGTTGCATTGTAAGGATTTGCAATGGAGAAGGGGCAGTTTCTGGGACAGCCTCTTGTTCAGGAATAGTGGGCAGATGATTCATTCATTCATTCAACTAATATTTCAGGACTACCGGGGCGCCTGGGTGGCTCAGTGGGTTAAAGCCTCTGCCTTCGGCTCAGGTCATGATTGCAGGGTCCTGGGATTGAGCCCCACATCGGGCTCTCTGCTCAGCAGGGAGTCTGCTTCCCCCCACTCCCGTCTGCCTCTCTGCCTACTTGTGATCTCTGTCTGTCAAATAAATAAATAAAATCTTAAAAAAAAAATATTTCAGGACTACCTGTGGGCCCGACACTGTTCTACGTACTTCAAAGACAACAGTGAACCAAGCAGATGAAGTGTCTGTGGTAGTAACCACAGTTACTGCCCTCCATGTGTGCACTTTTTTTTTTTTTTTGCAATGTGACTTTTGGCTTCTCCTACAAAGGTCTGGAGGCTTTCTCGCTGGGCTGGCCTTTTGACTTGCTTTAACCAATAAAACATGCCAGATTGATGTGACCATGCAGCGTATGAGGCCTTGCACTTTTCCACATGCTCCTTCAGAATTCTGCACAACCACCAGGTAAACAAGCCTGGGCTCACTTGCTGGAGACCACCAGAAGAGTCATCCTAGCCAGGGCCATCATGGATGAGCCAGACCTCAAGTGACTCAGATGCTGACTACAGATGCAAAAGTGAGCACAGCTAACTCCAGAGAAGCCTCCCACCTTCATTTGTTACCAAATTGTCAAAGCACAGACTTGTGAACAAAATAGATAGTTGTTATTTTAAGGCACTAAAATTTGAAGGTCATTTGTCATGCTGAAAAGGCTAGCCAATACAGTCTCATGCCTTAAGAAGTTTACATTCCAGAGAAGGAAAGAGAAAAAATTAACAACCCCCCCCCCCACACACACATACTGATATATCAGATGGTGATCAGCATTACGGGAAAAAAAGTATATGATATATGGCATGTCCTGAGATGGAGGGAAGTGTGTTCCTATTTTTTAAAGAATTTTATTTATTTATTTGACAGAGAATGAGCGAGTGCACAAGCAGGGGAGCGGCAGGCAGAGGGAGAGGGAGAAGCAGGCTCCCTACTGAGAAAGGAGTCCTAGGCAGGGCTCTATCCCAGGAACCTGGGATCGTGACCTGAGCTAAAGGCAGACACTTAACTGACTGAGCCACCCTGGCACCACTAGTGTTCCTATTTTTTATAGGATGCTCAAGGAAGGGCCCGCAGATAAAGTAACATTTAAGTAGACGTCTTGAAAAAGTTACCAGAGGTTGAGGGTTGGTGAAAATGAACACTTGAAGAAATAAATCTTAAATCTGATACAATTTACTATGAAATCTATAAAGGGTAAATTTCCAACAGGAAATAGCAGGAAATTGAAGATTTAAGGATTTGTGTGCTCAAATTCTAGAATTTTCTCAGTTCTTGACAGCAGACTCATTTAGGTTGAAAATATTTGTATTTAGCCTGTTAGGGGTGAGGTCATGGGAAGCCCTGAAAGGGGTCTTACTAGTGTCATATAGTCCTATAATCCCCAGACTCTGGCATATACTGTACATAGTGGAAACAAACAAACAAACAAAAGAATTAGCTTGGCAAGCCAAGTCACGCTGAATTTAACATCCTACTATGCTACCACTGACATCTTGCTATGTTGTATATTAGTTTTATTTTGAAAACAGATCTATTGAGATATAATTCACATTCTTTTCATTAACCCACTAAACCCACCAAGGGGTTTAGTGCATTCACAGAGTTGGGCAGCCATCACTGCAATCCATTTTAGAGGGTTTTTTTAAAATTTTTAAAAAAGATTTTATTTATTTACTTGACAGATAGAGATCACAAGTAGGCAGAGAGGCAGGCAGAGAGGCAGGCAGAGAGGCAGGCAGAGAGGCAGGCAGAGAGGCAGGCAGAGAGGCAGGCAGAGAGGCAGGCGGAAGCAGGCTCCCTGCTGAGCAGAGAGCTGGATGTGGGGCTTGATCCCAGGACCCTGGGATCATGACCTGAGCCAAAGGCAGAGGCTTTAATCCACTGAGCCACTCAGGTGCCCCCATTTTAGAGTATTTTTATTATTCCCCCAAGTAAGTGCCAATCTGTTAACAGGTGCTCCTTATTTCCCACTAAACCCAGAACCCCAGGCAACTACTAATCTACTTTCTGTCTCTGACTTTGCCTATTAAGGACATTTCATATAATATATAGTCTTTTGTAAAGGGCTTATTTTACTTAGCATAATGTTTTAAAGGTTATCCATGTTGTGTTAGGTATATTTAGATATTTTAGGTACTTTTACATATATAAAAAATATATATTATATATATTTTAGGTATATTTATATATATAAAATATATGCATATTTATATATAGATGTATTAGGTATATTTATATAACCAAATAATATTTATTTTTATAGCTTTACTACATTTTATTAATTCATCCATTAATGAACATTTGGGTTGTTTGCACTTTTTGGCTATTATGGATAATGCTGTTGTGAACATTTGTGTACAAATTCCTGCGTGGGAATGTTTTCATAATCTTGGATATAAAGGAAGGAGTAGAATTGCTGAGTCATGTGCCATCTATATGTTTAAGATTTTAAGGAACTTAAAAAATGTTTTCCAAAGTGGCTGCATTTTTCTGCTTTTCTGCATTCCTACCAACTATGTAAAAGGGTCCCTTCCAATGTCTCCTTGCCAGGACTTGTTATTATCTGTGTTTTGATGGTAGCCATCTTAGTTTGTCGGTGGTGCTCTCTCTTTGTGGTTTTTGTTTGCCTTTCTCTAATAACCATTGATATTGAGCATCTTTTCATGTGCTTGTTGACTATTTGCATATCCTATCTAGAGAAATAGCTATTCAAGTTCTTTTCTCACTTTTAAACTCAGATGGTCTTGTTGTTATTGAGTTGTGGAAGTTTTTTCTATATGCCGGATGCTAGAATCTTACCAGAAGATAGTCATGTTGGGAAAGCACTCAGGCTTTCACGGTTTTCTATGTTGTTTACTCTGGGTTTTTTATAGCTGTGCTTTATCAGGTTGAGGAAATTTCTTTATTTTCCTACTTTGTTGAGTGTTTTTATCATGAAGGTGTGTTGGATTTTATCAGATGCTTTTTCTTGATCAATTAAGATGATCTTATGTGCATTTTTTTGCTTTGTTCCATTGATATGGTGTATTACACTAATTTGTTTTCAGGTGTGAAACCAACCTTAGATTCTTGGACTAAATCTCACTTAGTCATGATCTATAATTCTTTTTATATGTTGCTGGAATGGATTTGCTAGTAGTTTTATATCTATATTTATATGGGATATCGGTCTATAGTTTTCAGTTTCTGTTATAGCTCTGTCCAGTTTTGATACCACATTGCAAATGTGTAATGATGCCCTATTTATGAACATGCACATGTTGTTTAAGGTTTAGGAGGGATTGACCATGCATGGAGGTGTAAGAAACATCCTAATGAATTTTAGTTACTGTAAAGGATCTGAGTGGGTCACCACAATTCTAGAAACAACCAGATAATCATTGATGATGCTAACATTAGTGTTCACGCTTTCTTTTGGTTGTAAAAACATCTTATTATGGTTTAATAATGTATCAGAGCACATTTGTGGTCGTCAATATTTAAAACCTTTTCTTCCTTAGTATATAGCTAAACTACATTTTCCAGTCTTTCTTCTTGTAGGGTGTGACCATCAGGGTGGGTCAGGCTAATGTAATTTGTTCAGACTGATATCACCACTTTGAGGGTTTGACTGTAAAGAGCTCCCGAATGATCTTTTCTCATTTGGTAGGTAAATGGAGAGGACTCCCTGGTCAGAGAGGAGTATGGGGTCACATTTGTAAAGAGCTGGATCTCTAATTCTCTAGGTAGATCAGTCTTCCCCATCCCCCTCCCCACCAACCAGGCTTTGACTGTGATACTAACAGAAATGAAAGCTGAGTTTAATTTAATTAAACTAAGGTTATTTTTAGGTTGTCTGTGCAGAAGTTAGTATGTTCTGATCAATATATCAAAATAAAATATAAACTATCCCATCAGTGAGGCTGCACTAGATAAATGAAGTAACTACCAGCTGCTCTTCATTTTGGTCAAGGTCATGAACCTGCTGGGAAGAGATGAACATAGGCCAAGATGTCACATCTTCCTTGTATATTCTGAACAATACTGGGAAGCCAGGAGGAAGCCTTGTGCCCATCACTGATGCCTTAGTTCAGAGACTTAGTTTTGCTCTGGCTTTAGTTTTATAGAGTGCGTTCACAACAATGCCCCTGAGCCACATCTTTGGGTCTTTGGGAAAATTATAAGATAGACACAATTGATTTTCAATGGCTTTTGCTTTCTTTGAGGTCTCCTTTTCTTTCATTATGCTTTCCCCATTAGGCTCTCAAAATCTGCACTACATGTCTCCCTAAGGAAGTTTCTGACTTGCAAATTTTATTTCCCATTCTTTCAATTTTGGATTATGCTAAAGGTTGTGGAGGAACAAGCCAGACCAGAAGCAGACAGAAAGTTGACTAAGTTGACTGGAATCATGAGATACAATGATGACTTTCCTTTTTCATTTGGACAATTGAAATGAGGACTATAGAATGAATACCTTGTGATTTGGTGTATTACCATGGGTATTACATGTATAATTTGTCCCAAGGGAAATGAAATTATCTGGACCATGCTTTTCCAATGACAGTCTTCCAAGCTCATGTGTTCATACATGTAAGTAGATAACAATAAGATGACAAATGGCCAAGGAACTTTCCTATATTACAACATGAGATTATTTAAGAATTCTCTAGCAGGGGCACCTGGGTGACTCAGTGGGTTAAAGCCTCTGCCTTCAGCTCGGGTCATGATCCCAGGGTCCTGGGATCGAGCCCCGCATTGGGCTCTCTGCTCAGTGGGGAGCCTGCTTCCTCCTCTCTCTCTACCTGCCTCTCTGCCTACTTGTGATCTGTCTGTCAAATAAATAAATAAAAATCTTAAAAAAAAAATTCTGTAGCATATTTAGATGGCTATTGCAGTAGAATAGCTTAGATGAGTATAATGGAGGAAGGACTGAAACAGTAATGATTAATAACACAGAGCTGCAAAGAAAGCGCTGAGAGGCCTGGGAGATGGGCTGAGTGTGAAAAATGGTGTTGGAGAGGAACCCACATTGGGAGATGGGGGAAGATTGGAATAGACTAGAAATAGGGAATTGAAGAACAGAAGGTGCTACTTTGGGAGAGAAGAAACAGGCCTTTGATAAATGTCCCGAATTCAATTTTAGTCTTTTTTTTTTTTTTAAAGGTTTTGTTCATTATTTGAGAGAGGGATAGAGAAGACAGAGCCCACGGGTGGGGGGCGGGGAGGCAGAGGGAGAAACAGACTCCCCGCTGAGCAGGGAGCCCAATGAGTGGCTCGATCCTAGGAACCTGGGATCATGACCTGAGCTGAAGGCAGATGCTTACCTGACTGAGCCACCCAGATGTCCTAATTTTAGTCTAAAAAGGAAAGAAAGCAGCTCTGGGGTAAGAGGTATGGGGACACAGAGAGGTGGTGCAGGCATTGCATGAGGAATGCTAGCTAACATAATAGGCTGTGCTGTGCTGTCATGAGAGACATAAACATGTCTTTTTCTTTCAGAGAAAAGGAGCCCCAAGTATGTCTCTAGAGACTGCGCAAATGGAAGCAACAAAGAAGAAAGATCGAAGACAGGAAGAACTGAAGATTTTTGTGAATGAGGGGGTCACTGAAGGAGCCAAGTCTTAAAGAAGGCAAGAGGTTGAAGGATTGAGCTCTGAGGTGGAGACTTTCTGTGAGACAGGAGATGAAGGGACACATATGAAGAGGTAGAGAGAATCCAGCTTTGGGAAGAAAGGAAGCTATTGTATGAGGATCAACCTGTCAGTGATTTCATTCGAGAGTTATGTACCACAGGTCATATTGATGCCACAGGTCAGTTGATGCCGCAGGTCAACAGTTAAAATGAAAGTACACTTGTGCTGGAGAATCTGCTACCTGGGAGCCAAATGAAATTGCATGGAATTGGAGGCTGTAAGAGGTACCTGCTGAGAGTAGCCTTGGAGTTTGAGCTGTCTTTATACTAGTCTAGATATGACCTCTTTTTTGGTCCCTTCTGGCCTGGCTTCCTCCATCACCACCTTTGGCATGGTTTGAAATCAAGAGAATGGGAAATCAAACATAAGGGTCCCTTCGAGGGCTGGCGGTTGCTCTGATTTCCTCCACTTCACCATTGCCTCTAAGAATATGTGGAATCCTTCACTATTGAAGCTTTGACAAACAGGAGAGAATTTATGCCTGATAATTTTTTTATTCAAGAAGTAAGATAACAAGTGATAAGAGTGAGGGCAATGATGTTGTCAAGGTACATAAGGTCTAGAATAGTTAATACAGCTAAAATTATACTAGCACTTTTAGAACAGGGATTCTTAAACTGTCAAGCAGCTCAGGTTTTGAGTTATCTGCTGATACTAGACGTCTGGCTTTGTACTAAATCAGATGCATGCGAATGGCTAACTCTTAGCTTATTTTGTGGTTCTTTCCCAACTCTCCCTGGTTGCCAAACCCTATTGCTCTACCTCTGGGTCTCTCATATATGCTCTTCCTATTTTTAGGTTTTAGTTCATGCCTTTAATTCGTGATTGCCTGATTGTTCCAGCTTCCTATATTACCTTATATTCCATCTTTTTACTCACTTCTCCTTTTATTCAGTCTTGAGTACCACTATTAAATCAACATCTTATGGCAAAAGATTCCCCATATTCAAGTGTACTTCTCAAAATATAACCAATTTCTCCTAACCTCATGCTGAGATTAAACAGGATAATATCTGGAGATATTTAGAACAACTCTTTTTTTTTTTTTTTAAGATTTTACTTATTTATTTGACAGAGATCACAAGTAGGCAGAGAGGCAGGTAGAGAGAGAGAGGAGGAAGCAGGTTCCCCACTGAGCAGAAAGCCTGATGCGGGGCTCAATCCCAGGACCCTGAGATCATGACCTGAGCCGAAGGCAGAGACTTAACCCACTGAGCCACCCAGGCACCCAGAAAAACTCTTTTCTATAGTACCTACTTAACAAATGTTACTGGACTTTTACTCAAGGCAAAACATGTGATTGGGTTGTTCATTGTTTTGCAGGTAGAGAATAAGGAGAAAAATTATATCTAATATTAGATTTCATACTCCTGTTTTTTTAAATTGTATGAAACAGAAGACAGTTAAGTAGAAGTCTGACTTATCCAGCTGTTTCTAATGACTTTTTCAAATGTGTGAGGGAGAAGAGGACATTTACAAACTATTATGATTCATAAAATAGAGCTTTTATTTTAAAGGAATAAGATAAGATTTATGAATGAACTTATTAACTGGTAAAATACCAGAAAATGAGGCATCTGTTTTCTTTGCTTTTTGTCTTTGCTTTGCCTTTGCCTGACCTTGAATTCTTTTTCTCTCTCTCACCTTCTCTCTCCCTTTCTCCCTAATCTTTGGCTCTAGTGGGGTCAGGGAGCTTTTCATTGCTTTCAGTTCAGGATGGTTTTCACAGTGGACCACACAGTTACCACTCTTAAGCCTCTCCAGAGAAACCAGATGGCTGGTATCCTTGAGCTGCCAAAACAATAGTAATAAAAACCATAAAATGTGAGGAAATGATACTTTTTTCTTTTGTTACATTTCAGCTCTGACAGAGTGTCATCAAATGATAGGGACTTTAAGAACCAACTATGAAATTCAGAAAATGTTGAGAGTCTGGGCTGTTGATCTCATTCTTTTTTTTTTTTTAATATTTTATTTATTTATTTGATAGACAGAGATCACAAGTAGGCAGAGAGGCAGTCAGAGAGAGACAGGGAAAAGCAGGATCCCTACTGAGTAGAGAGCCCAATGTGGGGCTCGATCCTAGGACCCTGGGATCATGACCTGAGCCGAGGGCAGAGGCTTTAACCTACTGAGCCACCCAGGTGTCCCTGTTCTCATTCTTCATTGTTTAATAATTAAGGCTTGATCATCTCAAACACACACACTTGACTGGTGTCATCTGATGACATTACAATTTTTGCTTTAGCAATTTAGGAAGAAGATTAACTTTAAATTGACCTAATTATCTGTTTCTTATTTTGCATTTAAGCTTTGATGATATGACATCTGATCATATTCAAATATGCATTTATAATATTGTGCTCTTACCTTGGTAATTTTTTGTTGTGTGACTTTTCATGATGCTTGTTTTAACATGCCTCTTACCTTCTTAATCATATTTTAAGAACATCTAGTGTGCTAATCATGGGTTTGACACCATCATCACAGATCTTTTTTTATGAACATTTACATATATACACATGTAATTTATTATTTGGCATACTTAAGCATATCTTATAACGTAGGGTGTACTTTTAACAAAATAATTTTTATGCCCACATGTTAAAAATTGAATCTAAGTCAGTGGTTCTCAGCTGGGGGTCATTTGTTTCCCCCCTCCCTGTGACATTTGGCAATGTCTGGAGAGATTCTTCATTATTGCCACTGGGGGGTACAATTGGCTTCTAGTGGGTAAGGACCAGAGAAGGTATTAAACATCCTGCAAAGCACAGTACAGCCCCACAACTAAATATGATTTCAGATATCCTTAGTGTCCAGATTGAGAAACCTTGATCTAGATGAATGGGTATATGATCACCTTTTCCTGTGTTGGGAAGAAAAAAATTTAAGGAACCTTTATGGCCAACAAAGAGGAAAGAAGAGTCCCAGATCAAAAATGTCATAAGCTCTAGCTTGTTTTTATAATGCTGATTAACTTTTCTATGAGCTTTTACACTTAGAATGTCATATAAATGTTATTCCATCCCTGGCATGTAGAAATGGAAGAGTTTACAAATAAATATGCCTAGTTGCAAAACAGACACAGGGAATTTAAGTGATTATCTTACGTTTACATGACTGATTAGTGATTCCAATTCCCTGTCCACAGAATGTTGATGCCTCTGATACAGAAATATATCTACCAATCTAATGGTAGGAGTGGAATTCAGAGGTGGAGCTTCATGTTCCCCGGAGAAAAACAGGCTAGCAGTGCTAGTGCACAAAAAGGCCTATTCTGTCTTTACTTTGCTTTTCCCGTCTCCTCAGTAATATGAAAAATCTCAGTATATGAAAAACCCAAGAGGAATAAGGTTGCCATTCATTCTATTATTAAACACTGAATAATCTCGGATCATCATTTTTAATTTAAAATATTTGTATTGACCTAGAATTCAATTGTTTTAAGTCTAAGTTTATATTTAGCATTCATCATAGTTCAAGGGAAATAAATCTGAAAGTGATCCTGATGTAGCCATGCCGAAACTGAGAAAACTCAAGCAATATGGCTTTCCGTGTTATTCCTCTGGAAGACCTCCATCCTCTTTTTGCTATTGAATAATAAATGTGTTTATCACAGAATGCCATCACTCAAAGTGTAGGATTAAATGAGAAATGGAACTAACATTGCTGCCTGGTAACTGGTAATAACCTTGGATCCTAGTGTCTGTGTTTTTCAGAATATTTAACCTGGAGGAGAAATCCACTGTCATTTTCATCATAGATTTGCTCCTACCAGGTTATTTTGGTCAGAAACTAATATCTGTAAGCTTGGAAACTGCTAGTATTATAAAATAATACCTTCTGTTTTAGTACTTGAGGTAATTCATTTCAAATTAAGTAAAGCTGTCCTCTAAACTGTGTATAAATGCTGACCATCTAGAATAGGGTTTATTGAAATGTTTTCCAACAGTTTGTACAGATCTTTGAAAGTGGATGTACAGAGAAAAATAACAAAGCCATCCATCCTGCATTATCAAATCCCTCATTTGTCAGTTAAAGTTTTTCTAAAATTTAGGGTCTACATATTGGAGTAGGATTTGTTCTAAGTACATGTACGAAGTTTCTGCTAGGTATATAACACTGCGGATACACCAAAGAGGCACAGCGTCTTCATAAGTTCTCTGCAGTGAAACATTTGTTAGTTTGGCTATGGACTGTAGTGAATTCTAGAGTGAGTATCCATGGGGAGATGAAGGTGACCTAGCAGCAGAGAGGAAAGTCTTCAATGATGAGGGCTGTCAATGTCCAAATGTACAGGAGAACAATTTCCAGCTTACTGGGAGGTGGGCAAAATGCCTAGAGAAAGGTCAGGGGGTGAGGAAAATCAAGGGGTGAAATGACCCCACACCAGTATTTCCAAGCTATTGATTTAATTGAATGGCTAGAAAGTAAGTTGTGATCAAAACTTCTCAAGTTATCTGCTCAAGGAATGTGTTGAAGATGGAAGGGTTTGTTTTTAAGTACTTACCTTCTAACGGTTGTTTTAAAGCCTCGCTAATTTGAATTACCAGGGAAGCTTCTAAATACAGGTTTTCCCCAGCTATCTGAAAGTACAGCATTCCTATGAAAAGTTTTCTAAGCCAAAATGGCATAAAGTGAAGATGCTATTATCATTAATTTATATGGAACATTTTTGAGCATTCTGGGACCCCCAAAATAACCTCTCAGGCTTTTCTGAGAACTTCGGATATACCTTGCTGACAGAGGCACACACACAAAAATTGAGACAAAGCACGGAAGCACACAGACACAGTTCCAAGCTATGGCAGCTGGATCCTGAGATACTGAGGGGAGTTCCTTGGGAAAGGAGATTGGGGGCTCAACCCCTCTGTTGAGGTGCACGCTGCCTCTGGAAGGGCTCACTGCAAAACAGGCTGAAGGAAATTTCCACTCTGCATTCTTGTGTGTGTGTGTGTGTGTGTGTGTGTGTGTGTGTAAAAGTGAAAATCCGCTTCAGATTTCTTCTGGTTGGTGAGACCAGGTCCTAATGTAGGTCTTAAATAAAAGTGAAGTGGTCTGATGCCAAAGTGGGGGATACCCATATATGAATGACTGCACTCCCCCTGGAGATTCTGATTATTGGGTCTTGAGGAAAGCCTGAGAAATTACTATTATGAAAGTAAACTGAGAAAACCCAATGGGCAATTCTAAAATACAGATACCCAGGAATACAGGAGGTCAGAGAAAAAACTGATGGCACCCAGAAACCTCCTCAGATGTCAAGATGCCGTGTGTGGTTCATGATGACAACTTTATGGGTCTGGGGCTTTAGAGCAGAGTGTATCATATGTGGCATAGCTTCTACCCTGTGGGCGAGAGTGAGAAAAGGCCAATACAACTTTACTCTTGGTCTCCGCTTATCCTCCGCTGGCTTATTCTGGAAACCAGCACAGCAGTGGATGAAGAAGTCATACAGAACTATAAGAATGATTGGCACTACCCATAATTCACGAGTGGCTTTCAGAGGATGCCCTTGAAAAGGTATTGTTTGAGGGAACAAGTTAGAACTCAGCAAAAATAGAAAGTATAAATGGGCTAGAAACAAAGTGATCCATATTTCAGATAGCTATATCATACAAAGGCATCGTTTTGGATCTTGCAAGAGTTAAAAAGGACTGCCAGAGATGACAAGGTTAACACTGTCTCTGGAAACCTGAACAAAACCCTGTCATGGGCAGAACAGGCACTGCGTGTGACGGGAGAGACATGTGTAACCGCAGCGCAGAAATCAACTTACAGAAGGTAAAGGATGTTTCAAATCCAAGTTTGTGAATGACAAACCACATTCTTGGAGATGTTCAATGAGGATGATGACCAATCCATGGAATAACCCAAGAACAAACAGGAGATCTCAACAAAGAGTGGGAAGATAAGTTGGTGTGTTTTTGGACAAATACAATTTCGATCTCCTACTGTCCTACCTGTTTGGTAATTGTGTCTTTAAAAGCTGTTTAGAGATGTGGACTAACTTAAGTGAAACAAGTTATTTCATTTTTATACGGAGTTATTTTGTTAATAGGAGTTATATGATTAGACCATGTCATTTTTTTTTTTTTAGGAGTTATAAGATTAGACCCTGTTCTGTGTCATGACAGATGATGATTTTGTTGAAATACACCTGTCCTTGCTGCCCTATACACCCTAATAAATTTAATGTTACAAGTAGTTGGTTGTTTCCCTCACGCCTCCAATCTAATTTGTTTAAATGGAAAATGGAAAACTTTATAAAGTTGTATGAGCATTTTCTAGTTTCTGATAATTAGCTGAGTTCCCACATTTAATTCTCACCTTTCCTAAATTCCTAATACTAATAAAAAAGAGAAAAAAGAAAAAATACTCACAAAAATTTTATCAGTGAGGCTAATGAGCTAAATCTTCCATTAGCAAGCTAGATATTTTGAGGAATTACTGAAAGAAGTGGTAGAAATAGTACCAAATCTGAGGGAAATATCTGCATGCCTAGAATATAATTAATTCAGCCAGTCAGCGAGCTATTTCATCCATCAGCCAACCATGTGTCCATCTGTCCATCCATCCAACCATCCATCAATCCATCCTTTTTACTCACTTTGTTTAGAAATATTTATTGAGTTCATATAATGTGTCCCACACTTTTAGGCACTGGAGATCACGGTATTGACACAATATTTGCTCTAATGGGATCTAGTGTGGAAGACACAGTTCACAAGTTAATGAATAAATAAACAAGATCCTTGTATCTATCCTTTAATTTTTAAACAAGACACTTTGAAATACTTATAAAGGGCTCTAAAAAACAAAACAGAGTATTGTAATAAGAGGGTTCTTGTGAGCGACCCTAGCAGTGGGGACAGGGAGCTGTATTTTATTGTGTCAGGGAAGACCTGTCCAAAGAGATGATGGTTAGAGCTGAGATCTCAATAATTGGGGTTTGGGTGAATTCATTATGGTAATCTATATAATAGAATACTATGTAATAACTCAAAATGATGTATAAGCATACATGTACTGTGTTTTGAGAAAAGCAAGTTACAAAATATCTGTATATTAAAAAATACTTGGGCATATGAATAAGAAAAAGTCTTGAATATATATCTACATATTAATAATGTTTATCTTTCTGTGGTAGGATTAAAGATGATTTAGCATTTTTTTCTGTCATGAATTTTCATACCTTGCATGATATAAAAATAAAACTGATATAAAAATGAAAAATTTAATCAATGCTCAGAATACTTTATTTCTACAGAAAATTCATACTGCGTTTGTTATAACTTTTGAGATGCTGAAGCAAATATGTTTTGTCATGTGGGATGCATTTTATATGTAGCTATAATCCATTAAAAATTTATTTCCATAATATGTTAGCCGTAGAGACAAGATTACACACAGCAAACAATTAAGTGGAATGAAATGAAAAATAACCCAATGTGAGTGGTATAGGTGATACAGTTTGCATGAGAAGCTTAGTATAGAGAGAATTTAAAGGGATCCAAGGAGTTGGCTCATTGTCTTTTGCATGAAGTGAGACGAGCTTGACCTTTAGGGCTGGAGGATTGGCTTCAGCAGATAAGAGAAGGAACTGCTTGGATGCAGAGATTAATGACTTATGGGGGAGAAGTAAAGCAGTAGGTATAATTAGATTTTGTTGGCATATTAAAAAGAATAAAGTTATAAGATTAGATCTAGGATAAGCTAAGAAGAATTTATAAATTCCATTATGAATCTGTAATTCACAGTGGAATAGATGTAAGGAAATTATTGTGGCTTCTTGAACAGTGGGGCAATGAGATATAAATGGCATATTAGTAAGTTTATTTCAAGCAAGCAGAATTAAGTGAGGAAGCTGGTGACGGGAAGCAGTGACTAAGTTACTGGCCTGTGCTAGACACAGGTGGCATGGCATAGTGCCATGACTGTGGCTGTAAGACCACTTAGGGGGAGTCAGCAGTAATTAATACACCAAAGAGGGGAGACCAGAAAGACTCCAGAAAAAGAGATAATGGGAAACCAGCCTGGAGAAAGTGGGAGATGAAGCTTAAAGAGAAAGGATGGTCTTTCCTAAAAGAGATGAGAAGGAATTAAATCCACAGTGGAATTTGCCTGAGTGGCTACATCATTTAGGTTCTGAGTTACTGATGTGGCCCATTAATCCATTATGGCTGCCTGTGAAGACCTTGCTGTGAAAGGACACTTCAACATATGTTTTGTGTTCCTGAGCTAAATAGTGATGTACTCCCCTTTAATTGTCCCTCATTCCATATGCCATGCTTTGGTTATCTGGGCCACAGAATTAGCTACTGATTCTTTGAGATCTGTCCTCAACTTGACCCCCAGTTTTTATGGTCAAGGTTATGTATCAGTCTATAAACCTGGCTGCTGAGGCTGAAGATGCTGTAATCCATTCTGGCTACATGGCCTAACTCACTTGGTGTTATTTCCTTTCTGGTATTTTAAAAGCCACTTTAGAAGCGGGTCTCTGCATATTGCGGCAGCAGCCTGGCATGGCATGGGGAGGCTCTGAAGTAGCCATTCTGGCAGCTGAATGTACTGGGGTGCCCCCGCCCCCCGAGGATCTGGACATTGTCCAGAAGACTGTAGCCACAGGGAAGAAGTGGCAACTGTCCATCAGGCCCTGCAAGTTGCTGCCAAACTCCCCTGGCCACTTATCCATCTGTTCTGCACAGGTGTCCACCATGCACATAAGACAGACAAGTAATGGAGGCGGGAGCTTAAGTGACTACTCCTCCTCTGACCCATGGACACCAAGCACCAGCTATAAGGAACTTAAAATTGATGTCCCTCCCACTATCAACATGATAACACCTGTCCAGAAGTCCAAGTGCTGCTCCAACCTTTTCACTGGTGAAACTTACCTAGACCATGGTTGATATATTCAGCCATATGTCTCACCAAAATAACTAGGAGGAGGAACACCCAACAGAGGAAAAATTCAGAGACTGTGTCCTCTACCACAGAACTATTGGATATAGATATAAAGAGTATGTCAGAAAGGGAATTCAGGGTAACAGTTATCCAGGCAATGGTTAGGTTAGAGAAGACCATTAGTGGCAACATAGAAACTCTACGGGTGGAAGTGAGGGCTGATTTGGCAGTACTAAAAAATGCTATCAATGAGATCCAATCTAGTCTAAATACTCTAACAGCTAAGGTAGCTGAGGCAGAAGATCGAATTAGTGATCTAGAAGACAAACTGATAGAAGAGAAGGATCAGGAAGAGGCCTGGGACAAACAACTTAGAAGCCATGAAAACAAAATTAGGGAAATAAATAATGCCATGAAGTGTTCCAATGTCAGAATTATTGGGATCCCTGAGGGCAGGGAGTGGAGAAAGAGAGAAGACTAGAAGATATAGTTGAAAAATTCTGGATGAAAATTCTGGGGAATGGAACAGGTGTTCATGTCCTAGAGGCAGAAAGGACACCCCCGAAGATCAATGAGTCTAGAAATACCTCCAGACACTTAATTGTGAAATTTACAAATAATTTTTAGACAAGAGGTCTTAAGGTCAGCTAAGGGGAAAAGATTCCTTATGTACAGAGGAAGGACCATCATAATAACATCAGACCTGTCTACAGAAACCTGGCAAGCCAGAAAGGACTGGCAAGACATATTCAGGGCACTAAATGAGAAAAACATGCAGCAAGGATACTTCATCCAGCCAGGCTGACATTCAAAATGGATGGAGAGGTAAAGAGCTTCCAAGACTGGCAAGGTTTAAAAGAGTATGTCACTACCAAGCCAACACTACAAGAAATATTAAGGGGGGGGGTTCTACGAAAGAAGGAAGAACCCAAGAGTGACATAGAACAGAAACTTACAGAGACAATCTACAGAAACAAGGACTTCTCAGGAAACATGATGTCAATAAAAACTTCTTTCTCAATGTGAGTGACCTAAATGCTCCCATAAAATGACACAGGGTTGTAGACTGGATAAAACAACAGGACCCATCCATATGCTGTCTACAAGAGATGCATTTGGAACCTAAAGATACATCCAGACTGAAAGTAAAGGGATGGATAACTATTTTTCATGCCAATGGGCCTCAAAAGAAAGCTGGGTTGGCGATTCTCATATCAGATAAATTCTATTTTAAGCTAAAGCTGTAGTTGGAGATACAGAAGGACACTATCATTCTTAAAGGATCTCTCCACCAAGAAGATCTAACAATTATAAATATTATGCCCTCAATATGGGAGCAGCCAACTACATAAGCCAACTGTTAATAAAATAAAGAGTCATATTGATATGAACACATTAATTGTAGGGAATCCTAACATGCCACTCTTAGTAATGACACATTGGACCAGATGGACCTTTTACATATATACAGAACATTCCACCCTAAAACAACATTCTTCCTGAGCTCACATGGAACTTTCTCCAGAATAGACCACATACTGGGTCACATATCAGGGCTCCACTGATACCAAAAAATTGAGATTATTCCCTGCTTATTCTCAGACCACAGTGCTTTGAAACTGAAACTCAACCACAAGAAAAAGTTTGGAAGGAAAACAAACACTTGGAAGCTAAAGACCACCTTGCTTAAGAATGCTTGGGTCAACCAGGAAATCAAAGTAGAACTTAAACAATTCATAGAAACCAAAGAGAATGAGCTCACATGGAACTTTCTCCAGAATAGACCACATACTGGGTCACATATCAGGGCTCCACTGATACCAAAAAACTGAGATTATTTCCTGCTTATTCTCAGACCACAGTGCTTTGAAACTGAAACTCAACCACAAGAAAAAGTTTGGAAGGAAAAAAAACACTTGGAAGCTAAAGACCACCTTGCTTAAGAATGCTTGGGTCAACCAGGAAATCAAAGTAGAACTTAAACAATTCATAGAAACCAAAGAGAATGAAGACACATTGGTCCAAAACCTATGGGATAGGAAAAAAGTGGTCCCAAGAGGAATACCCATAGCGATCCAAGCTTCCCTCAAAAAACCTGAAAAATACTGAATACACCAAATCTCTTTACATCTCGAAGAACTGGAAAATGAACAACAAAGTAAGCCAACCCCATGCACAAGAAGGGAAATAATTAAGATTAGAGCAGAGATCAATGAATTAGAAACTAGAGATACAGTAGAACACATCAACAAAACTAGAAGCTGGTTTTTTGAAAGAATTAGTAAAATCGATAAACCACTGGCCAGACTAATCCAAGAGAAAAGAGAAAAGTTAATAAAATTATGAATGAAAGGGGAGAGATCATGACTAACACCAAGGAAATAGAAACAATCATCAGAAATTATTATTATCAACAACTATATGCCAATAAGTTAAGCAACCTGATGAAATGGATGCATTCCTGGAAACCTATAAACTTCCAAGACTGAAACAGGAAGAAATTGATAACCTGAATAGACCAATATCTAGTAACGAGATTGAAGCAGTGATCAAAAACCTCCCAAAAGAGAAGAGCCCAGGACCTGACGGATTCCCTGGAGAATTCTACCAAACATTCAAAGAAGAAATAATACCTATTCTCCTGAAGCTGTTTCAAAAATAGAAACAGAAGGAAAACTTCAGACTCTTTCTATGAAGCCAGCATTACTCTGGTCCCCAAACCAGGCAAAGACCCCATCAAAAAGAATTTCAGACCAATATCCCTGATGAATATGGATGCCAAGATTCTCAACAACATCCTAGCTAATAGGATCCAACAGTACATTAAAAAGATTATCCACCATAACCAGGTGGGATTTATCCCTGGGTGGTTCAACACTCATAAATCAATCAATGAGATAGAACAAATCAATAAGAGAAGAGAGAAGAACCATATGGCCCTCTCAATTGTTGCAGAAAAAGCATTTGACAAGATACAGCATCTGTTCCTGATTAAAACACTTCAAAGTATAGGGATAGAGGGAACATTCCTCAACTTCATAAACTCTATCTATGAAAAACCCACAATGAATATCATTCTCTATGGGAAACAGCTGACAGCCTTCCCTTGAGTTCAGGAACACCACAAGGCTGCCCACTCTCACCATTCTTGTTCAACATAGTACTAGAAGGTTTTGTTTTGTTTTGTTTTTTAGTTTTTTTTTTTTTAAATTTATTTTCAGCGTAACAGTATTCATTGTTTTTGCATCACACCCAGTGCTCCATGCAATCCGTGCCCTCTCCAATACCCACCAACTGGTTCCCCCAACCTCCCACCCCCGCCCCTTCAAAACCATCAGATTGTTTTTCAGAGTCCATAGTCTCTTATGGTTCACCTCCCCTTCCAATTTTCCTCAACTAGAAGTTTCAGCAACAGCAATCAGACAGCAAAAAGAAATAAAAGGTGTCCAAATTGTCAAAGAAGAAGTCAAACTCTCTCTCTTCACAGATGACATGATACTTTTTATGGAAAACCTAAAAGACTCCACCCCCCAACTACTAGGATTCATACAGCAATTCAGTAATGTGACAGGATACAAAATCAATGTACAGAAATCAGTTGCTTTCTTATACATTAAGAACGAAAATATAGAAAGGGAGATTAGAGAATTGGTTCCATTTACTATAGCACCAAGAACCATAAGACACCTGGAAATAAACCTAATCAAAGAGGTAAAGGATCTGTACTTGAGGAACTATGGAACACTCATGAAAGAAATTGAAGAAGACACAAAAAGGATGGAAAATCATTCCATGCTCATAGAAAGAATGAACATTGTTAAAATGTCTATATTGACCAGAGCAATCCATACTTTCAATGCCATCCCAATAAAAATTCCACCAGCACTTTTCAAAATGCTGGGACAAAATTTGTATGGAACCAGAAAGACCCCAACTTGCTAAGGAAATGTCGAAAAAGAAAAACAAAGCTGGGGGCATCACATTGCCTGATTTCAAGCTTTACTACAAAGCTGTGATCACCAAGACAGCATGGTACTGGCACAAAAACAGACACATAGACCAGTGGAACAGAGTAGAGAGACCAGATATAGACCTGCAACTCTGTGGTCAAATAATCTTCAACAAAGCAGGAAAAAATATCCAATGGAAAAAACATGGTATCTTCAATAAATGGTGCTGGGAAAACTGGACAGCTATTTATAGAAGAATGAAACTCAACAATTCTCTTATACCATACACAAAGATAAACGCAAAATGGATAAAAGGCCTCAACATGAGGCAGGAATCTATCAAAATCCTAGAGGAGAACATAGGCAGTAACCTTTTTGACATCAGCCACACCAATTTCTTTCACAAGACATGTCTCCCAAGACAAAGGAAACAAAAGCAAAAATGAACTTTTGGGACTTCATCAAGATAAAAAGCTTTTGAACAGCAAAGGAGACAGTCAACAAAACAACGGACTAGGAGAAGATATTTGCAAATGACACTGCAGATAAAGGACTGATATCCAAGATCTATAAAGAATTTCTCAAACTCAACACATAATCACGTCAAAAAATGGGCAGAAGACCTAAACAGACACTTCTTAAAAGAAGACACACAAATGGCTAACAGACACATGAAAAAATGTTCATCTTCATTAGCCATCAGGTAAATTCAAATCAAAACTACATTGAGATACCACCTTACACCAGTTAGAATGGCCAAAATTAACAGGACAAGAAACAACAAGTGTTGGAGGGGATGTGGAGAAAGAGAAACCCTCTCACACTGTTGGTGGGAATGCAAATTGGTGCAGCCACTTTGGAAAACAGTGGAGAGACTCTTTAAGAAATTAAAAATAGAGCTACCCATGACCCTGCAATTGCACTACTGGGTACTTACCCCAAAGATACAGATGCAGTGAAAAGAAGGGCCATATGTATCCCAATGTTCATAGCAGCAATGGCCACAATCATCAAACTGTGGAAAGAGCCAAGATGTCCTTCAAAAGACGGATGGATAAAGAAGATATCGTTCATACATACCATGGAATATTACTCCTCTGTCAGAAAGGATAAATAACCAACTTTTGTATCAACATGGACGGGACTGGAAGAGATTATGCTGAGTGAAATAAGTCAAGCAAAGAGAGCCAATTATCATATAATTTCACTAATTTTGGAGCATAAGAAATAACCTGGAGGACATTAGCAGAAGGAAAGAAAAGTGAGTTGGGGGAAATCGGGGGGTTGGGGAGATGAATCATGAGAGACTGTGGACTCTGAGAAACAAACTGAGGGTTTTGGAAGGGATTGGGGGGACGGATGGGTGAACCCTGGTAGTGGGTATTAAGGAGGGCATGTATTTCATGGAGCACTGGGTATGGTGGTGCATACGCAATGAATCTCGGAACACTGAAAAAATAAAATAAAGTAAAATAAAATACTCTTTAGGTATATAATAATTTTAGATTTCCAGAGAAGTTGCAAAAGTAGTACTGAATTCCCTCATACCTTTCACCCATATTCCTCTAGGAAAATCCATGTAACTATAGTATCAAAATGAAGAAAATAACATAGGTACCATGCTATTAATTAAACTATAGACTTTATTCTGATTTCGTCAGTATTTCTACTACTTGTTCTTTCCGTTACAGTATCCAATCTGGAATTCATATTACATTTAGTTGTTATTTTTCCTAAGTCGGCTTCATTCTATGGCAGGTCCCTGATCTTTCTTGATCTTTCATGAGCATACACTTTTGAAGAAGAATTATTTTGTCAAATTTCCCTCAATTTAAGTTTGTCTTATGTTTTCCAATGCTTCCATTGAGATTATCCATTTTTGTTATGAACACCACAGAAATACCATGCCCTTTTCAGTGCCACATGTCAGGGCAAATGCGATGCTGAAATATCTTATTACACACATTTATCATTTATTTCTCTTATCGATGTCTCTGTATACATAAGTTTATGCCGACATCTCTGATTCCAGTCCAGCCCCATAGGGTCATCTGAAACTTCCCCTTTTTACTTATTTGAAACTTCTTTCTCCAACAGTGAGAAATAGGGCATTCATGATCTGTATTTACCGATTTTTTTCAATTACAGCATATACATAATGTATTTTAGAAATTGCTAACGCATATTCACAAGAAACGAATTTACCAGCAAGAGTACTGTTTTCATGGGTGCTTGGGTGGCTCAGTGGGTTAAAGCCTCTGCCTTCAGCTCAGGTCATGATCCCAGGGTCTTGGGATTGAGCCCCCGCATCATCTGGCTCTCTGCTCAGCAGGGAGCCTGCTTCCCTCCCTTCCTCCCTCTCTGCCTGCCTCTCTGCCTGCTTGTGATCTCTGCCTGTCAAATAAATAAATAAAATCTTTTAAAAAAAAACAGTACTGTTTTCATGTATAGTTCTTTGGCATTTAGTCTTACAGTATCCAATCAAGATACTATTTTTCATATAACACCCAGTGCTCCATGCAATCCATGACTTCCTTAATAGCCATCACCAGGCTCACCCTCCCCCACCTCCTTCCCCTCTAAAACCCTCAGTTTGTTTCCTGGAGTCCATAGTCTCTCATGGTTTATCTTCCACGTCAAATTCTCCCCCTTCATTTTCCCTACATCAAAAACTAATGATGTACTGTATGGTGACTAACATAACATAATTTAAAAAAATTATTTTTCAAAGTTAAATTTATTTCTTTTTTTCCCCAACCCCCTTTACTGTAGTTATAGTATTTATTTGTATTTAAGTTCATTTAGTACAATTTATATTCTATTTTGTGTTCCCTTTATTCCCAGTCTTTTTAAAATTTACATAAAGAACTTCCTCTTTGTATGTTTTCATAGGTTTGGACATGTTTGGAGAACTGCATGTCCAATATTTCTATATTGGACATATTTTGAGGTAATATATTTTGAGGTAATATTTCTATTACCTCAAAAATTCTCTCCTTCTGTTTTTTCACGGTTACATTTCATCCTCTATCCCCAATCCTTGGCAATTACTGATCTGTTGCCTATTCTTATCATTTTGACTTTTTCAGAAAGTCATTCAAATGGGCTCACAACTGTTTGTTTCTGGCTTCATTCACTTAGCAACATTTATTTAAGATTCATTTGTGTTGTTACTTGAACCAGTAATCTGACTTTTTAAATTTCTTAGCAATATTCTAAAGTATTTAAGAACCCCATTTTGTTTCTTTATTCACTGCTGGAAAACATCTGGGTTGCCTACAGTTTTTGACAAGAATGAACACAGCTGATATACATATTCCTTTAGAGGTTTCTGTATGAACACAAGTAGTCATTTCTCTTGGGTAAATGCCTAGGATTGGGATTGCTGACTCATATGGTAAGTATAAGCTGGACTTTATAGAAAACTACCAAACTGATTTTTCAAAGTGTTTACACATTTCATGTTCCCACCAGTAGTGTATAAGAGTTCCAGTTGCTCCATATCCTCTCAAAACTTGATGTAGTCAAAGTTTTTGCTTGCTCAGCATTCTAAGAAAATGTCTATTCATTTAATATTGTGCTTTAATTTCTATATTACTAATGATTAGAGATGCTGAGCATCTTCTAACATGGTTATTTTACAACTGGATATTTTCTTTGGCTAATTGTCTGTTCACACTTTTATTCCTTTAAAACAAACTAGGTTGTTTGTTTCATTATTGTTGAGTTTTGAGAGTTTTTTATATATAATGTATGCAAGTCCTTTGTTAGAAATGTGATTTGTAAATATTTTCCCCTAGTCTGTGGCTTGCCTTTTCATATTCTTAACAGCATTTTCTATGAAGTAGAAGTTTATAATTTTGATAAGTCCTAATTTATCTTTTGCTTTCCAGGGGTTGAACATTTGGAGTCATATTTTTAAATCTTAGCCTACTTCAAAGTCTAAATGATTTTCTCCTATTTTCTGCTAGAATTCTGAGAGTTTCACTTTTTACGTTTAGGTCTATGTCAATTTTTTAAAAATTAAAAATTAAATTTATTTTTATCTGAGTATAGCTGACACAAAATGTTAAATTAGCTTCAGGTGTACAACATAGTGATTG
Source organism: Mustela putorius furo (assembly GCF_011764305.1). Classification (NCBI taxonomy): domain Eukaryota; kingdom Metazoa; phylum Chordata; class Mammalia; order Carnivora; family Mustelidae; genus Mustela; species Mustela putorius. The sequence goes on from NW_025421294.1 coordinate 6,427,400, forward strand.
GACAAGTTTATACTTTAGGCTATGTTCACCACAAGTATAAATACCATTTTTAAAAAAGATTTTATTCGTTTATTTATTTATTTATTTAAGAAAGAAAGAGAGAAAGGAGTCGAGCAAGGGGTGGGGGCAGAGGGAGAAAATCTCAAGCAGAGTCCATGCTCAGGGCAGAGCCTGATGCAGGGCTTTATCTCATGACTCTTCCAGGTTGAAAGCATAACTAACAGCCGCTCCATAAAGAGTGCAATGATAGACTCTTATATGAGAGTCTGTGTATTTTAAATATCTCTTTAAAAGCAAAATTAAAGTGGTTTGTTTTGCCCCCCTTTGAACATGTTCTTTGAACATCCTGATTTTTTAGGCATTTTCTCATTTTTTAATTGTAAATCCATTTCATTTTCCAAGGTTCTTTACCTTCTTCGGGTTCTGGTTTAAATGCCCATCCCTCCTGAAATGATTTCTCATTTCTTAAAATCTGGCAATAGTTGAGTCTCTTCTAGAACTGTGTTTGGAATCTTCCATTTGCTCTTTTCATTTTTTAGCACAGATAAGTTTATGTACGTGTCTCATCTTAGCTATGTTCAAACACCCTTCAAACACAGGTCTGGTGTCTTGCACTTTTTCTGTTTCTCCGGAGGTGAGTCCATCGATTTGCATTATGTTAACTTGAGACTCTAAACCCTAACAGCAGGACAATACTTTTTTCTCACTATTCCGTCACAGTGACTTTCACAGTGCCTGAAACATAGATGGAACTCAAGAAATATTTTTTGATGGGGCACCTCGGTGGCTCAGTGGATTAAAGCCTCTGCCTTTGGCTCGGGTCATGATCTCAGAGTCCTGGGATTGAGCCCTGCATCGGGCTCTCTGCTCAGCAGGGAGCCTGCCACCCCCCACCCCACCCCGCCTGCCTCTCTGCCTACTTGTGAACTCTCTCTCTCTCTGTCAAATAAATAAATAAAATCTTTAAAAAAATATTTTTTGAATAATGAGCAAACAAATCGACTTATTATGAATTTAGTAGAGTGGAGTGACCTTCTGAAAAATTTTGTGCTTCATTTTTCCTTGCAGAATCGTCAGGACAGAAGGAAGTGCCCCCCCTCCCCCCGCCCAGAAATCTGTAGATTGCTAATGCCTGAGTTTTTCTTACTCAGGGAGGGTCTTCCACTTTGGTGAGGCTTGTAGATTGTGTGGAACCTTCTGCAAGAAAGCCATTGAGAGGATTTATGTGGTGTGTTTGTGTTGTTTGTATTTAAGACAATTCAGGCAATCAGGTCTAATTTTCCTAAAAAGGGAGAAGAACAAACCAATCAAGGTTTATTGTGTTGAAAGGAGAAAAGGAAAAGGCCTATCTAGGTTTGTAACAGAACTTGAACTGGTCTCAAGGGTTAACTTGCTTCAAGCTTATGCACTCCTTGCTTGCTGACCTAAGGCCCTTAGTCTATAGCAGAATTAACCCACTTTCTTTGAGCCACTGGCCTTGAAGAGTGAAGGACTGAATGAAATTTCCCAGAAGATGAGGCCTGACTACATTCTAAAACAGCTGCTGCTGATGCCAACAAGTCTGTTCATGGTTGTGTCAACATAGGACTAAGCACCTGGGTCCCAACTTCTCCTGCAGGTAATATCCTCTGCCCCCACATATCTTGTCCTTTCCCCTTTAAAACCCTCTGGCTTCACTGAGACAGGTAAGATGGTATTTGGGATGATAGTCCACCATCTTTACAGGTTCTGGCTTCCTGAATAAAGCAACTTTCCTTTCCCACCATCATTTGACTCTTGAGTAATGATTCTGAGCAGTTGAATCTGAGTTGAGAACCAGTTTTCTATCCAATAACAGGTTTCTCTCCCAGGAGTGAGAGGAAGAAAAGGTTGTAGGCTTCTCTGGAGGTAGAAAGTCCAGAACGCATTTAGTTGTTGTCACTCTGAGGGTCAGGATTCTGAGGAGATGCCTATGAGGATGGAGTTGTGGCCTTAAGGGCAGGCAAAGTCTCCCCATGGCCAGGCTTGGCCTGAAAGTGAGTTTAGCTCTCAGGTCATTGCCCGGCAACAAATAGAGCCTGTTGGCTTGGGCCACAGATGGCTCAACAGCTTGGACAGATGGTGAGAGACTACTGCTTCACAGTGGCATCTTGTGGCCCCGAGACCAAATGGCGAGTGGGGCAGCCACAGACTGAGGCTCTTCTCTGCCCAGAAACTGAAAGGCCGGAAGGTCAGTTTTATTTCTCTATTGATCTATCAATCTATAGATGCATATTGGCAGTCCAAGGGAGGATACAGAGACCTCAAAATTTTTCATATGTCTTTCTGCCAATTTGAAGGGACAGGGATTTGAACTTATAATTAATCTGAAAAAGTTAAAAGATTGTGATATAACATGTAGCTTGCATGTCCCAGAGCAATTCATCTATTGTGTGTGTGTGTGTGTGTATGTATATATATATATATTTTAATCCTGGTCACAGCCTGCTAAGGATAGGAGGTTTTTTTGCAGATACGTAGAGCATTCTTACCTCATAACCTTCCTGCTGGCAAGAAATAGTCTGGCTTCTAGTTCAACTTCCAGTCTAGGAATGTGTAGGTTTCTGGAATCACTCTGAAGTTTTAATGTCTTTACATTATTGTTGACCTTCATTTTCCTTTTCTCCATAAGGAGCACTAATGGGTGAGTATATGCTGGACTGTTTAACGGCACCCACAGCAACATATAATTTTCACTAACAGTGTATGTCCTGAGGGTGTTTAAGGAAGTGTTCTTCCAAACTTAACATTTAACATGAAGAAAAGAAAATCCCACCTTGAAAGCTGGCTTTTGTTTCAGACCAACTGTTTAGCTTAAGTTTAAATTACTTCTTGAAATACATTTCCTTATTGAATGTATGCAATTATATTTCTGATGTGAAAATGGTGGTATGTAGGTGCATAGTCTTTTGCTTCTATCAAGCTTCTCTTTTTGTCTTTATTCCTTCTTCCTCCCAGTTAAATAAATGAGCTTCTCCAGGCATCATCCATTATAAAGGAGTTGAAACAAGAGTCTACACCTCTAGCCATTCTGACATGATTCTGGTTACATTGCTTTTCTCCACTCGCCTCTTTGGGTCCATTTCCCACCCCTGCAGCTTCCCCTATGTGTTCCCTTGCCTTGTCTCTGTAAAGAAATAGTCCCTTTATTAATTTGCCTTCAAAATCCCAGCTGGGCCTGTCTCTGACTCCTTGCAAGACATGGAGTGCTAAAGCATTAAGCTTTTTCTACAAACACTGGGCTGATGAATTGGGAATATTGACTTTTGGAACAACTCTTGAGTACAGTCCTTTTCAGATTGCTTCCTGGACAGTGAGTAGTAATTTTATAATGACTTTTTAGTATCGACTGGGGTCCTATTTCCAAGAGTAAGTATTACATTGTTTAGCCTGGTTGTCTTCAGCTTAAGAGAGGAAAACTTCAGTGAAAAGGATGTGGATTAAAAAAAAAAAAGAAAAAAAAAGAGAAAAGGATGTGGATTATAAAAACTGAATCAACCAAGTTGGCATTCTACCTCCAGCTCATTTTGAAAGGACTACTGGCCCAGTGACTTAGCCCTAATTCTTTGTTCTACATCACATTGGGATCTAGACTTGGGCCTGAGGGGATAGCCAACAAGTGATAACTGGTCCATTTTAAGGAGCTGTTGATGAGTAGGGTTGTGCACAGGCAGAGCAAAACACTGGGCAGCCTGCTGAATAGCAAGCTGGTTCCAATTGCTTTCTAGTGCTTTGCAAAGCAACCTGTGCCCTTACCATCTGGTGCCTGAGCTTTGTGAACTGTTACCCATGATGAATGGTTTGGCACCAAGTAGTCCCGAGACATAAGAACAGTGGTGTTTGGTGCTCTAGTCTATAGTACTGCTTTTCTCCTAATAGAATGCCAAATTTAAAAAATGAGGACGAATAGGGTGATAGATATTTGTTTATTAATCTCTCCAATAGTCTTGTCTTTCATTTTCCTATGAAAGATAGGGAAAGGAAGGTGTTGAGAACTAGGGACCATGTCATGTCACACAGCTGGGGAGAGCAGGCTGTGGAGCAGAGGCTCGTGTGAAGCCTCAGTTCTGGTCACCTTTGGGAAGAGTATCCACTTTCTCTCTAGACGCTTTAGATGAAGACCGACTTTCCATGAGATCCAGCTAAAGATCCACTGAGAAACTCAATTATTGATTGATATTTTTACTTGGTAGAAAATAATATCTTGAATTCACTACTGCTCATGATGTATCAAAAGTTTATGGAGTGTTTCTTGAAGGAATTTCTTCTAGATCATTTAGAAGGTATTCAAGAGAAGGTATTCAAGAGAAGGTATTCAAGAGTGGTCAGACCAGCTTGTTTGTCCTGCATCCCTGCAGCACCCCCTGCCACAGTTCTTTCCCTCCGCTGGGTTTTGATTTTTGCCTTGCGTGTCTGTTGACCTGTCTTGAGGGACATTGTGGGAAACAGTCCTTCTTTTTGTATTTACTGCAGGGGTGTTGTGGTGAGTCCTCTTATCTACATTTCATAAAATCTCCTACGTGAGGACTCAGGGGAAGACTGCCTTTCACGACTTAGATTTAGGAATATTCTGTTTTCTTTTCCCGAGGAACCCATTTGATGTTATATTTGATGTACAACAGTGTGTTTAAGGTGTACAACTTACTGATATGAAACCCTTATATTATAGTTTGATTGCCATGGAGGCCTTAACTAACACCTCTTTCACTTAAGTGACACACCAGTTTGCTTTTGTCTTCTCGACACGGTGAATCACACAACTTTTCTCTCTGTTGTTTTGGCTGCTAGAGAGCTCAGAGAATAGGTCTTGGTTATCTCTAACAATGGAGTTTCTACTATAACTTAATTTCTTGGTTTTATCTCTTTTCTTGACTTTATTTTTCTTTTCCCTGGATTATTAGACTCGGGATTTCTTTCTTTTTTATTTTATGTTTTTTTAAGACTACCTCAAATTATTTATGCATGTAGTAAGTTATTAAAAAAATTAAACAAGACAGCAAGGAGTATATTTTTGTTTTTTTAATTATTTTTTTCTTTGAGAATTTTTTATGTACAGAAAGTCTCAAAAAAAAAAAAGCATATCATTAGCCAAAATGTAATTATTAAAACCATTGATCATTTTACAAAGCAAAAAATGATGTTTAGGTGACACAGTAAAATTGCTCCTCCTCTGCTTAAGCCATTCAAATTGGTTTATGTGATTTGGTCTACACCATATAAGGCAGAATCTTCTAAATGTCTGGCATGCTATCATTCTATTCTATATAGAGAAGTATCATTAATGAGTATTGGGTTAGCTACAAGAAGAGTGACTTTAGATTTAATTTCTCCAGAAAGGGATTCTGTGTTTTTCTTGAGCCCAGCTAGCACCTTGATAATCGTCAATCCGAATTCTAGTTCTGACATGTTACCCATGTCCGTATTGATTAGGTCTCTAGTCATCAGTACTATCTCTTGTTCTTCTTTTTGAGGTGAGTTTTTCTGCCTTGTCATTTTAACCAGATAAGAATAGATGAATGAGAGAACAAAATACTAAAAGGGTAGAAGCAGTGCCTGAAAATATATACTAGGGGCACCTGGGTGGCTCAGTGGGTTAAAGCCTCTGCCTTTGGCTCAGGTCATGATCCCAGGGTCCTGGGATTGAACCCTGTATCAGGCTCTCTGCTTGGCAGGGAGCCTACTTCCCCCTCTCTCTCTTCCTGCCTCTCTGCCTACTTGTGATCTCTGTTTGTCAAATAAATAAATAAATAAATAAAATCTTAAAAGAAAGAAAGAAAGAAAATATACACTAATCAAATTGGAAGAGACCTGAAACGGGGTTGAAGAAAGGAGAAAAAAAAATGCATATATATATATATATATATATATATATGCTTTTTTTTTTTTTTTTTTTGACTGGTGACTAGAACAGAGCCACCCTCTTGATTTTGGGTGCACATTGGTCTGTTAGAAGAAACTACCTCCCAAAATTTTAAAGAAAGAAAAACTTATATATATGCAAATTAAGGGTAAACATAATGAAGGGATGGAATATGACTGTAAAGATGAAAATTAAAAGAGATTCTAAAAAAGTATTGATATAAGAAGTTGGCTTCTTATTAAAAAAAAGGTCAGGCTAGAGACTAGAACAAAGTCATGTGCTAGATTACGGGTATATTTTGATCTCTTAGAAGAAACTGTATCCCAAAATTTTAAAGAAAGAAAAACTTATATGTATACAAAAAATAAGTTTAAATACAATGAATGGATAAGATATGACTATGACCATGAAAACTAAAAAAGATTTTTAAAAAAAAGGTATTGATAAGATAAAATAGTTAAAAAAAAGGTTAAAATAGGAAAAAGAAAAAAATTTTTAAAAATAGAATAAGGAAAAAATTTAAAAAATTTTAACTTTGAAAGACTAAAGGATTAAGGGGAAAAAGCCATGAATTCTATGTGTGGCATTCTCCTAGCTCTGAAGTTCCACAGTTCTTATTTATCAATAAACTTGGTCTTGGCTGGATGTTCTTGCTGATCTTCTGGGCATGGGGCCTGTGCAGTGCTTCTCAAATGTCTTTGCCCAAGGCAGAATTGTGCTGCCCTTGCCAGGGGCCGGGCTATGTAATATGCTCGGGTTTGCTCTCGGAGCTTTTGTTCCCTGAATGCTTTCCGTAGCTTTGGAGGACGGGAATGAAGATGGCGGCCTCCCAATCTCGGTCCCCACTCCTCAGTGCGCCCTCCGAGAAAAGCGCTCAATCCCTTCCATCTCCCTGTTCTCCGGTAGTGCTCTGAGCTCTGTGACCAAGTGTTTCTGTCTCTGGCGCAAGGCTCCGTTTGGAGTCTCCAAACCCAGCCGATTTCTGCAGCACGGCCCTGCATGAGTCTCCCAGATCTGCTGCTTGTTGTGTTCCTGCCCGAAGAGCAGTGCTCCGACTCTGTGTTGGATCACTGGTTAAGGTAATCCAAACTGAAAGCCCTCTCTTTGGCTCTGTCTCTGTAGTCGGCTTCCCCATCTCTGACAGCTCTGCCACACTCAGGCACTCCTGGTCTTTCTGTGACCCTGAGGGTCCTGAGACCCTCAGGACTACATTGGCTCCATGAGGGCTCTATCCCCACTTAGCCTCTGGAGCGACAATCCCTCAGTGGAACAGACTTCTGGAAGTTCTGATTTTGTACTCCGCTGCTCCACTGCTGGCCGGGAACCAGCCCCTACCCCCCTCAGTCTCTCTTCTCAGATTCACTTCTCTGCACATCCTATCTTCCAGAAAGTGGTCATTTTTATGTTCCTAGAATTGCTGCTCTTCTTCTCTTTGATCTCCTTTCGAGTTTGTAGGAGTTCAGAATGGTTTGATAACTATCTGGCTGAACTCCTGGGATGGACGATATTAGGTCTCCTACTTCTCTGCCATCTTGCTCCTCCCTCTCTGGTTAATTCATTTAATTTGTGATTCATTTGTTTCACACATTCATGTGAAATATGCAAGTTTTCAGATTTTAAATTCCAATGGAGTGCCACAAAAGCTATACCCACAAGGCTAAAGAGAAATAGTTACCCCTTCAAGGAAGAAAAAAAAAACTGGACTTCCATTCCCTGAGTTTACTACAGCAACACTTCCATACCTATGGTGTCTATGTTTCACATACATGAGAGAAAGGTTAGCAACGGTTCTTTCACTTCCTTTTCCCTCTGTGGACTCGTCTCATTATTTGTTCTCACAAACATCTGCTCTACTCAGGGCTATAAAGTATGACTTGAATACCAAACCTAATGATGTCTATATCCATCCTGTCTATATCCAAAATGGTTGGGTGGACCAAAAAAATAATTAGAGAAGAATATCAAACCTAAGAGGCATGACATTTATATGACATGGTCATATAGGAATATGTTGTAGCCTGCACCATAATAAATTGTTGGGCACTGTTATTTATGTGTTTATTAGGATTGTAAAGCGCTTTTATCATGACTCCCTGCCTATGTTGCAGTTCTAAACTACAGAGAACCTTTTGAGTTCCAGCAAATAATCTTGTAAAAAGTTAATACAAGTGGAGTCTAGCATTAGGAAATAGGAGTCTTTAAAGGAATATGCTACTTGAATTGTTGCTATAGCCTTAGCTACTTTCTATTTTGCTCCAGTGATGGGGAGGGGACAGATTTCAGGGTCTGCAGCATGAGGTCATGCACAGAGAGATGCTGCACCTAGTTCTTGGTCTCCCCAACATCAAATGCTCTGGATCTGAAAATGTTGGAAGATAATATTAATGAAGTGAGCGGGAGATAGAGAGGTATATGAATATTCAAAATTTTGGCCACATCTGTGGATCTTCACCATGGCTGAGCTTGAGAGTTATATGTAGAGCTGTCTTTACCTTATCAGTATTATTATTATTTTTTAAATGGCTTCGTGGCATTATCCTGAATATTCAAGTTTAGTAGATTTGGAAAAGGTCTGGGTGTTTCTGTGTTTATGAAGTTTCTTAAAAGATCATATTTATTTGAGGCTGGAAACCACTGGTCTTACTAGTAACTGACATGACAATTGAGTATGTCATTGGACTTTTTCCCTTTCTGACTTAATTCTTACATACATGTTCTGAATGATAGCTTGGAACTTGAACATACCCACTCTTACGTCACAGCTTGGAACTGTAATAATACCACCAGAACTAGAATAAGAAGGCACAGATTTCTGACTCCTCGGTCTCAGTAATTTGAATATTATTTGAACAGAACATGTAACTTGCCATGTTTATGATAGTGTAGGTGGTGGTTGTGGATATTTCTGATTGAACCAGAGGTGAGAGGTTACAGAGGCCAGTATTCAGTGTTTTAAAATTAATATGCCCCATACATGTTGGTCTCAAGCCCCGTGAGTTTCCTCTGTGCTTCCCTGTCCCAGTCACTCCCCTGGTAACCTGTCAGCCCTTCTCAGTCCCAACAAGAGAAGGTTAAATTCGACATCACCAGGAGCTTCTAGAACATCTGATTATTCCTGTGGTGGATGTATATGTTTGATTGTTTAAAGTTACTTCTGATTATGCCTCTCGGTGTGGGACACTCTTGGATGAATAGAAGTTCAGCAGAGCAAAGTTGGGAACTAAATCAAGATTTGGGGCTTTCTTTGGCTTACAATTCAATGATATATATTTTTGCAGAAGTGAACCTGTGAGAACAGGTCTTATGACAGCTGAATATGCTCTTGAGCAAAAGACATGGAAAGAAATAAACAGAAGGGCTTAGGAATGTGTGCTATCTGAAACATGTCTGTGATTTTCATGCTAAAATTTTAACTGTTCTTTCCCAGAGACCATTAATAACAAACATATCCATTTTTCAGTGAATTGTCACAGGGTCTTTCAAGTGTTAATATTCCATTTGGGCATTTACGTTCTGAAAGGTGTTCTGTACATCATTTTGAGATGGATTGGATTCCCCAATTCTAACATCTTCAGAGTCACGGAGTCCCTGAGGAAGGCAATGAAAATGTTTTGGTCCCGTGTTCTGGGAAACTCGGCTAGAATCTTTGGAAAACCTAGGAATCTCCTTGTCCTCTTTTCCTGAGATTTATGGTAGAGCACAGTCTGAGTAGGCAACTCCTTAACTCTTTTCCCTGAGTATTTCCTAGGTAGCTCTTAGTGCCCTAGGTGATGATTAAGGAGGGGGAGGAGCGCTCTCGAAGGAAACCAGAGTTTGTCTCACTGAATCAGTGACATGGCAAGAGAAAGATTCCAAAGCAGATGAATTAAAAATGTGGGAACTCTAAGCTACAGAAATAAAAAGAGGAACGCTGTTTTCCAGAACCTCGGGAAAAAAAAGTGATTCTTTCTACTAAATCCTCAGAGCATTTCTGAGCCAGTAAATTTCCTGACCTTGGTTCTGGCCCATTCTGGGAGGGAAGTAGAGGGAAGCAGGCTTGAACTGGCTCCTAGGGCCAATATGAAGTCTCAGGCCGTTTGTACCTAAAGAGGAATACACCCTTGCCCCCTTCTTTACTAGACTACCTTCCTCCTTCACTCCCCTAAAAGATGTTAATATAATCTTATTTTTGGAATCTTTCTCTGATGCTCACGTACAAAATAAATCAGCTTTGGGAAATTAATATTAGAGGGTTCACTTTGGGAAATATGAATGGCTTAAATGTTAAGTACCAAGTGCTTTATGTATACTTTTTAAATTTATTACACAACCCCCATGAAAGAGGTAATACTAGCATCACTGAGATGCAGCATGACAGAGTGCTTAGAAATATGGATTTTGGAGCTGACCTTCCTGAGTTTGAATTCTGTTATTTATTACCCTAGCTATGTGAGGTCAGGTGTATTTCCTAAGCTTTTTGTGCCTGCTTTTCTCATCTGTAAAGTGGGAATAAAAAGAACGGTGTCTGTTTTAAGGATTCATTGAGTTAATATCTGAATACCTAAAACTCTCAGAACACTGTGTGGAATGCAATAGATATATGGTAAAAGTTAGCAATTATTTTCTTCTTTTTCAGATGAAGAAACAGGTTTAGAGAGGTGGTATAATCTGTCTAGGACCATACAGATGGCCAGTTCCACACAGGGTTCTAAGAGCCCAGAGATCTCTAAGAGGGCAGTCTGGCCATTGCAGTCACAGTAAAAAGGACCAGGGACTTTGATCAAGGTAAATGCACAGATAATCTTCTGTCTCCAGCTGTGATGCTTATCCTTTGCCATGCCGCCCTTTGGCCCCAAGAGGTTTACAGGTATGAACTGCATCCTTGGAGTCACTTTTCTTCTAGTTCTGTCAATGGGGAGCCCTAGTAGCATATCAGAAGGTAGGGGGAACAGTGCAGTAGAGGTAAGTTTTTTTTCTTGATTTCCTGCCTATATCCCTGCTTTAGGCTGGCTGCATTCCCTTGGTATATTAATAGTGGTAGATCAACAGGCTTGTCTAAAAGGAGGCATGTGGCATGTCAGCCTTTGGAAGGGCTAGTTTTTTGTTCTTTTATAGCTGTGAGAATGTTGAGGGAATGGTGGCACTTCAGCAAAGGTGACAACGGAGCAAGGAACAGACTCTCAGGGGAGGAACAGCTTACGGGTCTTATTCTAAGACCTCTCTTTACATGTTCATGTTTCCTCCTAACTGGGAAAAAATATAACTCCTGGGTCTCAGCCTCTGTTAGTCATCAACCCTGGCCTTTCTCTGTATGCCCGACATGGAGTAGGGTAGGGAGTCGTGTTATTTTTCCTTAGGATGGAAGACTTTGTCATTTGACCTGGGTTCCCACAGCTCTGGTCTATGGATTTCAGATGAACTTCTGCCCCGCCCTGAGTTTGGAGAACAACACAGGGTGTATCACCTATAGCGAGGGTCTTGAGCTGCTTTATAGAGTCCCTTTCAAAGACATCACTGATCCAGAATGCTTATGGGGAAAGGGGTTCGCTCATTAGAGTGGGAACTGCTGATATTTTTTTTATTCTTGGTCAATTTAGATGGATTGATACAAGGTTTATTAGAGCTGGTGGATTAATTTGCTTTACTGTGAAGAAGATGCATTCCTGACGGGGCCTTCTCTGAGCTAGTGCATGTGAATGGTTTATGCTGCTGGCAATTGATCAATCATCCTTCATTTGGAAACTTCCAGTTTGAGGGGAAAATGAATATGATCTAAATGACCAAATTAGGATCAAAGCCTTGAAAAATGAAACGAGATAATTTAAAACTTGTCCTGCTGTGACATTAGCAAATGAGCACTTAGCACCCAGAATGAGGATCAGATCAAGTGCTTTACCAAAAGGAGGTTTCAGCTAAGATACTTCATGTTTGAGTTCAGTTGCCCATTTCTGAAAGGTGACAACAATATCCATAATGTTTTTCTTCCTTTCCTGGGATGTTGAGAACTCAGTAATGAATAAAACCAACATTCATTGAATGTCTGCTGTCTAGGCCTTCTGTGGAACGGTAGGAAAAAAAAATATTATATTTACAGCTTTCTGGGATTTGCTTTGTCATCTGTAAAATGGAAACATTTGCACTCAACAAAAAATTCTTTTTTTTTAAGATTTTATTTATTTATTTGACAGAGATCACAGATAGGCAGAGAGGCAGGCAGAGAGAAAGGAAGGGAAGCAGCCTCCCTCCCTGCTGAGCAGAGAGCCTGATGTGGGACTCGATCCCAGGACCCGGAGACCATGACCTGAGCCGAAGGCAGCCGCCTAACCCACTGAGCCATCCAGACGCCCCCAACCACTCTTCATTTTTAAAATACTTTTTAGCCAACTCCATTACCTCTAACCAGTGATGGAGGGCTTTTGAGTTACTGCTTATCTAATTAATCTAGACCAGGGTTTCTTAACCTCAGCCCTACTGACATTTTGGTCTGGATATTTCTTTTTGTGAAGAGTTTCTGTGTGCATTGTGAGCTGGTTGGAGCCACTCTTGACCTCCCTCACTTGTTGCCAACAGCAGCACTCAAATTGTGACAACTATAACTGTCTCTGGCTACCTCCTCTGGGGGCAAAGTTGGTCCCAGTCAAGAACCACTAATCTAGACCATGGCTGTGGCTTGACAAGATTTTTGTTGGTTGGTTGGTTGGTTGGTTGGTTGCTTGTTTTCTTGGTATTAAGTGACTTTAGACACTTCATGATGATGAGGGGCCCCAGCTGGCCATGAGTTTGTGGTTGTAGGAATCTCTTGTTTTCATATTGTTATGATTTGCCTTACTTGGAACACATACAGTATGGAATGAGATAGAGATACTATCAGTTTCTCATGTTCTTTTATGAATTCTGTACATTAGCCTATAAGCTATCCTATAAAGAAGTTGTATGGTTAGCAGTCAGAGTGGAGAGAGGTGCCCAGGCTCTGAGGTACGGCACCAGTGCTACTCAGCAAAGCACTTAGCCTCTTGGGGTCTCAATTTCATTACTTGCTAACTGAGGAAATTGGGCCAGATGATCTCCAAGGTCCCTGACTGCTTTAATAACTAATGATTTTATGTCTAAATGCTGAATAACTCCTGGCAAATTGATTCTTTCTGAGAATATTGTAGTCTGTGACAGTGTGACTGCTTCTTTACTTATAATGCAGCAATAAATGCCACCCTCTCACAGCACATTCTTGGATTTTTTTTAAATATCCTTTCCACATATAAATCTTCACTATTACCAGTGAAGCTGAGTGTCAGCTACAGAGAAGTCTGACCTAAAGAAATCAGGCGATTTTCCTATTGGGCTACAGCTGGCCTGATAGGATGAAAGAATCCTGCCCCAAACCAGCTTTGTTGTTTGTGCTGCCCAAATTGTCTCCAGGAAGACCCCAATTCTGTGAAAAAACAAACCCAATATATTGGCTTCCCTTCAAGCTTTCAGTTAGGGATGTTCTCATTTGTTCCATTTCCCCACCACAAAGATGTGAATAAGGTGGCAACAGAGGTCGGAATATACTACAGAGATTCTGTCATATGGCCATGGAGTTCCAGGGGTTAGAGATTCTATTGAAAAATTTGTTTTTGAGACAGAAGGCTACCTGGTGGTCACAAGACTATCATGGGAATGATGGTTTGTAGTTATGCAGTGTGGAGGTCTGGTGAGCAGCCAACACTTCCTACAGCACGAGTTTCTGGTAGTTGATGCAGGGGAGGGGGAGTGCTTGTGGCCACCACAGGAAGAAAGACCATGACAGAGAGAGCCATTAGTGAAGCTAGTGGCATACTAGTGTCTTCGGCACACTTTGCCAAAGACCTTGTAGTGGCTCATAAAGGTATCTCAAAATCTCATGCTCAAAATTCTCCAAACTCAAAACACTGTGTACTTCCTTCTATACTAGTCCTTTCTTCTGTGTGCTTATCGTAGTAAACAGCACTATCTTCCTCCAGGCTGCCTCAGTTAGGGTGAACCCCCTCAAGCCAAGGTAAATTCCTTAATGTTTCCTATGTTTTCCTTTCCCTACACAAAATATATTAACAAAGTCCTATCAACATGTCCTGGCGATTTCTTTCCAAGTGGCTTACTTCTACCCATCTTCCCAAGAATACTTAGTCTAGCCCACCAGCTGTTTGCTTGAGCTACCTCCCTCAACTCCTAACAACTCCCCAGACCAACAGTTTTTCATTCCCCTTTGTCATTTGGACTCTATACCCACACCACAGTGATTGCCCCCAGACTCCAAATGATTACGATATTGTCAGGCTTAAAATACTGTAGCAGCTTCCCATTGTCCACAGGCCTCCTGTAATGGCTTTTAAGGTCCATCATGACCTGGCCTTGCTTATTACCCCTGATGTCATCTCTTAGCACTCCCTACCTTGTTCTTTGTGCTCCAGTCATACTGAAATGATTTTAGTTCCTTTATCACATTCTGTTCCTTCTTATTTCTGAGCACTTTTCCATATTGTTCTTCCTGCCTCAGACACTATAAATGAATGCTAGCTGTTTGTGATCCGGGAGGTAGAAATATTCAGTCATGGGGAATAAAATGCTATTAGCGAAGCATTTTCTAACAGGTCATTTATCTTTTGGAAATTTTGGGTTGAGAGCATAAAAGTCCTGTGGTTTAATTTCCAAAACTTATACCTCTAGACTTTTTTTTACCTCTAGACCTTTTATTAATTTTCTTTTTCCATCTCTCTAGTCCACACGTACAAAAACAAAGGAATGCCCTTGTAAATATGGGATTTTAGTTTCTCTGTTGATAACCAAGTTAAAGAAAGATTCTGAAGGAGAAAGACCTTCTCTAAACATTGCCAGTTTACACCAACTATATATAGGGTAAATTTTTGTGCTTATATTAATGGAAAATGTTGTGCAGTGTGTAAAATTTAAAGACTAGAATCAAGTTAGAGAAAAAAAGCAAAGCTTAGGGATGTGGCAGGTAAAAGGAATGAGGATTAAGGTGTGAGTACAAAAATCCTGTGAAAACAAGGTTTTTTTTTTTTTCTTTTTTAAAAGATTATTCCATAGTTTGGCTACTGTGGACATTGCTGCTATAAACATTCGGAAGCACGTGCCACTTTGGATCACTACGTTTGTATCTTTAGGGTAAATACCCAATAGTGCAATTGCTGGGTCATAGGGCAGTTCTATTTTCAACATTTTGAGGAACCTCCATGCTGTTTTCCAGAGTGGCTGCACCAGCTTGCATTCCCACCAACAGTGTAGGAGGGTGAGTGCTGTGAAGTGTGTAAACCTGGTGATTCACAGACCTGTACCCCTGGGGACAAAAGTATATGTTTATAAAAAATAAAAATTTTTAAAAAAGAGATTATTTATTTATTTATTTGACAGAGAGAGAGAGAGAGAGAGATCACAAGTAGGCAGAGAGGCAGGCAGAGAGAGAGAGAGGGAAGCAGGCTCCCTGCTGAGCAGAGAGCCCAATGCAGGACTCAATCCCAGGACCCTGACTGAGATCATGACCTGAGCTTAAGGCAGCAGCTTAACCCACTGAGCCACCCAGGCACCCGAAAATAAGGTTTTTCAAAGAGAGTTAAATCATGCACTACTAGAATTGGAAGAAATCCTCATTTTGCTGATGAAGAAATGGAAGCCCAGAGAGGTTCAATATACTGGTCATCATCACACAGCAAATTAGTGGTGAAATTATTAGAATGCCATTGTGGCCAGCAGAACGGGGATTTCTTAAAACATTTTAGATCCTCCCTATCAGGTTTTTCTTTGACAGTGGAGAGATGATGTATTTGTATTCTATCATTAATATGGGATGGCAGAGAGTGTTAGGGATATGTCATTTAGAAGTAATGACTTCTTATCACAGGAATCAATAGCAGCACAGAAGCATCGGGATCGAGCTCCGCTAAGCTGC
Source organism: Mustela putorius furo (assembly GCF_011764305.1). Lineage (NCBI taxonomy): Eukaryota > Metazoa > Chordata > Mammalia > Carnivora > Mustelidae > Mustela > Mustela putorius. The sequence continues at coordinate 6,443,182 of NW_025421294.1, forward strand.
TGTTGCTGGAGGGCTGTCAGCTGTGCTTTATTGGAGAGAGGATATGCACCCCCTGTCAGGCTGATTTGGTGCTTAATGTCAATAGGAAATGTGGAAAGAAATTAAAGTGTAGCTCTGAGCTGGATGGTTAAGGCCACCAGGGCAGAAAGTAGAGGAAGGAACTGCGATACGACCATCAATTTCTTTAGTTGTGAGATAATTATGGTGTCAGAGATGGCTTTGGCATGAGGATTCAGGCTTTCTCACTGGCATGGGAAAAGGAATTATGCTTTCATAAGCCTGAGACCCTATTCAGAAGCCTGGGAGTAGAGTGGGAAATAACCATGGTCCTTGAACCCACGACTAACAAGTAGATTGACTGGTTGATTGATTTTAAAAGATTTTATTTATGTATTTGACAGAGGGGGGGGAGGGAGGGAGTACAAGTAGGGGGAGCAGCAGGGAGAAGGAGAAGCAGGGAGTCCAATGTGGGGCTTGATCCCAGGGAGTCCAATGTGGGGCTTGGGATTATGACCTGAGCCAAAGGCAGAGGCTTTAACCCACTGAGCCACCCAGGTGCCCCTAGAAAATGAATTCTTGACAAGTAAATCATATCTGTCCTCATTGCTTGGTTGAGATATCCTGTAAGAACCCTACATTATCCAATCCATCTTTATTCCCCCTCCCATCTTGGTATCCCCAAGAGAATAATACCAATGTCACTCACAACCCTGGTGGCTAGATCTTTCCAGGCCAAAAAAGTCAGGTCTCTTATACCAAGCCTTTGGTGTATACCAGGCATGTCCCGTTTGACTCATGGCCCTGCTCACTAACCTTCTTTTACATTGAATATGGTTCTATTATGTGCCACTTTTTAGTTATCCAAACACCAGCAGTGGTCTGAGCTGCTTGTTCGTCTTCCCGCATGTGCTCTGTGTCCTCCATCTATCCTTGCAGTGGTCGAAATGCCCTCTTTGAGCCAGGGAGGCTGATTGGTCATCATCAACACTCTGCCCACCAAGTATGGCTGCCATGCTGACTGGCATATCCATGGCTACATAGATGAGTCATGACACTGTTAATGAAGCACAGGCCAGGCACCCCTACCTAGGGCAACTCCCTCATGCTGGAGAGGGCATTGCCACCCATGCTGTACCTCCTGTCCTCAAGCTCAAGCCCAAAGAAGAACCCCCAACCAGCTCAATGGGCCCAGGACCTGCCAACCCCAAGCAGGAACCCAGAGCTGAGCTCCATGCCCAGCACAATGGCTCCAGGCCTGCCAGCCTCTAAAGGGAGTGGCTTCACCACTGTGTCTCCTTCACAGGGGTGAAGGTGGAGGTAGTTCCCGGCAGACCAGGATGCCTGGGGATGGCAGGACTTTTTGTAGAAATAATGGATTCATTTTTTCTCACCAATCTCATTTTTTATTACTTGTATCTCTTCAGGGGGGAGATCTCAGGGTTCCTGGGAGCCAGTCTCCAGGCCCTAGGTCAGACTTGCCCTCTGTGTGTTTCCCTTTGCTTCCAGGGGTTCTCTAGTGGGGATCTCAGGAGAAACATACCTGCCTAGACCCTGACCTTGGGTTGATACCTGGGTACCTGTTCCTCTCCCATGTTTCAGATCCTGACTCAGGATGTTCTGGGGAGGTGGTGGCCAACCCCTCCAAAAGTTTTCAGGATAAACAGAATCTAACTCCCTCTGCCTTCTGGGACACCCCCCCCCCCACCCTAGGATCTGTAAAACCATCTTCACAGACTATCTAGGAGTCAGGGGTGTCAGAACCACTATTCAGGAACCAAACTTCGTGATGGGACAGAGATTAAAGGTTTGCACTATCTTTGGGAGTAGAGGGAGAAAGAGGCAAGTTCACCTGGCTTCCTCTAGGCTTCCAGAAAAGTCTTTAATGCAATGAAAGCAAACCGCTTGCATCTGGTGGTGGGAGGTAGAGTAGGAGTGGGGAGCCCTGCTGTATTTCTAAGTAGGAAAATAAACACCCTTCATCTTGGGTATCACTTGGCAGACCTTGTATCTTCCCCACTGCTAGAGTTGGCCACTTCCTACTAGTCACTGAATTTCAGAAGGAGAGGGGTGGATGGCAACAGATACAGGGGAAGTGGTTGTCATTCTCCATTGACTTGAAGTGGGTCATGTGGGATCCAGTGTCTTATCTTCTCTTTGAATACTTTCTGTTGTCAAGATTAGTTCCTATATTCATTACAACTAAGTTCATAAGATACAGAACACATTTTCGAGAAATCTTTTGAGTTATGCCTGCTTATACAACTGTACCACTGCCAGACAGAAAAACAGCACCAGCTTGGTGTCAGAAGGACTATCAATATTAAGCAAGAGTTGGAGATGTTGGTTGGAGTAAGGAGCAAATAACCAGGCTGTTGACTAGATCCTGAGAACTTCCTCCTCCCTGATAGGTGGGTGGTCATAATGAAGGAAGAAAATATTTAGGAAAGACAGTGACATGGTAGACATATAGGGATGTTTCATGTAAAACAGGTGTGACTGGTAAGGGCAAAATGAGGCATAAGCAGAGAGTCTTGGAGTATGCTCCATCTCTAAAAACTGCCAGGCATGGCATTTGATAAGATACTCATCTTTGACCCACCACTTTATTGGATATTATTAATCAAAGCTGCTGATACCTCAGGAAAATGAAAATATATGGGACCAAAAAAAAAAGTCTATGTGAACAACACAAATGTAAATGGCAAAAGATTTATATGATCTGAAGAGAAACCAAGAGCATGAACAACACAATTGTAATGAAGGTTATTTGATAATCATGTAACTTATATAACATTGAGATTATATAATAAACATAGTGAATATTCTAGAAAATATAAAAGATAGGTAAAGTAAAGCAGAAACAAATATTCATAAAGATGAGCCAAGAGGAACTATAAAGGGTGACAAATATAATGGTAAAAATAAAAACACCTCAGACACAATAAATAACAGAATGAATATAACCCAGAATGAATATAACCCAGTACCCTTCTGAGAAAACAACTGGGAGGAATTAAGAAATAGAATATATGAAAGAAATGCTGAGAATAGAAGAGAGCTTGAGAGATCTCACAGAGGTTAAAACAGGAAAGGTAAAGAAAAAGCCACACTTGAATACACTATTCACTTAAATATTAAAAATTAAGAACACAAAATTTGTTATAAGTTTTCAGAAGGACAGTTTTAGGCTACCTATTAAAAAAATAAGATTAGCTTGTCATCTGACTTCTCAACAGTGACCATAAAATACCACAGAGTAAGGGGGCACCTGTGTGGCTCAGTCATTAAGTGTCTTCAGCTCAGGTCATGATCCCAGAGTGCTGGGATCAATCCCCACATCAGGCTCCCTGCTCCTTGGGAAGCCCTCTTCACCCTCTGCCACCCCCCCTGCTTGTGTTCCCTCTTTCACTGTGTGTGTGTGTGTCTCTCTCTGTCAAATAAATAAATAAAATCTTTTTTTTTAAGATTTTATTTATTTATTTGACAGACAAAGATCACAAGTAGGCAGAGAGGCAGTCAGAGAGAGAGGAGGAAGCAGGTTCCCTGCTGAGCAGAGAGCCCGATGCGGGACTATTCCAGGACCCTGGGATCATGACCTGAGCCAAAGGCAGAGGCTTTAATCCACTGAGCTACCCAGGAGCCCCAATGAAATCTTTTCTTAAAAAAACTACCATAGGGGCGCCTGGGTGGCTCAGTGGATTAAGCCGCTGCCTTCGGCTCAGGTCATGATCTCAGGGTCCTGGGATCGAGTCCCGCATCGGGCTCTCTGCTCAGCAGGGAGCTTGCTACTCTCTCTCTCTCTCTGGCTGCCTCTCTGTCTACTTGTGATTTCTCTCTGTCAAAATAAATAAATCTTTAAAAAAAAAAAAAAAAAAACTACCATAAAGTAGGGGCACCTAGGTGACTCAGTCAGTTAAGTGTCCAACTCTTGGTTTCAGCTTGGTTCATAATCTTAGGGCCCTGGGATCAAGACCTGTGTTGGGCTCTGTGCTCAGCCTGGATTCTTCTTGGGATTCTCTTCTCCCTCTGCCCCTCATCCCATGTTCTCTCTCTCTCTCTCTCTTTCAAATAAAGAAAAACAATCTTAAAAAAAAAAACATACCACAGAGTAAAATTTTAATCTTATTTCATTTTCTTTTCCTTTTTTTAAAAAAAGATTTTTATTTATTTGACAGAGATCACAAGTAGGCAGAGAGTTAGGCAGAGAGAGGGGGGAAGCAGGCTCCGCGCCGAGCAGAGAGCCAGATGCGGGGCTCGATTCCAGGACCCTGGGATCATGACCCAATCCAAAGGCAGAGGCTTTAACCCACTGAGCCACCCAGGCGCCCCTCATTTTATTTTATTTTCAAGATTTTATTTATTTATTTGACAGAGAGCACAAGCAGAGAGAGCACAAGCAGGGAGAGCAGCAGGCAGAGGGAGAAAGAGAAGGAGGCTTCCTGATGAGCAGGGAGCCTGAGATGGGGCTCAATCCCAAGACCCTGAGATCATAACCTGAGCTGAAGGCAGACACTTAACCAACTGAGTTGCCCAGGCGCCCAAGAGTAAACATTTTAAAATGCTGAAGAAAAGCAACTTTGAAACTAGAATTTTATATCTCACAAAGATATTGTTAAAATTTGATGGCACAATATTTACAGGTATGTAAGACCTCAAAATATCTACAATGCAAAATAAGTTTTTGAAACATTTGGAGGAAGAATTTTAGCAAAGATCTAGAAGGATCTAGGAGATATATGAAAATAAGTTGGTATATTTGGTTATCTAATTAAGCAAGGAAGCCACTTAAAGCATCAGCACTTCCACTTCTAGGTTTTTATTCAAGAGAAATAAAAACATATTTCACCATAAGACTTATGTTTAAATGTTCATAGCAGCATCATTCATAATAGCTAAAAACACAATACAAGTTCATCAAGTGGGTAAATAATTTGTTGTATTCACAGAATGGAATTCTGCTTAGCAATTAAAAGAGCCAATTGCTATTACATTCTACAACATGGATGAATCTCAAAACCATTATGCCAAGCCAAAGAAGTCAAGCATATGGTACACTTCATCATTTCATTTAAGTAACACTCTAGAAGGGAAAAAAAATCAAATCTATGATGATATAAAGTCGACCAGTGATTGTCTTGGGTTGAGTGTAGGTGTGTCTCTATCTGTGTACTTACAGTTAGAGTAAGTTTCCCCTTTGAATGTCCTATATTCCACATCTTGGATTCAAAGAATAAATGGAAAATACAAAGAAAATAGCCCTTACTCAAATGAAAATAATTTTCAAAGTGTTCTAGAGTTTTGAAAGTCACACTGGTAGGGTTTTGGAAGATAGTTCCATTTCCATTTGTTAGGAATAATTTTGAGCTCATGCTTTAAAATAGAGTTTTTCCTAAATAGTGGTGTTAAAAGGCTAGATGAGGATGCCATTAAAGCCTATCCTTAAGTTTTCTGGGTGTTGATCTCCCACTGGTTCCTCTATAACCTAATTCTTCCATTTATAACAGCAAGCACTAAATTACTACAAATCACAGCCTTCTGTGCAAACAGAGCCATTCAGAAAAAGATGTTAGTAAACTGCACACTCAAGCAAAAATGTCAAGAGAGGACGTTAGGAAACAAAAAGTATCAGTTCCCAGTGGAAGGAAGAGCTCTAACTAAAAGGCACCTTTTATTTAATCTTGTCTTACTTGGTTGACTAATATTCCCAAAGAGTAGTTAGCTAAAAAGACACGAATTCTAATATCATCTCAGTATCTTGGTATACTGTCCAAGATGGAGGTGAAACTTTTAAAATTTAAGAGCAATATATTGAAAGGTTAAAATCACTAACAGTTTGGATTTTAAAAGTTATTAATAATTACAACTGTACCTTTGGGTCCTCCATGACACAGATATATAAACAATATCAGACTGGCAGATTTATTGAGGGAAATGGCTCTGAAAGATAGAGAAGGAACAAGAGGAAGCACCTACGAGTCTTCAGACCATGGTTTTTAAGTCTGACACAACAGTTAAAGGAGGGAGGGAAGGAAAAGGATTGGGTAGGAAGAGCTTTAGCCTATACATCTTGGAGGAACTTGTGGTCAATTGAGTCTCTGAGCAAAATTTGCCTGTTAGCAGAGCCTTGGGTTGGTCAGATACCGTTTAGCTCTAGTACTCTCCTGGGTTTAGTCATTGGCTGGGAGGAGCCTAGAGGGAGTGGGACTTTAGTGTGAATGCTGCCTTGGATCCATGGATCCAAATTTGTGGCTCCTGGAAGCTGTCAATTACCTGTAACTCATCCTAGAAGGCTCTTTTGAAAGATCTGAGTGGTGCACCCCATGGCTACACATTATGCCCCAGACATTTAAAACTGACTATTGTACGTGCTTTAGGAAATACTCTCAGTTAAAATCAAAGTCTGTGAAGAAACTCTTGTTAAGTCACATGGTGTGAATAGAGAGGCAGAATTTTTGTGAAGAGCCAATCAAAGAAATTTATATGTTACAGAATAACATCTTTAGGAACTTGACCAGAAAACAAGGACATGCTCTCAGGTATGGCGTGCTAGGAAAAACATGTTTAATCTAGTATAGGTAATGGAGATTCATTCAACATCTCCTCACTGTCTTGCTTGATTGTTGTTATCAAAAACCTTGAGGTTTAAACGCCATGCTAGGTGGTGGGTGTGGTCTATGAAAATGCAGCGATGTCTTTGGCATCAGCTTTTACTATTAGTTGACTAAGAACATGAAGGAAAGTGAGAATACCAGTTTGTGAAAACCTAATTAAGACAGAAGAGGAAAAGAATTTATAATTATCATCATTAAGGGCATAAGGGCTGTTATCCCCCTCTCTAAAATTTGATGTCGTCAGAAAGTACAGTAATTCTTAGAGATGTGAAAGTATCCATCAATTTGTTTACCGTGAGGTACTATGAAGTACCTTGCTCGTTGTTTTTAATGGATTTCAACTTTTTGTCGGTATAAAGGAAAATTCCTTTTACTACCTTGCCTCCTTGTTGAGAATGTTAATACATTTATTTCCCTGCAACTGTCAGCTGTACAGCTAATTAAAGGGAGGCAATGGAGCAAAAGCCCTAGAATTGGAATCCACAAAACCAAACCAAACCAAACAGACTTTAATTCTTGATCCTTCATTACCACCCACAGTAGCATATTAAAATAGTGTTGATAAAACCCACTTCACTTGATTGTTTTGCAGATTGAATGCAGTCATTTATATATGAATGTCGTGGCACAAGGTGGACATACAATATAGGTCTTTGTTCTGTCAGTGGAGGAATAGGTGTGTTAGCCCTGGTATTTAGATGCTGTTTCCTTGACTGTGACATTCCTCTTTTCCATTGGCTACTGAACAGTATTGGGTGGCTCCCAAAGGGGTGCAGGCCTGTGTCTGGGGTGATCAGGTAGCAAAACCGAGATGGGGAGCACTCTGAAGAAAGTCACAGAGAAGGTCTTGGGGAGTCCAGCTTGGTGTATGTTGGACTAAAAATTCTGCTTATGAATAAAAATAAGAACAAAATTGTTAGGAAATAGGAGTTTGGCTTCCCATGAAAACATTCATTTTACACGTGGAACAGCTTTCTAACTATATAATGAAGTATACTATGTCAAATCTGAAATCATTCTTCCTTAGTTAATGGTAGGAGAATATGCTTCTGTAATTTATTTTTGTGTTCTTTGGTGTGTCTAGCAGTTATATTGATTTGAGGTATACTGCACTTTAATTTCTTTCTGTTTAATAGAAGGAAGGAAAACATAGGTTCAATAAAACACAAAATCTATACTTATAAATATGAACTCCTAATTTTGGATTGTGTCAACTAATGGCTTCCATACTGCACTTTTTCTCTGTGCTTGGAGATTTCAGTATTTTGCTCTGTTATCTCATCTGCTTCTAGGATGAAGAGGGTTGCTGCAGGGAATGGCCAGCAATCCCTGTACAGACTGATGAAAGTTTACTCCAAACTTTGCTGTGAAAGAGAGAAGGTAAGGGGGCCAATGCTCAGAAACGAAGACCTTTTGCTCTTCTTTGCTCCCACTTTTGTTGGTTCTTCAGAATAATCACAAATCCTTATTACTGTTTCTCAAGCACGGGGTGTGTGACAAGGGATCTTACTGAAACTGGGAGGATCTGTTTATGGGAAAGAGACTATATGATAATCTTCATGTTCTATGGGTTCTGCTAAACATAGCCTAAGGGACAATGCACACATCTCTTAGGTCACATGGTGGCTCTTTGGGCTAAGAAAGCTTCAGGGAAGGCAGCTCCCCTGGGCATTCTGATGGCAGAGTAGTCACGCAGGCCTGGGCATTCCAAAGGCCCGTGCCCTTCTCTGAAACCTTCCCTCACCCCTAGCAGTCTCCTTGTTACATTTTAGCAAACCAGGTATTATGGCTGAGTTCATGCTCTACATTAACCCCAACAGATTGCCTCAGAGGGGAAGAGTTTCCCATCACAGGGACACTAAATGATGGAGATTTTGAAGGGGGGAAAACAAGCAAGAGGTGGGTGGTTGGATTAAATGAAACCCGAGCCTCTCATCTCAAATTGTCAGTCATATTAGAAAACCTACTTATGGTTATCAGAATATGCCTTGCTTCTGGTTCTTCTCAGCTAACCGTGCTTTCATCTTTCTAAACCTTTCTTCAAATGAAGCCTAGCAACCATTTATTAAATACCTGTTTTTTGCAAGACTATGTAATAGCCACTTGGGGAGAGTAAAAATTAGCTGTAGTGCAGAAACAATATAAAACTTTTCATCTTTTCAAATTTTTCAAAGCTTTTACATGGAACGTAGAAAACATAAAAGAAGCACTGTTTGCAAAAACAAAGTGAGTAAATTGTACAAAATAAAGTTCCTGCCCTTGAAGAGCTTATGTTTAAAGAGAGGTGGGCATTTAAGATTGCTTCCTTAGAGTTTGGGAGGCTTGGGTCATTTCAACTGCTTCAAAAGCTCTCTAGCAATTCCATGTTTTACAAATACTTATAATGCATATATATTTTATGCATCACTTTGGAATAAGTGATACTAAAAGTGATGTACAAATAGTGAAATGAATCAATTAAAATGACTTTTATCCTTTATATCGGAAATAAGCTTGTATTTACTACTATGTACTAAACTGACTTACTGCTATATACTAAACACTATAAGAATGAAGAATTTTTTAAGGCACAATTTGTAGATCATAGGAAATCAATTTATATTCATCCCAGTCTCCTACATTTTCTATGGTGCAGCAAATATTTCCAGTTAGAATAATGACTGTGAATCCATGAAACTTACACAGAAAGATTAAGGACATTCATTAGGAAAGGCAAGAAGTTTGACCCCGACAAAATTGGAAGTTCGTCTAAAATAATAGGTAAAGGGAATGGGTTTTACATTTAAAACTTAGTTTACTCAAGGTTAAATGTACTGGAGCACTTTGTCCTTTAACATTTGGAAAAATGTTGTTACAATAAATATTTTTGTTTTATTTATATCTACCCCCCATATGTGTAGTGTTAGCAACTGGAAGTCCACATATGACTTATAGTGACTAGTATGAAGCTTTGCAAATAGCAAATATAGTTCACTAAGTGAACATTTTGTTTGCCCCTAAAATTCTTGTATATATTGAATTATCAGCATTTTATTGAATCATATTTCACTAATTTTTTTCAGCATTTGTTGAGTACATGTTGCACACTGGCATGTCAATAATGATACTAGTTTGTCTGTAATAAGTGAAGTTGTAAGAGTGATCATTAGTGATGTTTACAAATACTTGGGGTTGTCAACTTTTTTGAACATGGCAGGATCTCCCTTCTTTATTCTCCTTTAATGGGAGGAGTAGCCATGTAGTTTGTTTTGGCCAGTGAAATGTGAGCAGAAATGTCATGTGTCACTTTCAGGTGACAGTTTTAAGATCCTAAATATGATTTGTGACACTGTCTTTCCAGGACAGCAGTGATCATGGAGGTGAGCATTGGAATGGACACCCCATCAGTTCTGAGTTCCTGAATGGTAACAGGAACAGAGCTATCCTGCCATCCTATGTTGGATATAAACTGTGATTCTCCAGTAAACTTGCCAGTAAGAAGCCTCTAACATTCTTTTGGTTATTGATTGTTATAGGATAACTTAGCCTACTTCATACTGAAATTGGTCACCACCACCATGCGGTGTCAAGAGAGAATGACTACATGGCATTTACTTAAGGACAGAGCAGTGGAGAAATTGTTATTGGAGGCTTGAAGGGTAAGTTTTGGGTGCAAACCATTTGGTAAAACTCTTGTATATGATAATTTGGAAGGTGGATCATATATCCAATGATTTTATAGTTCTAGGAAAAGAGGCTGGAAATAGAACATTCATAGTTTGGTTACTGTTGGCTGCATTTAACAGGGTACTGCAAGAAACCTGTGAGCTTAAAAAAGATCAGGCTGGCTTTCTGTCTTTTGCAATAAAAAAAAGGAAATACAACTAAAGTAATTCAGGGACTTTCAGGTATGGACTCTGAAATTTTTCATAACCCCAACCAATAAAAAATACAAATGAAAAGGACTTTGAACAACAAAGACTGACTGAAAGCACCTTAGGCAAGAATTAAATCAAAGGTTTAGCTGTCACAACCATTGTTTAAGCCTCTGAATGGCTTAAGGTATTTTAGAACAAAGGTTCAGTTAAGGTTGTATGACCTAAAAATTCCTTTCAAAAAGATAAAATTTCTCAAGGAAGAGACATGAAAGGTATGACTCTCTCTGAAGTTGAATTGACCCATGTCTCCAGCAATTAATTAGAGAGGGAAAGAAGGAACAAAACAAGGGAAAGAGAAAATAAACTAGCACATTTAAGAAGTTTGTCTGAACTGTAGGTGTGGTTAGTGGCGCGTGGATCTGATTTGAATCACATTGATAAGAAGTGCTTGAATATTTAATGTCAGAAAAGTTGCCAATCTGGACTAAAAGCCATCAACCACCTACAGGCAGGAAGAGTCTAGTAAAGCTGTTGTCACCTGAGAGACACTATCTGATGTTTATTTCAGCTACAACCAAGGAGGACAGAGGAGGAAAAATACTCCCAAGAGTGGAGTCCATGGACCCCAGAGAACAATAAACCCTGTCAGGATTAGGGTTTATTGTGTTCCTTAACTCTGGGATGAGGAGTTCTCAAAAATATCTGCCTAGTGGGAGTTTGGGAAACACAATGGAAATATTTGTCTTTGAAAAATCCATTCTCTTTGTTTCTGAATGGAAGTGCTTGTTGAGGTTTTCCTGTCCCCTTTCCACTACTGCTTATTGCAGTGGGATAGGGAAATTGTCTTCTATGTTTCTAGATGACAAGGAGCCACGTGTGGATCTGGTATAAAACCGTACCACCATAGATCCTCCATTTTGAACTTGAGGCTAGTTTGGGATTGCATTTTTGGATTGTCTCCTTTGGTGGGAAGAACTGACATGTATAACTTCTTGGCACAGGCTTTATAGACTAATGTGTGATTTTTTACATTCTTCTCCTACTGCTGCCATGATTGGAGAAGCAACCGTCAAATTAAGCTTCAGTTAGCTCGTTCTTTGAATTTTTTGGACTAAATTGTGTCCCCCTTCTCCTCAAAACCTTACGTTGATACCTTAACCCACCACTGTGGCCATATTTGAAGAATGAAATGAATTAAGGTTAAATGAGGTCGTTAGAGTGGGCTGTGATGTGATAGGATTCATGTCCTTAGGAGAGACACCAGAGCACTCTCCACCAAGTGAAGGCATAGTGAGAGGGTGGCCATCTGTGAGCCAGAAAGAAAGCTCTCACCACAACCAGACAGTGCTGGCACTGTGATCTCAGACTTCCAGCCTCCAGAAGTGTGAGAAAATGAGTTTCTGTTGTTCAAGCCACCTGGTCTGTGGTATTTTGTTATGGCAGCCTGAGCTGACTGACACTCTGAGTGAATACAATAAGCAAAACTTTCCACCACCCCATATTGGATCTATATTATAAGAATGAAATAAAGAAAAAATAGAAAAAAAAAAAGAGTGAAATAAACCTGTTGTGACAGGCCGTTAAGATCCACATCCAACTAAGTTTTCGAAATCTCTGTGTGGGTACCTCACAAGCAGCTAAGAGCTAAAATATGCAAAGCTGAAAACTTGACTTCACCCCCATACCTTCTTATTCTCATTTTTTCCCCTACATTTGCTAATAAGAGAACAACCCACCTAGTAGATCATAGTAGAAGCCTAGGAGCATTCTTAATTCCTCATTCTCCCTTGCCAACCATATTAAATCCATTGGCAAGTTCTATTGAATCTGCCTTCTAAAAATATCTTGAATTTATACACGTTTCTTAATCTCCACAACTCTCATCTTAAAACATCACCAGTATTTCTTGTATGGACTACTAGAGTAGCATGCTAATTGGTTTTTCCACTTCTGTTCCTACCTTCTTCCAGTATATTCTCCACAAGAAAGGAGCAAAACTTTGCAAAACAGAAGAAACAAACACTCTCATGACTAAAGACCTTCAATGACTTCCCATTATACTTAAAAAAAGATAATTAAATATGAACCACATCTACTACTTCTACCTCCTCTCCTGTTTCTCTCCTTTTTGTCCACTCCAATCCATCATAGTTTTTTTGATTCCTTGAACATGCCCAGATCTTATTAGTCACAAAAAAGGCTTTCCATTATATATTATGATAAATTAAGATCAACATTAATAAGAATAGCAGTAACGAATATTTTTTAAAGATTTATTTTAGAGTGAAAGGGAGTGGGAGAGGGGCAAACGGAGAGGGAGAGAGAGAATCTCAGACAGACTCCCCACTGAGTGTGGGATCTGATGTGGGGTTTGACCTGACATCCTGGAGATCATGATTTCAGCCAAAACCAAGAGTTGAATGCTTCACTGACTGTGCTACCTGGGCACCCCCACTGTTGAATGCTTACTATGTACAACTCACTGTCCTCAGCATTGTACATATATTAATACTTTTAGTACTTGGAGTGAAATACAGACTGATACTAGGTCTGTTTTATGAATGAGGAAACCAAGGCACAAAGAGAAGCTAGTAACTGTTGGATACAGGATTTTAATTCAAGTGATCTCTTCCTGTGCATAAGGTTACTTTCCTTCTTAAACAGTGCTCTCCCTGCTTGGTGTTCTCCTTTCCTTCGTGTTTCAGCCAGTTGACTTCTCTCACCATTTAATCCCCCAAGCTTAAGTGTCACCATCTGAGGAGGAGCATTGTATCTAAGCAGCCCTATTTCCCCACCCCATTTTCTTCCATCTCAAGATTCTGTTTCCTTCATAATGCATATCAGCATATGTAATTATATGTTTATTGTTTATTTCTTTATTGTACAGCTCAAAGGTTGGCAAACTTTTTCACTTAAGGGCCAGATAATAGATATTTTTGACGCTTTGAGTTGTTTGATCTTCACCGGGGATGGCCAATTTAGTTATTCTAGAAAATGGGCATAGCTGTGTTCTAACAAAACTTTGTTTACAAAAAGAGATGGTAGGCCAGGTTTAACCCATGGACTATGCCAACCCCTGACTCTTGCCAACCCTCCATTACACTGTAGATGCAATTAATTTCGGAAATCTTGACTACTTTCTTTATCAAGCGTCAGCAGTGGCCAACACAGAACCTGAAATGAATGGCAGTACAGCATTCATTCAAAAGCACACTATTCTTTTTTAAAGGGCAACATTGTCTCACTTCTACACTCACAAAATCGACATTAACATTTCATCTTATTTTAATTTAGAAACAATGTGACTTATCAATATGAAGAGGGGGGGCATGGAGCAGTTTATAGAAAAAGGAAGGAGAGAAAGAGCCCTAGAAAATTCATCAAGATGTGATGTCAACATCTCCTCTTATCTACATTAAAAAAGAAGTTGCATTAGTCATTAGCAGCTGAATCTTTTCTTCTGAAGAGAATTGAAGTGGATTCCCTTATGACTGCATGTTTTTGTTTTGTTTTATTAGAGCCCTTTCTAGCCTAGAGATTTTCCTTTTATCTGGCATATATTCAGTTTTGGACAAGTGAAAATCAATGACTCATTTTGCACCTGGGAGGGACAGGGTGGTAGACACATCTGGGTAGGGTAGTAGGATTTAGAGTATGGATGAGTTCTCTGAAGAAGCAGAGTACAATAGAATGTGTTTAATAACATCATGTTCTGATCCTTCCTTGTCATCTTTCAGCTGATGTGTCACTAATGGATTTGCTGGATAATCTTCCACTTCCTATGGTAAAGATGTTCTAAGAATGCATGACCTCTGTTGGCAGTTTTTTATGTCTTATGTGTTAATATAAATCTGCTTTTAAATACCCAGACACCATGGAAGGGCAACTTGAGAGCTAGAAACAATTCCAAGTTCATTAATCTTGTACATTTAAAGCATTGTTTTTTGAGGGTTTTATTTGTTTGTTTGGTTTTGTTTCTAAAGAGAATTGCTTGACTTGAAAAACTTGGCAAAAGTTTAATCATGATATAAAGAAACTACCATGTGAAAGGGTTTAAGGGTAAATGGGAAGCATCTTTCATAATAATCCCCAGCATTTTGTAACTGAAACACATTTCTGATTGTCTCAGTTGGAAAAAGGCTTTCCCTCCATTTTCTTAAAAATGGTTTAACTTATATATTCTTAATTTACAAGTGGGTAAAAAACTTAATTTAGGTAACTTTGTAAACTCCTTCTGTCTCAGATGAAATTAAGCCAGAGTGACAAATTAGGTGTTAATACTGGGATGTTGATATCTGGGATAATCTCTTAGATCCATATGTGAGGGAAATAAGGAACAGATGACTCTCCTAACCTCCAAAGCAGATTCTGCCTTGGCAAACATCTTAGCTCATTTGGGGTGCTATAACAAAATATTGTAGCCTGAGTGGCTTATAAACAACAGAAATGTACATTTCATAGTTCTGGAGGCCGGAGAGTCCAAGACCAAGGCACCAACAGATTCTGTGTGTGGCAGACGCTTGCTTTCTGGTTCATAAACAGCCTTCTTGTTGCCCTCCCCTCGAGGAAAAAGCTAGATCTCCAAGATCTCCTTTAGATGGCACCAGTCCCCATTTTGAGGGCTCTGCCTCATGACTTATTTACCTCCCAAAGGCCCTACCTCCCAATACCATCATGATGGAGTCAGGATTTCAACATAATGCACTTGGGGAAAGTGGAGAGATGGTATGTGCACTTCAAAGAGTCTTGCCTTGAAAGATGAGCTATTCTGAGTTTTTGCTGATAAAAAAATCAGAAGGAAAACAGTGAAGGAGAAGAACCACGTAAGATGAACTTGCAAAATGAGTTTGGTGGAGAGTAGGAGAGTCGGCTGAAGGGGAAGCAAAGTATTTATGGGACCTGGGTGGGTAAAGAAGGGAAGAAGAGGTTTTAAAATCATGGGTCTGATCACTGTAGATCTGTAATTTTTTTTTTTTTAAGATTGTATTTATTTATTTGACAGAGATCACAATTTGGCAGAGAGGCAGGCAGAGAAAGAGGGGGAAGCAAGCTCCCTGTCAAGCAGAGAGCCTGACTCAGGGCCTGATCCCAGGACCCCAAGATCAGGACCCAAGCTGAAGGCAGAGGCTCAACCCACTGAGCCACCCAGGCGCCCCAGATCTGTAATGTTTTTAAGAAATCACAAGTAAAATATTGGGTTATTTTAAAGCTTTTTTCATCTTGATGGAACATTCTCTCTGAGCAATATGCTGTTTGGTGTCATGATATAGTGTGTACAAACGCCGTAAGCATTGCAGATCTGTAAGCTTTGTAAGCATTACCTTCATAAGTTTTAAGGCCACCTCCTCTTCTTGCATCCTTTCCATCATCTATGTTGGATGCCGCATTCATGACAGGATACAACCATTGTCCTTTTGGGCACATTCCAGAAGTGTTTTATGTATATTTCTTTTTGATCCCTATCCATAGTCAAAAAATTCTGATGTAATCTGGAAAAAAAATGGCAAAAAAAAAAAAGCTTTTATTTATGGGAAAACTGTACAAATTGTAAAACTATGTTTGACATAATTCTTCACTTTATGTAGTGGATTCAGACGGAGTGATGTTTTTAAGTTTCTGATATGGTTTTTGTCTTTCTGAGTGAAAGTATTTGGTTCATAGAATCTAGACTACACATTGGATATTACTCTAAATACTGATTGAGAAAATACTTGTAACATATGCCGAGGAACTGTAATATTGATCATAGTTTGAATTCAAATGGCGTTAGAAATATTGTGAATGGCTCTCTTGTGATTTCTTTATCAAGACCCTCTCTCTCACTTTCCTCATTTTCCTCTTAGAAGGTTTCCTTTTATATTAAAGGGAAAGGTCAATTACTTAAAAGCAACAATAAACAATGTTGCCAGTTAGACTCAAAGGCAACAATAAACAATGGATGTGGAACCAGGAGCCATTACCATTGGTTTGATGGATATCAACAATAATTGTCTAGGTCAGAAAGGAACTTAGTGTGCAGATACAACATGAGTTCAGTCCTGGTGGATCTTGTAGTTTTCAAGCCCCCACGGCATTACATTAGAGTGGAATAGGCATTAGAGCCTGTCAATAAAATCACTAAAAAATGGAAGAGTTTAAACTCTTGTAGCAGGAAATAAAACCCTTGCCAACTTTCATCTCTGTATGAAAGAGAATGGAAGAAAGTGACACTAGCCATTGAGTTTAGCATCAGTTTCTTCCGAGTTGCAAATTAAAAAGCCATGTTTCTAGCATATTCTGTATTGGTCAGACACTCGTAAGAGATACTCTGTCCAAATTGTAGCTGACTTACAGAAGGTTATAGAGAGGTTGTTCTCAATGGAGAAATGAAGATGTCTCAAATGCTTTTCTGATTCTGACATTATGTGGATCTCAGAGATGGTGAGAATTACTTATATGTTAGGCAAGAGGTCTTTGATTTAGATGTATTTTCCAGATGAAAAATTAAAACACAATAGCTCCAAGGTCTTTAATGCCTTTTTCAGGTGATGCAAGATCTAAGAGATACTTTACATGGCAAAAACTTAAAACTGGTAATTGAGAGGGACTGTGGAAGAGAGTTCCTGAAATTAGAGTTCATCTAGATAATTCAGGGGATATGATAAATGTGCCTGTCTGAAGCGGTACTGTATTCTCTTTGTACTGTAATGGAGTGATCTGTTCTGTAGTGAGTGAAAGATTGTGCCTGGAGGCTCAAATATTTCTCACTAGTCAAATGCCGTAACTACCTTTTCTGCCTAAAGAACCTGAAATTTCCACTTGTTGACTCATGGATGCACTAGCAGGGGCTCTTTTTCTTCTAAGGTCTTATTCAAAGTTTTGCACATTAGAGAACTTTCCTGGGGCTTTTCCCTTTGGCCCAGTTTAGAATACCAGATGAGCTGATCCAACCTTAGTTCTTGAAGGGGCTCGGACAAGTACAGAAGAGAACAGCAGGGAGGAAAGAAGCTGAGGAGCCACAGGTCCATCTGTAGGTGGATATTATTACCACAGCTGTCTAGACCAGGGAGAGTAACCACAGCCCTTGGCACGCAATGATCAAATTTATGTTTTAGATACATAATTCTGATTAGCAGAGTTGGTGGGGGGTGGACCAGCTAAGGAGGGCCTTAGATCAATTGGGGGGGGGTTAAAATTCATGTGAGAGGGCCTGAACAAAGTCAATGTTAGTGGAGATGGAAAAGATAGATTTTCTTCAAGTTTTGGGGGAGAAATAACAAGGATCAGATGGGCAATATAGTTTCAACTGCAGTTTTCTCTAACGAGTTGGGCAATGTAGGGAGAAGGGCACAGTATGCAAGCACAGACATTTACAAAATATAGTTTCTACTTCAACTATAGTTTCCACTTCAGGCTAAGATGGAAAAAGAAATCACCCAAGAACAAAAAAATGGTTTGGCTCTTTGTAGACCAGCGGTTCTCAACTTTAGAGAGCATCAGACTAACCTGGAGGCTTATTAAAACACAGATTATTAGGCTCCATCTGCAGAATTTCTGATCCAGTGAGTGAAGGGTAGGATCTGAGGATCCACATTTTAAACTAGTGTCAAGGTGATGCTGATGCCACCTCTCTGGGGGGACCGCACTTTAAGAACCACTATCCTGGATCACTCTTAAATAGAAATTTTCGATACATCCCTTCAGGCAGAGGTGATAGATCACGATCCGTAGTGACTGAGGGAGTTAGAAAAATAAATGGATGGAACTTATTCCCATTTGCCCAATACATTTTTCCCCAGGACCTTTTAAGTTAGCCTAGATCATAAGTTATTTTAGATTGTATGGCCTGGTCCTGTTTTTGTAAGATCACCTTTAATTTCTTCCTATCTAAATCCCAAGGCATTGGCCTCTGTGATTCTCAAGGAGTAAAGTCATTTAATCTTTGCCTTGTAAATTATCAGGCGACATTTTTAAGCCATAGATTTCAGCAGTAATTTTATAAATCTATGTCTGGAACATTTATAATTATAAGTATTTAAGAACGATAAGGTTTATCTAATATCAGCAGCTTTTGTCACATCTATCATTGTAGGACACAAGCCCAGAAATATACTATTCCCATTGAAATGTGGTTCCTTTTCTCTTAATATTCACTGTAGGACACTTCAATAAAATTTTTAAAATGTGGTGTCTTCCGTGGAGTTGAGAAAAGAACCAAAAGAAATATGGAAGTAATGAGAGTGTTAACAATGCAGCAGATTTCATGATTGAAAAGCATTAATTCCCTTAATACCTGTTTCAGGGGAAGTAAGATAGAAGAAACATGCATGTGTGTGTTCCCTTAAACAGTCAGAGATATTTGAGGATGAGAGAAAAGAAACTTACTAGGAAATGGAATAATAGTATTGGTAAAGAGATTTGTTATGGAGGTTGCTGTAACTAGAACAATAAGGCGAGCTTGAACTTAGGACCTGGGATGTTTCTTATGTGGAAGGAATCTGTGTTGCTTGGGGATGCAAATATTTCATACATTTCTTCCCTTGTGAATTGTACTGATAAAAGGCATGGCATTTCTGAAAATCTTGCATTTTCATATTTTCCTTCGGGCCTGGATTAACTTTATTTTTGGATTAACTTTTTCAACTCTCTCCTTAGCTTTTGAATTTTTATTTTCCCACTAGCTGACCATCTCCATGATGGTCCGCCTCTTCCAGCACTCACATTTCCTTCTTGCCTCTGACTCCTCTGAGCTTCATGGAAACAATGCAACCCACTTTAAAACCTGGTTCTTCAGTCCTCATTGAGATGTATTTTCCACTTACTTGTTAGAGGAATTAGCCTTGTGGGAAGAATGATTGAAAAAAGCTTTTAAAACACTTGCTCCTTTACAATTGCTTAGAAAAGTTCCAATTTTGTGACTCCTGGCTTTCCATCCAAGTACTCCAGCAGAGAGCCATGCATAGGAAGTGCTCAGTAAGAATAGCTGATCTGTCATGGTCCCTCAAATAAGCCTTCCATTGAGCCGGAAGGATTTGCTGGTACATGAAATAGAATTGTCACAACTAGGTTATAAGAGCTATTCAGTGCGTTTGGTTACCATAGCAGTCAGTTTGCCACAGAAGCATTCCTATAAATTTAGACCCTAACCTCCATACTCTAGGGAAATGGTTTCTCAATCGAAGAGTATAGTCTGTGGAATAATATGCTTAACAATGCTTGTCTTGATATAATTGTTCTTTAGGTCAGCAATCTCTTTGTCTACGGACAAAAGCTCTGGCCTCTCTCTTTTCCAAAATGTACATATGCATGGAATGTAAAATTGTTTACGATTTTGTGAAGCTTGGAGATCACAGGTAAAAAGCCTCTGGTAACCTTCTTGGATGTCTGAATAACATTTATCACCCTTTGAAATTCCAAGGTTTTAAATAGAAGGTACCTATTTGTGTATTGTCTCCTGTGTCTCATAAAAATGAGAAATAAACATGTTTATTTTTTGCCCTAATTTTTTTTTTAATTGAAAAAATGAAAGCTAGGGCAACTTGCGTTATGTTGTGAAGGAACTGGTTTAATCTTAAACCATGATTTTCATTTCTTGTAAGAGTTCCCTGGAAAAACTTAAAATAGAAACAAAGTGTATATATGTGTATTTTCCCACTCGGCAAATTTGTTACAGGACCCAAGTCATTCATCAGTCTGTCACAGAGTCAATAGACTCCTTCTGGTAGAGAGTCTTGCCTGTAGGTGTTCTGTGTAATTCTTGGAATAAAGGATTAGTTGAACCCAGAGGAGCTAATGTTGGTCACATGGTGAGTCAGAGCATTTCTGACATGTGCCTCTCCTCTCTAAGGTCATTGTTCACTTCTTCCCAGTCAGATCATGTGAATTCTTCTTAATTTCCCATTGATCATATTCTCTAGTAGATCATACAGAGCTGATTACATTCTCCCCTTATTATTTCCTGGGGCTTTTCTGTATCACAGTGCTGATTTTAATATCAGCTGCACACTGGAATCACCTGGGGAGCTTTAAAAACTATTCATTCTTGGATGGTTTTCACCCCTAGAGATCCTGATTAATTAGTCTGAGGTGCAATCTTAATATTGGGATTTTTTTTCATTCAGTATTTTTTAATAGCTTTATTGAGGTCTAATTGACATACAATGGATAGTATACACTTACGTGTACAGTTTGATAAGCTTGACATATGTAGGTTTTCATATGAGTGGGATAATACAATTTGTCTTTATTGTCTGGCTGTGTTCACTCAGTGTAATTAAGTTTAGATTTGTATATATTGTTTATTGCATATGTCAATTATTCATTTCTTTGTATTGCAAATAAGTATCCCATTGCACAAATATAGCACAAAGTGTTTATCCTTTTATCTGTTGATATGTCTTTGAGATGTTGCCAGTTTGGGGTTATTACATATTAAAAAAATGCTATGAACATTCAGGTATAAGACTGTGTGGACATATACTTTCATTTCTCTAGGAGTGGGATGGCAAGATCATATAATAGGTGTATGTTTATCCCCCCCCCTTTTTTTTTAAACTACTTTCCAAAAGTGGTTGGACTATTCTGCATTTCTACCAGTAGGATAAGAGACGTCTAGTTCTTATGCATCCTTGCGAACACTTTATAGGATTATTCTTTTTCTTTTTCTCTTTAACTGTAGCTGTTCTAATAAGGGTGTAGTGGGATCTCACAGTGCTTTAAATGTGCAATTTTCTAATTGTTAGCAGTTTTGAGGGGGTTCTCACATGCTAACCTGCCATTTGTATATCTTCTGTGGAGAAATATTTGTTTATATGTGCACATTTTTTAGATTGTTTCCTTTCTTTTCTTTGAGTGTAAGAGTTATTTATGTCTTTTATCAGATGTATTTTCCAACATTTTCTTCAATCTGAATTGACTTAAATAAGTTCTCGTTGAAGAGTACAAGTGTTCAACTTTGAGAGGTTAATTTTTTCATTTAGGGATCATGCTTTGACATTATATCTAAGAAATAACTGCTTAGCACAAGAATACAAAGATTTTTCCCACTAAACTGCTTCTGAACCTTTGTCAAAAACTGTCTATATATATCTGTTTTTGTATTCTCTATTATTCTCCATTGATCTATTTTTCTACCTTTATATCAGTATCACATTGCTTAGATTCCCAAAACTTAATTATAAGTCTTAAAATCAGGTAGTCAATTATTGCGCCAACTTTTCTATTTTAGATCCTTTTTCTCTAAGTTGTTTTGCTATTCTAGGTCCTTTTATTTATGTATGAATTTCAGCATGAGGTGCTAAATTCTACAGAACCCCCACTAGAATTCTGATTTTGATCACTTCATTATCACTGGGTGATTTGTTAAAATCCTTTATTTCTACATCTCCACTGCTCTGACACCACCCCTTTCCTGATGGGCATTGGGTGGAAATCTGGACCCCTAAATGACCTGCAGTGATCCTGCCTGGGGAGTGGTCTTGTTACTGCCTCAGAGGGATCAAGTCCACCTTAGAAAGCTGGAGTAGAATGGTTCTTTTGTAAAAGTTTTAGGTCTCCTTAGGCTGCCTCTATCTTGGTCCTTTGGCTAGAGAGATGAGACTCTTTTTTTTTTTTTTTTTTGATGGATGCCTTACTGTTTTTTTCTGTGCCCTTTGGCAATTGCCACTAGCCTCTTACTTTCTTTCCTTCCTTCCTTCTAAGATTTTGTTTATTCATTTTAAGAGAGAGAGAGACAGAGAGAGCACAAGCAGGGGGAAAGAGAGAGGGAGAAGCAGGCTCCCCACTGAGCAAGGAGACTCATGTGGGATTCCATCCCAGGACCCTGAGATCATGACCTTAGCCCAAAGGCAGCCGCTTAACTGACTGAGCCACCCAGGTGCCCTTAGATATCTATCTTAAATAAAAATATCCATATGGTCATATACTAGTTATATTTATTTTTAATATTATATATACTTTAGTACATATTGAAATAAGCGTATAACTATTAAAAGAAGAGCTGGTCTGTATCTCAGCCAAAATCCTTTCCAGAATCATGGGGCTCTGTAGTCCACACTTTGGAGCATGAAGGGCTCTGATGGACTATTATTGCAGGCATAGATCTAATCCTGGGTCAAAGGGTCGAGAAGGCTCTTTCTTGCAATTGCAAGGTTAAAAAAAGTTTTGGCTAAAGGGCTACATTTCTCTTCTCCAGGGTGATAGCTTTCTCCATGTCCCAGGTGATCTTAGACTAGCCTTTCAGTGAGCCTTGTTATTAATCCAGGGTTAGGCTTTACAAAAAAATGGTCTCATTAAATAGATACTTACTTCTTGTTATTGGACCAGCTCAGCATGATCCAAGACTTAGAGAAGACAAATTTATCTCTTAGTACAATACATCAAGACTTTTTTTTTTTTTTTTAAAGGTAGCTAACCGTAGTTTAGTTGCTATATATACTTGCAAATATGTTGTAAAGTCCTGGTTCTTACTTCCAGCAATTTGAAGAATTTAGATTTTCCCCAGTGATGAGTCCATCGGATGTTGGGAATAAATGTCCCATCTAGGGAAATAAGCTTTATTATGCATGCTGAAATGATGGCAATGGAATTGAATAAAACCCCAAATTTGATCCACAAAAGAAATTTGGCTCATCTGGAAAAAATGCAAACCTTTACAAAAGAATCCTTTAATGACCCTATCACTGAGCAGGGGAACTTCTGCAGGAGAATGGCACAGCAGTGGGATTGCTTGTCCATTTAGAGGAGCGCTGTCTCACGGACTTACATGCAGAGAACGCCCCTCAGAAGAAACCCATGTCACATCTGTTCTCTGCTGGGAAACTGTAATTGGTGACTAATTGCACACAAGATGTTTTCTCTCTCCCGTGACCTTTCTATGCTGGTCACTGGTCATTTCTTGCCAGGGTTTGCAACAGGGCACATTTAGGCAGAAAGTGTTTTTCCTTTATAGACACAAAGCGCTCTCCTGGCATCTTGAAATGTCTCTCATTTGCAATATGAAGTGAATTGTTTTATGATGGAAGTATTTGGAAAGGAGAAGGAAGCACTTTTAGACCAACTTTTAGTAACAGAAAATCGGCCACCTTCTTGGCTAAGGATATCACCATTTATACGTGGATGGCTGTGGCCAGAGTATCCGAGGGCCTTCATTTTCCTGTCCTACTGTACGAATAGTCAATATCAAACATTGAAGCAGAAGCTGAAGGCCAACAGGGCCTGTTTGGGCCTTAAGGAGGAGGGTTAGCAGATGGAGGAGGGTCAGTAAAGTATCCTCCAGACTGAGAAGACTTGGAGATCTAGAAAGGATGTAAACCCCTCCATCCCATTTACATGGAGTTTTTTTTTTTCAGGGTTACTTAGTGACGAGAGGATGGGGCAATAAACCATCTAGGCACTACAGAGCTATTGACCCTTTATTGTCCACCAAACCTGGACATGGCTTGTATAGAGCGAGGGGCACTGTGGCAAGGTCAGAGGGTAGTTATCTTAAGTGGAGCCTTCTGTATACCATTTTAGACAAGCTCAGAACAAGCCTTCCCATGCTCCTGTGGCATAGAGTAACCTTCATGGATCCCGAAACACATAGCCCCAGCAAGGTCCCTGCATGGGCCTGCACAAGAGGGAGGGCCAAGATGGAGCCAGCGCTGTCAGCACTTGGACGAGGAGAAAGCTGCTGTTTTCCAGAACTGATTCACAGGAGACCTGCTCCTTTGGGGTTTTACTTTCATCGGAAAGGTAAAAGTAGCTCTTTCTGCTTCTGAAGCTGGATAATAAGATTGCAGAGAATAATGGCTTTCTTCCTCTCATACCAACATTAGAGCAATTCGAAATTATTGTGTTAGGCCTAAGTACCAAAAGTAATGTTTTCTGTGGCTGCTTAACGCTTTTGCCAAAAAAGGGAGCTCCAGAAGGTAAGTACAGGGATTGAGCACACAATTTGAAATCAAGAAGGAAAGTCTTGAGACATATTTGGAAGTCACTTGTGACAGTTTAGATTTTTAATTTTAATTGGTAGCAGGCTGATTCTACATTTGTTGAAGGCTGTCAGTATGCTGGCCATGTTTCTGTTTTTTATTTAGAACACGTACTTTGATTATATAGAGAGCTTAGAACATGCATGCCAATATGCCTTCTTATTTTTCTCTTGCACAGTTCTGACAGGATATTGGAAGTTCATTTGTCATTTAATTGTAACTTTTATTGCTGATTAAAGACTTTTAATAATTTTATTTATTATTTAAAATTATAAATGTATCATATGCATATTATAAAAACAGGCACATGCAAATATGTTTTTAAAAAAGTGAGTAACTCCCCTACCCCAACCCCTTTCCTCATCCTTTTGAGGTAACTAATATTTACATTCTCTTAAGTGCCTTTCTACATTGTTCTGTGGACTTCTCTAAGAACAGACATACTTGTACAGATGTGTATACTTATATATTCCATATCTCTGCCTCTCTTAAACTGGCATGATATTCTGTGCATGGAGCAGATGTAATTACTTGCCTACTCAAGGCCTATTTTCACCTGTCATCTTCAATAGGCTTTAATAAATAGCTGTATCCCTGGGAATCCCTCATTCCCTTGATAAAATGGAAAGTGGCTTCAAGTCTCATCCATTTTCTTCATTGGACTTGGAGTCTAGGGTCTTCAGGTGATGGGCAGTCCTCTCCATTAAGTCTTCCTGAAACTCTTCGTAGTCCAGGCAACTACAGAAAAGTGTATTATTTATCTCAACACACTCAGTGCACCATAGTGATAAATGAACAGAGTAACTACAATAAAATTTTCTGTTTGTAAAGGGGAAAATGGGGAAACAGCACACATGTCCCATCCTCCTGGACAAAAAAAGGGATTATGTTCTCCCCAGGGAGTGTAGTATTTTTCTTTGCTTTTGGTCGGCAACATATAAGAATTAGGTTCTATTTTTTGAGGAAAACTTCCCTGCCTACATATGTGTGTGTATATGTGTGTGTTTATGATTAGCTTTAGAAATGCCCTTTCAACTGATGCATAACTTTACCAACTTCTTCCTTTAGGTTCTAAATCCAGGACCTGGGGATTGCTTTGGGTTTGATTAGTTGCAGATTATAACAGTCCAGATTTGAGGTAGCTCTGATAATGCAGACCCCATGAAATGTAATGTACTTCATTTTAAATACTTCTGCTGGCTAATGATCAGAAGAAAGCCCTTGGATTCTGAGAACTTGGGATATCTGGCACAGGTCCCTTAGTTTAATAGATTTAGTGTTCAAGAAATTTAAACCCATACCATCTGATTTTTGCCACCAGACTTGACCCCTCTTTGAAGAAGATAACTCACTATGTTGACCCCTTTTTGAAGAAAAGGACCCACCATGTGCCTATAGGAATTTCTTGAAAGCTTTGGCTTTTTCCTTCCTAGGTTTATATTCTACTTAATCTACGTCCTCCCCTTCAGCTCTCAGATGGGGTCACCTTCAGCCCAACCTTCAGCCTTTCTAAAGAAAGGCAGTACTCTAGACAATAAGAAGTCTCTCCCTTAAGAATTCTCAAGGTCATCCTGATTTTCCTTGATTTTACAACACTTGTAAGTACTTTGTAGCCACATAGCAAATTTTACCAACCTCCAATTTTACAAAGAATCCTTACCACCGTAAGCCCTATCTTCATCCCTCAGGCAAAGACAAATATGAGCACCTTTTTCTTGCTATGACATTTGAAGTCAGTCGGTGTTCTTAGCTGCAAGCAACAGAAGATGGCTTTTGCTGATTCAAGAACTGAAAAAAAAAATTAGGACAGTCGTTCACAGAATCTCTGGGAGAACTGAAGAAATGAACTTGGAGGTTAGGACTTTGTCAGGAAGAATGCCTAGTCACTTTGCTGGACTGGTCCAACTCCTGGTCAGGATAGATTGCCCTGGATGGCAATGAAAATTGATTGCTTCTGTGGACATTGCTTCCCCCCCTCCTGCCGGTAATGCAGATTTACTGCAACCAGCACCCTTGCCTGAGTAAACTGGCCTTTGTCTTGCTTCTCTGTGTGTGTGCATGTGTAAGAACGAGGGTGTGTAATAGAGAGGAGAGAAGATTTTAACAATATAGATACCATGCAATTCCTTAAAAGCTCAATAGTTTTCCTTCTTTTGGAAAAATAATTTTCTTAAATATATCCTATGCTGTACCTTTAGCCCTCTGTGATGACTCATGGTACGTGTCCCCTTGGCTGGGGTATGGTGCCCACTTGTTGGGTTCAAACACTAGGTGTGGCTATGCAGGTATTTTTTACATATGACTAACATTTAAATCATAAACTTCGAATAAAGCAGATACTTTCCATCATGTGGGTGTTCCTCATTCAGTAGTTGAAAGGCTTAAGAGCAAACACTGAGATTTCCTGAAGAAGGAATTCTGCCTGCAGACTGCAATGTTAGAAACCCTGCCTGAATTTCTAGCCTGTAAATTTCATACTCAAATTGGCAGCATCAACTCTTCCTTGAGTTTCCAGGCTGCCAGGCTGCTTAAGGAATTTCAGACTTGCGAGCCCCCACAACTGCATGAGTCCATTCCTTAAAATCTCTCTCTCTTTCTCTTTTATCCTATCAATCTATTGGTCCTGTTACTTGGGGAAACCATAATATATACCCACTTAGCATGATGTGAAACATTATAGGTTGTTCACTCTTTTCCTAACTTTTTGTTTTGATAACATTTTGAAACACAAAAATATGCAAAATATACACAATGAATTATATAGCTTTTACCTAGATTTACTAACTTGTAGTGTATGTATATGTGTATATATACTTAGAGTTTTTTTCTGAATTACTTGAGAATGAGTGACAGACTCCAAAAAAATTCAGCTTGTACTTTCAGCCCTAAATATTTCTTCCTGCCTCTCCAAGGAATACTTATTAGTCACCATGTATGCAGATCAAATTCAGGAAATGAAACATTAATATAAAGCAAGTATCTAATATACTTTATAATTTATAATAATACCTAATAATTTCACCACTGTCTCAAGATTGTCTACAGCAGTTTTTCAAAAATCTAAGATCCAATCCAGAATCACAAAATACATTCAGTTGTCATAACCTTTTAGTTTCTTTGTCATATTCTTGTAGTTTCTTTAATCTGAAATAAGGCTTAGGCATTTATTCATCTATTATGACACTGGCATTTTTTTTTAAAATAATTTATTTATTCATTTGACAGACAGAGATCACAAGGAGGTAGAGAGGCAGGCAGAGAGAGAGAGGAAGGGAAGCAGGCTCCCCGTTGAGCAGAGAGCCTGTGTAGGGCTCGATTCCAGGACCCCGAGTTCATGACCTGAGCCGAAGGCAGAGGCTTTAACCCACTGAGACACCCAGGTGCCCCGAACACTGGCATTTTGAAGAGTAAAGATCTCTTGTTTTGGAGAATGTCATCCAAGTTGGATTTTTCTGATTTTTTCCTCACAATTAAATTGAAATTATGCATTTTTGGCTAGAGCACTACACACATAATGTTAGGTTCTATTCATTGTATTACCTTAGGAGGCATGTGATGTCCTTTGCCCCCATTATTAGTGATAACTTTGATCTCTGTTAACATGGGAAGAGAAAAACTTTAAACAGTGTGGGCTATTCCACTTGCCCCAATAATCGTGATCATATGCATGGAAACAAGAGCAAAGATATGTCCATAGACAGATCTGTTACTGTTAGTTGGATTCAGTTTCTACAGACTATTTATGATGAACATCTTGTTGTCTTTAGTTCTATCACCTATTTTTATCAGAATTTTATGGTTTTATTTGAGAGCATTTTTGTATAAACAAATCAAGCCTTACTTACTTACTAATAACCTAACCCCAGAATTAAAGCAAGTCTACTGACTGTATACGCTTTTACATCTATGTCTAGGGTAGAACCTCCAAAGTCAATTTCTTGAGTATAATATATTTTTAAATTTCAGTAGATATTGTCAGGTTCTTTCTAGAAACAATGCAGCATTTTAGTCCTATCAGCTGTGTAAGAGTGACGTTTTCTTCTTTTATTGTCCACCAGTGAACATCATCATTTTTTAATGTTTTATCTCATCTGATGAATTACAACAATTTCTTTATTGTAATTTACATCTCCTTATTAGTGTTACTGAGCAAGTTTTCACATGTCACTGGCTTTTGAACTTCTAGTTTTTGTTGTTAGCTACTTGTCATCTTTTCTATTTTTATTTTACTATACTTAGTTTATGGAAACATTTTGTATATTAGGGTTGGTAATTTTGGATTACCATATAGATTACACTTTTTTTCTCCCAGTCTATTATTTGTCTCTTATCTTTTGTCAAAATTTAAATTAAAATCTTTGATGTAATCTGTTTCATATTGTTTCAAAATTTCCTTTCTCAGGAAATTTGTTTACCACACCAAGGATATATAGATAGCTTCTGCAATTTTCTTGATATAAATGTTTTGTATTTCTTTCTAACCTTAAAATATTTAATCATCCTAAAATTTTTAATGTATAGTATGAAGTAGGATTCTAGTCATTTAATCTATTTATTAAACAAATTACATTTGTCCCCCTGAAATCAAATACCACATCTGTCCTATAATAAGTTCTCTTACATTTTTGGATTTTTTAATACTACCATGTTTTATTGATCTATTTGTCTATACAAGTGTCACTATATTTTGCTAATGACTTAATTATAGTATTCTACTTATGTTTATCTTAAAATTGAGTAAGAAAAAGGTCCTTATGCTGTTTTTCACAAAAAAAATTTTTAGCTCTCACAGGTATTTCTTTTTCCTCTGGCCTTTAAAATTACTTTTTATCCAGCTTAAAATTTTTTAAAAAATTGGGACTCGGAATGAAATGATATTAAATTTATAAATTAATTTCAGAAAAACTGATATTAGATTTTTTTTGTTTTTCAATATAATTTTATAACTTTCTTTGGTTGTAAAGGGTTAAAAAGCATATGTGCCTTTTGCTAAAATTATGCCTATATGTTTTATAATTTTTGTCACTATTATTAGTGATTTTTTCTATTTCCATTTTTTACTGGTTATTGCTAACAGAAATAATGGATTTTTTCCATATTTGTTTTGTAGTCAGCTTTTCCATGTCCTCTTATTAATTTTAATGCCATTTTCATTGGAATTTTTTGTGTTTTCTTGATTCACTGTTATATCTTAAAGACATTTTGCTTCTATTTTCCAGCTTTTAAATATTCATATTCTAATATTTTTTGCCTGACTGAATTAGAATCTCAAATAAATGTTGAACTATTGTGATGACTATAGTCATGTCTGTTTTGTTCCTAATTTTAATGGAATAGCTTTGTTTTATCCCCAGAAGTTGGAATGCTGACTACCTTTGGTTTTTGTTGAACTGTCTATGTATAATACTTAAGTTTTTGAATTCTATTATTACTTAGATTTTTATTTTAAGTTTGGAATGACTGATGAGTTTTATCAGTTTTCAGCATCCACTTATATAATCATATGGTATTAACCTTATATCTTTCTATTGCTATGATGAGTGTTGGTCATTTACTATCATTTTTATCACTGCTGGATTCTATTTCTTTCCTAGAATTGTTGAATACATATCTGTTAGTGAAATTTGCCTCTAGTGTTTTTTAAAACTGTGTTGAGAAATAATTTACACTGTAGAATTCAACCATCTCAACTACAATTCAGTGAATTTTGACAAACTTACAGTTGTGCAGCCTTCGCTGTAATCCAATTACCGACCATCTTCACCACCCTCAGAAGCTCATTTGTGCCGCTTTGCATTAGATCTTCATCCCTTTCCCCTCCCCAGGCAACCACTCATTGTTTTCCCATGTTTATAGAGTCACTTTTTTCTAGTCATTTCATAGAAATATCAGAATATTAAAGTACACAGACTTTTGTGTTTTGCTTCTTTGACTTGTCTTCATGTTTTAGAGATTCATCCGTGTTGTAATGTTGTTACCAGTGGTTCACTCCTTTTCATTGCTGAGTTGTATCGCATTCATTGTATGGCATTAAAAGATAAACAGGCATTTTAGAAACTTTAGAAGGTTATTTGAGCAAATATTGATTCAATTTAGGCAGCATCCAATCTAGGAGATAGAAGAGAGCTCTGAGGAGCTGTACAAAATGTCTTGGTCACCAGAAACTGTAGAGGAGGAAAAGTAATTTTCCTTTTTGGTGAGTACTTGGGTGAGACCTCTTTTTCAGTAGGGCACCTCATAAATGGATAAGCTTATCTAGCTCAAAAGTTCTGCACTGTGGCCAGTGTAATTCAGGATTACCTTTGGTAAATTTAATCTGCCTTTCCAGCTTTAAAACAAAAATTTTTTTTCACCTGAGGCCTCACATTAGACCCAGTTCTGCTTAAGTTGTACCTACTGCGACCCAGACCCAGTCCAACCTAGATCCAGTCCAGTTTCTAAGTTGGACCCAGTTCAGAAAAAGACATGCTTGTCATGCAAAAGCTGTGGAAGTAGGATTGGAGAGGGCCCCCCCCTCACCTCCCTAGGTAGCAAAGAAAGCAACAAGCTCAAATGAATCTAGGTACCTGCAGCTGATCGCTTGCTGCTCCTGGGGTCCCTGGGGAGGGGTTTCTCTTTGGGATTGCACTTCTGACACCAGAACTGTTAAGAGATAAACTGAGGCATGTTAAAATTTTAAGAGTTTATTTGCACAAAATTCAATTTGACTGGGACTGCATTCCATCTAGGAGATGGGCACTCCAAGGAGCTATACACACTGACTTTTATAGGCAGAAGGCGGCAGGTATAAGGAAGTTACAGTAGGCAAAAAAGTGGCTTGGTTTTTGCAAGGTTACTTTCTTTTAGGGGATGGCAGGTGTCTGTTAGGCAGATTACCTAACTAATGCTGATCAGGTGATTCTTGATTGACTGGTTTAAGATTCCATTTCTGGGATAGCTGAAACTATCATTAATTCTATGTTTGGGGACACGGGACTTAGTGTAATCCAGTCGATTTCTGGTCTGTGTTGTTTTTTAACAATAAACTTGTCACATTTTGTTTTTCTATCAGTTGATGGATGTTTGGATTGTTTCTACTCTTTAACTTTTATAAATCATGCTGCTATGAATATTGTTGTACAATCTTGTTGGACACGTTTTCATTTTTGTTGGTAAAATGGCTAGTCCTATGGCAGGTATACACATGCCATTTAAGGAAATAGCTATACTGTTTTCCAAAACACTTACACTACTTTTCATCCCCATGAGCAGCATGTGAGAGTCCTAGTTTATCAACATCATTGCCAACACTAGTTATCATCTGTATTCCTCATTATTATAGTCATTTCATGGGCATGAAGTGGTGTCTCATAGTTTTAACTTGCATTTTTCTAATGACTAATGATGTTTAGCCTCTTTTCATGTGCTGACTGACAATTTGTATATTTTCTTTGGTTACATTTCTATCAAAATATTTTGAATATTTTTCAATAAGTTTTTTGATTTCTTACTATTGAGTTGTTAGAGTTCTTCCTATATTCTGGTTGCAAATCCTTTGTCAGATATATAACTTGTGAATGTTTTTACCCATTCTGTACTCATTTTATTTTCTTAGTAGTATCTTTTGGTGTGTAACAATTTTTAATTTCTGCTGAAATGTAAGTTATTAATTTTATTTTAACTTTGTATTATACTTTTAGTATATCTCATAATTGTTTGCCTAGTCCATGATCAAGATGATTTTCTTTTTATTTGTGAAAAAAAAGTTTCATAGTTTTAGTTCTTTTTCTTAATATTTTATTTATTTGAGAGAGAGAGAGAGAATGAGAGAGAGATCATGAGAGGGGAGAGGTCAGAGAGAGAAGGAGAATGCCCGCTGAGCAGGGAGCCTGATGCGGGGCTCGATCCTGGGACTCCAGGATCATGACCTGAGTTGAAGGCAGTTACTTAACCAACTGAGCCACCCAGGTACCCTTATAGTTTTAGTTCTTACATTTAGGTCTATAACTCATTTTTTAATTATTTTTTCATGATATGGTGTAAGGGTCTAAATTCATGTTTTTATATGTGATAATCACTTGTCCCAGTACTAGTTTTTGAAAAGACTATCCTTTTACTATTTAATTTCTTTGACTTTTTGGTTAAAATTCAGTGGATCATAAATGCCTATTCCATTGACCTATAATGTTGGTCCTTATGAAATAACTGTCTTGATTGGAGGTATCTTTAACCTCACTACAGAAATAACAGGGACCCATACCCAAGATTTGGTTCACATGTCAAGACAGATGATGCCCCCTACCCTGGCCACACACAGATACACATACCAAAAAGGGCCTGCTTTTGGTGGACAGCAGGATGGGTAAATTAGGCTGATCTAAAAGTGACTTGAGAGCAAGGAAAGAAGATTGGCTTGGGGGTTTTCCTGTAATTAGGGGATGGGGTTAGTGGAGATCTGTTGGTTTGAATCTCCTGCTGGTTCCTGCCAAAGGAAGGAGTTCAGGCTTTCTTACCAGCTTAGGCCCAGATACGAGGCAGAAGAGGAGGGAGGAGTGAAGCTTAAAAGATATCAGCAAGCATCAGAAAATGGAGTTGGACTGTTTATTCAAGTGACTTTACAGTAAGTTTTGAAACTGAGAAGTGTATGCTCTTAAACTCTTTTTTTTTTTTTTTAAATTTTCAAAATAGTTTTCAAAACTCTTCTACTTTTCAGGGGGCCTGGGTGGCTCAGTCAGTTAGTTAATCATCAGACTCTTGATTTCAGGGTCACAAACTCAAGCCTGGCATTAGGCTCCACACTGGGTGTGGAGCTTACTTCAAAACAAAACAAAAGTGTTCTATTTTTCTTTCTTTTTTGTTGCTAGATTAATAGGTTTTGTTACTGAGGACTTACTTGCCTCATAAAATGAAGAAATTTTCTATCTTCTATCACTTAAACAATGAAACAACTGTCCTTTCTTTAAAAGTCAGATCAGTGCAGGGCCCCTGGGTGGCACAGTGGGTTGAGCATCCCACTCTTGGTTTCCACTCCAAGTCATGATCTCAGGGTCATGAGATGGAGCCCCCCACCCAAGAGCTCTGACTCAGTGCTGATTCTGCTAGGCTCTCTTTTCCTCTGCCCCTCCCCTCGTTCCCTCACTCTACTGTCTCAAATAAATAAATCTTAAAAAAAAAAAAAAAAGTCTGGTTAATGCTTTTTTTTTTTTTTTTTAAGATTTCATTTATTTATTTGACAGACAGAGATCACAAGTAGGCAGAAAGGCAGGCAGAGAGAGAGAGAGAGAGGAGGAAGCAGGCTCCCTGCCGAGCAGAGAGCCCAGTGTGGGGCTCGATCCCAGGACCCTGAGATCATGACCTGAGCCCAAGGCGGAGGCTTTAACCCACTGAGCCACCCAGGCGTCCCCATCTAATCTTTTTTAAAAAGATTTATCTGTTTATTTGAGATAGAGAGGGAATGTGAGTGGTAGGGAGAGAGGGAGTGGGAGAGAGAATCTTTTTTTTTTCTTTTAAGAGAGAGATCACAAGTAGGCAGAGAGGCAGACAGAGGGAGAAGGAGAAGTAGGCTCCCTGCTGAGCAAAGAGCCCGATGTGGGGCTTGATCCAAGGACCCTGGGACCATGACCTGAGCCCAAGGCAGAGGCTTTAACCCACTGAGCCACCCAGGTGCCTCAGGTTAATGCTTTTGACAAATTCTAGTGCCTGGTATTTTTTAAAATTATGAGTATTTAATTACCTTTCCAATTTCTTCTGTGGCTATTGGTCTATTAATATTTTTATCTCTATCAACCCCTTATCAGTAAAGTGGAAAATTATAATTTAATAAGAAATTATCCTTTAGATGTTCAACTTTATTATATAAATATATTATGTGACTATATTTCAGGTTTTTTTTTTAATGTTAGTGTTTGATTAATTTACTTGAGTGCATACTGGGAAGGAGTTGATACTGCTGTTGGGACTATGGGTAGGAAGTGGGTTCATGAAACCTTATTACTCTTTGACAGAAAACACTTTAAGGGAGAAATTGGGGAATGGATAGAACCTAGCACATGGGGCATTGGAAAGCAAGAGGCCCCCTCTATCCGGTTCCTAACCACTTTTGCCATAGGGTTCTTGACCCCCTTTCTGGTTGTTCTGCTGCTTGGGTGGAAAAGCTCTGGAGGTTGGGGGCACCTGGGTGCCTCAGTGGGTTAAAGCCTCTGCCTTCAGCTCAGGTCATGATCCTCTGGTCCTGGGATCAAGGTCCACATCGGGCTGCTTCCCCCTCTCTCTCTGCTTGCTTCTCTGCCTACTGTAATCTCTGTCTGTCAAATTAAAAAAAAAGAAAGAAAAAGAAAGAAAGATAGAAAGAAAGAAAAAGAAAGAAAGAAAGGAAGGAAGGAAGGAAGGAAGGAAGGAAGGAAGAAAGAAAGAAAGAAAGAAAGAAAGAAAGAGAGAAGAAAAGCTCTGGAGGGCGCCTGGGTGGCTCAGTGGGTTAAGCCGCTGCCTTCGGCTCAGGTCACGATCTCAGGGTCCTGGGATCGAGTCCCGCATCGGGCTCTCTGCTCGGCAGGGAGCCTGCTTCTCTCTCTCTCTCTCTGCCTGCCTCTCCATCTACTTGTGATTTCTCTCTGTCAAATAAATAAATAAAACCTTTAAAAAAAAAAAAAAAGAAAAGCTCTGGAGGTCAAACAAGAGCATATACTCTGGTGCCTTCTAGACTCACCAGCTAAGACTCACTCCCCCTTTCACCCACCCTTAGCTTCACTGGGAGGAAGGGAGCTTGAGCACTTACCCAGCACCCTGAAGGAAGATATGGTTCCTATCTCCTGGTAGGGAGCTGAACCCGTGAAGACCTCTCCTTCCCGGGCTATTGTAGGCTGCAAGACTCTGGGCAAGCACCCACCTGGACCACCTTGTGGTCCCAGTCTCCCTAGGGCTGCAGCACAAGCTGGAAGGCAGGGGTCCAGTGGACTTAGTGTAGGCTTGGCACCCTCTTTTCAACATATCCCTGGAGCTAAATGTCTCCTAAAGAAGGATCTTTTCTGATCTCAGAGTACCTCTCTGTATTGCAATTTCTTACTATTTTTAAGATTTTATTTATTTATTTGACAGAGAGACACAGTGAGAGAGGGAACACAAGCAGTGGGAGTGGGAGAGGGAGAAGCAGGCTTCAGGCAGAGCAGGGAGCCCAATGAGGGGCTTGATCCCAGGAACCTGGGATCATGACCTGAGCCAAAGGCAGATGCTTAACAACTGAGCCACCCAGGTGCCCCTGTATTGCAATTTCTTAATGTGTAAAATGATTAAATATCAATGTCAGAGTGTATTTATTTTGGTGATAGTTAAATACATAATATGCTAAGGGTTCAGATTAGTATTTTGGTACATAGAATGTACTCAAACGTTGATTACTATTGCTATAAAATTGCAGATGTCATTTTGCTATAATATTTTAATCCATTTGTTATGATGTGTTTTTCATTCTTCGTAGACTTTTGCTGTCTTTTGTTTTTTCTTAACTATGTTTGCTATTGATTGGCCCTTATATAAGTCTTTATTAAGAACTTTCTTTTAATCAATATGTATTCTCTTCTAGTTTAAAATTTTTTATGCATTCAGTATTAAATCTTATGTCTTCTTATTTTTTATCTTAATTTTCTAATTTCTTGACTACTCAGCTTAAATGTTTTTGGTCTTTATTGATAAACACATTTGTAGGTATTCCCATAATTGTCTAAACTGTTCTCTTTTATAAATACTTTGTAGATCGTTTTGTCTTTGTTTTCATGTTTTTATCCAGAGGTTATTTAAGAGAGTGTGTTATAATTTTCAAGTTGTTAATGTCACTTTTTGTTTGTCCTTTTTATTGTCTATAGTTCTTCCTTTGGTAATAATCAGGAAAATAGCCTTTTAATCTCATATTTGGCAGAATATATTCTGGGTTATTTTGTTAACAAGTACAAGATAAATTTTGTGTTTCATTGATCTAAAGAATATACATTATCTGAAAAGTGTAAAACTTTTTCTTTTTTTCTCACTCCCATTTACATATATACTATAAATATATATAATTTATGTATATAAAAGTGCATATATAAATGTGAGGATCTATATTATATATTCTCTCTATATAAATTATATGTACTTTATGGACATTGGGGAGTGTATGTGCTATGGTGAATGCTGTGAAGTGTGTAAACCTGGTGATTCATAGACCTGTACCCCTGGGGCTAATAGTACATTATATGTTTATTAAAAAATAAAAAATAATTTAAAAAATTATATGCACTTATAATATATGTAAATGGGAGGGAATATATCATATATTTATGATATGCTCTATATCCTTTCTCATTGTTGACTATTATCTATTTTGGCTTCTTCTTTGCTGATTCAGATGCCTTTTATTTCTTTTTGTTGTCTGATTGCTGAGGCTAGGACTTCTAGTACTATGCTGAATAGCAGTGGTGATAGTGGATAGCCCTGACATGTTCCTGACCTTAGGGGAAAAGCTCGCAATTTTTCCCCATTCAGAGTGATATTCACTGTGGGTTTCTCACAGATGGCTTTTATGATACTATTGTCTATTTTGGAGTAGTCAAGGACTTTATAGTTTCTCAGGTACTCTTGTGCTTTTAATAGCAAACTATGTTTAAGTACTAAATTGGTTTATTAACAATAGTAATTAGTGTAGAAAATACTTTTTCTACATCCTATGAAATGGGGCAGATACATTTCATATCAATAAAATGTATAAAATGAAAGAGACTAGAGAAATAATTAAGTTCAACCCATCTATTAGAAACAGGAAGCAAATAGGAAATTACAAAGTGAGGTGACTTCACAGTTGTCACAATAAATTAGTGGCAACATGAGGCCTGACGCTCAAGTCTTTCAACTCCAGTTTGTCCTTTTCATTTTTCAGAGAACTAAATGAACCTTCTATGAGAAACAGTTAAGAGGAGACTCCATTGACCTGCGTCCTGCAATGAAAGGGAAGAGGAGGGAGGATACTTAAAAGACATTTGTTGTCCATTGCTTCTGCTAAGACCCAAGTATGGAATCATAGGTTATGAAGTTATTGAGAACAACTTACTCAATTGTGGTGTTTCCAAATTTAGACAGAAAAACTTCCGATGTCTAGATAAATTTGAATGTCAGGGGGTGCCTGGGTGGCTCAGTGGGTTAAGCCACTGCCTTCGGCTCAGGTCATGATTTCAGGGTTCTGGAGTTGAGTACTGCATCGGGCTCTCTGCTTAGCAGGGAGCCTGCTCCCCCCCCCCCCCGCCCCGCCTTTCTCTCCGCTTACTTGTGATCTCTCTCTGTCAAATAAATAAATAAAATCTCTGAAAAAAAAAAAAAGTCTTGTTTAAAAAAAAAATTGAATGTCAGATAAAGAATGATTTTTTTTAAGTATAAATATGCCTTAGACAATATTTGGGGCATGCCTATACTGTAAGAAAATTCATTATTCATCTGAAATTCAGATTTAACTGGGTATTCTGAAGGACTCTAAAGGTTGAATGAGAGAAGTGAACTAAAGAGGTGAACTAAAGACAATGATAAACTACTAAAGCAAAATGTAGAGATAAATTCTATCTTTATAATTAACAAAGTCTGTAAGAAACATGTATAACACATAGTGGGTAGTGAAGCTTGTATATCTTGAGCTTTTGACATCTGTGCTGTTACAGGTCTACTTTCCCTAAGATTCATATTAGGAAACAAGTCTCAAGTAATAAGCAAAAATGTATGTAAATTATGGTGCATTGGAAATGGAAAAAGTACCATTGAGGCTGATCTTCTTTGGAAGCTTTATTTAGTTCTTCTGCCCATTCATGAGTTTAATCAGTTTATAATTCAGCTGGTTGATGAAGCTATCAAGAGATAGTTTTCTTGGGGCACCTGGATGGCTTAGTCAGTTAAGTGTCTGCTCTTGGCTCAGGTTATTATCCCAAGGTCTTAGGATCAAGTCCCACATTGGGCTCCTTGCTTGGTGGGAAGCCTGCTTTTCTCCCTACCTGCTGCTCCCCCTGCTTGTGTTCACTGACTCTCTTTCTCTCTCTGACAAATAAATAAATAAAATCTTAAAAAAAAAAAAAAAAGGAGAGATAGTTTTCTTAAAGTGGATTTTGCCCTTGATAAAGTCTCTGTTGTAGTTAGGAATTTCCAAAGCACATAGAAGAATTCTTGCTTTGTGACTATTAAAAATTAGAAAAGCAAGAAAAAATTACAAAAGCAATTGATGTGTTCAAATTTCTTTGAGGCATTGTTTTGGAGCATAAGATAATATTTTATACATACAGATCAATTTGCACTGAGAGCATTCCTGCTATGCTAGAAAACAAATTGAATTTGTTGCTCAGGTAAAGATAAAAAAGCAATAATATTGCACAGTAATGTCCCATGAAAATGAAATTTGGCTATAACATGGTTGGCATTTTGGTTTCTGTCCTCCACTCAGCTTAGCAGGGTTAGAAGGTGGTGAAAGATTTGGGGGGGGGGTTTGGGGATGGGGAGTGAGTTGCAGTTTTTCTCTTCTGCAGGAGACCAGCAGAGGCTGAAGGAGCCATTGCCTTGTAATTACTTGCTGAATTCCAGGTACAAATAATCTTATACATAAGCTTCAGTATTTCTTGTACTTTTTGACTTCTTCATTAACTTTGCAAGGACAAGAGCATTGATATTTTAGTCCCTACCTTGAGCCTTATGTGGGGAGTTAACTCTACCATCACGCATGCGCTGCCAAAACTAGCCTGCCGATTTTAAAGCATGCTGCGTATCTCTGGTGAATAAAGTAAACTTCAGCAGATGTTTATTACAGTGACCTCCTCATTGGTCTTTCTGCCTCTGATCTTGCCTCTCTTGCATTTTCAACACAGCAGGCCGGGTGATCCTGTTAAAAATCTAAATTAGATTTATTGCGTTCAAAACTCCCCATAGGCTTCCCATCTCACTCACTATATACTAAGTACTCACAAGGATCTCTGTGATTACCTCCTCTCCCCACCTCTGGGGCATTGTTTCTTACTATTCTCCCCTTCCTCCCTACGCCAAAGCTACACAAAAGCTCTTTAACCATGCCAGCTTCTTTCTGGCCTTGGGGTTTCGGGGTGCTCTTCCCGCAGATGTTTTATAGACAAATATTTCACTTCCCTTAGTTTTTCTTTTTTTCTTTTTAATAAACTTTATTTTTTAGAGTAATTTCAAGTTCACAACCAAGTCGAATGGAAGGTTTGGTGATTTCCCATGTTCTCCCTGCTCCCACCCACGCACAGCCTCACCTATTACCAGCACTCCTCCCCAGTGCGGTCCATTTGTTACCATGGATACAGCTACATTGACACATCATAGTCACCCAAAGCCCATAGTTCACACTAGGGCTCACTTTTGGTGTTGTACAGTCTATGGGTTTGGACAAATGTGTGGTGGTGACATATATTCACCACAATAGGATCACACAGAGGGGTTTCATTGCCTTGAAATGTTTCTGTGTTTCACCTTTCATTCCTCTTCCCCTTCAGACTGGCTTCTTCCATTTAGTAATAGGCACTGAAGTTTTCTCCTTGTTTTTTCTTGGCTCCATAACTCATCTCTTTTTAGCGCTCACAAGTATCCTGGTGTCTGGATGTACCATCGTTTGTTTATCCACTACCTCCTGAAGGACATGTCGGTTGCGTGAAAGTTTTAGAAATTATGATTGCGTGAAAGTTTTAGGAATTATGAAGAAAGCTGCTGTAAACATTTGTGGGAAGCTTTTTGTGTGGACATAAGTCTTCGACTCTTTTGGCTAAATACCAAGGAGTGCATTTGCTGGATCGTGTGGTGTGAATATGTTTACTTTTCTAAGACGCCATTGACTTGTCTTCCAAAGTGTGTATCACTTTGCATCCTTATCAGCAATGTATGAAAGTCACTGTTGCTGCATATTCTTGCCAACCTTTGGTTTCACTGTTCTGGATTTTAGATTTTGACCATTCTAAGTGTTATGTAGTGGTGTCTCATTGTTTTGCTTTATGTTTCCCTGATGACATATAATGTGGAGCTTCTTTTCCTATGCTTATTTGCCATCTGTATGTCTTCTTTGGTAAAGAATCTGGTAAGTTTGGGGCACCTGGGTGGCTCAGTGGGTTAAAGCCTCGGCCTTTGGCTCAGGTCATGATCCCAGGGTCCTGGGATCCAGCCCCATATCAGGCTTTCTGCCTGGTGGGGAGCCTGCTTCCTCTCTCTCTGCCTGCCTCTCCACCTACTTGTGATCTCTGTCTGTCAAATAAAATCTGGGGAGAAAAAAAAAAACGAATCTGTGAAGTTTTTTGGTGTGTTTTTTAAATCAGGTTGTCTTCTTATTATTGAATTTTAAAAGTTCTTTGTATATTTTGGGTAAGAGTCCTTTATTAGAAGTGTATTTTGCAGGGTGCCTGAGTGGCTCAGTGGGTTAAGCCTCTGCCTTTGGCTCAGGTCATGATCCCAGAGTCCTGGGATGGAGCCCCATGTTAGGCTCCCTGCTTGGAGGGAGAGTCTGCTTCTCCCCTTCCCTCTGCCCCTAATCCCCAGCTCCCAGTTCCTGATCTTTCTCTCTCTCTCTCTCTCTCTCTAAAAAAACAAAAAAAGGGTCCTTTTAAAAATCTCCTATTCTGAACATTATTAAATACATTATAAGAGGTTTTGCTAAGCCTGTAAACTTAGCTTTAAAACTGATTTTAAAGGAAGTACATTCTTTTAAAATCAGTTTTTGATATTCCTGATAAAATGCTCTATAATTTTGTTTCTCTTGGTAGTTATCAGAACAGTAATAATGATGATAAGGAGAATGACTGCCACTGCTGGTGATTACTTCGCTAAGTGTTAGTCACTGGGCAAGGTGCTTTACCTCCACTCTTTCTGGCAGGTAGGAGCTCCTGACACCCACCCAACAGATGTGCAATATGAGGAAATGACCACAGAAAGACGGAAGTCACTTACCTAACATCAGCAGCTGATACGTGTAATACTGAGATTGTGACTAAGGTAGCCCGAACTTCTGAGTCCACATTTTTAGCCATAAGTTACTGGCTGTCATAGATGATATGTGTCTTTTTTTTTTTTTTAAGATTTTATTTATTTATTTGACAGACAGAGATCACAAGTGGATGGAGAGGCAGGCAGAGAGAGAGGGAGGGAGCAGATTTCCTGCTGAGCAGAGAGCCCAATGCGGGGCTTGATCCCAGGACCCTGAGATCATGACCTGAGCCAAAGGCAGAGGCTTGAACCCACTGAGCCACCCAGGCACCCCACAGATGGTATATGTCTTATGGTGAAAACAGGTAATGGTGGTCATGGATTTTTTTGATATGGGCTCATGAGAACCTATTCTCATAATCATAGGTGACAATATAGTAAACTCTTAAAGTGCTGTTTTACCCCTACCCCTAATCTTCAATCAAGAAACACCAGCTGTAGCAGCAGCCCAGTAAAGGGAAGGTCTGAAAAGCATAAGGGACTTTCATTTTCCTCAGTTTAAGAACTGTGAATTTTGCATTTTCTGAATGGAATCTAAGCAACTTAATTTTTTGCTACTAACTTACCCTTAATGATGCAGAATTGATACTTGAAACTCTCAGAAAATGAAGTAGGGGCTAGAAATCCTGGAATTTACCAGTGAGATGATTGTGTTTGCCTTAGAGTCAGTGGGTGGAAGGTGTGCTGTTGACTTAC
This sequence comes from Mustela putorius furo, assembly GCF_011764305.1. Classification (NCBI taxonomy): domain Eukaryota; kingdom Metazoa; phylum Chordata; class Mammalia; order Carnivora; family Mustelidae; genus Mustela; species Mustela putorius. The sequence continues at coordinate 6,485,257 of NW_025421294.1, forward strand.
TTTAAGAATGAAATAGAGCAGAAGTAAAGCTCCTTGTTGTCAGGGACCAAGGCCTGCTGACAGTGACAAACTATTGGGGAAAAAAATCGTGGGACTCTTTTCCTCAGGTGATATGATCAGCTCCTGGGTAAACAATATGAAAGGCAGTAGTGTCCCTAGGGGGCTTCTTGAGGAGAGCAGCTCCTATTGCTGATTCTGTTTCTTTGCTCCTTTGGCGCCATTGAGTAGAGTGAAGAGATTCAATAGGTTCCCCTGAATACTGACAAAAGAAATAACATTTCTGAGCCTCGCATTCTTCTAGCCTCTTCCCGAAAACAATGTGAATGTTAAGGGTTTGGGGATATGGGAAGGATCTCTGTTGTTTCAGAAAATCACCTCGGTATTATTCATGATTTTAGGTTGACAGTAACTTAGGGAGGTTTCAGAGTCTCAGCTGAATTCTCATACACATTCCAAGTAGCCATCAGTACTTTTCTTGACTTAGAGTCTTCTATTAGACTCTCAGCTATCAAGAATCTTATGGATTTCTGGTATTGAGCCCCACATTGAGCTTCCTCTCAGCAGGGCATCTGCTTCTCCCTCTCCCTCTGCGCCCCCCCACCCCACCTCAGCTCACTCCTTCACATTCTGTCTCTCCCCAAAATAAACAAATAAAAACTCTTAAAAAAAAATCACGTGGATTTCATTTCCAGCGTGAGTTGACTTGGAGAAAGCTCCATACATTTATTCTTGCCTAGACAATACTGACTGTGCCTCACACAATTGATGAAGAAGGGTGTACCCGATTTCTAGGCTTTGGGGTCCTAGCATATCCTTCTGGAGGAGGAAGCTTCTGTTCTTTTTGCTTTGGGTTCAGGGAAGCTAGTGAGCCCCAGTTGGGCACATGGTAACGCACTCACTGGAAAATAGCAAATATACATCACATTCATTGATTAACTGTAATTGAGGAACTTTAGCAGGATCTTTATTGTTATTACTTTTTAGTGGGTTAGAAAATTAAAGTTTGTGTGATTCAGGTGACTCAGTGAGGTGGGCAAGGTTAGTTAATAAATGGCAGAGTTGACGCAGGAGTGCAAATCCATGGACTTCTCTGCCTGTCCTCTTTTTGCTTCATTGCCCCCAAGTGCCTCCAACAGAGGCTACTGAAGCTGTCGGTGGTTCTATTGGCCAGGAGTATAGACTTCTTCAGACTTCATCTAGGGCAGGGGACATGGCATGCTTTTAAAACATGCCATCATAGCAAGGAATCAGTATGCCCAGATTCAGTAGCTGAAGGGCCAGAATTGTGTTTTGGATCCCACTGCAGACTGTTTTCACAGCCTTTTCTGCCCCCAACCCTTGCCCTCTTTTTCGTATTCCTGAATTTCCAGGCGTTCTTCAAAATTTCTCCTGTCTTCCGGTGCTCAATTCCTGTGTACTCAAATGCATTTTGTTTGTTTGTTTCCATATGGTGCCTATCATTTATCTTCCATGTTTTCTGGCTCTCCTGCTCTGAATTTCACTGCTGTCTATTGAGGAGGTCTCTGAGATCAGCTGAGCCACCCTGTTTGTGCAGACAGCTAATGCTTGAAGGTGGGTTCTCCTTGAGCTGGTGAAGCCACTTGTACTGACTCAACTTGCTGGAGAACATACTTGCTCATGGGCTTTTCAGTCAAACTTGTGTGGAGAAGTCAGTCAGATTGTGTGGAGAATGACATAGAGTAGGAAGACCAGAGGAGACCAGCCCATCTCTAACTAGACACACAGGCTCATTACAAGTTTAACACATTTAGCAATATATATAGGAGAAATCATATTTTTCCTATCTCTAATTTTAATATCCAAAAGAGTGGTGACTTTTAGTGTAGTGGTAGGTCAGTGATATGTATTAACATATATCAAAGGTCTATTTAATGTGACTGAGTACCAGCAAAGATTTTGTGACCAAAAAGGAAATCTCTTCATTTTTTTCTAATTATAAAACTGTCACTGGCATGAGTGATCTTACAAACTCAGGCGTACACCATTTGGCACCTTTTATTTAAATCAAATAAACATCACTTTGAAACTCAATCTTGACAGTCTGGTTGGGAAATTTAATCTCAATCTTTTAAGAGACCAAGGGTTGCCCTGGAACTTTATGAAGTGGTCAGATGAAGTATTTCTAGTCTATGGTGCTTCAAGGTTACTGCAGTTATTTTTGTGCAAACCCATGTAGTTAATGATAAGCAGATGACTCTGATGTTTTGGTACCAAAATGGGGATGAACAGCTTTCTTAGATGAAGCTAGGGTCTCTGGTCCCTGAGGCCAATGGCTAAGGATGCATGCTACAACAATTTCTTCTGTGGTTCTAGAACTTCCCTAGGGATTGATAAGGTAAGCAGATATAAGTCTCCCCTACTTTTAGGAGTCTCAGAAATCTACATTATTCCAAATTTGGGGGGATATCCTCTGTATTTCTTTCTGTTTCCATTTCTTTGCCCCATCAAAGCTACTCTTCCCCTGCCCTGTTTCTTGCTTCATCCCATCAATGTGCTCAGGCTCACACAAAGGAGTGCCGAAAAAGGAGGCAGTCTTCACATCACCAGGATAAGGGAAAGACCTACCTGCCTCCTCGAAATGTGGAGAAAGAAAATGTAGAATAAAATACAAGTCGCTCTCATTCATTCTATTCTTTCTCAGCGATGAGAAGAGAACATCAAATATCTGTATAAATGTTTCTACCACTAAAGTCTTGTATGTGTAACAGGATGCAGAATAGGATTTTCCCTCCTGACTCTGGTTGAATTTTATTTTTTTTAAAGATTTTATTTATTTGACAGACAAAGATCACAGGCATGTAGAGAGAGAGGAAGGGAAGCAGGATCCCCGCTGAGCAGAAAGCCCGAGAGGGGCTCGATCCCAGGACCCTGGTATCATGACCTGAACGGAAGGCAGAGGCCTTAACCCACTGAGCCACCCAGGCACCCCCTCTGGTTGAATTTTTAATTGAAACTTTAGTTGAGGAAAGAGACTAGGTGTGTCCATGCAGGAGCTGCTAAGATGGACCAAATTGTTCCAGGGCACATCGTCTCCAGGAGCCTGTGCAGAGGAGAATTTGAGATTCATTCTGAGGGGAATTTGTAAGAGTAGAGATTTAGTGGCATCCAACTATTTATACCCTCAGACCCCCACTTGCAACTAAGCAAACCCAACGGGGACACAGGAGTTGCAGAAAGAGAGACTGGTCTTGGATATTCAGGGCTATGGTAACTTCTTGGCCTCACCTCTGCTGCTAGCCAAGTGAGTACTTGGGAGGATTTGACAGGTAATCTCCCAACCTGCAAGAGATTAGCAGGAAAGGGGACCCTCAGATGGCTTTTGATTGGCAACGTTGACAAGCAGCTCTTTGGCAGAGTGAGGTGAGGGCCACTGTGGGCATATGGTATGCCCTTTATGCATTTCTTCTTGGTCACATGGGTATGAGTAGAACAATCATAAAAATATTTTGAAGCTTTTTATTTGGAAATAATTTAAAACATACCAAAAAGTTATAGCCTAGCATGGAAAACACTTGTGTTCCCTTCAGTGAAATTAGAAAATTATTAACATTTTGCCACATTCATTTTATCTTTTTTTTTTTTTAAGATTTTATTTATTTATTTGACAGAGAGATAGACACAACAAGAGAGGGGACCCAAGCAGGGGGAATGGGAGAGGGAAAAGCAGGCTTCCCGCTGAGCAGGGGGCTCGATCCCAGAACCTTGGCATCATGATCTGAGCCAAAGATAGACCCTCAATGACTGAGCCATCCAGGTACCCCAATTTCTTTCTTTCTTTCTTTTTTTTTTTTGGTGAACCATTCTTTCTCTCTCCTCTCTCTTTCTGTATGTAGATACGAATACTGCTAAACCAACCTAGAGCAAGTTGCCTCATAGCACTTATTGCTTCTTCAGGGTTTATTTTTATGAGCAAGTACCCTCACTTATATAACCAGAGCACAGTTATCAAAGTTAGGCAGTTTAGCATGGATAAAGGACTATTATCAATGGCAGACTTTATTCAGATTTTGTGATTTATTGATCATGTGATTTATTTTTCAAACCAGGATACTTCTGAAATGAAAGGGTGCTATCGATAATTATGCTGGGACAGCACGTGTCAACTGAGACTGTGCTTCTAGGCTTGAACAGTCTTAAAAATCTCACTCAAGAGAGCTGCCACCTCCAGGACCCAGGGAAGAGAGCAGAAATGGATTGCAGGGGATTCCCAAGGGTCTGCAGAAGCATTCTATGCAAAGGTGCCGCCTGGTGGTCAGGACTCATCACAGGGAGTCTGCAGCATGCAAGGTCACTTTTTTTAGTGTGAGAGCAGCAAGCCTGTCCAGGGAGAGTGCAGGGCAGCCAAGAAAGCTATGCACTCACTACCAGCTAGAGTAAGCTGCTCAGTCCCTTTTCATCTCTTTCCCCCTCATATTTATTCATTCTGGAGGATAAAGAGAGCTAAGGGAAGAGAAGAAAACGGGGACAAGAGGAATGCAAGGATGGACTAGGCCCTTTCTTTGCTGCTTCTTTTCCCAAGTTGAGGATCAGAACTGTACCAGGGAGGGAGAAGTTTTATTAGAATGGCTCATTAAAGTTTAGAAGTGTCATGGAGGCAATCTTTTAAAAATGGAAAACAGAATCGCTCACCTACCTGAGTGACAAGAAAGATGGTGGGATCAGTCCTAAGTATCACTGAAAGATGGAGAGGAAAATCTCACAGGTGAGATTTGAAGGCAGGGATGGGGGATGTGGCGCTGTTTTGCTATTGTAGTGTCAACTTCAGCATGTTCGATAAACTGGCTATGCATGCTTTAAAAATTCTAATATGTCTAAGGAAAGGAGAATGAACATGCTCTAGTTCTTATTTCTCGCTCCCCAGTTTTCTGAAAATATACACACACTCGTGCACTCCCATACACACACAGTTCTACAAGCTACTGTGTTCACTTTACAGTATATTGTGGGCAAATTACAACATGTAATTTAATGGGCTCTTCACATTATAAAATTTAAGGACCTGCCTCATTGTATGGACATATCATTGGGTGGATGGACAGACCATGATTTATTTATCTGATGTGCTACTGATGAGAATTTGTTTTCCATTATTAACTGCAATAAATAATTCATTCAATTATTTACTTAGGATAAATTCCCAGAAAGGGACTTGGATTGGAAGTGTGGCCTTAAAGGCTTTGTGATCTATGTCGTCCCATTGTCTTTCCTGAAATTGGTATCAGTGTCTAGTCACCCTGATAGTAAACAAAGACTGACTCTCTCCCCACACTCCTGCCAATGTAGTGAATATTACGTGTCTACCCCATCCTTAGTCATTCACAGAGGGACACACTTCAATTTAGTTTCCAGTGATCATAGTCAGAAATGAGACAGTATCACAGTGTAAAATGAAATTATTATTATTATTTATAAAGAGTTCTTGACATGTAAAGCCTGAGTATTCCTGGGAGAAGCAAACAGAATAATTCTCAAGCACCACCAGCGGTGAATACATTCACAGCTTTCCAAAACGTGATAGCTGGATCCGAAATTATTTTCTGCATTAGTACAGCCTTGTTTCTAAGTGGTCATATGGATCTCTGCAGAAGCCCGTTCCACTGTGACTGGTTACTTTCCGTGACATCTGTGTGAGTGGGATGTTAGTACATTATGCAAAAACCACATTAGGATTGTGCTTCATTTGATGTTACGCCAATTTTCTGCTTTTCTTTTCCCCTTACATTGCCTCTGTAAGGACTCAAGATTTAATAATCATGATACGGTTAGAACAGCAAACTGGCCCTTCGTGCAGCTGAGCCCTTCAGAGCATCTCAGCTCCGAATTTGCACCCATCTACCTTGCTTCTAATGGTGAAAATTCAAGTAATGCGATTCCTCATGAAGCTGGATTGTCCATAAATGGCTTGTTTCTTGCTTAGTCTCCAATTGAAGTCATGCTTAAGTTTCCAAGGAGGCTGTACTTAATGGAGAAGAAACATGAATCAGGTGGCTGCGTGGGACTGAGAAGGACCTGGCTTGCTGCTTCCGTGAATAGCTCCCAGTGGGCCTCATCTGTAGCTTTAAAAGAAGCAAAACTGCTCAGCTTTTGGAGTTCTTTTAACTCTTTGTGCCTACCAAAGTCAATTTAGGCCATATGAAATAAAACAAATATTTTTTCATGAAATAGTACTCAATTTGGGAGTGAAAACCTCTCTGAAAAAGCATCCTAGGGGCGCCTGGGTGGCTCAGTGGGTTAAAGCCTCTGCCTTCAGCTCAGGTCATGATCTCAGGGTCCTGGGATCGAGTCCCGCATCGGGCTCTCTGCTTGGCAGGGAGCCTGCTTCCTCCTCTCTCTGCCTACTTCTGATCTGTCTCTGTCAAAGGAATAAATAAAATCTTAAAAAAAAAAAAAAAAGCATCCTAGGTCTTTCCTTTCAGGCTGTGTATTTTGAAAAGCTGCTTTGCTGGGGCATCTTGGCTGTCTGCTGGAAGTTCTCCTAAATGAGCAACTTGTCTTATTAGCTCAGGAGTTTTGTGACGGAGACAGTGTACAAAATATAGCATAGGAGTTCTTATCCATGTCACCTCCAGGTGCTATTATCCTGATGGGAAAAAACCAGAGGTTGCAGACCTCTCGCCAGTGGGCTGATCCGGCCTAGAGATGTTTCTTTTGCCCAATATGAGGCTTCAAAAAAATATTGATTGGTTCCCAGCATTTAAAAATCTGGATTTCAGGTTTCTTCCAGAAAATTGGGAGATTTAGTATTTCTGGGATGTCGTTCCTATAAGGTGACAGGTCACAGAGTAGAATATCAATATTCCTTCAGGTCAGAACAGAGACTTATTCTTAAATTATTTGCTTTTCTCCTCCAATAGGCCATATATATATGGCCTATATAAATATACACAGATATCTATACCTATATCTTTTTTTTTTTTTTTTGAGAGGTTAAAAAGCAAGAGGGAATTCTGGAAGACAACTCAGTTTGTGGTCTCACCTTCTGAGAGAGTAAATGATTCTGCACTCCCAACAACACTCTGAGCTTGCTTGCCTCAGCGAAGGCCCTTTTTATAATATATCCTGTCCATTTTCCCCCAAGTCTGCCTTCCTAGACCTGGGAAGAAACCAGAGGGCAGAAACCATATCCTGATTGCTCCTGTGGTGTTCCAGTCCTGATTCTTACATGTAAGGCCTTGGAGAACTACTTTTTGAATGAATGAATGCTTTGATGGATAATGAATGAATGGTCCAGTGGGCTATTTATGATGACATGGGTGTCCTAATGGAGGGGTACAGATAGGTGATTTAGGATGGATTTTTCTCAACACTTGGTACTTTGGGGGCAGTTGGCATCATGTAGAACTTGGAGTCAATGCCATTTGGAGTCCCACCTGAGCTATATTCAAGCAGTACCATTTCTTTGGAACAACTTTATCTTTCTTTGAGTATTGGGAATAACAATTCTTATTTGATCATCCTATTAAGATCAACACAAAACCTAACAAAAGCTCATTATTCCCCTCAAGTTTTTAGTCATTACCTGACAAAAGAAGAAGCTGAAGTCATCCAAAAATATAATTTCTGTTCCCCCTTTGGGAGAATAACACATTCAGGTTTTCTTTCATTGTAATTTCCTTTGACTACGCACGGTTCTGTTTTTAGTTAGACTTTATAAAATGCTATAAAATCTTTCCACTCTCACTTTTGTCAAGAATGTAAATACAAAATGTTCAATGTTTTGGAACAGTTTTGATATATTTCTCCTTTAAATTAGGATTGGAACAGCTAGAGGATGCCATAGCTATTTAATCAAAGAGTAAATATTTTATGACTACAATGAAGGGAAAGCTGTTGAAGGAAGGGGATGTGAGGGTGGTTATTCTAATTGGAATTAGTGCTTAAGAAAAGCACAAGCAATTCCCTGTATAGAGAAGGTGAAGCTGATTTCATTCAGTCACATTAAGACAGCTCTATTGTGAATGAGCTTTTAATCATTTTGTGACAAATCAGAAGTTACCTTAGATTTGTTGCTCACACGGAGACTTTAATATTTCCATCACTCTCATCTCATGTAGTTACCAATCACTTTGACATTGACATATTTTAGAAGCATTTCAATTTAAATAATGTGGAGTTACATATATTTAGTTTTAGTTTGCATGTTCTTATATTGTAAAATTAGAAATAAGTTAATTTCATGAGGGGAAATTATCAGAGAACTGATTAAAACATTTTTTTAATAAGGAAGGGGTTAATATGAGGTCTGATTCTGAGAATTTCAGAGCAGACTCTTTCTTCTGAGAGTAGTACTCACTACAAAAATATCAAAGTCTTGCTAAAACAAGTTGTGCCTGGAGAAGTTGCAATGAATGTTAATTACTCCATTTTTAATTACATATCTCTGAAAGTATATTTTCACAGAATATATTTAATACTAAGAAGACTACACATTTGGTGTATTTACTATTTTAAAAAATGATCTTAACAAGATTTTATATTAGAATATCATTAAAAAACAAACTTGCTCAAACACAGAATTTACTCTTTCTTGACTATGGAAAAACCACATTTTTCTCTGCAAGTGTGATCCTTAGGAAAGATTTACCTCCTTTCTGGACATCTGAAACTTCTTCCTTGTTTTAGAAAGAGACCATAGCAACTTACCTCTCAAATGTTGCTTTAATGTTTTTTGTTTGACTGTTTAGCAAAGAAGCAGTACACAGGAAATTCATCCAACTCTCCATGGGAAATGAATTCCCCACGACTTTGATGGTGAGTTCCTATGGTACTAAAACATTGTAAATGGATAGCAGTTACCAAACCTGTGGAGTAGCAATTTTCCCCCCCACAAATATAATTTTGTTATTTCTCTAAAGAAGATTTTAAAAATATCTAACAAAGAGAAATCCTGCCAAGGTAATCTTCTTAGGCAAATCCTTGTTTGATGGAGCAGAGGATGGGGAAATAGGACCAGCAGGCCACAGGAGGCCTGCTGGTATGTTCTGTGCACACTGGATTTCTCCTAAAAGAACCTTTGTCAGGGGCTAGTTCCTAGGCTTTCAGGACATCACTGTAGAGTTACGTCATGGCTCTCAGGAGACCCTGGGATGTGGGGAAGAAAGAGTCTGAAGCTCACCTAGAAGGGTAAGGCTCTGAGGTCCCCCGGCCCATGTCTAGGAGGCAGAGTGAAGGAAAGAGCTGTCTGCAAGAGGGCCTTCATTTACCTCAGATTTTAGCCGCAGTGCTTGACTCTGGTACTGGGAGGAGTGGGACAGCTCAGTGCCCAGTGGAAGTTTTCTAAAGGCGGGTTGTGATGAAAATTCCTTTTGAAGGCTCTGAGGCACTTGGCACTTGCTCCAGGTCTCTCTTTGGGAAGCTGTTTCTCCCATAAAACAATTTAACTAAATCTCCTTTCTCCTGGATTATGGACTCCCATTTCTCTGGCATGGAAGACATGTACTAAATCCACAAGAATCCAATCCTTCCTCAACTCAATTTAGCCAGCCCCCCTATCAAACATCGATGTGTTCATTTTAAAATAAAAATGGAGATACCAAATGTACTGCATATGCTTAGGCTCGCAGTGACAAATTGATGTAGTTACAGAAAGTATGTCCATTTAATTTAAATATGTTCCCTTAGGGCACCTGGGTGGCTCAGTCTGCATTCAGCTCAGATCATGATCCCAGGGTCCTGGGATCCAGTCCCACATTGGGCTCCCAGCATCAGCAGGAAGCCTGCTTCTCCCTCTCCCTCTGCAGCTTCCCCTGCTTGTGCGCTCTCTCTCTTCCTCTGTCAAATAAATACTTAATAAATTAATTAAAATAAATAAATACATTCCCTTAATCTTTCTCAGGTATCAGGATCATATTTTAGCACATCGATTGAGACACTGTGACAAAGAGTTGTAGAAGCTTCTGAAGAAAAATTAATCATCTGGTTCCTAAATCTTCTTCTCTTACTCTTAAAAAAAAAAAAAAAAAAAAAAAAAAAAAAGAGAGAGAGAGAGAGAGAAAGAAAATTTTCATTGTGACTGCTCAATTTCTATCACTTATCACCTCACTCCCAGACCATCAAAATAGCTTTTCAGTTTTTCTCTCATTACTAGATTCTTCTCTGTATGCAACTCCAAACCATCATAATGTTGTCAGATTAATGTTCTTGAAAGTATGTTATGCAGAAAACCCTTCAGTAGTTCCCTACGTTTAACAATACAGTAGACTTTTACTTATTAAAAGATGGAATCTGATTATGCCTTTTTTCTGCTTCATCTTCTTTGTTGGCTTTTCATTGCCCTTAAAATATAGTACGGATGTCTTAAAAATGGTTCATCTAGGTCTTTATGAGCTATCCCTCACTGCCACAATGATAATTTCACATATCTCCATGCTCTACATTAAAACTGGGCTGCCCTGGATTTTGTACTAGTGCCATGACCTTGTCCTCAGTAAGCCAGAGTTTGCTGAGTTTCTTAAGGAAATAGAAGACAGACACAGTTTACAGCCAAAGGTCTGGCCTGGAAAGAACTATCACTAACATGGCTGCTTCTCTCCATCATGATTCCGCCAATCCCCTACTCCAAATGAGCATGATTTCCTATCTTGATTATGTACTTGTTGTCTGGTTTACTCATGTGCACTCCTGGCTTACTGCTGGTTTTCTTTCAGTCCTAGATAATGGGCATGTTGGACCATTTAACCTCTTACCATGTAAGAGCCTTTGCACTTACCGATCACTCTGTCTCACTCTTTATCCATTCATCTCTTGATGGACATCTAGGTTTTTTCCATAGTTTGGCTATTGTGGACATTCCTGTTATAAACATTTGGGTTCACGTGCCCCTTCGGATCACTACGTTTGTATCTTTAGGGTAAATACCCAGTAGTGCAATTGCTGGGTCATAAGGTAGCTCTATTTTCAACTTTTTGAGGAACCTCCATGCTGTTTTCCAGAGTGGTTGCACCAGCTTGCATTCCCACCAACAGTATACGAGGGTTCCCCTTTCTCTGCATCCTCACCAGCATCTGTCATTTCCTGACTTGTTAATTTTAGCCATTCTGACTGGTGTGAGGTGGTATCTCATCGTGGTTTTGATTTGAATTTCCCTGATGCCCAGTGATGTGGAGCACTTTTTCATGTGTGTGTTGGCCATCTGGATGTCTTCTTTGCAGAAATGTCTGTTCATGTCCTCTGCCCATTTCTTGATTAGATTATTTGTTCTTTGGGCGTTGAGTTTCATAAGTTCTTTATAGATTTGGGTACTATGGGTTTGATGAGTTCTTTATAGATTTGGATACTATGTCATTAGAAAATATCTTCTCCCATTCTGTCAGTTGTCTTTTTGGTTTTGTTAACTGTTTCCTTTGCTGTGCAAAAGCTTTTGATCTTGATGAAGTACCAATAGTTCATTTTTGACCTTCCCTCCCTTGCCTTTGGCATTGTTCCTAGGGAGAAGTTGCTGCGGCTGAGGTTGAAGAGGTTGCTGTCTGTGTTCTCCTCAAGGATTTTGATGGATTCCTTTCTCACATTGAGGTCCTTCCTCATTTTGAGTTTATTTTCATGTGTGGTGTAAGGAAATGGTCCAATTTCATTTTTCTGCATGTGGCTGTCCAATTTTCCCAATACCATTTGTTGAAGAGGCTGACTTTTTTCATTGGACCTTCTTTCCCGCTTTGTCAAAGATGAGTTGACCATAGAGTTGAGGGTCTATTTCTGGGCTCTCTATTCTGTTCCATTGATCTATGTGTCTGTATTTGTGCCAGTATCATACTGTCTTGATGATGACAGCTTTGTAATAGAGCTTCAAGTCCAGAATTATGATACCACCCACTTTGGCTTTCTTTTTCAATATTCCTTTGGCTATTCGAGGTATTTTCTGGTTCAATATAAATTTTAGGATAATTTGTTCCATTTCTTTGAAAAAATGGATGGTATTTTGATAGGCATTGCATTGAATGTGTAGATAGCTTTAGGTAGCATAGACATTTTCACAATTATTTGTTTTTCCAATCGAGGAGCATGGAGCATTTTTCCATTTCTTTGTGTCTTCCTCAATTTATTTAATGAGTACTTTATAGTTTTCTGAGTATAGATTCTTTGCCTCTTTGGTTAGGTTTATTCCTAGGTATTTCATGGTTTCGGGTGCAATTGTAAATGGGATTGACTCCTTAATTTCTCTTTCTTCTGCCTTGTTGTTGGTGTAAAGAAATGCAACTGATTTATGTGCATTGATTTTATATTCTGACACTTTACTGAATTCCTCTACAAGTTCTAGCAGTTTTGGAGTGGAGTCTTTTGGATTTTCCACATATCATATCATCTGCAAAGAGTGATAGTTTGACTTCTTTGCTGATTTGGATGCCTTTAATTTCTTTTTGTTGTCTGATTGCTGAGGCTAGGACTTCTAGTACTATGTTGAGTAGCAGTGGTGATAATGGATATCTCTGCCGTGTTCCTGACCTTAGAAGAAAAGTTTTCAGTTTTTCTCTATTGAGAGTGATATTTGCGGTGGGTTTTTCATAGATGGCTTTGATAATATTGAAGTATGTGCCCTCTATCCCTACACTTTGAAGAGTTTTGATCAGGAAGGAATGCTGTACTTTGTCAAATGCCTTTTCAGCATCTATTGAGAGTATCATATGGTTCTTGTTCTTCTTTTTTATTAATGTATTGTATCACATTGATTGATTTGCAGATGTTGAACCAACCTTGCAGCCCTGAAGTAAATCCCACTTGGTCGTGGTGAATAATCCTTTTAATTTACTGTTGGATCCTATTGGCTAGTATTTTGATGAGAATTTTCACATCTGTGTTCATCAAGGATATTGGTCTGTAATTCTCTTTTTTGATGGGATCCTTGTATGGTTTTGGGATCAAGGTGCTGCTGGCCTCATAAAATGAGTTTGGAAGTTTTCCTTCCATTTCTATTTTTTGGAACAGTTTCAGGAGAATAGGAATTAGTTCTTTAAACGTTTGGTAGAATTCCCCTGGGAAGCCATCTGGCCTTGGGCTTTTGTTTGTTTGGAGATTTTTGATGACTGTTTCAATCTCCTTACTGGTTATGGTTCTGTTCAGGTTTTCTATTTCTTCCTGGTTCAGTTGTGGTAGTTTATATATCTCTAGGAATGCATCCATTTCTTCCAGATTGTCAAATTTGTTGGAGTAGAGTTGCTCATAGTATGTTCTTTTAATTGTTTGTATTTCTTTGGTGTTGGTTGTGATCTCTCCTCTTTCGTTCATGATTTTATTTATTTGGGTCATTTCTCTTTTCTTTTTGATAAGTCTCGCCAGGGGTTTATTAATCTTATTAATTCTTTCAAAGAACCAGCTCCTAGTTTCATTGATTTGTTCTATTGCTTTTTGGTTCCTATTTCATTGATTTCTGCTCTGATCTTTATTATTTCTCTTCTCCTGCTGGGTTTAGGCTTTCTTTGTTGTTCTTTCTCCAGCTCCCGTAGGTGTAGGGTTAGGTTGTGTATTTGAGACCTTTCTTGTTTCCTGAGAAAGGCTTGTACCGCTATATATTTTCCTCTCAGGACTGCCTTTGCTGTTCCCACAGATTTTGAACCATTGTGTTTTCATTATCATTTGTTTCCATGAATTTTTTCAGTTCTTCTTTAATTTCCTGGTTGACCCATTCATTCTTTAGGAGGAAGCTGTTTAGTCTCCAGGTGTTTGGTTCTTTACAAATTTCCTTCTTGTGATTGAGTTCTAGCTTCAGAGCATCATGGTTTGAAAATATGCAGGGAATGATCCCAATCTTTTGATACTGGTTGAGACCTGATTCATGACCCAGGATGTGATCTATCCTGAAGAATGTTGCATGTGCACTAGAGAAGAATGTGTATTCTGTTGCTTTGGAATGGAATGTTCTGAATATATCTGTGATGTCCATCTGGTCCAGTGTGCCATTTAAGGCTTTTATTTCCTTTATGATCTTTTGCTTAGATGATCTGTCCATTTCAGTGAGGGGAGTGTTAAAGTTCCCTACTATTATTGTATTATAGTCAGTGTGTTTTTTTGGTTTTATTATTAATTGGTTTATATAGTTGGCTGCTCCCACGTTAGGGGCATAGATATATAAAATTGTTAGATCTTCTTGTTGTACAGACCCTTTGAGTATGGTATAGTGTCCTTCCTTATCTCTTATAGTCTTTGGTTTAAAATCTAACTGATCTGATTGCCACCCCAGCTTTCTTGTGATATCCATTAGCATGGTAAATTATTTTCTACCCCTTCACTTTAAATCTGGAGGTGTCTTTGGATCTAAAATGAGTTTCTTGTAGGAAGCATATTGGTGGGTTTTGTTTTTTTATCCATTCTGAAACCCTGTGTCTTTTGATTGGGGCATTTAGTCCATTTACATTCAGGTTAACTATTGAGAGATATGAATTTAGTGCCATTGTATTGCCTATAAGGTGACTGTTACTGTATATTGTCTCTGTTCCTTTCTGATCTACTACTTTTAGGGTCTCTCTTTGCTTAGAGGACCCCTTTCAATATTTCCTGTAGAGTTGGTTTGGTGTTTGCAAATTCTTTCAGTTTTTGTTTGTCCTGGAAGTTTTTTATTTCTCCTTCTATATTCAATGATAAACTAGCTAGATATAGTATTCTTGGCTGCATGTTTTTCTTGTTTAGTGCTCTGAATATATCATGCCAGCTCTTTCTAGCCTGCCAGGTCTCTGTGGATAAGTCTGTTGCCAATCTAATATTTTTACCATTGTATGTTACAGACTTCTTATCCTGGGCTGCTTTCAGGATTTTCTCTTTGTCTCTAAGAATTGTAAATTTTACTATTATATGATGGGGTGTGGACCTATTTTTATTGATTTTGAGGGGGGTTCTTTGCACCTCCTGGATTTTGATGCTTGTTTCCTTTGCCATATTAGGGAAATGCTCTCCAATAATTCTCTCCAATATACCTTCTGCTCCCCTCTCTCTTTCTTCTTCTTCTGAATCCCAATTATTCTAATGTTGTTTTGTCTTATGATGTCACTTATCTCTCGAATTTTCTCCTTGTGGTCAAGTAGTTGTTTGTCTCTCTTTTGCTCAGCTTCTTTATTCTCTGACATTTGGTATTCTGTATCATTAATTCTCCCTTCTATCTCATTTAGGCTCACAGTAAGAGCTTCCATTTTTCATTATACCTCATTAATAGATTTTTTGATTTCAGCTTGGTTAGATTTTAGTTCTTTTATTTTTCCAGAAAGGGCTTTTATTTCTCTGGACAGGGTTTCTGTAATATCTTCCATGCTTTTTTCGAGCCTGGCTTTTTTTTTTTTTTTGAAATGTATTAAAGATAAACTAGTTAAAAAATGTTTAAAGAGGAAAGGGTAAAAGTTAAAAAAAAATTAGCAGAAGAAAAAAAATTTAAAAAATGAATTAGCTTTGCAAGACTAAAGATTCATGGGGAGAAAGCCATGAATTCCATGCCTTGCTTTCTCCTCCTCTGGAATTCTGTTGTTCTCCTTGGTAAGTGAACTTGGGTTTGTCTGTATTTCTTGTTGATTTTCTGGGGGAGGGGCCTGTTGTAGTGATTTTCAAGTGTCTTTGCCCCAGGTGGAATTGCACTGCCCTTACCAGGGGCCAGGCAAAGTAATCTGCTTGGGTTTGCTTTTGGAAGCTTTTTTCCCTGAACGCTTTCTGTAGAGTTCCAGAGGATGGGAATGAAAATGGCGGCCTCCCAGTCTCCAGCCTGGAGAAGCCGAGAGCTCTGGGCCCCACTCCTCAGTGTGCTCTCAGAGAAAAGCGCTCAATCACTCCTGTCTCCCTGGCCTCCGGGTGCACTCCGAGCTCACCCAGCCTGTGACCAAGCGTCTTTGTCTCTGGCACATAGCTCTGCCTGGAGTCTCTGAACCCCACAGATCCCTGAGCTCTTCCAGGTCGGAGTTTCCCCGGATCTTGTGGGGAACCCACTAATGGAGCATTGTCCTGTGCCATGGATTATGGTTCAAGGTAACCCAAGTTGAGAGTTCACTCCTCAGCTCTGTCTCCGTAGCCGACTTCCCTGCTCTAATACCTAAGAGCTCTGCGACACTCAAACACCCCCGATCCTTCTGTGACCCCGTGGGACCTGAGGCCATGCTGTCCCTGCGTGGGCTGCACTCAAGTTTAGCCTCTGGAGTGACATTGATCAGTGAAACAGACTTTTAAAAGTCCTGATTTTGTGCTCCATTGTTCTGCTGCTTGTTGGGAGTTAGCCCCTCCCCCCTCCCCTCTTCCCGTCGCTTTGGATTCACTTCTCTGACGGTCTTACCTTTCAGAAAGTGGTAAATTTTCTGTTTCTAGAATTGTTGCTCTTCTTCTCTTTGATATCCTGTTGGATCTGTAGGTGTGTTCAGAATGGTTTTATAAGCTATCTAGCTGATCTCCTGTTACCTGATGTCGTCTCAGCCTGCTACTTCTCGGCCATCTTGAGTCCTCCCTGTAAGTTACCAAAGTTTTATATGAAAAAGTTTCCTATCATCATAGCATTCCTACAAGGTTATAAGCCATAAAAATATGGGCATTATTAACCAACTACTAGGAATTGTGGGAGGGAGGAACATGAACAAAAGTAAAATTTATATGCAGATATCTGGGCCTTCAAGCTATTCCATCATGAAAAGGTTAATTAAAAGTGATGATTCATATACGTTTCTGCTTATCTGGTAATTTGTTTTATTCTACTTTAATATCGAGTCTCTGTGATCTTAAATTTTATTTTAGGTCCCAAGTTCTATTTAAGCTCTGGGTCTTTTCACAACCCGTTTTCTCAGCTTGGTGTGCTCCACCTTGCTCTCCTCCTTCCTTCCTTTATCACATATTTCTCAAATTTTGCTCCAAATAGCACTCCTTAAGGGTGTCATTCTCTGACAGTCTTGGCCTTATCCCCATCGTCTTTATTCAAGACATAGGTTTTCCTTCTGGTTTATCAGCTTTCTCCAGGTTGACCAATGTCTTTTTATTTTTGGCTTCTGTATCTTCACTATGATGCCTGGTAATTAAGAACTGCTAATTAGTATTTATTAAATAGAAAAATGCATGTCCCTTAACATCTGAATACAACCTGTATATCACACTGCCTCTGACATGGGTATTATACTCCATTTCTGCAGTATTACTCCTACCATCTCTAGACTTTTTGTGACCATCTATTTTCCTACAAGAGCTGTATATCTGTATATGTATCCATCTAGGTATTTGTTTTGTTATAGACTTCCTTCCACCTCCATTCATCATGGTCTATCCAACTCAGATGACATCTTCTTCACTGTACCTTTGTGTTTCCCCAGCCAAAATGATCCTTCTCGCTGTGTTCTCAAAACAATTAATTTCTCACACTTTTTAGGTAATGGCACCTTGTGCTATAGATATTAATGAAGGGTTCATGTATCTCCCCCAAGATTGGAAATTCTTTAAGAACACAGGCCATGGGACAGCACCCTTCTATTTCTCATAATTCCCAACATAATACCTTGTACATAAGACTCATGTGCTTATTTAATATTTCTTGTGAGAATTGGATAATGGCCATTCTAGGTAACCAATGGTTTTCTTGGTAACACTTTTTCTCTGCATAATCTAAGTGTTCAGACCCCTTTGTATGGTGAAGATACCTTTACTGTAGAGTCTTATTTAAGTGTTTTTCTTTTTTTTTTTTAACTATTTTTGTGTTTCATCTGATATTAGGGACTTCTTTGGATTTAGTGGAGTAAGAATCTTTGACTAAATAAAAATAGCTCAAACTGTAGTCATGAATCTCCAAAATGGAAGACTAAGAATAAAACCATTTTCTCTGGTTTATAGAGAAGCTACTGAATGTATGAGTTGGGCATGATTGGGCCCTATTCAAGAATTATTGGAATTATACTGGGCAAAGTAAATAGAAAACTCAGCATTGTTACAAGTTTGTTCATTTTCCAACTAGCCTAGAGAGAAGCATTTTGAGAATGGCCAGTGTGCTCAGGAATTTAAAGGGCTGTAGAAAACTTTTTTTTGTCTGTGAGATGAAACAGAAAATGATAATTAAGAAATACAGTACATCTATCTTCTCTTCTTTCCCCTTTCTCTTTCCAGAAAAAAATATCTAAGTTCAGGAAAATTAGGAAGAGATTTATAAGTATCACACACTCAGGGCTTTGGGGTTATCACTGAAAGACCACAAAGGGAATAAACATGTCAAATATCCCTAATTAGTATCCCAACACAAATACAAGGAAGCATTTACCTGCAAGTCATTTGCGGATGAATTCAGGGGACTGGGGCAATACATGAGGGGATGTCAGGGATCAGATGAGCCATTTCTATGGTACTGAGTACAGTACTAAGGGGTAAGTTATGAATGTGAAATGATTTTCAGATAAAGGGATATTTATGTGGGTCTAATCCAGCCCTAGTCGCCATAAATTCTTACTTGGTTAGGAAGTGGATGTCTGTCTATCGCTTGGAGGTGCCTTGTGGAAAGGTGAAGAAGTAAGCTCACCTCTCCTGCACAGGATTGATTTGGGGTACTATAACACAATAGGGTCAGACTTCTCTTCTGACTTTATCACAGAAAGACCTAGGAGCTCCATGTTGCAGATCTGCTGTCTTCCATAGTGGGGAGAAAGGGAGTGGTGACAACTCAAATCACAGTCATTGATGGCTTATTTTCAACTTCTAGATGCACATTTCTATGTGATAATTTCTCTCAGACTCAGTAGCAAACTCCCAGTCATATTGATTCCACCTTTATCACATACCTTGAAAGGTTATTATTCTGTATACTTGCAGAATGGGAGCAGTTGGAGCATTTCCAGAGTTACTTGAGAATCTTTGCTCAATAGACGAGGATTTCTTGGGTTGGAACAAACGAATAATGGGACACAATCAGGGACTTCTGAGACTGTCCAGGATTTGTGTCAAACCAATTTTTAAGTTTCTCAAGGGCCTGAACAAAGATAGTGATGGCGGTACATGACAAAGAGTATAGACTTTACAGAAGTAATTCAGGAAAGTTACTAAACAAGTAGGAGCAACAACAACAAATAGCAGACACGACAAACCCTAGGGAGTGATGGAATCTGATTTCTGGAATTTCCACACTATATTATTTCAATGTCCACTTTTCAACAAAGATTATGAGACACAAATAAACAGGAGAATGTGGCCCACAACCAAGAAACAGCAATAACAACAATGCAATCACTGGAAACTTCTTCTAAAAGGAAGCCAGATGTGGATCTTCTTAGACAAAACCTTAAAGCAGCTACCAAAAATATGTTAAAAGAAATAAAGAAGAAATCATGTCCAGTAAAATTAAAGAAAAATAGGAGAAATAAATCTCTTTAAATAGAGAATATCAAAGTGACAGATTATAAAAAAGAATGAAATACATAGCCTGGAGTTCAAAATTACAATAATTGAAATGAAAAATTTCCTATTGTTGAGGGGTTCAACAGAAACTTTGAACTTACCGAAGAAAGAATCTGCCAACTTGAAATCAATTGAGATTACCCAATGGGAGAAATAGAATGAAGAAAAGTGAAGAGAGTCTCAGAAACTTGTAGAATATTACAAAACATGTCAACACACATATTAGGGGAATTCCAGAGGTGAGGAGAAAAAGAAGTTGAAAGAATATTTAAGGAAATAATGGCCAAAACTTGCCAAATTTAAGAACATCAGTCTGCACATTCAAGAAATACAACAAAATTCAAGAAGTGCAAACTCAAAGAAATGCACATATATGTACATCATCATCAAACTATTAAAAGATGAAGATGAGAGAATTTTGAAAGCAATGAAAGAAAAAGAGCTGCTCATCTCATTTAAGGCTACTTTGTCTGCAGTTACCCTGTTGTCCTATAGCATGGAATTCTTGGCCACCACATGCTGCTTCCACATCCCAGCTCTCATAGGCCTGTGGCTTTGTGCCTTCACCTGTGTATTGTGTTTCTGGCTCTTAGATATGTTTATCATACTATAGAGCTGGGCTGTGTATTCAAATTGTGACAATTTGTCTGTTATTGTCAAAGGTTTGAAACAGAGATGAAATAAAGTCAAAATTCACAGAAATGTCTTGACCAGAGTACCCCCTTCTCCACATAGGTCTTTTAGATGGTGTATTTCTAGAAACCATTTGCAGAAGTTGCACTGTATCTGCTTTGCCCTCAATAGACAATAGAATCTTGACTTTAATATCATTTATTTAACAAAATATTCAAAGAAGCGTTTCAGTTTGCAACTTATATAGACAATATAAGGATCCAATAAAAATGGCTGAAAAAAAAAAAAACTACTAAGAAACCAGCATTGGATAACAGTTTACAAAAAGAAATACTTCTATATATCATGGTGTATAATAATATGTAGAGTAGTTCTTTTTTTTTTTTTTTTTTTTTTTTTAATTTGAGAGAGAGAGCATGAGAAGGGGGAGGTTAGGGGAGAAGCAGACTCTTCAGCTCAGCAGGCTGAAGAGGGAACCTGAAGTGGGACTTGATCCTGGCACTCCAGGATCATGACCTGAGCCAAAGGCAGTCGCCCAGCCAACTGAGCCACCCAGGTGTTCCTATAGTCTAGTTCTGATGTTAAATTTCCAAATATTTTCTACTAAAGAACTGGTGACATTCTTAGTCAGGTGTGCTTCATGGAAGAGCTTCTCTAATCTTATTCAGAACCTTTTCTTCTGTCACCATCTTGGTCCCCAGGATACACTGAGCTTCTTCTCTAATCTATTCTAGCCCTTCAGAGGAATGACAATTGATTTGCTTTAAGATTGTAATCTTGTAGTTTTGCTCTGTCAGATTCCACTACCTCCCAGGAATACAAATGCCCTTATTTGAGAAATAGTGATCTTAAACAAAGATTTTGGGGGGAAAACCCCCATCATTTAATACCTTTTTATTATGGCAATAATACTGATATATGACTGATTATGAATATGATTGTGGCATAAATGAGTGTGGAACAAAAGAAACACAACTTGACTACTATTGTTATTGTTAACTTAGTGCTGTTGCCTTAATCCTGAAATCCACTAAACAGAATTGTTCTTCTCAGGTCTTAAGTGAAATCTTGGACACATCCAATTGATTATCTATTCACTTTTAATTTTTTAATTTGACAGACAGAGATCACAAGTAGGCAGAAAAGCAGGCAGAGAGAGAGGGGGAAGCAGGCTCTCTGCCGAGCAGAGAGCCTGATGTGGGGCTCTATCCCAAGACCCTGGAATCATGACCTGAGCCAGAGGCAGAGGCTTTAACTCACTGAGCCACCCAGGCGCCCCTATTCACTTTTATTTTTATTTATTTTTTTATTTTTTCAAAGATTTAAAAAATATTTTGTTTATCTATTTGACAGAGAGAGAGACAGTGAGAGAGGAAACACAAGCAGGATGAGAGGAGAAGCAGGCTTATTGCTGAGCAGGGAGCCCAATGCAGGGAACCATGTGGGGTTTGATGTGGCGCTTGATCCCAGGACCCTGAGTCAAAGGCAGATGCTTAACCACTGAACCACCTAGGCGCCCCTTTCTGTTCACTTTTAAACCCTAAATAGTCCAATCAGTTGATTACCAAAAGTTCAATATTTTGCAACTAAAAAATAATCTTTAGTTCTTTATTTCTACCCTGACTCAGGCTTCCAAACTGATAGTTTGGAAAAGTGGGGACCTTAGCTCTTTTTTCTTGCTTTATCACCTAATTTCTTTGTAGGTGCTGGTTCTCATCCCCTCCCAAGAGAGGCCTGGGGGTGATGCTTAGAGGTAGTAATTAATTATTGTGGCCTGGCCCATTGCAGACAAGTGCAGTGTTACTGTGAGGCACTTTAGTGGTTTGACCACTATAGGATTCTTGCTCTTACATGGGCTCCTTTTCGTATGAATTTTGTGGGTTCCTTTTGTTGATGGAAAAGAAGTACTTCTTGGCCTTCCAAACTTGAGAAGCACAGTCCTTTCCTAACATAGTTGCCACGCACTACTGTTGTCACACATTGTAATTAGCCACCTGTGACAATTCTTTTTCTGGTATGAGTCAGCAACTGTCTCAAACACTCAGGAACATGTGGTGGGCTTTCTGAATGGTTCTAAGTGATCTTTCTGATCACTTAGGAAGGAAAGGGAAATGGAAGATTCCCCAACAACTTCCTTACTGCCCTATCCTCCTTGGTCTTTCTCTTAAGCTCTTTGCCTACTGTCTCTCTAGCAAGGGATGAGCTAAAAATGTCAAAGCTACTTTCAAATGATCAATACAATTTTAAAACTCTTACCTTAATTTATATAAAAATGTACTGTTTTTAGTTTTTAGAAAGCATTTCTTTGAAAATACTTTTCAGATAAAAATGTTTTGTAGGTCTACTGACAGAAAAAAAAATTTTGGAGTCAATCAATAGCTATTTCAAAAATTCTTTAACTTCAGTATTTCAGTGACCATTTTCACACTGAACATGTGCTAGTTTTTTTTTTTAATTAATTTTTTATTTTTTGTCAACATATATTATTAGCCCCAGGAGCATAGGTCTGTGAATTTCCAGGTTTACACACTTCACAACACTCACCATAGCACATACATTCTCCAATATCCATAACCCAACCACCCTCTCCCTACCCGCCTCCCCTGGCAACCCTCAGTTTGTTTTGTGAGATTAAGAGTCTCTTGTGTTTTGTCTCCCTCCTGATCCCATCTTATTTCATTTTTTCCTACCCTCCCCCCTAAATCCCCCACATTGCCTCTCAAATTCTTCATATCAGGGAGGTCACATGATAACTGTCTTTCTCTGATTGGCTTATCTTGCTCAGCATAATACCCTCTAGTTCCGTCCACATCATCACAAATGGCAAGATTTCATTTCTTTTGATGGCTTCATAGTATTCCATTGTATATATATATACCACTTCTTTATCCATTCATCTCTTGATGGACATCTAGGTTTTTTCCATAGTTTGGCTATTGTGGACATTCCTGTTATAAACATTTGGGTGCATGTGCCCCTTTGGATCACTACGTTTGTATCTTTAGGGTAAATACCCAGTAGTGCAATTGCTGGGTCATGGGGTAGCTCTATTTTCAACTTTTTGAGGAACCTCCATGCTGTTTTCCAGAGTGGTTGCACCAGCTTGCATTCCCACCAACAACGAGGGTTCCCCTTTCTCTGCATCCTCACCAGCATCTGTCATTTCCTGACTTGTTAATTTTAGCCATTCTGACTGGTGTGAGGTGGTATTTCATCGTGGTTTTGATTTGAATTTCCCTGATGCCCAGTGATGTGGAGCACTTTTTCATGTGTGTGTTGGCCATCTGGATGTCTTCTTTGCAGAAATGTCTGTTCATGTCCTCTGCCCATTTCTTGATTAGATTATTTGTTTTTTGGGCGTTGAGTTTCATAAGTTCTTTATAGATTTGGGTACTATGGGTTTGATGAGTTCTTTATAGATTTGGATACTATGTCATTTGCAAATATCTTCTCCCATTCTGTCAGTTGTCTTTTTGGTTTTATTGACTGTTTCCTTTGCTGTGCAAAAGCTTGATCTCTATGAAGTCCCAATAGCTCATTTTTGCCCTTACTTCCCTTATCTTTGGAGATGTTTCTGTGAAGAAGGTGCTGCAGCTAAGGTCGAAGAGGTTGCTGTCTGTGTTCTCCTCAAGGATTTTGATGAATTCCTTTCTCACATTGAGGTTCTTCATCCATTTTGAGTTTATTTTCATGTGTGGTGTAAGGAAATGGTCCAATTTCATTTTTCTGCATGTGGCTGTCCAATTTTCCCAACACCATTTATTGAAGAGACTGTCTTTTTTCCACTGGACATTCTTTCCTGCTTTGTCGAAGATGAGTTGACCATAGAGTTGAGGGTCTATTTCTGGGCTCTCTATTCTTTTTTTTTTTTTCCCTAAATTTATTTGATAGACAGAGATCACAAGTAGGCAGAGAGGCAGGCAGAGAGAGAGGGGAGGAAGTAGGCTCCCCGCTGAGCAGAGAGCCTGATGTGGGGCTTGACTAGGTTCTCTATTCTGTTCCATTGATCTATGTGTCTGTTTTTTTGCCAGCACCATACTGTCTTGAGGATGACAGCTTTGTAATAGAGCTTGAAGTCTGGAATTGTGATGCCATCAACTTTGGCTTTCTTTTTCAACATTCCTCTGGCTATTTGAGTTCTTTTCTGGTTCTATATAAGTTTTAGGATTATTTGTTCAATTTCCTTGAAAAAAATGGATGGTATTTTGATAGGGATTGCATTAAATGTATAGATTGCTTTAGGTAGCATAGACATTTTCACAGTATTTGTTCTTCCAATCCATGAGCATGGATGAACATGTGCTAGTTTGCTTAAAAAAAAAAAAAAAAAACACCAAAAAAACTATGCGGTCACTCTGTTTAAAGAACAAGTTAAGCTGTGAAACTCAAGTTGACTGATAACTCATTTGATTAATTTTTTTTAAACTGGCTTGGTTTACTTTTTGGATTTGAATAATCTGTTGAAAATATTCAAGCCAATTTGTTACTGGCCTAATAAGTGCATTCACCTTTATCCCCTAGTAATGTTTACGATGTTTACAGGTTTTCTAGATTTAGACTGCTTTGTCTAGAACATCTCAAACGTTTTTCCTGGGTATCTTGGGTCACTGTGTAGCCCTACTGTTGTTTTAATCATTCAATAAACAGAGGCACCTGGGTAGCTCAGTTGGTTAAGTGTCAGACTCGGTTTTGGCTCAAGTCCTGATCTCAGAGTTGTGAAATCAAGCCCCTTGTCCAGCTCTGTGCTAAGTCCAAAGTCTGCTTGAGATTCTTTCCCCCTTTCTCTGTCCTTCCCCTACTTGCTTTCTCTAAAAAAATAAAATAAAATAAAATAAATCATGCAATATACATAAGTCCCAGGTATTATGGTAAATATAACCTATTTATTCCAAGACTGTTCACAATGCTTGTTTGCATACCAGGCATGTGTACAAAAAACTCCTTTTATTATTTTTGCTTTCCTACACATTTCAATTTGTATATATGTAATAGGATTATTAAAGACAATAGTTCACACTATTGAATATTATATATGAATATTTAAAATTGTTCTACTAACAATACAGATAGAAGTAACTTAAACTTTCCAAACTATGAGATTTATACCAATGATAGATTTGGGGTTATTATTTTATTATTTTTTCATTCTATAAAAGGAATTATTAATCTAAAAATATATTTTTGAGTAGTAGGAAACCCTTTTGAGGCATTGCATTAAAATTTATTAATGTGAAGTTACTCAGCTTTTGTTTTTTTTTAAAGAATACATCTGTTACATAAAAGCAAGGTACATTTGTAATCACCAAGAAGAATTAGAAATAAAAAGCATTAAGAAATTCAAAGATGATTTTGTCCAAGTGAAAACCTGCCCAGTAGGGTCAGTCTTATCTTTTTTTGAGTCAGATCTTTATTTCCTCATTTGCAACAAGAGTGGGCCATTTCTTTCTCAAATAAAAAAGACTGAATTTTAGATGAAATGTTGAGTTTTTGGCCCTAGACTCACATTCCCTTATTTTACTGCTATTCATTTGATTTTAAATACTAAGAGGCTAAATAAAGCATTTCCCTTCCCATGCCTCTTGTTAATGAAACTCACTTTGTGTTTTGAGGTTCCACATTCTGTTAAATTATGTTTGTTTTCTATAATGGATGTACTTTCATAAAGTTAAAAATATATCTTTAGTAAGCAGGTGATTATAATACTGGGAAAAATTATTAAGTAGCAAGCAAATGAATGTTTATTTCTGCCTTTTTCTTTCTTAATAATAAATCCAGACATGTATCCATAAAAGTATCTTTGTTTGTAGAATTATTGTTTATTAGGTATTTTTAACTTTCAAGCCCAGCTGTCATCAGTTTAGCGCAAAATGTCTTATTTTATATACTGTGCCCTGAAGCTACTCAAAACATAGTAACCATGGAAATATACACACTCCCTACAACTCTCTTCCTTTTACTTTTTGTTATCTAGGTTTTGATTAAATACACTTAAATGATGCTTTCATTTCAAATTGTCTGCTGAGAATACCAGAAACTCTTCCATTATATGCTTTAATTTCCTGAAAATTAAGATGGTTGATTTCTTTTTCTTTTTTTTAATCATGGGTGGGACAGGGTCAGCCCTGATAGGTTTAGTTGAATATAGTCCATTGGGCTATAAGGTACACTATGTCTTCTCTGAGGAAAAGTGCTTATAATTTCAGAATGGAAGGAAGCAGGGCTAAGTGATGGTTGCAAAATATGGGAGTTAAGCTGAATAGAAGAGTGAGCATCGGAGTGAGGAAGGAAGAAGAGGCCCTTGCTGTGGCCAACAACTCACTGACTTTATGTACTTCAAATGGCAATTCGGGCTCCCAGCCTGGTCGTGAAATGGCCAAGTTACCCTGTTGTGAGACAGAGCTGCTCTCTAGTAATGTCCAGATTTTGTGATCTGGAAGGTTTGCCCTGCCTTGTTCTACAACCAAACTGGCCTTAAAGATAATTCATTTCCATGCCTCTATTTGGAAACATTCTGGGATTTTTGAGGCAAAATTTACCAGGTAATCTGGACTGTTCTAAGATTTCCACATCATCACACTGAAAAGCTAGTGCTTATATTGAACTATTTTACTCACAGAAAATCTTTATTAAGCCCAATCTGTGTATAGTAGCAGCAGTAGAAACAACCAGTTCTAAGTATTTATTATGTGTCTGGAACTGTACTAGGTGCTTCTTTTACAGGACCCATTGAAGAATTATTATTATCCACATTTAATTGGATGGAGAAATTGAAGTTTCAAAAGGAGTAGTAACTTTTTCAGGATCATGTGGCCAGTAAGTATAGGTGCCTGGGTTTGAATCAAGAACCCTCTGCCTTCTGAGCCCACTTTCTTTTCCCTTTTCTCTGCATCACATCACTGTGCCTCATATACTGTTATAGTGAGTCGGTGCCAGGGGTAGAGGAAAGGAGAAATGTGGTCCCTTTCTTTGGAGAGCATATGATCCAGCTTAGGGAAAAAATATGTTACCTGTAAAACAACTGGAGATGAATTGAGTTAATTGAGTAAAATGGACCTGGACCGCAGGACCACATGTGCTTCTGCTTCATGATAGGACCTTTGTTCTAGAGGTCCTGCATTTAAAGTACCAAATAGAATTTCCAAAGGGAGGGATTTAATTCTTACTTTCATTCTTCTATGGGATATTCTTTTCCTCGGGCTTCCATTATATCACATTTACGCTATTCTAGCCTAATCCCAAACTCAACCCCTTTTGCTTTCTCTAACCCAGGGATTTAGGTCATATGCTAGTTCAATCAGGTTAAATAGAATAATTGACTGGCATGTTAGTTCCCTGCAACTCTCCCACCCCACCCCCTGAAGCAGTGGGATTATGAAGTGATGACATCTTGGTCTTTGTCATGACTCAGCACTGCTTCATTAATTAGACTTTTAATCCTTAAGATCCTCTTTACCTCTGGACAACCTCCTTAACGCCCTCCATCTCTTGCTATATGAACTTGTTCTTTTCTTTTATCCCTCCGTCAATCCACCCTCTTCTGATCAAGAAATCTTCTCTGGGTGTTATCTCTGTGTGTCCACATACAGGATCCCATCTTGGTTTGTAATTTTTATGTTACTTATTTATGTCCCAGAATCCATTACTTCCTTCAGCTTCTACTACCCCTGGCTTGCCCTCCCCAATCCCAAAATACCCTCATAGGCTCTTTTCTCTATTTCATGATAATTAAATATACTACAAATTTGGGTTAGAGAACTGGGATCTCACAACTGGTTGTTCGTTCATTCATCTGTCGTTCCTTCCCTATCACATTTCTCAGTTATTTTTTGAAGGAGTCTTTATTTTTCTCATCTATGAGTCTATGCTTATCTTCTTTTTTGGTAAAGATTATTTATTTATTTATTTGACAAACAGAGATCACAGGTGGGCAGAGGGGCTGGAAGGGGTGGGGGGAAGCAGGCTCCCCGCTGAGCAGAGAGCCCTATGTGGGACTCTATCCCAGGACCCTGGGATCATGACCTGATCACCTCAATCAAAAATGAGGTGATAGCCCTTTAAGTGGTACAATGGTTGGTTTTTGTGTCTCTTTCATATGTATATTTCACAAAATATTTTTTTACCAATGTATTTAGATACTGTGTAAGAGGAGAAACATCCATAAGATATGTGTGATGCATAAAAATTACATGATGTACAGTACATGCCTTCTGGGAGCTTCTTAGTGAAAGCGGACTCGGGAAAATGCTTTCATCTGAACAAACATGTTTGTGAAAGACCTACTGACATTCTATTTATTTATTTGTTTTAAGATTTTATTTATTTATTTGACAGACAGGTATCACAAGTAGGCAGAGAGGCAGGTGGGGGGGCGGGGGCGGGGGAAGCAAGCTCCCGCTCCCTGTTGAGCAGAAAGCCTGATGTGGGCCTCAGTCCCAGGACCCTGGGATCATGACCTGAGCCGAAGGCAGAGGCTTTAACCCACTGAGCAACCTGGCACCCTAAAAAACCTACTGATATTTTAGGTGAAAACAAATAACTGAACCCTTGGAAAGCATTTCCATTATTTAAAATTTTTAAATTATGGATAAATCAGGTCATAATTCTTTCATTCAAAGAATGACAACATCATACTTCATTACTAATGGATTTCTACTTCTAATGGAGGTAGTTTGATGATTTTTTTTTTTTTTAATCTGCAGAAACTAAATTAATCTACTTTTACTGCTATGCTTGTAACACTGTATCTGTCAGGATCCCATCAGGACACCTCACAATTTGAACAGAGAAATTTTAATTTATATAATTATTAAACTTCTTTTCTATCTGTTTATCTATCATCTATCTACTTTTAATTTAAAGGAAATAAAGGGATTCTACAGAATAGTGTGCTTTTGGAGAGTGGAAAGAGAGGGATTTTCTCCAAGGCTGGGCTGCAGACTGTTGGGAAGATGTGTTTGCAGTTCACTGAAGGGTGAAGTTCCCTGGCTTGCTGACTAGTCAGGACCAGAATTGATCCAAAGTCCATGGGCCTTGGCTGGGTAATGGCTGCTGTGAAGCCATCTGGGTCTCCTATGGTGCTTGCCTAGAAACGGGCTGTGCGGGTGCCACTGAACTCCCGGGGAAAAGCTGCATTGTGTGCTCTGCACCCCAGCTCAAAAGCCCAGGGATAATAAGAAGCAAAACACACTAGGAATAGGAAGAGAAGCGCTTTCCTCTGGTGTCCACTACTGACAAATGTTAATATTATGCCAGTTGGCAAGGCAGAACCATTCAGATATCAAAAGGAGATAATGAAGGGTAGAGTTGGATCTGAGAGGCAATAGGATGAAAACTTGCCGATGATTTATGCACTAAGCTGAACTTCTGTCCATAGAGAAAAAAAAAGTCAGTGATTTTTAAAGCATTCTATTTAAAATACAGAGAAGCAGAATGAAAATATTCTCTCCCTTTTAGACTGCGATTCACTTCAATCTTTATTATAATTACCTGGATCCCTGAACTGACTTTTAGTTTCTTTGGTGGGTAGGGGGTGGGCAGAACAGCAGATGGTTACACAGCAGCAATGAGAACGGGAGTTCATGAACACAGAGGAATTATCAGGAACTGTTTATGTCCAACCTGCAATGTGGTCTGGTCTGCTAGGGGTTCATCTGTATAGATTATCAGGAGGAACCATCAGATACTGTTGGGACACTGTGACTGTCTGGATGCCCCTCAAGCATAGTTGGACATTGATTCCACATTGAGATCCTAAAACATCCCTGCCATGTAGTAGATGCTTCATAAATATTGGTTGAATTAATAAGTGAGTGGGTGCCCTCTACGTGCCGGGTATTGTGCTGTGTGCTAGAATTATGTCAGTGTTTAAGATCCAGTCTCTACTTAAAGATGGGTACAGTCTATTTTGAAGGCAACTAGGCTTAGTGTATTTAGAGTCTCTACCAAGTGGGAAGAGATGGTTGAAATTCTAATGCGGGAAAATGGTTTCAGAGTCTTTAAATCAGGAGTTGTGTAGATCCCTTTGTTTTCAGAGAAGATCAGTTTAATAAAGGGGATTGGTTGGTTGGTTGGTTTTTTCCCCAAGCTTCCTCTCTTTTCTCATCCTCTTTTTTCTCCTATTTATTCTTTTGCCCGATTCTCTACCCCACATATTAAAAAGAATCCGATGGATATTTCTATAAAATCCGATGGATATTTCTATTAAAAAAAACACACTAAAGTACTAGTTTACATACTAAAGTTTAATTTTGCATATAACAGTGAACAATATCACCATATATAATCATTCTATACTTTGGTTAGTCATTTCCTTTTGTTTTCCACCTTACATCTACTTCTGTCTCTTGATATTCAGTAATGCTGCCTTGACCTTGTTTGGATTTATTAAGTATTAAAAATGTTACTGTCTAGTCTCTCTGATATGCTCTTACAGACTGGGACAAGTTCATCTGCATAGAGTAGACGATTATTTAACTTTCATGATTATTTAACTTTCTCTCAATTCCATGAACTCTGTGTATGTGTATTCATTATGTGTATATTGTTATAAAATGTTATTCTCTATTGTATATGTCCAAGGTTTTAAATCTATATGTTGATATATCAGTACATGCACACATATGCATGTACTCAGGAATATGATATAGATGAATAAGCCATCAAAATAGAACATGTGTATTTTCTACCATTTCTTATAATCCCCAAATAATTTTATCTTAAGTTGTAAATACTTAATTACAGTTCTAATTTAGTCATCTCTAGAAATAAAATCTTATTTAACAAATTACAAAATAGGGCACCTGGGTGGCTCAGTGGGTTAAGCCGCTGCCTTCGGCTCGGGTCGTGATCTCAGGGTCCTGGGATCGAGTCCCACATCGGGCTCTCTGCTCAGCGGGGAGTCTGCTTCCCTCTCTCTCTCTGCCTGCTTCTCTGTCTACTTGTGATCTCTGTCTGTCAAATAAACAAATAAAATCTTTAAAAAAAATTACAAAATAATTAGTTGGATTTTTTTTTCAAGTCGACCCTCACTTTGATCATTTTAATTTATCAATTATTAAACTGTCCTCCAGTCCACCATTCTCATTTTACAGATGAGGAAATACCAAATGACTTATCACACACGTGGTGACAATGATTTTTTTCTTATCTTCGGCCAAAGTTACTCTGCCATTGATCCTCCCAGACTAATGTTTGGGCCATTTCAAAATGGAATATTTGGAGTTGACTGGTAAATACTTGAATACATTTTAATACATCTTCAGTGAACATATATATTTTTTAATATTTTATTTATTTATTTGACAGATCACAAGTAGGCAGAGAGGCAGGAAGAGAGAGAAGAAGGGAAGCAGGCTCCCTGCTGAGCAGACAGCTTGATTCAGGGCTCTATCTGGTGGCTCAGTGGGTTAAAGCCTCTGCCTTCAGGTCAGGTCATGATCTCAGGGTCCTGGGATGGAGCCCCAGATCAGGCTTTCTGCTCAGCGGGGAGCCTGCTTTCCCCTCTGTCTCTGCCTGCCTCTCTGCCTACTTGTGATTTCTCTTTCTGTCAAATAAAAAAATAAATAAATAAAAGAAAATCAGCAAATATAAGCTAAGCTGCTTGGAGTTGGAGGTGGGGAATGAAGCCTTGCGCTGTAACATTTGCTTCATTGCTTTTATGTTTAAGCGTTTTATGCAGTGTCTGCTTTTTGCTGGTTGCCAATGTCAGTTTATAATTTTATGTCAGATGCTTGAATTATTCAATTAAAAAAATGTTAGCCTGAACAAGCCAGCCAAGACTGTAGAAAATAGCAAGCCATATAAAATAGATTATGTTTTTACTGGAACATGAACAAAAACATAAATGTAACTCGGGAGGCGTTTGCCCGGGGATAAGCCACACCTGGAAGATTTCTGGTCAAACTCTTCATTTTCTTTCTGCGTAACATAGCAAAGAGCATCCGCTCTTATTCGTGATTACTTTGCAAGTTATGACAATGCCTTAGGGTTTATTTTGGTTCAGATACAGATCCTCCTGTGGCCATCTTCTTGGGCCTCCTTGTTAAATAGTATGTTAGCTTTTCCTGTTGTAACAACTTCTAAAGGAAAGGTGGTTCTGAGCATCAATTACCCTGTAAGCTTTTAATTTCTAAATACCTATTCACAGTCTCCATCCAGGCATTTTTGCTTCAGGAGGTCTGCAGTGACTCTTAGGAATCATCATTTTAATGCAAAGCACTCCAGGTGATTGTAATGTAACTGGCTGAGAATTAACTAAAGTGATAATCATAAAAGAGAGACAATACTGGAGGCCAAGGCTTCCTTAGCAAGTACAAATTCAGATTGCTCAACTCTGCCTGCCTACTTTGGTCTCTTCCAAGAAAAATACAGACTGGAATTGTCCTTGGACCTGACTGTTTTATCCAGATAACTCCCCTAGCCCATGGTTCTATGTTGGGCCCTGTAATGAATAATCAGTGAAATCCTAGAAGGGAGATATTCTTGGTGAAAAAAAATTGGTCTCTGCCAAGTAGAAACAGCGAATTTGTAATCATGGTGAGAGACATGGAAGAGATGCTGAGTGATAATCCTTGTGTTCAATGGCTAATTTTTCCCAAAGGAGACAAATATGGAAAGACAGGGAAAAAAATGAAAAAATAACAATCAAACAAATAGCTAAACATCATGAGTAGTGGGTTTTGCCAGTTAGAGCAGAATTGTGTGATAACATTGAAATTTACTGAGCACTCTTCTAGGTTTTACTTATGGCCTTAAGCCTTAGAATTTTGGCTTAAATGTCCCCTAGTTTTAACTTGCCAGTTGGGCAACCCTGGGTTTAAGTCTCTGATACTTGTGTTGGCATATTACATGTAAAGGAAAAATACAAGTATATTTACAGAAAAGATAAAACACACAAAAAGGGAAGAAGTGTCTTGCCTCTTGACAGAATTTTATAAATTCATAACTATAACATATGTTGTTTTCCCCCTTAATTTTTAACACATCTTTATAATTTGCTGATTATTAATATTACCCTTAGGCTTTTTGGTGCATGTTACACTTGCTGGGTGTCTAGTCTGAATTTCCAAGACAATATATAGACACTGAATTTTTTATTAGCCAAGTGAAGACATTTCAGTAAGTTAAAATATCATTTGTTTTCAGATACCATTGAGAATCAATCTTTTAAAATTCACTTGATTATTAATATCTATATTTAACGTTTATTTTTTTAAAAAGGCCTTTTATAGTCTTTGAATAGTTTTTAAAAGTAAAACTGAGACATCAACAGGCTGTGTAAAATACTTTTGTTTTCTCTTTTGCAAGATCAGTATATGTAAAGAAATATATGCTCTAACTTTGATCCTCACCTGATTCTTAAGTGTCCTTTATTGACAGCTCTTAAATGTTGGGGATTGGGGAGAAAAACCAGTTATCTGACTTCTGTTATATCTATGGCCTAGGTTTGTTTCCACTGGCAGAACTGTCCAAAAATATGGGGTGACATATGGATAAAATGTTAAAATAAGTACATGCTTGTATTTGTATTTTTGTTTTCAACATCGGCAATGTGTTATGGGATAGAAAAGGAACACAAAACTAGAAAAAAAAATAGAATAACTCCTTCAGGAGTCAAAGGAAGAAGTTGGAGGACCTGTTAGGAGCTAAAATCCAACTTCCCTTCCTACGGAAGCAATGAAATAATGAAGTATTCATAGTATACACTAGTGAACATTTGTATCTCCTAGGTCTTTGGTTTTGGGTACTTCTGATTGCTCATGCACTCATGACTCATCTGCTATTTGGCCAGGGGATCTGCAGCATTCAAGCTGGACTTGGCTGGGCTCACTAAGCTCCACATGTTTGTCATCCTCCCTTTGGGACCAGAAAACTAGGTAGGATTATTCTCTTGGTAGTATCAAAGTCCAAGAGTCATCCTGATTGTACAAGTACTGTGTGAGTCCCTTCTATCATTTTTTTCTAAAATTCTAGTAGCCAAAGCAAGTCATATGACCATGACCAACACCAAGGCATAGGAAATAAATTTCTTTCCTTTTTTCCTTCTTTCCTTCCTCCCCCTTTCTCCTTTCCTTCTTTTCTGCCTTCTCCCTTTAACTTCTTTCTTTCTTTCTTTCTCTCTCTCTCTCTCTCTCTTTCCCTCCCTTCCTCCTTTCCTTCCTTCCTTCCTGCCTTCCTTCTTGGTTCTATGAAGTTACGTGGTGGAAAAAAGCATGGCCAAAGAAGTAAAGAATTGAGGCTAATAATGCATTTTATCACAAAGTATCTTTCATTTGTCCAGACAAGCAATTTGGGGTTCAGACCAGGCATATAGCTATGGTAGTGATAAGAAGTATAGTGTTCTGGGTCTATTTTGAAGGTAGAACCTCCAAATCTCAGTGGGATTTACTGAGTCATGGAGAGATGTTAAGGATTTTTTTCAAGGCTTCTGGTATGAGCCACTTAGAAGGATAGGGTTATCATTAACTGAGATATGAAAGGTTGTAGATGGAAGATTTTGGAGTCTCCCAGTGACTGGGAGATAACAAATTCAGTTTAGAACTTGTATCTCAGATGTTAAAAGACAGTCAATTGGAGATAATGGGTAGGTCATATTTATTTATTTATATTTTTATAATTTCCATTCTGGTTTTATTTTGTTTTTTTAAAGTAAGCTCTAGGCCCAATATGGCATTTGAACTCATGACCCTGAGATCAAGAGTCGCATGCTCTACCTACTGAACCAAGTCAGGTGCTCCAATGGATAGGTCATTTTTTTTTTTTTTTAAAGATTTATTTATTTGACAGAGAGAAATCACAAGTAGACAGAGAGGCAGCCAGAGAGAGAGAGAGAGAGGGAAGCAGGCTCCCTGCTGAGCAGAGAGCCCGATGCGGGACTCGATCCCAGGACCCTGAGATCATGACCTGAGCCGAAGCCAGTGGCTTAATCCACTGAGCCACCCACGCGCCCTGGATAGGTCATTTTTTATATGAGTCTGACCTTGTAGAAAAATTATCTGGACTACAGACATCAGTCTGGAAATTGCTGCCATATGCATGGTATTTAAAGCCATGAGTTTGGATAAAATCATTAACTGATGCAGCATAGTTAGAAAAGGAAGGGGACGCAAGGGCATTTTAACATTAAGAGGTTGCAAAAGGGAGAGAAATCAGCCAAGAAGACTAAAAAAAGTGACCTATGAGATAGCAAAAAATCAAATAAGAATGGTGTGCCATGTACATAAAATATATCAAGGATCAAAGAGGGTCTTCCAAAGCAGATAAGGCATCTTGAACCAGAAAGATTAGAACTAAAGCCTACTGTTCACAACATGACAATACTGAAGATTATTGGTGGCTATATCCAGGGCTGTTTTGAAGGATTGCACCCAGTGAGAAATTATATTATGTTTGCTGGGCTCCCTAAATCTGAGGACTACATTCTTTTTTTTTTAAATTTATTTTTTATTTATTTTCAGCATAACAGTATTCATTATTTTTTCACCACACCCAGTGCTCCATGCAATCCGTGCACTCTATAATACCTAATACCTGGTACCCCAACCTCCCACCCCCCTGCCACTTCAAACCCCTCAGATTGTTTTTCAGAGTCCATAATCTCTCATGGTTCACCTCCCCTTCCAATTTCCCCCAACTCCCTTCTCCTCTCTATCTCCCCATGTCCTCCATGCTATTTGTTATGCTCCACAAATAAGTGGAACCATATGATAAGTGACTCTTTGCTTGACTTATTTCACTCAGCATAATCTCTTCCAGTCCCGTCCATGTTGCTACAAAAGTTGGGTATTCATCCTTTCTGATGGAGGCATAATACTCCATAGTGTGTATGGACCACATCTTCCTTATCCATTCGTCCGTTGAAGGGCATCTTGGCTCTTTCCACAGTTTGGCAACCATGGCCATTGCTGCTATAAACATTGGGGTACAGATGGCCCTTCTTTTCACTACATCTGTATCTTTGGGGTAAATACCCAGGAGTGCAATTGCAGGGTCGTAGGGAAGTTCTATTTTTAATTTCTTGATGAATCTCCGCACTGTTCTCCAAAGAGGCTGCACCAACTTGCATTCCCACCAACAGTGTAAGAGGGTTCCCCTTTCTCCACATCTGCTTCAACACATGTTGTTTCCTGTCTACATTCTTTAATAAACTGAGGAATTCGAAGCTATTATCTTTTAAAATATTTACTTTCCTTTTTCCCTGCATTATCTTTACTTATGGCTTCTGGAATGTCTTTTAGAGATTTCATGGATCATATCATGTTCTCCACATGTCTTCACTACTACTCTGTCATGTTTTTAAAATCTTTATCTTTTTATTTCCCCTTGTTGGTAACTTCTTTAGCTCTGTCTTCTAGTTTGTTCTCTCCCCAGTTTTATCTAATGTGCTATTCAACTAATCCATTGGATTTTTAACTTCAGTGAACATTTTTCCCCCTTCAGATTTGCTCGTTTGTGTTCTCTTGCTTCGGATCCCTTTTCCATATACTCATTTTATTTATTTATCTATTCATTTATTTATTTATATACTCATTTAAAACACAGATTTTATGATACTATAATTCTGTCACTTGATGTTCTTAGGAGTCCAATGCCATTATTTATTTTCTATGTTGACTCGATTCCTACTGACTTGTTTTCCTGTGTGATTGCTAATTTTAGATTGGGATCTCCTGTTTGGTGTGGCCTACCCATGATAATACTTTGCAGCCAAATATGGGAAGTTTCATGTGTAACTCTGCCAGTGCCTCCAGGGTTACAGCAGATCCTTCTGGTGCCCTGCCAATATTCTCCCAGGCCCTGCCATATCTGTAAAGACAGGACCAACTTTTATCAGCCAGCGTCTATATCTCTTTGCTCAAGCATTTTCTCTGGCTGCCATCTGTTCTTACCATGTGCACAACAAGCCAGATGTGCATAGGAATGAACACTCCCAACCTGAAAAAATGGCTCTCAGGAGTTAATGTATAAACACCACAGCTCCCTTGCCTCTTGGGTGGTATAGTTCTGAGATGTTCTATATTATCTCCCAGATTCCCCCAATGGGAATAAGATCCATTTACTCAGGGGAAAATCACTTGATAATACACTTTTTTGGGTGACTTTCTTTTCCTGCTTTTCTTCTTTTTACCTACTTTTTACCTACTCCCTCCCTTATTCATTCAAATACTTATCTCAGGGTCTGTTCCACAGGCACTCAAACTGAAACACTGGTAGTATAAGTCTAGAAGTACCTCTTTTTTTCAAAGAAGCTAACATCCAGAACTGTTTTTTTAACACTAACTACCAGCTTTGGGTTCTCTGGCACATGAAGATGGTGTGGGGTTGACTCTTGACCAGGGACAGAGTAATACTCTGTTTCAGAGTCTTCAGGAAAGACAGTTTTCCCTACCTAGTAACAGGGCGGAGACAGAGAAATGATCCAGATATCAGCTTATGCCACTGGCAAGATTTTTTTCTGATCTGTGTTTATAGCCCTTGGCTTGAAGCAAGAGTATCACTTATGCACTGCACCTTGTTCTGGACCCAAACAAACTCTGGGACATTTCTCTAAACTGGATATATAGACATATCAGATACCTCGATTTCTGCTTTCATTTGCCTCTGCATGGTATTGGTTCCTAAGAACATTTTGGTGTGTGGGTCACCTTCAGTAATGTGGACTCGCAGTCTGCTAAGAGGATAACATTGCCCTCGAAGTCACATCCTGTCCTTTCTGCTATACCTTCTGTTGGAACCTCTTACTGTGTCCACAGTTGGCCTGTGGACACAGAATGTGACCTCTTTCCGTCGTATCTGTTTGAGAGAGGTAACTGGGGTGAGTTGGTTTCTGTATCTTGAAAGGTTTTCCCTCTTTGCATTTCATTTCTATAACAAGAGCAGGGAAATGCATTTTCAGAGGTGAGGAAATAACCCATGGTTTAAGTGGTAGTTATGATTGGAAGAGCCAAAGTCTCTAGCTTAATGTGCCTTGGGAAATATGTTAAAAACAGCAGTGTGCAAGTGGGAAAAGATCAGCCTTTGATCAGATGAAAGTGTCTATAATAAAGCATTTCTATGTAATTAAAGCTGTAAATTTGGTTATTGCTTTAGAAGTTTTTTGTTCACCCTCTTTCTGAATGCTAGAATTATGTATGTGTTTTGTCTTAGCCTGATCAATTCCCCTTGTAGCTAAGTCTAGTGCATTCTGTTCTAGGATAACTCTAACCATTAGAAAGATCTTTTATTGATTCAAAGTTTTATTTCTTCTATCTCCTTACTGGTGCTCATTCTAACTTTGAGAATAGTACTGTCCATAGAAATCTCTACAATGATGGAAATGATCTCTGTGTGTACTATTTA
Source organism: Mustela putorius furo (assembly GCF_011764305.1). NCBI lineage: Eukaryota > Metazoa > Chordata > Mammalia > Carnivora > Mustelidae > Mustela > Mustela putorius. Next base: position 6,523,561 of record NW_025421294.1, read on the forward strand.
ATATGGTAAATACTACCAAAAAAGCTACTGGGCGTTTGAAGTAAGCTAGTGTGACTGAGACACTGAATTTTTGAAGTGATTCAAATTTAGATTCTTTAAATCCTATTTAAACCTTCTTCTGGGTTTAATAGCCATTAAAATATGTAGAGCCCTATCATGTCTTTTTTAGACTTTTCTTTCTAAAGGGCAGCTTGATCCAGTGCCTTCTGGCCACTATTACCCTTCTCTAGATTGTATTGTTTATTTAATTGCTTAAAATATGGTGTCAGACATGGTTGGAACTAAAGGGTATTATGTTGAGTGAAATAAGTTAATCAGAGAAAGTCAATTATCACATGATATCTCTGATATGAGGAATTTGAGAGGCAGGGCGGGGGGTGGTCATGCGGAATAGGGAGGGAAAAAAATGAAACAAGATGGGACCAGGAGGGAGACAAACCACAAGAGTCTCTTAATCTCTGGAAACAAACTAAGGGTTGCTGGGGGTATGGCAGAGAAGGATAGGGTGGCTGGGTTATGGACATTGGGGAGGGTATGTGCTATGGTGAGTGCTGTGAATTGTCTAAGACTGATGATTCACAGACCTGTACTGCTGAAGCAAATAATATATTATTTGTTAAGAAAGAAAGAAAGAAATAAAAAAAGAAAGAGATAGATGTGGTGTCAGAATTGGTCTCAGTAGCTCAGAATGGATTGAGTTGCTGGACTCATCATCTTACTTGGAGTGAGCACTGGAGTTTATTGGAATTCCATATTGTATTTACTTTGGACTGTCATAGAGAACTTCATATTTGGTTGGCAATAAGTCATCTTCTGGCAAAGCATTGTTACCTTAGAATTAAAGGTATCTTTAGGACATCCAAGTTGAGTGGTTCTCACAGTTTATTTTAGTTAATGGACTTGTTATTAATTGAAACTTTCCCAGAAGATTAAACAGGTAATTCTATAGCTGATTTGATTATAGCACTGTTTAATATGATTATTTAATATGAAGAATACTTTAGTGTTGATAGAGGCCGTAGAGTCCAACATCTGTAGTCAGTATGCTAGAGGCCTGGGATTGCAGATGGTATAGTTCCAGTCAGTATTTTAAGGCCTAAGAACTAGGAGAGCCAATGGTGTAAGTTCTAGTCCAAGTTCTATTCTGAAGGCAAGAGAAGACCTATGTCCCAGTTCAAAGAGAGTCAAAGAATTCTTTCTTACTCAGCCTTATTCTATTCAGGCTTTTGACAGATTGGATGAAGCCCATTCATACCAGGGAGGGCAACCTGCCCTACTCAGTTTACCAATTCAAATATTAATTTCATCCAGAAACACCCTCATAGACACACCCAGAATAATGTTTGATTGAATGTCTGAGCAACCCAAAGCCCAGTCAAGTTGAGACATAGAAACCATCATCAAGGGCGCCTGGGTGGCTCAGTGGGTTAAGCCGCTGCCTTCGGCTCAGGTCATGATCTCAGGGTCCTGGGATCGAGTCCCGCATCGGGCTCTCTGCTCAGCGGGGAGCCTGCTTCCTCCTCTCTCTCTCTCTGCCTACTTGTGATTTCTCTCTGTCAAATAAATAAATAAAATCTTTAAAAAAAAAAAAAAAAAGAAACCATCATCAAAAGTCTACCTGTTGCCAATGTGATACTCATCCACATCTTTTAAAATCATATTTAATTTCCAAAAAGACAATAACATATCTATAATTTTACCTAATAGAATACAGCTATCCTGTTCAATTATAAACACACCTACCCTTTGCTTAGAAAAGGGAGCAAAATCCTTGAGTGATGTTTAGTCTTCTTGATAACCTGTAACTTAAATACTATCATGTACAATTAATGATACTTAAAAACTTGCTCTAAACTTAATACAACTTATGACCTTATATATTTATAAAAATACATATATAAACAATTGACTTTATTGTATTTAAGTTATATTACATGATAAGAACATGAGAGGAAAGAAAATAAAGATGTTTGCTTTAAGTATCTATGGGTTTCTCTGTTATTTCTGCATGTACAAATATATTCATAACACCATAAAGAAGAATACTGATGACAGTTATAGTCTTCATTTCTATAACTGGTCATGTAGTCATAGCTGGTATTTATAACTACCTCTTCTACTACCCATTCTGTATTCCTTTTACCGTCAGCAGGCAATTCCCTTTACCTTCAGCTAGTTGTGGTTTCTGACCTGGTCGAGTGACCTAAGTCTTCATTCATGAAGTGTCTGCGCCATTAGCAGTCCTGCCTGGATTGGGTTGTTGTAGTTTTCCATTAACCTTAATTACAAGGCATTGTAAGACTAAGAGCTCCCCAAAGTGGTCTCCCATATTTCAAACCTCCAGTGTGGATAGGCAGTCCAGTTTCCCCTTGGTAGTCAGGAGCAATAACTCAGTCATCACGGTAAACCCCCTTCTTTGCTGATTGATTCAGAGGCAACAGGAGTGCAAAGTGGCTAGGTGGCATTTCTAAATTCTAGTTCAATGGAGTCATTGTTGTGTGTCTCCTGATAGAAGGATTCCTGCCTTTGGAACTAAGACTTCTAGGCCAGCATAGGGTCACTGAAACAGAAAGCAAAAATTTTACTAGAGAGAATATTTTATTAGAGATAATATTAAGTGGTGCCCCTCCAGTGTCTAGTCCTTGATTCCTAGATCCATGAATCATGGCTATGGGAGAAACAATACCATGTTCTGGGCTCAGATTCAGAGCATTCATGGCCTTCTGGAGAACTGTGCCCTAGCGCTGTGAGGTGTTTCCCTCTAGCTGGAACTGTAACTAAATCTTCAAAAGGCCATCCCACGATTCCATTAAGTGAGCTGCTTCAGGATGGGGGAAACATGGTAGGACCAGTGAATTCCATGAGAAGTCCTGCACTTCTTTTGCTACATAGTGAGTTCTTTGATCAGAAGCAGTGCTCTGTGCAATACCACAACAATGGATTAGATGTTCTGTAAGCAGCACATGATAGTTTTGGCAGAAGCATTACATTCAGGGAAGGAAAATCCATATCCAGAATGGACTATTCCAGTGAAAACAAAATACTGCTCCTACCATGATGGAAGGAGTACAATGTAAATAGCCTACCACCAGGTAGCTGGCTGATTCTGGTGTGGGTCAAAGGCTCAGTGTTGGTCTCTGCTGCTGATAGATTTGGTGCTTAGTGGAGATCATAGCCAGGTCAGCCTTGGTGAGTGGAAGTACATAAGGCTGAGCCCAGGCATAACCTCTGTCCTTGCCACCGTGGCCATTGCATTCATGATCCCATTGGATGATGACCAGGATGGCTTGGGGAAGAGGCTTACTGCTAGTCACAGATGGCTGAAACTTTCCAGGTAATTATTAAAATCTTCTTCTGCTGAGGTCACCTTTTGCTGATCATTCACATGGGACACAAATATCTTCAAGTTTTTGCCCCTTCAGAGACATCTATCCCCATACCTCTTCTCCAGATTTCCTTGCCAATAATTTTCCACCCATGTTCCTTCTAAATACCTGACCATTCAGTGAAACCATTGGCCAGAGCCCCTGAATCAGTATCTAGCTGCATATCCTGCCATTTCTCTTTCTAAGCAAAGCGAGGGCTCTGGTCTAAATATTTGTGTGCCTCCCAAATTCATGTTGTCACTTAACCCCCCCCAAGTGAAGGTATTCGGAGGTGGGGCCTTTTGGAGGTGATCAGAGTGTGAGGGCAGAGCAGTAACTTTCTGCTGTTTATAAGCCACCCAGCCTATGGTATTTTGCTATAGCAGCCTGAACAGACTGACAGTGAGAAAGTAGGTACTTTGTTCAAGTTTCTACTCCCTCAGAAGATTTCCCTTCAACACTGTCTTTCAGTGATGTTCCATAAAGGGACTGTGATGTTGCAGCTGTTCAGTTTTAGGTGTGCCTGCATATCCTGCAGAACCATCTAGGAATGAGTTCTGCTGTCAAGTATAGGAGATTCCTCGTGAGGCCCTCTGTGCAGGCTGGGAGAGAAGGGGCAGTGTAACCGGCCTGAGGACCATGGACATTGTGGCCATTTCTTCATGTAACTTACTCGTGCTTTGGGGCCTGTTCAGACCCAATCACATGCAAAACACTGCCATCTAATGAGAGTGCTGCTGTGGCCACCCAGTTTGGTAGGTCAGATAACACCCAGTTCATGACGGGCAGCTCAGGTTGCATGATAATTTGGTGGCACATAGTTAAGTGTTCAGTCTCTTCTAAGACTCAATAGCAGGTCAAGAGCTATTTTTCAAAGAAGAGTAAGTATCCGTGAAGGATACCAGGACATTGTTTCTCAACCCCAAGGACATGTGCTGTGTATGATTGACCTGTCCAGGGACCCACCAGCATCCTTATCTGCTATTAACATCTTCAGTCATCACTGGATCTGTTCCAGCAAATGGCCCAAGTGGCAGAGTAGCTTGTAAAGCAGCTTGGACCTTGGACATAGCCTTTTCTTGTTCTGGACTTGCTTGAAACTAGCAGCTTTGCAGATCCCTTGATAAGTGGGCTGGACAGTACACCCAAATGAAGAATATATTACCTTCAAAATCCAAAGAGTTCTTTGAGGCAGTGTCCCTTTCCTCCCCACACCACCCCCCCTACCCCGAGAGCAGAGAGGCCAGGTACTACAAATTATCCTTCATCTTGGAAGGGATATCTTGACATGTTTTATACTACTGATACCTAGATATTTCACTGAGGTAGAAGATATCTTAATTTTTGTTGATTTATTTTCCACCCTCTGATATGCAACAAGTCTGGAATGGTTGCTACTTCTTGCTTGCTAGTTTTGATTGGTATAATGTGATCCATGTAATAGGCCAGCACAATATCTTGTAAAAGGGAAAGGAGAACAATGATCCTGCAAACTCAGTTATGACATATGGCTGGAGAGCTGACAAACCCCTGAGGTAGGACAGTGAGGGTGTGTATTCCTCTCCTTACCAGCTGAGGGCCCACTGCTTCTCCTGGGCTTTATGGACAGGGATGGAGAAACAGTCATTTGCCAGATTAATAGCTGCGTACCAAGTAACTGTGGATGTGTTCATTCGCTGAGGCAATGAAACCACATCTGACATAGCAGCTGCTACAGGAGCTCCCATCTGGTTGCTTACAATAATGCACTGTCATTTCCCAAGATTAGTCTGTCTTCTACACAGGCCAGGTAGGTGAGTTTAATGGGAGTGTGGTGGGAATCACCACCCCTGCCTCTTTCAACCCCTACAGAGTGGCCCTAAGCTCAGGGATCCCTCTAGGAATGCTTGAGTATTGCTTTTGACTCTATTTTTCTAGGTAGAAGCAGTTCTTGCAGCTTCTGCTTGGGCCCTGCTTCCCACATAAGAGAACCAGAGTGGGAATTCTTCTAGCTGCTAAGAATATTTATTTCAGTTATGCCATCTGCAACTGGAGAAATAATCACAGGATGTCTTATAAGAAGCGCAGCTTCCTACAACTCCAGTGATCACCTGACTTCCATAACCCCTGAGCCTGGCGGTGGCCACAGTGAGACTTTGGTCTCTAGCAATTAGTGTTGGTTTAGAGCCAACATCTAGTAGACCCTGGAAGGTCTGACTACTTCCTTTTCTCCAGTTTATAGTTACACTGGTAAAAGGGCATTGGTTTTCTGGGGGCAGAAGCTGGAAATAAGACTAACAGTATAAAGTTTTGGTAGTAGTGGATGCGAGTTCCTCCTTCAAGGAGACCTGCATCCCCTTTATTCAAGGGGTTTTGAGATCTATAAACCAGCTCAAGTCTGGGAGTTGAATGAGGGGCCATGACTGTATTTTTATAATTCAGGTTAGACTTCTGCCCAAGTGACCTAGAACATTTCTGCTTATACAGATCAAGTAAGAATTTAGGAGGCTTCCTTCCTATTTTACGTTTGGGAACATGGTTATCAATTAGTCAATGGCATAGGTCTGCATGAGTCAGATGATTCTGATTACTGTTCGTTATAGTAACCACTCCCACCTTGCCTTTGGCAGTGAATGTTGCCCCTTGGCGCCTGCCACTCCAGGATCTAATTACTCTTATTGCGTGTAGGTTCTCCAATTCACTGATTGCACTTCCCCTTGACCTATAGAGAAGAACTATGACAGAACTCTTCAAGGATGCCAGGGTCCCCCTTATAAATGTATTTCTCACAGTATTAGTGAAACATAAATCTTCTAGACTCTTCTAGTATAGGTGAGTAGCTCTTAGATGATAAATGCATATTCACGTACCATTTTCCTTAACCATTTGAATGTTTTTTTTCTGCAATAAACCAAGGCAGGTCTTCCATTGACAGTGAAAAATCATCAAAATTTGGAAGTTCAATGTGCCCATTCCGATTTACAGTATTCCATTCTTTCCCAGTCACTGGCTTCACTTTAATGGTAGACACCCTGCAAGGCCGAGAGTCCACTTTGTGTTTTAATTCAGTCAGTCGCAGGATGAGATTCTGCATTTGATTTTCAGCAGTTGCAAACCTGTGGCTACAGGATATAATGATCTCCTTTAGGGTGCATATAGAAGAAGAGTTTAGGTCATGTACATGGCTCTTTAGCTGACAATTTTTTTAAGGTTTTCTTTCTTTCTTTCAGAGGGGTTGAGAGAGAGAGAGGGTGAGCAGGAGAAGGGGGAAGAGAGGGAGGGGAAGCAGACTCTGCTGAGCAGAGCTCAATGTAGGGCTTAATGAAAGGCTTGACACAGTGCTAGATCCCAGGACCCTGAGAGCGTGACCACTTAACAAACTGAGCCACCTAGGTCACCTGAGGTGGCAATTTGAATCCCTAAGCTCATTCTTCTCTTTGACCATTTTCTCTATTGACATTAAAAACAACCAACTAATTTCATTATATTTGTTATATTTCCAAAAATGTTAGAAAATATCATGTACATAGTCACCCAACTCCTTGCTTCTATACTTAGTGATTAGGAGGGTCAACTGGAGATATTTTGTAGATCTCTGTTGCCAGATCATGCCATGTACTATCAGCACTCTCTTTCCTACTAGAAATAGAGTCACTATTTAAATCTAACCAAATTAGAGACTCAATTCCTGAGACCCTGGAGCCAATCAGAATACACACCCTTAAGATTCTGTTCTTAGGCCCCCCTTTCAGTATCAAAATCTTATCCATCTGGGTCCAGAGAAACAGAATCAGTACCAATTTCAAATAAAAAAGTAATATATAATTCCTTATGCCTAATCCTCCCTCCCTTTTTGTAGAGAAAGAGATGTATTATAAGGAATTGGCTCATGTGATTATGAATGGTGAGAAGTCTGAGATCTACAGTTAGCAAGGTGGAGACTCAAGACAGCAGGTAATACAGTCCCACTCTAAGTCTGAAGACCTTAGAACCAAGTCTGAGTCCCAATCCGAAGGCAGGAGAAGACCGATGTCCCAGATTGAGGACAACAAGGTGGAGAGAAAGAATTCTTTTTTACCCAGCCTTTTATTCTGTTCTGTTCACACCTCCGCAGGATCCGTTGGAGCCACCCACCTTGGGAAGGGCCATCTGCTTTACTTAATCTACCAAGTTAAATGTGAATCTCATTCAGAACATCCTCACTGACACACCCAGAATTAATGTTTACCCTAATATCTGAACAATCTGTGACCTAGGCAAGTTGACACATAAAATTATCACACTTCCTAATAATGATTTGTATCCTGCTTCTATGGAAAATTTAAGAGTATTTGTAATTATTTAAAGATATTGGATATGTTAATTTTCAGCCCATGTGGTGATGCTTCAAAGTTCAGACAGCCACCTGCTGAATAAATTCTAAAGACTTTTTCTTTGTCTTCCAGTATTTGGGTGAGACTTTGTGAGCTTCCAAGCTCATTGTCATCCCTTCAGTCTCCTTTAATGGATCTTCTCAAACCTTGGTTTGTATAGGTATTCTCTGGGGATATTATTAAAAAGACAGATGCCAAGATTCTGATTTGGAAGAACTGGGAAAGGTCCCAGAATTCTGTATTTTTAATCAGTTCTCCAAATAGTTCTGATATCAGTCAACCATATTCACACTTTGAAAAATACTGACCTATGTCATAGCCATCAACAAATAATGGGAAATTTGTGGCTTTACAGGCAGGCTGTGACTTAAAAGTAACATTGAATTTTTTTCTTTTATCTTGTGGGACTTATTTTTTAAAAAGATTTTTTTTCCCCTAAAATATTTCAAACCCATGTTCTTTTGAAGTCTTACACAATGTGCTTGTCATGTGGCTGGCATTCCTGAGGCCTAAGATGAAGAGCATTTAATAGGTATTCCAGTCCTATTGCTCTGCTCTTGGAAACACAATTTCTCATTTTGCATCTGACCTTCAACATATCATTATGCAGCCCTTCAACCTCACTTGATCCAATTTGTCATTAGCCCAAGAGAGGCTGTCGGCTCTGCTGTGTCCTGATGCATGATTGCTACAGCTTCCACATTTTTTCTCCTCTTAGCTTTTCTTCTTCCTCATCGCTAGACTTACCCACATATTTCATTGAGACATAACAGAGAAAAATAACGTTTGGGATAATGAGCCTGAAAATTAATAATCTCCTTTAATAAGCTTTCTTTCTTGTTGATGCCCTTTAATGAATATATGTAAGCTGTAGGAAGGGGAGCCAGTATCAGGGCCATAAAGGGCTTTCTCATTATTCAAATTCTGGATGGAAGATGAAAATTTAATGTCATCTCCAATAACTGTTGAAAATTTGCTATTGCCCTTGTCTTTTACCAGTGAAATATCTGTGATAAATTTATTAAGCTTTTGTCTTTGTTCTGTCTACATAGAACACCGTGAACAAAACACACTGGTTGGCAGGTCTCTACCATTTATTTATTTATTTGTTTATTCATAGATTTTATTTATTTGAGAGAGAGACAGAGACAGAGAGAGAAAGAAGGGCAGACTCCCTGCTGAGCAGGAAGCTCGATGTGGGGCTCAATCCCAGGATCTGGAGATCATGACCTGGGCCGAAGGCAGACACTTAACCATCTGAGCCCCCCAGGTGCCCCTGCCATTTAGATACCATCTTACACAAGGGCTAGCTACTGTCAAGGTGAGAAAGGTGAGAAAGGTGAGAAAGACGGATAGCTTGGAGGTAGCAAGAGGTCTACAGTAGTTTCAGATCTGGACTAGTTAGGCTACACAGACCATTCAATAGATCTATGCTGATCAGCCATAGCCACCAGCCACATGTAGCTATTTAAATCTAAGTGTTTTTGTTAAGTTAAATAAGATTTATAAGTGAGTCTCTACCACATTTTAGGGGCTCAAAAGCCACTAGTTGCTGCCATATTAGATCAAGCAATACAGAACATTTCCATCAGAAAGTTCTATTTGACAGTGATACATTAGATTCTCCCAGTCTAGCAAACCTACCTGAGCAGATTAAAAAAGCAAATACCTTCTATGTAAAGTGCTGACATTATTGTTTATTTCCATTAATCTTTTGAGTTAAAGTGATTTTCACAAAAGTTGTATTCTAGAAATTTCCACTGAGGACTGTGTGCTGAATGGGCCTAGGCCTGTGCCAGATGTGATAGATTTTTGAAGTGTGAATATGTATTTTATCTAAAAATCTGGTGCTTGTTCTTTCCACCAGAGTCCCTGGTTTTATGCCTCACAAATTTACCCTATTCTTTGTTTTTAATTGGAGTACAGAAATAGTTGTTTTAAACTATAGCTATATTACCAGGTGGGTATTTACTGCTTAAGAAAATCTGAAAAACTGGGGCACTTGGGTGGCTCAGTGGGTTAAAGCCTCTGCCTTCGAATCAGGTCATGATCTCAGGGTCCTGGGATCAAGCCCCGCATTGGGCTCTGCTAAGCAGGGAGCCTGCTTATCCCTCCCTCTCTCAGCCTGCCTCTCTGCCTACTTGTGATCTCTGTCTACCAAATAAATAAATAAAATCTTAAAAAAAAAAAGAAAAAGAAAATCTGAAAAACAAACATATGTGGAAATAATTTTCCAAATTGCAAAATAATTGTTTGCTTTATATTAAATAAAGGAATTTTTAAAAAAAATTCCTTGGTATTAAAAAAGAAATTCTGAAATAGCAATGTTCTTTAATGAAATTAAAATCCAGCCAGGTGAATTTTTGCTTGGGCTCTTAAATTCCTATCCGAGAATATTAATTTGATCATAATATTATTTCCAAAGCATATGGATCTAACCTTCAGTGACAACCCCAAATAACTGCTTTCCAGGTCCTTGCCATAGATTTCAACCTTCAATTTATGTAATCACATCTTCTATAAATATGTCTGCAGGTCCTTGCCATAGATTTCAACCTTCAATTTATGTAATCACATCTTCTATAAATATGTCTGGGTGTAAAACAGTAATGCAGACTTTTACCAACAATGCCTAGTTGGGCTCATGACTACACCTTCATCAAAACAAGAAACTATCATTAAAAAAATATAAGTATTATTTCCTATCACTATTTCAGTTATCCCCATAGTGACTTTTAATGTTTTCAACCCCAATTCAACTATCTGAATAAGTTACCTGCTATAAAGTAGAGAAGATAGTTTGCTTTAGCAAAATTCAGGGAAAAAAGACAGACAGAATGCTGGGTAGCCCGAACAGTTACTTCTTTGATAAGTAAACAATAGCCAAGACATGGAAACAGCCCATGACCTCACATGAACAGGAATATTATTCAGCCATAAAAAAGAAGGAAATCCTGCCATTTGTAACAACATGAATGAACTTGAGGGCATTATGCTAAATAAAGTTAGAGTAAAATACTGCATGATCTCACTTATAAAGTGAGATTTTCCAGTGGCATCTAAAACTTTTCAGTGGCATCTAAAAGACACTGAACTGGTAAAAACAGAGGAGATTGGAGGGGGTGGGAGAGGAGGGAATCATGGAGATGTTGGTCAAGGCTATAAACTTCCAGTTGTAACATAAGTTCTAGGGATCTAATATATAGCTTAGTGGGTATAATTAAAAATACTGTATTTTACACTTGAAATTTTCCGAGTAGAACTTGAATGTTCCTACCACAGACACAAACAGAAGTAGTGGTAAATCTGTAGATATTGCAGATGTTAATTGACCTTTACTGTGGTTATCTTTTTCCAGTATATACATATAACAAATCATCACAATGTATCTTAAGCTTGTATAGTGTAGTCATTCATATGTCCGTAAAGCTATGGGAAAAAAAAACCCAGGAAAGTGAGATCTCCATTCAGTTATTCACAATAAATAAAAAACCATTTAACATTGTATTTTGCAAAGTTCTATTTGCATCTTATGTGTATTTTGCACATTTTTCATTATGAGTTACATTATAGTACATATTTGTTGCAATGAGAAGGAAAGAGTACTTCATAACCAATATATTTGAATATTATATACAAACTTACCTGCTAATAAGTTAAGTAATAATTAAGTACTTTTCTATTACATAGGCATCTTTGAGGGAAATATTACATAGTGTTTAAGAGTGATTTAGTGACAATTGGGGAAATTGACTGTAGGGTTTGTATGCATTCATAACACATTCTTTTTTTTTAATATAATTAAATACAGGCTCCTGTCTATTTATTATTCCCCACATTTTTGAAGAATGGACTTGATTAGATTATGAGGTTTATGTATGTATATATATATATCCAATATAATGAATGAAGATGACTTCTGGTTTTAATCTGTATTTTTTCTATTACTTGCAAGATGATATTCTTTATATTTATTGATTGTTATTTACATTTTCCTATTTGTTTTTGTGTTTTCTTATTTTTATATTGTGGCAAGCATCTTAAAAATTTGCCTGGTGTAGAAAAATCAATTGAGACTCTTTAATGACATAGTTATGTCCGTGAAACCATCACCACAGTCAAGGTAATGAATATATCCATAACCCCCCAAAGTTTCCTATGCTCTTTGTGATGTCTTCCTTTTGAAAGGGTCACTCTGTCTCGTCTCGTTAGTAGGTAAGAGTGCCAGTTTCAAGACGGCCGGACCCTCAATGCTTTCATACATTATTTAGTTACTTCCTGTTCCGAGAGGTTTCCTATATGATGTGTCTGCAGAGCCCCTCTTGAGAAAGATGCAGGCATTTCTGTTCATTCCAGTTAAGAAACCAAAGCTGTAGGAGATAGAGGTAGAGGGAGATACAGATGTCACCTATCATAAATGTCAGCACACAGTGGTAAACCCCATACACTGCAGAGAGCATGGGGCTCTCATTCTACAGGAGGGGCGGCCCAGAAAGGAAAAGAAGCTCTCCCTGCTCTCTCAAAGCCCATCCACCTGAGTCCATTTTCATTTTCCTGAATTGCAATGTTCCTTTCTGTGACCATCTTTGAGCCTTCCTCGTCCTCTGCATTCAATACTCATCCTTCATTTGTTCTCCACGTTCTTTCTCACCCAACCTTTATATCCGAGCTCAAGTGTCATTTCCTCAGGGAAGTGTGTCTAGATTTTTTTTTTTAACTCCTCGCGTTATTGAACTGTTCCTCAAAGCTTTTGTTGCATTATGACTTTTAAATATTATAGTATTTGACTAATGCCTCTATCCCCCGTTAGAATACAAGTCCCCTAGATTCAGAGAACGTGTTTGTTCCTACACACCATTTTGTCCTCAGCAACAGTATAGTATAGGCCTGGATGAAGTTACAGGTGCCTTGCTCTGCTAGCAACCTTGGCATGGCTCTGATTAGATCTCTATATGCTACAGAGGGGATTTGAAAGCCACGGGAAAGCTTTGTCGATCTATTTCTCTCATTTGTTCTCGGGGCTTATTGTTTTTAGTGGAGTTATACTCATTTAACCTAACGTTTAAGTAGCATAAAATTTTGTAAATTTCTAATGACTGGATTATAGTGGTTTCTCCCAGATTTGCTGTAGATAAAATCTAGGGCCAGTGGGGGTCATGTATGCATGAGCCTCCTTGAAGGAAGAACAGAAATTGACCAGGGTCTGGTGCCTATAAGGATTTCTAGTCTGCGTATCCCTAAGATCTACTACAAGTATCTCTAGATGGAGCTATTTAACCTTTTCTCTTATAAACTAAAGCTATAAGAAATGAAACCAGAGGAATGTACCGATATTGTTTGTTTCTAGAATTCTAGGCCACAATTTTTTAAGATGATTTAATGCTGGAGGTTCCAGATTATGTGCGCTGATTTCTTTCTTCTCTTTCTCTTTTTCCATTACTCCCAAAGCTAGCTATGCCACTAAATGCCATGTATGAACAAAACAATTCTTTATTTGGTCTGATATGCATAAGGGGTGGAAAATAAATTATAATTAATTTTGGTTAGAATAAATTATGGTTAATATAGAGAGAGAAAGAGAGAGAATATGGAAGAGTATATACATATATACACACACAGTAGCTCTTTCTATATTCTAAGTACCTATATACTGTCTTTTAATCCTCAAAACAAATCTATATTTTCTGTAGATGCCTATGAGTTATTGTAAGTTAAACAGAAAACCTTGTCTTAAGCCCTTGGATATGCGGTTTAGTGTGTCTTAGGTGATGCCCTGAATCCTCACTCTAGGTTTAATTCTGTATTTTATCCTGCATACCCGGTTCAAACGCCTCTCCTTTTGTGCAGACTTTTAATGATTTTTGAGCTTATCTTTCTGGACAAGGAGTTCTTCATGAAGGCAGACACTGTGTCCTGGTCGTGGCTATATCCCTACTCTCTGGAACTGTCTTATCCAATATGTTAGTCATCAGCCACATGTGGCTAATTAAATTTAAATCTAAATTAATTAAAACAAGATGAAATTAAAATTTCAGTTTCTCAGCTCTATTAGACACATTTCAAGAGCTCAAGAGTCACCATATGTGGCTGGTAGTTACTCTAGCAGACGAGCATTATGTGAACATATCCATCACCGCAGAGTTCTATTGACAGCATGTCTAGTGCAATGATCTGTCCATGAACTCATTCATTAATTCAACCCATCAATATTTAATGATGCCTTTTTTGAGGTAGGCGTTGTCTAGACACAGAAAATAGAGTGAAAAACAACAAGAGCAAACGACAACATGGTATCTCTGAGTGAATCCTAGCATTTTGTTGGTGAAAGTAGAAATAAAGCAAGCCAGAATTAACAGGTACATGTCTAACAATTGACTATTTGGAATTCAGTGTCAAAAGGCCCATTCTGGAATGATCAAAGCAGGGCTTACTGTCATTCAGAAGCACATCCCAGTGGAAGTATTTCCCCTGCTCTTTGCCTCTATGACCTAGGACAGGGGGTCTCTAGGCAATATTGGTATCAGAGGTACAGATATCTGCTGCTTTTTTCCTGGAACTATTAATGGGGTAAGAGCTTAGCAGATTTTATAAACTTTCTTAAAAATATGTACCATTTTCCAGCTCAGATGTGTAGGGATCTAAACTACATTTCCTACTAGAAGTGGGAGGAGAGAGAAGGCATTTAACACAGCAGGAGGACTATTAGTGAGCTGAAATAGGACTGAACATGAGCAAAATCTTTGCTGGTTCCCTGTGCCCATGGTCTTGGGGGCTTTTTGCTTCATTTGCTTTCATTATTTTCCTCTTCTTTTCGAAAACCAGTTTAACATGCTTCACACCATCAAAGGCAGACAGGGAATAATAAAGATGCCTCATGAAGGACTCTACACCATTATGCGATGATAATATGCTAATTATCTGAGAATCAGTCCCCCCCCCCCCGTTCTGTTGGTAAATAAAGAGGACTCACAAATAGATAATGTGGCTGTAAATTCCCTGATAATTGGTGTGATCCTCATTTTTAGTCATCCCAAGTGGCCAGATTGTATTTCCTGAGCAAGTGTGGAGAGGTGTTTACGTGGTGGCTGTATCTGAAAACCTACATGATGGATGGGCTTCCTCTCTGCACCAAGGAGGGAGACTGTACTTGCTGACAAAGAGGGGTGAAGATAAAATAGTGACCTTCTGTGTTGGATGGGCACATAGAGTACGTGCAACTCTGTAAACTGGGAAAAGAAAAGTTTTCCCTTGAAACGAGTGATGCATTTTATTTTAGAAATTTCTGGATTCTAAGACAAAAAGAATAATTCTGTCATTGGGGATGACAGGGTTGATGGTAAATTCTTGTGCCTCCCTACATCCGGGGCAGTCCAGGGTTTGACGTTGGGCTTTTATACAGCTATACGTAGAATCTATGAGAGGAAAATAACACATAATTTCAAAGGAGACCAGAATTTTTCTCTGCTTCCAGGCAAGATTTTATTGATTTAACTAGTTGAAAATGACATCTGCCTGAAAAAAATGTTTAAGTGATTTCATTCCACATTTGGTGAAATAGAGTGAGCTGGATTTTATCCTTTAAGCTCATGTACAGTTTTAGTCATTTCTAATTTTTATCTATTTACTTAAAATTTTATATTCCTTGTAGGATAGTTGTTTAAAGGTCACAAAAGGAACGTTAATGGCAAAGTACATATCAATAGGGAGCATGAAATGATAATAATTCTTTTCATCAGATCTGTCAATTGAAAATCCATCTGGTTTAAATTTCTATGTACCACATGATGATATCTTTAGTATCATAAAAAAGTGTTAAAAAGAAAGCTATATTTATGTCTGCTTTATTCTTTTATTTTGTAGAACAGAGTCTTGCAAATAGTTTAAAATAAATTCATGCTATCTTTCAATAGCTAAGCCTTCTAATTATAAAAATGAATTCAGAAAGTAAGATTTCAGAGTATCATATAAAAGAAACACATTTTTGTCTTCTTTTGATGCTAAAACTATAGGTGATGTTTAATCTGTATTGGAATATACATTTGGCCCATATAAACACAAATATGGCAGCTTACGATTCACTTAAATCATTGATTTAGGGGCACCTGGTTCGGTCAGTTGATTAAGCATTCATTCTTGATTTCAACTCAGGTCATGATCTTAGGGTTGTGAGATCAAGCTCTGCATTGGCTCTCTGCTGAGCATGGAGCCTGCTTAGGATTCTTTCTCTTTCTGTCCTTCTGCCTCTATCCCTGTTGCGGCTCACATGCTTTCTCTCTCTCTCTCAAAAATAATGTAAAAAATTAAATTAAATTAAAAATCACAAGTAATTTAAATAAATTATTCCCTTAAAAATATCCCCCTTAAAGAGTAGATATAAGAATTAGTATATGTCATGACATTAGATAATTATTAATATAATCTGTAATGATTTATTGATCTAAAAGATTTTAGTCTTTATTATAACTCACACAAAGTGATGAAATGATTTTAGAAAATCCCAATAGGATGGGGTTTCTATATCATAATTACTCTGGAATTAGTCTGTATGTCAAACAATGTTGAGAGATAATTTAATAAACTCTAAGACATTTTTGTTAAAAGTATATGCTGATAGCTTTCAAATTAGCTCTCTCTCCCTCTTTACTTCCTATTTTTAAATATATATTATTTAATCTTTCAGAAATGTCCCAAGTCTCTTGGAAATTGGACTTGATCCTCAATATATTTTGAGAACACAGAAGTCCAACTCCTAGAATCGGAAGCCATCGCCATTTTGGCTTGCCTATCTGATGGATACTCCCACCTAGCTCTTTCTCAAGTTGTGCCTTAAAATATATCCCAACTCAAAAAATGACAGTTTATTTTAATTCTAACATTTCTTTTATGGCCTGAGCATGATGGAACAGAAATGTAGGGCTTGTAGTAGACATTTGGTGGTAGTGGTGGTGGTGGTAGTTGGTTCCCAAGTAACCACATTCTTTCCTAGTTAAGGGAATTTCTTTATTGGACCTCTAGGGTGAACACCCATGAACTGTTCTTATCAGTTGGCGTTCCTGATAAGGATTTAGATAGGTTACAAAACTAAAGGAGTCACTTAGAATTCATGCATGGTAGTAGTAGAATAATTCACTGGCAAAGCACTGTGTGTGGTCTTAGTAATGAAAGCATTCCTATGGGGTGATCGGGGCTATGTGGTCTTCTTTGATTCTCATTGGATTTTTGGGCAATATTTTTGAAGCTTCCCTAGAGATTTTGTAAGCTAGTCCATTGTTTTCTAATAATTAAAGTTGTCCTGTTTAAGATAGCTGGAGCTGGTGTATGTTTCTTATACTCGAGAATCCTGCCTGATGCAACTTCATACTCTAGAATTCAGAATTTAATTTTATTATTATTATTATTATTATTTTCTGGAGAATTAAATGTGATGTTGACATCTCTTGGAGATCTATTTCTTAGGAAAGCTTGACTCTCATAAATACTACAATTCAAGTGGTCATTGTGAAAATGACTCCAAGAGGCATTTCCCTCGTCACTCTTACAGAAAAGTTAGAGGATCTTGGAGAGTCAGGTAGGAAAATATGGTCTATGTGTCTGACTCATAGCCTCTATTTTTTTTTCATTTGTTAACATATAATTTATTATTTGTTTCAGGGGTACAGGTTGACTCAATAGCTTCTTATTCACTGTCCTGTCCATCATGGCTGCCATGTGACAATCTGTGACTTCCTCTCTCCTTCTAGACCAAAGGTGTCTGATAGAAAATGGGAAAGAACTGCTTCCCATTCTTTCCAAGCCTGGATATCACAGGAAGCAGGATAAAGGTAGCTGAGATCAAGGGGCTTTGCTCAAATCACTGAGAATCAGAGAAGGGGAATGTATCTAGTGATTGCAATACCAAAATTAAATTATAATATCAATATTTTAGTAATTATTTTGTGTTAATATGAGTGTGTGATATTAACAGACACTTTAATAGTTTCTAGGATTATTACCTTAAAAAATCTATGACACATAATGCTTAATATATTTCCAATGTAAGAAAGCATCAATGAGTTATAAAAAATATAAGAAATATAAAAATTTTAAAATATTTGTTAGCTGACAGATTATGAACATTTTTAGCAGAATAAATTTGGAAAAGATAAAATATTCTAAAATTAAAACTAGATACTACCAAAAAATGAAAAACAATGAATTATAAAATTAGAATACATTTGTGAAATAATGATTCACTATATTAGAATATATTATTTGATAGTTATAGGTGATATATATTATTTGACAATGGACTATATTATTTGAGCTTTTGAAAAGTGTGATCTTAACAAAATGCATTGGTAGTATCATTATTTAGTCACAAGTGTATTTTAAGTTTTTCTAGCTTCTGAAGCAGCCCTTTCCAACTCTACACTAGGAGAACAATGGTGAAGAGAGTTCCAAAGGAATGCTAGATATTTTTCTAGGATATTTTTATCTTCAAATACTCTCATCTCTTGTTTCAATATTTTAAGATCTTCTTAAACAACTTTTCTTTTAGGAACTGCGAACTTTTTTTGAAATCAAGTTGTAGTTTTGTCTCAAAGGAAGTATTTCCAGACTGTACACAACTGTACTTATGTTTTGTTTCCATCATGTATATATAGGGATTGTTATACAGCATTCCCTGTATCTGTTTCAGTCATGTTGATATTCTACTTGTTCAGAGATCTTTGAGTTAAAGTAAGAATTATTCTCACAATGGAAGATTTGCTCTGTGGATTCCTTCACCCCTCCTCTCTACTTTGTTGAACATGAGGGAGGTTATAGAAGAACACTATTAAAAAGTGTTTGTTAGATTTGAAATTTAGTGGTACATAAAATTCTCTAGATGATTTCTTTAAATCTTTTTGAATGGGTGAAATAATGGCATCACACACTAGGAGAAGTATGATATTTATTTCTTTTTAAAGGAAGATTTTTTTTAAAAAGTTTTATTTATATGACAGTGAGAGAGAGGGATGGAGGGAGAGTACAAGTAGGGAGAGTAAGAGAGAGAGAGGGAGAAACAGGCTTCCCACTGAGCAGGGAGTCTGATGTGGGGCTCAATCCCAGGACTCTGGGATCATGCCCTGAGCAGAAGGCAGATGCTTAACTGACTGAGCCCACCCAGTCACCACCAGAAGTATGATATTTTAGGAAATAAAAAGGCCATGTTATACCAGAATAACAAAAATTTACATGATAATCACACAGCACCACTAGCTGGGAATTTCATCAAACTATGGATAGAAGGTTAGCAGAGAGGATCGTAAAAGCACATCCCCATGAGAGACTTCGAAACATACTCCTATTTACCAGAGACCTACTAGGACCAACCCATGGAAGGAGTCAAACCACCTGCCCTGATGACACAGAGAAAATTGGGAGTGGGGAGATGTTTGAAGTCAGAAGGCCCATGAAAAATTTTGCATTTCATAATCACCAAAGGAAACATAAAAAGAAAACAATTACAACTCAGTGGACTAGCATTTATGACTAGGATATAGCCTTTGTGACTAAGGGTCAACCAGCATTTCTAGAAACCTCCTTGTCAGTCAAGTTTACATTATTGGATATGTATGTATATATCTCAATAACTATGTTGTTAAATAAGTCATTTATTTGGGGAGGCATCTATTGATATACCTTGAACTTCATATGCTTAACATTCTTACCACTTACTGTATTGCTACTGCTGTGTGTATTGGGAATTAGAACTCTAGTCTCGCCATGGGATGTGTTGGGAGGAAAAGGATGCAGTATACCCTAGAAATTGAAGCACAAACTGAATCAGTGCCGTATAGAATTGTATTATCCCAGTTCTTACGTGCAAGTATTCCCAGGATCATACCTCATTTTTCTTTTGTCATCACATCTTTTTTGAAATACTGATGTGTTACCACTCAAAGCTTCTTCCAGCTTTCATTCATACAGTGGTGTTTAGCAATTTTCAAGCCTGCACAGATGCTTATAGTTCCCTTTATTATGTCAAATAACTCTATCAATCCACAGTTATCTACTGATTGTTACCTTTTTTTTCCTTGACTGTTGCTTAGAAGTGACTTAAGCTGTATTATGGATTTTAACATCCAGGGTGATGATACACTTTGAAACTTTAGCAGTCTCTCAGGCACATTTACACTTTCTTGTCACCCAGGTTGGTTTAAACGTTCGTCAGAAAACAACATGGTGGCAAGAAAAGAGGACATTGTAAGGTAAACAGATTTCATGAGTATCTGTTCAGCTGAAAAGAGCAAAATGTGATGCCTTCATGTCAGTGTCAGAGAGCATTTGCTTGTGTTTACTCTACTGCTTTAGAGGTTATGAGAACTATATATAAGCCTTACTGCAAATCTTACAATGGATTTGCATATTTAAACATAAAAAAAGGTTTGAGACAAATCATATTGTATTAAATCAGCCCCACATAGGGAGGTGCTCCAAGAGAAACATATGCATTTAAAGCATGCCAAACATGACTTGTAAATGTCATCCAATAGGGCGCTCACGTGAATATTTAATGTCTCTTCACAAGGAATTTTTGAAACCCAAGATCCTGAGGTGTAGGAGCACTATTTCTGTTGTGGTTCTAGTCTGGATTCCCCTCTTCCCACCCCCTAACTCCACCGCTCCCCCCCTTTTTGCCCCAGGCTATTTTAAGGCAGGAATGGGCTACTTCAGTAAATATTTTGTGATCACCTATAATGTAGGTAATGTTCTAGGTTTAAAATATTATTGCACCTGAAAGAAGGAATCTTTGCCTGATTCATTCCCCTTTGTGGACAGATTTCTCTGTTCAGAAGGGACCCAGGGGCCATTATTCTTCCTGGGCAGTACATGCTCCCTGAGAAAGCTCAGGATTTGAATGTTGAACTCCTGTTAACAAGTAATCCATCCTCTGGGGAAAGATGACAGCCTCCATACTGCGCCATACATAGATCAAAGGGAGCAGCTCTTTGAAAAGATGTTCTATTCTTAGCTTGGAATGGAGTAAACTGAACCCACGTAGCTTTAAAATGTCCCCCAGAATGCCTAAAATCTGACAAACAAAAGAACACTTGTTATTTCTTAGCAGTCTGTTAAGACATTTAAAAAGGCTTGCCAAATGAAAAGCAGCATATGCACACATGGCACACCAAAATCGTGAGAAACCTATGCTTTGCTTGACAGCACATGTTTCCAGCCCAGTTTTGATGTCTGTGTTGCTTTGTTCGTGCTATCTCTGAGTGTCACAGCAGACAGGAAGTCTTCAAACAGCAAAACCTTGTCAAGAACATGATCAACTTTTTCAGGTCATGGTGTAACATAATGTTTTGAAATGACATGTTTTTTAAAAAGTAGTAAGTCTTCACTTCAGGTCTTACATTCATCTTTTGTACATGTTAAAGAAATGCTGTGTTCATAATATTAGTACAATGTCAAATGGAAACTCAGTTTTAGAGACAACTATTGTAAAGTATTGATATTCACTACTTGTGCTCCCCAAAATGGCTCTTTTAGTTTATTCTCTTTGAATTTGTCTGTGAATAATCTATTTGAATATATTGCCTGTGGAGAGGGGTTGTCAAGGAGAGAGTTAGTTTAAATTATTTGTGTCTTTGGTTGTTTATGTGTGTGTGTGTTTAGAATGAGAGAGAACTCAAACATGTTTAACTGAAGGGTGCTGCATTTGTGTATTAAAATTTGTATTTTGTCCAATTTCAACACATTGCTCACTCTGACATATCCAGTAATATCATGATGCCTTGATTGTCTCCTTTTCAAAATAATAACTATGAATTATGTCATACTGTTTATCCTTATTCAGTTGGTGAACTGTCTGCGTGTTGTAAGCCTTTTGTCATTTCACTGTTCATGAATACCTTTATCAGGGAGGAGGTGGGGAAATGCAAAATTTGAAAACAAAACTCTCACATCTTTGTTGGTAGCATTGGCAAAGGATTTGGAAAAAGCTGTGTTTGTTCTCTGACTACCCTCGTCCACAGAAATGGAAACAAGAACCTCTTTGAGAATGGAACCAAGGCAGAAGAAGGAGGAACAGAAAAAAGAAAGCAGGTGGGTGCTATCTGTTAAGAACACCAGGCATACTCTTCGGGTGTGTTGTTGGACTGGTTACACACTGTGACTTTGGAGGCATTCCTCAATATCTCCTACATCAAAAAATCTCACTTGAAAAAATTTTAAAGACTTTCATTTCACCACCAGAAATAAGGCTAAAATCTCTTGGGACTGGTAATGATGATGTAAATGCTGTTCAAAGTGTAGACTGCTATACCAGGATTTTATTCTCAGGATAGATGATGAAAAAACACTTGTTTTAAGAATTAAAGAAGAAAAACAAAAGGGAGTGAGTATCTTGAGGAAGAAGGAGGCAATAGTATACAAATCTGGATGAGGTAGGGGTGCCCAATGTATTGATTTTTCTTAATTTTGTTCATTTACTTTTTCTGTTTAAAAAGAAATAAATTCATTTAAAAATGTCATGGGGCACCTGGGTGGCACAGTCAGTCAGGCACCTGCCTTTAGGTCAGGTCATGATCCCAGGGTCCTAGGATCCAGCCCTGCATCGGTTTCCCTGCTCAATGGGGAATCTGCTTCTCCCTCTTCTCCCAGCTTCTCTCGGTACCTCTCTCTTTCTCTCTCTCAAATAAATAAATAGAATCTTTAAACAAAAATGTTGTCCCTTGAAGAGGTCCTACCACTAAGCAGAAGTGCTTGTTTCTTCCCTTATGTTAACCTCAAAACATTGTTTGCATGTATTCCACCTGGTATTATAGGGATAAAGTCTATAATAACATGAGAATCATATTATATGACCTTCATAGTATTATAGAAATTGGATACAGAACTCATATGATTGGCAAAAGCATGATCTTAGAAACAGAATTAGTATTCATTACTGACTTTGTCACCTATAAGTTGTATGACTTTGTCACCTGTAAGTTTGTATGACTATGTTTCTTAACTCATCTCTGTTTTCTTGTCCATAAGTTTGTGATAATAATACTATATCGTTAGGTTAAGGGAATTAAATAAAATCATATCTGCAAAGCACTTTGTGCCAAACCTGTCAAATTTTAAGCACTGCATAAATATATAGGAGTCTTATGGTTGATGATGGTGATGGTGGTCATGATGAGTTATGAATGTTTTAATCCAGAAAGTATAAGATCCTCATATAAAGGGACTATGTCTTAGCTATTGTTATGTGCTTAAAATACAGAAATGTGTTTAGTTAAGCAGGAAACCTTAGAGCCTTAAATTAATTGGGGGCTTTTTTTTTCCAGCTCATGGAAAGTGTAATAATGGAGTATTAGCAAACAAAGGCAATTGGATTGAAATTTTTAATAACTTCAGTGCTAATAAAGAGTTACAAAATGGAGGTCTTCTGGAAACCTTATTTACTGGTGAGATAACAAAGATTGAAGTTGGCAGGTTAATTGACATGAAGCAGTATTTCTAAGGTGTTTGAAAATGTTTCTTCCCATAAAGTAGATTAAAAATGTGTCTATTTTCCTTTTATGTATTGCTGGTTTACAAATTTTTATTTTTTATTCTTATTTTACTCAGAAAACACTAAGGAACACCATAACTACATTTGAAAGGCATCAGTAAACCTTTTAATATGAGTGGGAAGTAAAGGAATTGAGAATGTGGGTCTGAAATAATAGATAATTATGGAGAGGAAGTAATATTGGTCTTCAAATATACATAGAATGTTGATATGTGTGGGTCAGCACACATTGTTTTGGCTGCAGGTGACAGTAAATATAACCCAAACAAACTTAAGAAAAAATTATACGTTTTAATTTATGTAACTGGAAACTGCAAGGAACTATCTCTACCTTCATACTTGGCTAGATATTTTAGGACCCTGTCACACTTTCTGTACTTCCTTTTTCTGTGTTGGCCCAGAGATGCTCTTATTTCCCATGGTCAGGATGGTGGCTTGAGGATCTATACTTTAAAGTCTACTGAAATACTCACAAGAAACACGAGAGTGTTTCTCTCGTTCAGTTATTCAAAGCGGAAGTCCTCTGGAATCGATTTCATACTCTTTTGTCAATGAATAGCAGTGGTCTTGGGGGAACTGTTTAAATCCATGTTGCAAACATGGGCTCACCCCTGGAGACAGTAACAATCAACAACACATATCTAAATGTACTGAAACTTTGTAAGGGATAATTCTCCAGAGAAAAACCTGGGTATTGAAGTAAAGAAAGAGAATGGATAGCTACTATAACATGAAAGTTGGAGCCTCCTTATTGTGTATTGTTCAACAAGACACAACAGGAATCAACTGGGGAAAATGAGTAGGAGGGAGATTTTAGTTCAGCAGGAAGAAGAACTAAGAATTTAGAACTCACAAGTAGCCCACCTCAGAAGTTAGAGGCCTGCATGGGAAACTCGTCTTCAAACTCGGGCTTGGTGACCATCTGCTGTAGACTGGAGTAGTTGGTCTTTATGGTCTTTTTTTAGTCTGTAGGTGGTTACTAGATTTCTTCCTTCACGTTTGGATGAGATAAAGAGATCCTATGCTAAATCCTTTTGAGGTTAGTTATGTGAAACATTATTTCCAAGGAACTTGCTTAATAAAAGCACAGAAGGCCATGGAGGAAGAGTCTTCCTCAGAAGATGACATGCTTCATTGAGACTTCAAATATACACGACATTGTTCATGTCCTGTTTCTTAACATTTAAGCTTCAAATATATTTCTCATTATAATGATTATTTTTACAAATTCCCCATCTAAGAAAGATAACACATTAATCTCTCTATTCTCATAACATGCAATCTAATGTTTCATCTTGTAACTTTTTTGTGGTCTGAATGCTTGGTTGAAAGGTAGTATCACTTTTTTTTCATAAAAGGGAGTGATCACAAAAGGTGATATGAGAAGTTGATTGAGAGATATTGCTTTTGGTCTTTAAATGGTTTTCTGTTCATAGGGATATAAACAGGAAGTGGAATAGAGCCAGGAATTATTGAGCATCAGTGATATGCCAGGTGCTTTATTTAACTTTATATCATTTAATACTCATATTATAATTAGCTCCACTGACATGTAAAAAAGTCAAGGTTTAAAAAGATTTACTTAGGGGCTCCTGGGTGGCTCAGATGGTTGAGCATCTGCCTTCAGCTCAGGTCCTGGGATTGAGCCCCATGTCAGACTTCCAGCTCAGTGGGGAGACTTGCCCGCCCCCCCTGCCTCTCTCTCTGTCTCTGTCTCTGTATCTCTCTGAAATGAATTAAAAAAAAAAATCGTAGTCCCCCCCCAAAAAAAAAACCCCAAAACATTTACTTATCTTGCCTGAGTTAAGTTATTCAACAAAGTGTAAGACCTTGCCCCAAGGTCATAGTACTCTTAAGCTAGCAGGGCCTAGATTCAAATCTGAATCTATCCATTCCTAAGTCCATTCGCACCATGTTACCTGTCTGAAAAAGAGATGAAAAATACAAACCTGTTTTCTGTCAATTTTTGAGAGTACTAGGAATTTCACTGTTCCCGATTTACTTGATATTTCTGGTGATGTTCAAATATCGTTATGTAAATTAGAGGGATGGTATTACGAGGAAATTAATAAGTGCAGGTTACTAAGGCAAAAGTAAAATTCAGAATTGAATCCATAATTCAGTAAAAGATACAGAAAAAATTGCTAATGCATTAAACAGCTTTGAAAGATAATGGCAATTGTTGCAAAAGGATTCAGTGTCCAAAATTATTAGCTTACATTTCCTCTACTCTTCATATTCTCTGAAAAGTAAACCTATTTGAAGTTTCTATGTGGATTCAAAACTATGTTTCTCTATTGCTGGGAGGAGAGAAATAGCTTGTTTTGAATTTTAATCTTGTTGTGAATTTGCTGCATTAATTTCTAGCCAAAGGTTTTAGAAAAATTCAAAAGGGAAGTGTGTTGTTGAAAATCTTTTACTACTTAACATATTGAAGAGTTAATTGTAATATGATTTTCCTGTTAAGGTTAATTGGCTTTCTTCCCCACCAATAATAATATGTGAGTATAAAAAAGGAAAAGACTATTAACACTCAACTGTAGGCTATAAGGATTTTAAAAGTAAGAGTTGACACATAAAGTTGTGATTTCATGAAAATAAATTATTTTCTTCTATCTGAAAGCTTTGATGTATACCTATGTCAGAGAAAGGTTTTTGAAAGCTTTCAAGAAGCTAGGTCTGAAAAAAAAATTCCAGCACAATGAAAGGGACAGTGAAGCAGGCATCTTGGAGAGCCATCTCCTGCTTGGCAGACGCGTGCTTCGGAGTTTGTTAGAAGGATATTTATTTTACATTTATCAGATCCTCAGTAAATGAGCTGATTTTGTATTGGAAGTTTTACAGGATATTTAAAAGAGTTTGCAGCCTGCTGGGGGAAGTTAAAGAAATCTTAGGAGGTTTGGGTCCAAACAGTTCTTATCTGGTCTTTGGTCTGACTGTGGGCAATAATGAGGAATAACACATTTCTTAGTTTTTCTTTGAGGAGTCAGCCATTTAAAAACAGAAAGGCACACACATCTTCTAAGAAGTCATGAGAAATATGTCAAGGATAGGGATGAACTACAGTGAAGGATGTAAGTGATTCCACGGAGGACAATACCAAGAGGAGAGACTGTATGCAGTTTGTGTTCCACTCAAACTTCAAGACCATGGCTTTGGGCAATCACTTTACTTCTTCATCTGTTAAGTGGAGTTAAACAGGAAATATATTGTTGGCTTGGTATAAGGATCAAAAGACATAACACATATGAGTGCTCAGTAGATATCAGAGGTCTAATAATTTTTTACTCTAACTTGATTAAAATAACTCAGGGAATTAGAAGGACCAGGAAATCACTGGAGAGGATTCTTAACAAGACACCTTTAGTATTTATGCTTGATTGGTGTTTTTGTCAATATTGAATGTAATTATTATACATTGAAGAGTAAAGGCTTACGTAGTAGAAAACCTAGGTTCTAGAAACAGTAGCTACTAACTAGCTATGCAGGAATTAGGCTAGATTAGATTTAAGATATTTTGTAGATCTCACTTTTAATTTTAAATTATTTTTAAATGATCTTTGGAATATGAATTTTATTTTTTAGACCCACATACTATACATAACACACATGCACATATACAATCCATTCACATTTATTACAAAGCATTTACTGAGTACCTAACTCTGTGCAAGGCACTGCTCTAGCCAACTTTCTGGTTTGGGTGACTGACAATACAAGGTAGGATGGGGAATGAAGGAGAAGTTTAACTCTAAAAATATTATACGCATGGAATTTACAAGCAAAATTTTTTTTAGAGGAACTTGGACTCTCTTTCTGAAGAGAGAGATCTGAGCTGAAGAAAAATTCTTTGGGATTTGAAGCCATGCAACTAAATGAGCTTCTGGGGTACTCCAACATTTAAGGAGTGAGCAGAAATAGAATGCTCTCAAATAATTCTGAGAAATAGCTCCTGGGGAGATGGGAAAAATTCGGGAGTGACTTGGATCATGGATCAAGCCCTGACAGGAGAGAGTTTCTGGATGGGAGAATGGGCAAATGGTGCGAAAAATAATGTAAAATGTGAATTTAACAATTTAGGAGTATTCTGATATCACTAGGAAGGGCGGTCTTAGTGGAGGAGTTGGTAGGTAAAAGGTCAAAGCAGATTAAGAATGAACAGCTCTTAAAAAATAACCCAGCCAGAATCAATTGTTGCTTTAAAGTTTAATCATGAAGGCAGGAAGTTATTGTATAATATTCTGATGGGGAGCATGGGAGAGAATATAAAGAGGATCACAGATATGGAGAGTAGATTCTAGACTTCTGGTGTCTATAGTTCCTGACTTTTCATTATATCCCTTTGAGGTGGAAAGATAGAAGCTT
Organism: Mustela putorius furo; assembly: GCF_011764305.1. NCBI lineage: Eukaryota > Metazoa > Chordata > Mammalia > Carnivora > Mustelidae > Mustela > Mustela putorius. The sequence goes on from NW_025421294.1 coordinate 6,551,175, forward strand.
TTATTATATTCTAATTTCTGTGGTTAATGCTATTCAATCTACTTAATCAACACTTAGCTGGTAACAGTTGTAGGATTTCTGCAAGTGCTCTGTAATGCTTATGCATCTGACAACAAACCAAGCAGACTTAGGGTCAGATACTGAAATCAACAAATATCGAAATGCGTGACTCATATGGGTCTTCATGGAATCAACTCAGGGTACATGTTGTTCTTTTTTCTATGAAAGAATAAGAAAGCAGCTTCCTTTTATGGGGATTTGACAGGGAGGGTTCATTTAAACCTTCCCTGTCCCGTACAGCCCAAGGCTTTAGAAGACCTTCATAGTGAACTCTGACCTCGTTCAGATTTATTTATTAATATGCTTTGAGCTTTTCTGATTTTTTCCTATGGAATGACTCGCAGAAGTGAATGAGCTGTCACATTTCCCCGTGAGTTTCGCTTTAACTTAATGTGTTGGTTTTCAACTCAGAAGAACCTGTAGTTTGAGTACAATACAGTCCTAATAGTTTTTGGAGCCAGGGTGAGGAACACTGTGAGTGAAGTGTCTGGCCGTGTGATCTAGGAGGCCAGAGCAGCTGGAAGGATGCAAACACAAGCATCACGCTGACATTCCAGCTCACTTGGCTTCTCAAGAGTTTTTTTTTTTTTTTCCTTCTGTTCCCAGAGGCAACACTGCACCAGCTTCTGGCTCATGGCTATTTGTTTTTTCCTGAACACCACCCCCCACCTTTTTTTCCTTTTGTATTTCAATATTATAAACAAATGTTGTATGGCCAAGGTGTCACTGCTCTTGAATATGCACAGTTCCTGTCTCCTATTAGGAAAAACTACAATGGCTTTACTTTGCTTATATCCGTTTGTCTCTCTGGAACCTCACATGCCACATTTGTAGGAGCAAATCCATTTGGCTGTACTTGTCAGTCCTCACCTTGTAAAGCCATTTCCTTACTCCTGAGTTTTGAGACATTGAGATATGAAGGGAACTCTCGTTGGATAAGTTTTTAAAAAGAGAACCTGGGGGTGCCTGGATGGCTCAGTTTAAGCATCTGCCTTCCTTCCAATCATGATCTCAGAGTCCTTGGATGGAGCCCCACTCCCTACTCAGGGGGGAGTCTGTTTCTCCCTTTGCTTCTTCCTACCACTCATGCTTTCTCTTTCTCTCTCTCTCTCTCAAATAAATAAAATAAAACAAAATAAAGAAGGAACCTGTTCACCTTGAAATTTCATAATTACAATTTTGTGAGGAAAAAACTCAAAGAGCTGTAACTTCTATTCACTTTACGACAGTCATCAAATTGCTGAAGTTGAATCAAAAGGTCCCAGTTAAGTGGCCTATGTGAAGGCTGTGCAAATGATATGCATCTAGTTAAATGCTGTGTCCTTTGAAAATCTGAATTATAACTCAGCAAACGCAGTTCTTTTTTTAACTTATGTGATAATAGCCAGACTTGAGGGTACATAAAGCTCTCTGGAGGGCTACAAAACAATGTGTATTAGCCCCTGTCATTAAAGACTAATGATGTGGGTTTTTATTAGGCTCTCATGTAATACTGAAGGAGTCTGCAATTATTTACATGCTGGTAAAGAATTATGAACTAAAGGTAATCATGGTATTTGGGGGAGGTCAAAGTATTATCAAGGGGTCGGTGGCTTGGGTGAAGTTTGCATTGGCACTGCTGGGATAAATCTCCAGGTAGTCTCAAAAGCCTTTGATCTATGTAGCCTGGGAGGATCGGACATGAGGAGAAGGAGCTGTCCCAGGTGGGAAATGGGTATCATCATGAGAGGAAAAAAAAGGTGCCTTCATTCTATTTTTTTTTTTTTAAGTTGTTAGTTATTGTACTTTGGGGATCGTTTAAACATAGTAAGCCGATCAGAAATATGAAGGTGTAATATAAGTCTATTATTCTTTCATTACTTATGACTCCTCATTATGTGCTCAAGTTCAGTTACATTTATAATGTTCACCTTGGGAGCTTGTCACTGTTTGCTTTGAAAAATGAATTCAGTTTACAGATTGGTTTTGGCATGGAAGTACTACATTTTGACAATGAAGAATGATCTATGCCAGCTTCCAGTTTTATTGATAAGGAAATTGAGGTCCACAGAGTCTGAGTGACTGGTCCAGGCGCACACAAAAACCTATCAGCTGGGGAGGTAACAAATTGGTATTCTGACTCCAACCAGCATTCTTTCCACTGCTTCACATTGGCACAGCCCAATGTGATTTATGTGTGTGTGTGAGTGTGTGTGTGTGTGTGTGTGTGATGTCTCATGAAACTGGGTATAATACATGTCCCATGACACTTAGGCATGGGCCTTTCTACTATCAAAAGGGCTTTTGTTTAAGTACAAAACTAAGTAGAATTGGGGAGGGGCTATCAACTAACATAAAATTGTACTTGAAAGCAAGAACACCACTTTTCTGCCTATGAATTTTCCCATGAAACCTTTCTATGTACAAATACAAATTTGCTTTAAGGAGCAAAATAAATATGCTTTTTAGCCTTTTTGTCTATAGTTTTCCTTGTTCTTTTTTCTTGTTTTCCTTCCTTCCTTCTTTCCTCCTTTCCTTTTTTCAGTTAGTAGTAAAGGTGATTTCTCAAGAAATCAAGCCATGTACAAACCACGTATCATAGAGCATAAATTATTATGTTCACAATGAGTTTAAGGAGATAAGTATGGAGATGAGAAATACATCTCCTGTCATCCAAACACGTTGTACCAAACATTTAAGTGGACAGGGTGTTTTCTCATAAACTACTTCACTTAATGCTCATAGAACTTTCCAAGGCTGGTAATTTAATCCTATTGTATACACAAAGAAATTGAGGATTAAAAAGGGAGAACAACTTGCCTAAATTGAAGCTGTTACCTAGCACTGAATGGTGACTAGTGAGTGTCTGTTGCTTTTGTTAACACCCATATGGTTTCATGATCTGCAGAGTCCCCATAAGGAGGACTTCATGCCCAGAAATAGCCATTACACTAACCTCTGGCAACTTAACGAGGCCCAAGATGAGCACGTGTATCACCCTCCTCTTTCTCCAGCAACATATTGAATTCATAATGTGTATTTCTTAAAGTCCCCTCCTTCCATCAGGTTCCATAGTCTCCTGTGTGGCCTTCAGTGGGTTTAATAGAGCCTATAAGCAACTATGCTTTGATAATCTTTTCTTCATATATTTTCCATATCATTTCCCATTTTCCTACTACCTATTTCCCTGTTCTCTAAGGGCAGTTGGGTCAAGGCATTAATGACTGCTTTAATAATCTCAGATAACATGTTTATATTCTTTAAATGGTCCTTTTCCTTAATAATGAGGACTGTATCATGATGAATTTTGTGCCAAAAATAATTACTTATTGGAGAAACTATCCTTCAGGAATGGACAGCAGCCTCCATTGTTAGGGACTCCCCTGGGCTACCTGCCTCAAAAGGTGAAAGAAGAGGAATTATCAGAGTTTTAGGAAGGGCTACAAAGATCATCTCTTTCTCTCTTTTTTAATCCAATAATCCTGGGAAAAGATCATGAAATATAGCTGCCACTCTGGTGTTGCCATGAGAAATGACTATGGCAAAAAAGTGGAGTCTCACTCTTTCCCTTACAGATAATGATTAAGACAAAAATACTTTATTTTTATTCTAGCTAAAATTGTGGCATTATGAAATTGCTTTATTATATGGAAATGACAGAGGAAGTTATGGTAAGATCCTTGCACATATAGCTTGCATTGTATATCTACATTTGTATGGGATGGGAAGGTGTGATAGGCAGGAAAATGGCCCCAAAGATGTCTGTGCCTTCATCCTCTGAACCCGTGAATATGTCAGTTTCCATGGCAAAAGAGGCTTTGCATATGTGGTTGAGGTTGAAGACAGTGAGAAGGGGAGGTCATCCTGAATTATTTTGGTGGGCTCAATGTAGTCAATACATGTCTTTAAATGCAAAGGACCTTTCCTGGCTGCAGAAAACATAAGAGAGCAGGATGAGGAGGACTCAACTTCGTGGTTACTGACATTGAAAATGGAGGAATGGACATGTGCCAAGGAATGTCAGTGGTCTCTAGAAGTTGGAGAAGGCAAGGAAACAGATTTTCCCCCAGAGCCTCTAGAAATTAAGGCAGCCCAGCTGGTACCTTGGTCAAGCTCAATAATACCCATGTTGAACTTTGGCCTACAGAACTGTAAGAGAAGAATACAGGAAGAAGGTAGTTGACAAGTTAAGTAAATATTATTAATTGTTGAGTGAGGTTAAAAACAAAAGTTAACATTTTAAAAAAGATTTTATTTATCTGAGAGAGAGAAAGAGAGAATGAGAGAGATAGTGAGAATGAGAGAGAGAGAGAGAGAGAGAGGGTCAGTGGAAGGGAGGAGGGGTAGAAGTAGAAGCAGACTGCCTGCTGAGCAGGGACCCTGCTGTAGGACTCCATCCCAGGACTCTGAGATCATGACCTGACCCAAAGGCAGGCGTTTAATGGCTAAGCCACCCAGACACCTAAAAGTTAACATTTTTTATAATGCTTATTACGCACATGATGTTTTTCTAAAAATATTAAGTTTCAGGAATCTAATGTCTTTTTCTTAACGTAATTTTTCTGAACAAAAACTGAGATAGAAAGATGAATTAACTCACTCAATGTCATATAGCTGGTTTGTGGTAGAGCTTAGATTTGAATTGAGACCATACAGCCTCAGAGGCGAGCTTCAAAATGAAGTTACGGTGTTTGTGCTCTTAACCACTGCACCAAAATTTGTTATTACTTCATCTTTGGAAGAACCAAGGTCCAAAGAAGTTTGGTTTCTTTCTCAGATTCACAGACCAGTGGAGAATGCATGACCCCTTCATTTTATTTAAAAAATGCCTTTTTTTGTCTTCTCTCCTTCCCCCCTCCCTTCCTTCTTTCCTTCCCTTTTTTTTTCTAAAAAAACAATGTAATTTGGCATTGTCTATGTTTATCTCAGGGTCAGAGAAAGAGGAACTTTTCTACTGAAAGTGTGTTTTCACGCATTTGAAAGTATGGTAGAAGAAGTCCATGATCAAATAGTGTCGGAATTTTAGACATGTTGCATTTTCTGTTAATCAATCTTTTCAGTCAAATGAAAGAAGTAAACAGTCTTAAGTTATGTAAATAAATCATACTTTTTTATAGTTTCAGAGGTAGAATTTAATGATTCATCTGTTGCATAGAATCATCCTATTTAATACACTGGTTTTGTTTAATTTTTAAGATTTTATTATTTATTTGAGAGATAGAGAAAGAGAGAGAGTGGGAGAAAGAGACGCCCAGCTGACCAGACAGCCTAATGTGGGGCTGGATTTCAGAACCCTGAGATCATGACCTGAACTAAAGGCAGATGTTTAACCAACTGAGCCACCCAGGAGCCCCAATACACTGTTTTTGAAATGCAGGTACAGCATGACATCCCTCACCTGGCATTTACTATGCAGAGACAACTTCTTATGTTTCTTTTGTGCCTGCCTCTCCCTCTGGGCACATTTTTGCATTGTTGGAAATCAACTTTCTATAAAATTTAGAATCCTCTCAGTTTTTTCATGGAGTAGGCCAGCATAAACGCTTCTTGTGTGTGAATATATACTTATGAATATATACTTACTTATAAACTTATGGAGTGTATCTTTCCATGGAAATTTGGTATTTTATCTTAAGTGACATAATTATGTAACCAGTCTCCTATTACTGTAAATAGAAGTATTTACAATAATTACTGTGAATACTCCTATTGCTAACATTTTTCTCTGATACACAAGCTAAAGGATACATGTTTGTGCAGATTTTTCTTCTATTTCAAATATAGCATCAGACTAGAGTTATAGAAGCTGAGTTATCAGATTAATGGGTTAGAACACTGTGTCACACTCCTTCCCAGGTTGGTTATATCAGTTTATGTTTACAGTCATAGGCATGGCAGTGTTCATCCTGATCTAGCTCACCAGCAGCAGTTAATTTTAAAAACTGCTATTCTACTAGGCAGAAATGTTTCATTACAAGAATTGCCCCTTAGGGAGTCTGGGTGGCTCAGTTGGTTTAGTGTCTGCCTTCAGTTCAGGTCATGATCTCAGGGTCCTGGGATCAGATCAGGCCCCACATCAGGCTCTCCACTAAATGGGGGATCTTCTTTTCCCTCTCCCTCTGTGATCTCTCTTGCTCTTGTTCTGTCTCAAATAAATACCAATCTTAAAAAAAAAAAAAAAAAGATTTTCCCTTTAAATTTTTCACATCAGCGTTCTCAGTGTGAAACTGAATAATACGAAGTAATTCTCACTTGCTTTCTTGTAGGCAGCAATAGCCCTGACTTGCAGTACACTGATAAAGTGGCTGCAGAAAGATAGCATTGACTGGAGCTGAACCAGAAGCCACGCTGGCATATTTCATGAAGAAACTGAATATGGCAGAAACATAGTGCAAACTTAAGAGTCGCTCATGAACACAAGTAAAAAACATGATCAGCTTACTAACATCCTGAAAGATAGCAGAGACCGAGAATAAAATAAGTACCATCTGGAGAGTGATTTTCTCTTATATGTATTTTAGTTACCTCTGTATTTGCTTGTATTTGTTTCCTCTTGTTGCGTATGACTCAATGAATCAGGGTTATAGGTTTTCATTATAATCAAGAGGTCTGTTTATTAACTCCATGAATCTGGTTTTATTCTTGGACTATTGTTCTAGGAAATCTTCTAGTGTTGTAGTTTTCTGCTTTGTTTTGTTGTGGCAGACCCTAGAGCAGCACTGTGCTTATCTTAGAGATGTAAGATTAGCGGTTAGTAACACAGGCTCTGGAGACAGATTGGAGTTAGAAATCACAGCTCTTAACATTGACCATCCCTGTGTTCTTGGGCAAGTTATCTAATTCCTCAAAGTTTCAGTTTCCTTTATCTGGAAATTGAGATGAAAACAGGACCTGCATATGGCTGAGGGAGAATTAAATGAGGCATTGCCCACAGTAAGATTGCTTCAGGAAAGATCTGTGAATAGTTGTTTCTATCATCATTGATTCTGTTTGTACCATGAGTTATTGTTATCTCAGCTGTAAATTCTAGAAGCTCTACTCCTACTTCCATATCTTTTTAACATTCATTCATTTATCAACACACATTTATCTAGAATGAAACAGATAGACTCTGGACGCAAGGATCTTATAATCTTGTGAAGGAAGATAGATAATGAATGAACAAGCAAATAAATATATAGTATGTTGGACAGTGTTAAGTGTTGTGGAGAAAAATGAAATAGGGCAAGGAAGACATGAAGAGCCAAACATTATTCTAGGGGTAACATAGGGGGAAGGTAAGTTATTATTTTTACAGAGTGATAAAATCCTCTGACAAGTGATATTTGAGTTGTCTTAAACAGAATGAGAGAGAAGAAAGAAACTTTTTATTTTTTAAAGAAAGAAACATTTTTGATGGAGGAGATGTGTCTGGAATGTTCAAGAATCAGCAAGAAAGGCTGTGTGATAGGGACAGAGTCATGAAAGGGAAGAGTAAAGGGAGAGGAGATCAAAAGGAAAGAGAGACACACCGCATAGGGACTTACAGACCATTGCAAGGGCTTTGATTTTTACCCTTGGTGAGATGGGAAGCCTCTGGACAATTGTGAGCAGAGGAATGACCAGGCAAGGGCAGAAGTGGGATATCAAATGTGGGGGGTGGGGAGCTGTTTCAATAACCCAAGAGAAGATAATGGCTTGGACTAGTAGAAGCAGCAGCAGTGATAGAAGATTGGTTGGAATATAAATATATGTATTTTCCAGGGCGCCTGGGTGGCTCAGTGGGTTAAGCCTCTAAGAGCCTTTAGCTCGGGTCATGATCTCAGGGTCTGGGATCAAGGCCCGCATCGGGCTCTCTGCTCAGTGGGGAGCCTGTTTCCCCCTCTCTCTCTGCCTGCCTCTCTGCCTACCTGTGACCTCTCTCTCTCTTTCTCAAATAAATAAATAAAATCTTTTAAAAAATATGTATTTTCCATATCATATTTTATGTTATATGCATATGTGACTATAATCTGTGTGTGTGTGTGGTGTGTGTGTGTGTGTGTGTGTGTTTATACACCAATGTGTCTGGACTCAGATACAGGAGCGTTGAATCTCGTACGTGACATCAACATGATGTCAGAATGAGTATTAGCATGTAGAAAACAGATCCATTTCAAATGCTTTACAATTTTGCCATTGGCAAGGCTTATAGCATTACCTTAAATATTTTATTCTGTTCTATTTTGTGATTGACATTAGTACCTCAGAGTAAATACACACATGCAGCCAGCTCCAAATATATTGTGCCCCAGGATTTCATGAGGCTCCTTTTCTTCATTTCCAGTAACCTCATTCTGTTCCTCGCCCTCCCAGATCCCCGACTTTGATGTCTCAGTCAAGACTCAGGTTCTTAAGATTGTCATTCATGCAATAAACACTTACTGACTTCTTATTGCACCAATCAAGGAGCAGTCAGTAATAATATGTGATAACCTTCCTGAGGGATTTATGGCATACTGAGGAACAAAAGATAGCAGAAGACAGTAGGATAATGATTTATAATAAATTAGCTTATAAAGGTAAACTTCCCTGATTTTCCAGTTCAAGTGCAAGTTGTCTTGTGTTTTTTGTAGCTGTTTTTTAGCTTCTAGCATAATTTGCTGAGGGAATTCACCACATTAAGTAGAAAAATGCTTCATCGTACACTCAATTTCCACTGAGGGGCCTGGAGATAGCATGGGTTGTGGGAATGACTTTTTGACAGTTCCTAGACTTTAACTACGTGCATTTGAGTGAACTTAAATAGGCTTGGATATTTAAGGTGCACAGATGGCATTACAGGCCTTGTGGTGAGGCATTTATGTGGTGTTATGAAGAACAAGTCTTGTGAGGCCCTCAGATGGGAGAGGTGCCATGAATAAGGATTGACAGGGGCTTATGGGTAGGCTAGTAAGACCCTCTCCACTTTCATGGTTTGAGTCCCTTCATTCATCTGCTTGCCCACAGGATCTATCTCTTCTCATGTCTCTGTCCCAGGTTACAAGTAACTATGTTATTTAGTGAATCTATGTTGAACCAGCTAGTTGCTGCTCCTTCAGCCTGGAAAGCTCTTCCTCTGCAAACATACATGACATGATTTCCTTTCTCATTTTATTGAGATTTCTGCTCAACCATTATATCACCTGAAATACTTCTCTTGGTTGTCCTATCTAAAATAGGAGCCTCCCATGATTCTTCACCTTCTTCCCCTCCCCGCTTTTTAAGATGTTATTTATTTAGTGTGTGTGTGCCTGTGTGAGAGAGAGAATGTGAGCGAGAATGAGGAGGAGGGACAGAGGGAGAGAAAGAAAATCTCAAGCAAATTTCCCACTGAGTGCTGAATGTGGAGCCAATGTGGGGCTTGATCTCATGACGCTGAAATCATGACCTGAGCTGAATGAAACCAAAAGCTGCACACTCAACCAACTGTGCCACCCAGGTGCCCCATCCTTACTCTTTTTTGTGTGTGTGTACTTATATATTTAGCTATTTTATACTACAATATAAGTCCTAGGATACCTTGAAAATTGTTCTGTTCTCTGATGTACACTCGGAGCCAAGAACGGTGTCTAGCTTAGAGTAGTGTTCACAAATGGTATTGAATAGATAGCAGGGAAATAAAAGAGGATGAGACTCATTCCCTGCCCTCAAGTGGCTTAGTAAATAATGGGAAACAAAAGTTCTTAACAATTATAGGTAATAAGAGGAATTATCAAAGTGGCTAGAAAATACTTTTCTTTTCTATTTTATTTTTAAAAAAGATTTTATTTATTTATTTGACAGAGAGAGACAGAGTGAGAGAGGGAACATAAGCAGGGGGAGAGGGAGAAGAAAGCATCCTGCCAAGCAGGGAGCTCGATGCAGGGCTTGATCCCAGGACCCTGAGATGGGATCATGACCTCAGCCGAAGGCAGATGCTTAACGACTGAGCCACCCAGGTGCCCCAATTTTCTTTTCTTAAAGATTTTTTATTTATCTTTTTGAGATAAAGAGCACAAGAGCATGACCAGGGGAAAGGGGAGGAGGGTTCGGTCAGAGGGAGAAGCAGAATTCCCAGGGAGCAAGGAGCCCAGGACCCTGAGATCATGACTGGAACCAAAGGCAGGCAACTGAGCCACCCAGCAGCCTCTAGAGTATAGTTTTAAAGTATGGCAAAAGGCATGTCTCAGTACTTGGGAGGAGCTAGAGGGGGCTGAGTGTAGAAAGATCCGCTGGGCTGTCTACCTTTTTTCCAGTTGACTTGTCCATATTGCCTGTTTCTATATTATGTTTCAGCCGTCAGAGGCTGTGTATGCTGTTTACCAACTTCTTTCAGCATTGTTCTATGCGCTGCTTGGAGAGAGAAAAACAAGTATTTTTGATGATCATAATTTATTCCAGGGAGTGTGAAGAGTAGTGTCCCAATCCTGTTGAAGATACCAGGTCTGAAAACTAAACCGTCTGAATCCTCCTCCCCTCCAGTCACCCTCAGAGTGTCAGGAACCACGCAGTCGCTGTGACAGCAGGCACACTCTCAATCTGGATTTGGGAGGAAAGGCCTGTGCATCTCCCCGGAGTCTATGCCTTCCTTTGAGCACCCACAGCAACGCCCGGGAAGAGGCCAGGTGCACTCAGTTGTTGGCAGTGCGGTGTGTCTCCAAGCAGGAAGAGAGCCAGCGTCTTTGAGTGGGTGTGGGTGTAAATATTTCTCTTGGATCTGTTTCTTTAGCTATTGCTAGCCTTGGGGATCCTTTCAAGAGCCACATTCCACTTCAGAGGTCAATTTTTTGACTGACTGAAAATGCCCCTGTCACTTAGCAGATAATCTGCAGGGCATCTAGACGTTCCATGACCTGTGCTGAAGAGTTACAGGAGTCTTTCTTTAATCTTTGGTATCCACAGGAGCTTGTGTAACTCTGTAACTGGCTCAATGAAAAACTTCGAGATTATTCTCTCAATATTCTATGCAACAGATCATTTGAAGCCTGAGTCAGAAAACACTTGTTATATCCAGGCTCTGCTAATAACTGTCTTTAGAACCATAAAAGCTTTTCATTGAAGCTTTCCAGTTCTTCAAATTAATGCAATAAAACACAGTCTTTGGAATCAGCAGCTTTCAACAAATTGGAGAAATGAACCAAAACAAACATCACATTTACAACTGTAAGTGGAAAGACAATAAGTTGTGATGGATAGAGGAATAAAACAGAGACAGGAAATTTGATACCTAGGTTTGAACTGAACACCAGCCGGCTCTGGGACCCCGATAAATCAGTTAGCTTCCAGGGGCCTGGCTTAGCATATTAATAAAATGAGAGACTTTGTCTTGGCCAGCACTGTTCAATAGAAGTTTTTGTGATGATGGAAATTTTCTAAATCTACAGTGTCCAATATGGAAGCAAATAGCCATATATGTCTATTGAATCTTTGAAGTGTGGTTAGTATAACCAAATGAGTAAGTTTTTTATTTATTCAGTATTTATAATGGATATTTGCATTATTTGGGTGCCAGTAATCTGAAACCATCCTGATTATCCAGTTCACTCTTGTGGGGAGGCAGAGCTCATCTTTCTCTGTCAAGATTAAAAGTTCTAGATACTTGCTTTTTTAGTCTCCTTTGAATTTAGAGGGTGGGCATGTGACCTAGGCTCAACCAATAGGATGTACCCACTCTAGTTTTTGAAATAGAAGCTGATTAGACAAAGAAGCAGAGCTGAGGAGAATACATTCTGGACAAGTAGTAGTCACAATATTAGGTTTCCAAGGCAATGAACATAGTTGTGGTGGGGGAATCTCTTTTTTCAGTACTGTGATGGAGCAAACTGGTGTCTTTTATTCACCAGGGCTGAACTATAACTTTAGGTAAACTATTTAGCCTCTCTAATCCTCAGGGTAAAAATCTGTAAAAATAAATACTTATTCTCTGTCTAAATGTTAAGTTTGGCAAAGAGAAAGCTTCGGGGGGACATAAAATAATCTCCTTAAAGTTTTATTTATTTCCTTTTTGTTTATTCCTTGTTGGCGGGGCCGGAGTGGGAGGGGCCCTCCCTTTCTGGATAAGTAGTTATTTTGATCTTTCCCTACAGTTTTTTTTTTTTTTAAATGAATTTTCCTCTATACAAAGTTCTCTAAGCATCTAGTAAATAGAGGTGCTATGGGTGCCTGGGTGGCTCAGCCAGTCAAGCATCTGACTCTTGGTTTCAACTCAGGTCCTAATCTCAGGGCTATGAGATAGTGAGATTAAGCCCCATGTTGGGCATTGTGGTTAATAGAGGTCTGCTTGAGATTCTCTCTCTCTCCATCTGCCCCTGCTCACTCTTGCTTTCTCTGTCTCTCTCTCTGTCAAATAGATAAATAATATATCTTTTTAAAAGATCTTAAAAAATAGAGATATAAGCTATTACTTAAAGTAAGAGCTCTTCCTAGAAAAAAAATATATTGATGGTGAATTGTGATTTTGGTGTCTTTCCACTCCTTTTGTGTGTCTTCCTTTTTTTATTTGGTAACTAGGCTGTCCAACTGCTTCCAACGTCCAGTGTGCCCTACGCATCACTAGGAGCACCCTCTCTTCTCTTCCCTCTACCCCACTAATAGGTCACTGGCACAACTCCTGGGCCCTATTTGTGGTAGGAAAATCATATACCCATTAAAACCAAGGAATTAATGGAACATTCTTTAATTAGACACTCTTCCCACACAGAAGTTTCATTTAAGCTAAAGCCTTTTTATTGAGTTTTGAGGAAGATAATTAATAGTACACAAGACCCACTGAAAAACATACACAGGGGATAAATAGGGACTAGCATATTCAATTTACTTCCCTTAAAGCTGAACTTGAGAATTTAGCCTGAATGTCATGTTAAAGTGGGTTTCCTAGGGCTTCCTCTACTCCCTGTTCCTCGGCATACCATCAAGTTCAGAGCTGGAGACCCATCTGAGTGCGGAAAGTATCAGTTTGTAGAGAATGCTTATCCAGCCAGCTGTATGGAGAACTTGTCTTTTCCTTGCCAAGAGCAGGGACGGGGAGCTCGAGGCCATATAGACATAAAGACCTTTAGCATATAACACTGCCAGATAGAAAAATAGGAATGAGTAGAAGTCATACTCTTACTGCCTCATCAAAGAGATAAACCACTTCTCACATAGGAAAAGCAACTGAGAAATGGAAAAACATCTGGATGTTTCTATACATTATATACAAGAAGTCAGAATTTCCTCTTGTATGGACAAGCAGAAATCTGAGGCAGGAAGTGGTTTATTCCTCCTGCTTTTCTGCACCATAAAAATGAGCTTAGAAACACAGGAAACTAAGGTGCTTTTCAAGGGCAGATACAGGCTAATAAAGGCTTTCCTTATGCCATTTAGTCATATCCCCTATGTAGAAATTTCCTCTGTTTTGTGTTATTTGTCATTTTACCTAATCTCTGCTGTTCCCTTGCCTTTTAGAAAAAATCTAATCTTTCATAATTTTGTTTTGTTTTGCTTTTGCTTTTCTTCACACAACTAAAAGGGCTAGTGGAACAGGAGCTAATGCATCTAACTGTAATCAGAATATTTCACATTCACTCCTGGTTAGAATATTTACAACAGGTAGTAAGTCTTTTGAGTTCTGAAATAAATTCTTCCCTTATAGAAAAGTCCTACCACAGTGCTTAGCACATAGTAGATATTGGATACTTAATAAATGAATGAATTAACCTCACCCTATTCCTTTTCCTCTCTTCTTAAAAGGTTATTTTAATTCTTAGCACTTCTTTCCAGTTTCTTGTGATCAGAATAAATATCCTCATTTTCTTTTCCCTCGCTAGTCTTTCTTTTTCCTAGGCTACTGCTTTGTTCCTGTAATGTTCCATTCTGTCTTTCTCTTCCTGTTATTTTCTCATACCATTCACACTTACCTTTGTTTCTACCTTGTCTTTATAATTATCTAAAAATCACCTCTCTAACCTGACTTATATAACTGGACAGGAACATTATGAGATATGAAAATTGATATGAGATATTAAAACAGATAAATTATTAATTGGTCATGAGGAAGGGCCACAAATCCATCTTGGGCTGCTCTGAGACAAAACTGTACCAGTATCTATTTTGGTGTCACAAATGTTTTCAATGGACTGCTGGTCTTTCTTGACTGGGCATTTACTTGAATCTAAAACTCATTCCCAAACACTGATATATACTTTGCTAGCATGTATATTTATGTGGATGTACTTATAGAATAATAGTTTGCATATTATGTCTCTCCCTATCTAAATAACTAAATTAAGAAATTCCAAATTAGGGATCCCTGGGTGGCTCAGTCATTTAAGCATCTGCTTTTGGCTCAGGTCATGACCTCAGGGTCCTGGGATCTAATCCCACATCAGGCTCTCTACTCAGTGGAGAGCCTGCTTCTCCTTCTCACTCTTCTTCTGTGCTCTCTTTATGTCTCAAATAAAGAAGTAAAATCTCAAAAAAAAAATAAAAAAAAAGAAAGAAAGAAAGAAAGAAAGAAAGAAAGAAAAAGAAATTCTAAATTAGCAGAAGGGATAATGCCTTTTAAATACTGAGAACAAATAGAACCCATCTTAAGACTTTGGGTAAAGTAATAAATATTAATTTGAAATAAGCAATTCAAATTATAACTTTGCAACTCCCCAATTGACAGTATTTTGAATTTTCAATGGATCTTAAGATATATGGAATATTTGCTGTCTTTTCCAGTAATTCTCCCAACCACAAAATTATTGAATTTGATTATAATCTCACCAAAGACAAAACAAATAATAAGGAAGAAATACAGTTACCTGGGGAGATGTAACTTTCTCATAAGAACTGTATGCTAGAAAATTGAAATGAAGCTTATTATTGGCAGATGAAAATTAAATTTAAAAAAACCATCACCAAATATAAGGGAAATTATTCAAAGATTGTTGATTGAGGCATTGAGCCTTAAAGAAAAGTATTAAGGAGATAAGAGGGAAGTAAGAGATAGAGATAGTGACTCATATTTAAGATCTGGTCATATGGGAATGAGAAAGAATTGAGAGATTAGATTAACCCCCAAACAAATGACAGTTTGAGAAATAGAGAGCAGGCAGAAATTCAGGGAGGTCAGGAATTGACAGAAAAGGACAGCAATGATTATCGGGGATCAGTTACTGGGTTTTAGGAGCAGAACTGTGTCTATTTTAGTCTCATAAAGACTGGGGAATCATTCAAGAAACCAAAGGAAAGACTTATGTAATAGGAAGAATAGTATAGCCAGGGTTTGGCTGGCAGGAATAAGAGGACAGCCTAGTCAGGCTCAAAAACAATGTTAGAGCAGAAGGAGAAGTGAGGATGCTTGGCTTTTGATTCTCTAAGCTACAGTCTTCAAGGTCCTAAGATTTCCTGTGGCCAGGGACAGAATTAGTTTCGGGGTGGGGGGGTGAGAGATAATTCTTTTCCTAGTATGGATTTTGATTTTTTGCCCCGTGACTTGATTCTCAATTACTGGGAAAAGGTTCCTATTACAAAAAATGAAAGGCAAAAATTTTAATGACATTAAATTTATTCACCTTTTATTTACTGACAGGCACCATTGGCAGGGATGAAGAAAAAAAAAAGAGTTCAGTGAAACACATGAGTATAGTTGATAATAGAAACACAGATGGAGACCTACTCAGTGCACTTGCTATTCAAGAATCTGTTGGTCTTCCCTCTATTGAATATTAGATATTACATCAGTTCATGGATATTAGATACATCATTAGCTGCAAAATATATCATAGCTATAAGGTATATAATACATATTAGATATTATGTTAGTTTATATTACTGCAGCTTAAAACAACAGACATGTATTATTTCACTTAATAAACTTAGCCTACAGTTACAGCTTACAAATTAGTTTTAAATGAAGAACATTTATTATTTCAGTTTCTGTGGGTGGGGTGTGCAGGAGCAGCTTAGTTGTATGGTGCTAGCTTAGGGTGTCCCATGAGGGTGCAGTCAAGATGTCAGTTGAGGTATCACTATCTGAAGGCTCAGCTGTGGCAGGAGGATGTGTTTCTAAGATGACTTCCCCACCTGACTGTTGGGAGAAGGTTCAGTCCCTTGACACATGGACCTCTCCACAGAGTTGCTTGTGTGTCCTCTTGGCATGACAACCGGCTTCCCCCGGCATGAAGGATCCGAGAGAGGAGGAGGAAAGAGCCATATGCCTTTTGTGACACAGTTTTGGAGGTTGCACACTTTTACTTCCACTACTCCCTATATCATAAACCACTAAGAATGATTTTCATTCAAGGGAAGAGAAATTAAGCTCCCTTTCCAAGGAGAATCAAAGAATTTGTTGATGTTTAAAAATCATTATGAATATATTTAGTTTTGGGCCAAAACTAAATATAGAATTGGTCATTCTCCCATTTTTTAAGAATTGTCACTGTAGCTGTATTCTGGTCCTATAAGGCCACAGTCCATGATTTAATAATCATGAACAATTTTGTTGCCTCCATGAAATGACTTTGTTTAGGCTGCTGGGAAATATGCCAAGAAGGTAATGATCTTCTTTTCTCCCTTCTCCTCTCTCCCTATCTGTTCTCCCCACTCTCTTTCTTTCCCTGCAGCCTCTACAGCAGAAGGTACATATTTGGACTGACGGATAGCGTATTTACGCAGATGTGGGTAGTCATGCACTTCTGTGACAGTTGACTTTTGGGTAATTAGCTATAACCTGTAGCACGACTACCTATAAAACTTAGAGAGAAACCAGTGAGCATCTGGTTTCTTCACAGGCAGCACATTGCCCTTTGCAGTTACACTCATCCTAGCCTTGATGGTACACTTTTATATTCTAAATGTGTGACTTTCTGTTTTATCTTATAGTGACTGAGCTTGGATCATTTTCCCATTTTTACAGAATATTTTTTTTTTCATTTGTGCCATTACATTCTCATTCATTTATAGTGAATTAGATTAAAAAAGTCTTAAATATAATATTTTACCTTTCCTAGTCATTGCTGTTGGTTGACAATGTGTTACTCTGCCCTGAACTATGTTCCCCCAAATTTCATTAAACCCACATGTGACTGAATTTGGAGATAGAGTCTGTGTGGAGGTGATAAGGTTTAAATGAGGTCAGAAGGGTGGGGCTGTAATTTTTTTGTGAAGACGAAGAAATACCAGGGCTCACTTGCTCTGTGCCATATGAGGACAGAGTAACAGGCTGGTCATCTGAAATCCAAGGAGAGACCTCTCATCAGACACTGGCCCTGGAGTCACCTTGATCTTGGACTTCTAGGAAGAGTGAGAAATAAATTTCAGTTGTTGAAGCCACCCACCCTGTCATATGTTGTTATGGCAGCCCAAGCAGATCAGTACAAGTGTTATCCATTTCTGTCCCCTTCCTCCCCCACAGATTGCCCTTTTCCAGGGAGGGGTGGCAACATGTTCTTGCTTTCATTTCATAAAGTGTTCTTTTCTGTATATGGTTGTATAGCTATGCTATTTTTAAAAGTCCTTCCTGTGAAAAAGAAAAGATAAAAAAGGATAAAAAATATCTTTCCTTTCCCCTTCTTGCAAATGTTGTTACTAACTTATGAAACCCTGCCATCTATAAAAGATTGGACAAGTACACAGAGCTTTCTGGATTTCCATGCGGGGGATTTTTTTTTTTTTTTTTAAGTTTTAGAAATTCAGTGCTATCACTTTATAGGGTATTAAAAACCTAATAAATAATCTTGTCATGTTTTTCAAGTCTTACATTATATTATATTCTTAAATTTGTATGAAATTAGCCTCCGGAAATAGCCCTGGAAACTTTCTAGTGAAATGTGGATCCCTAGAAAGATTTCTAGCTCAGTACATCTTCATATTCTATGAATTCATTCACTTTAGAGATTTTAACTGACTTTATGTCCAGTCAAGCAGACTGAAAAGTAAATTCCCTAGAGGATGAGAAGATAAGCAAGAGACTGGGAGAAAATATTTGCAAAGATATAAGTGATAAAGGTCTATTTTCCAAAATATACAAAGAAATTTTAAGACTCAATAGTAAGAAAACAACCTGATTACATAATGGGCCAAAGAACTTATAAAGATATTCCATCGAAGAAGATACACAAGGGATGCCTGGGTGGCTTAGTGGGTCATGCTACTGCCTTTGACCCAGGTCCTGATCTTGGAGTCCTGCAATAGAGTCAGGCTTCCTGCTCAGCGGGGAGTCTGTTTCTCCCTCTGACCCTCCCCCCTCTCATGCTCTCTCTCTCTCAAATAAGTAAAATCTTTAACAAAAAAAAGAAGAAGAAGAAGAAGATACACAGATAGAAATAAGCATATGAAAAACACCTCCAATCTTAAGTCATCAGAGAAATGCAAATGAAATAACAATGAGATAGCTTCACACATCTATTACAATGGCCAAAATCCAGAATACTGACCAAATCCTGGCGAGGATATGGAGCAACATGAGTGCTGGTGGGAGTGCAAGATTGTACAGCCACTTTGAAAGACAGCTGGGCAGTTTCTAACAAAACTAAATATACCCTTATCATACAATTCAGCAATTTCACTCTGGTATTTACCAAAAGGAGTTGAAAACTTATGTCTACAAAAAAACCTGCACACAAATGTTTCCAACAGTTTTATTTGTAGTTGCCCAAACCTGGAAGTATCCAAGCTGCCCTTCAGTAGGTGAATGAATGTATAAACTGTGGTCCATCTGGACAATGGACTATTACTCAGCACTCAGATGAGCTATCAAGTCATGCAAAGACATGAACTTTAAATGTATATTACCCAGGCAGAGAGGCCAATCTGAAAAGGCTACAGGCTGTGTGGTTTAGACTATAAGACATTCTGAAAAACTGAGGAGACCGTAAAAAGATCACTGGTTTTCAGGAACTGGGGTGGGGGAGGGATGAACAGGCAAACCACAAAGGAATTTTGAGGATTACTAAGTACATGTGAACTAATGACCTATTCCTTAAAGTGCTTCATTTTCCCAGGGCTTAAAAAGTCTCTGCACATATCGGAAAGTTTTCCTCTTGCTTATGGTGATTAGTTATGTTGTTAAAGGAAAGTACATTAGAATGATAGGTAAACTAAGAGAAGTTTTGGAGGACAGTTTTTTTTCTTTTTTAATGTATAAAATTCTTGGGATTCATGTTACTTCATCCAATTTTAACTGGTTTGAGACTCAAGGTTGTCAGACTTATCTTAATTCTCCCTGTAGCATCTAGTGGAGTTCCTGGCAGGCAGTAGAAATTGAATAGCTACTTTTGGAAATGAATAGTTTTTTCCTAAAATTTAACTCCTTAACTCCTTTACCCTCTTTTCTTTGGATATCTTTGTTTCTATCTTATGAACAGCGTTCTTACTGTAGTACACATCCTGACAGATGCTGGCACAGTATTTGAAGATGATATCTGATACACTGTCTTCAAGGTATTGAATGTCAAGATTTGGGTAGGGATATCCTAGTTGCTTGTTTTGGAACAGGTGAGCCACCAACAGGAATTGTTGTGATGGGGAAAAGGACAGACTTAACTATGTAATGAAGATTCACAGTGTTGTGCAGAACTGCCTT
This sequence comes from Mustela putorius furo, assembly GCF_011764305.1. Classification (NCBI taxonomy): domain Eukaryota; kingdom Metazoa; phylum Chordata; class Mammalia; order Carnivora; family Mustelidae; genus Mustela; species Mustela putorius. Next base: position 6,570,745 of record NW_025421294.1, read on the forward strand.
CATAGGGTTTCTCTACCAACATGTCATAAGAAAAGCTAAGGTTTCTCAAACACATCATAATAAAAGTCAGCTTTGTCACCATGGACTCTGGAGAGACTAGCAGGGGTCTCTAGCAGGTAGAAAATATAACATAATAGGGCATTGGAATGCAAAGCCTTAGCTATAAAGAACAAGCACATAGGCGGAGATTCTTCTATGGGAGGGAATGTCATTCAGTAACAATCATTCCACAAACATCTTGAGCATGTGGATTGTACAAACAACTTGGCCATATAATAAGAGTCCCAGGGAGAGGGGAAAAGGGGAAAATGGCCCCAAGGTTTTTTTGAAGAAATAATTAATAAAAATTTCCCAAATTTCATGAAAACATTAGCTTTTCCATTCAGGAAGCTTAGCAAATCTGAAGCAGGGTAAATACAAAATCAAACACATGTAGCAACATCATAGTCAAACTTGTAAAATCCAAAGAGAAAATCTGTGACGCCAAAGAAGATAATTTACATACCAAATAATTTACTTCCCAGAAACACAGAGGCTGCAAGACAATGAAAGAATATCTTTCAAATAGTGAAAACAAATAACACAGAATTCGAGATTCAGCAAAAATATATTTCAAAACTGAGGGTGAAAGCACTGTTTCAGATAATTAAGAGCTAACAGAAATTATGCCTGTACACCTGTCTCAGGCAAACTGCTAAAAAGAAGTTCTTCAGGCTGAAGAGAATGACATCAGATGAAACTCAGATCTACAGACAGAAACAAAGAGCCCTGGAAGTTGTAAATGTGTGACTTTTTATTTTTCTTCTCTTGGCTTATTTAAATGACACCTGACTATTTAAAGCAAAAAACAAAACAAACAAAACAAAAAACCCACACAGTATTGTAATTTGGAATTGATAACATAGGCAAATATGGTATCTGTGATAGTTGCAGAAAAGATGAGGTGCTAAATGGAATTCAAGTGCTGCATGTCCCTTAGTTTTACATCAAGTGGTACCATCTTACGTCTCAATGGATGGTAATAAGGTAAGGATGCATATTTTAAGGACTAGAATCATCCACTAAATATAATACAAAGAACTAAATGGAAAAACTAATAGAGGAAATAAAACACAATACTAAGCAAATATTCACTTATCCAATAAGAAGTCTGAAACAGAGGAACAAAAACCAGTTCAAACAAGTGGAAAACAGTAGTATTAAACCTGGCCATATTAATAATTACATAACATATAAATAGACCAAGGACTTCAATTAAAGGGAAGAGATTTTAGACTGGATGAAAATGTTTTATTCCCAAGGTGCTTTACAATAACTACCTATTGATGAGAGAAGAAAAAAGACATAGCAGGTACTAGAAATGTCACAGCATAGGCCAAAGCAGAAGTTTCAGCCACTTCTTAACTGACTCTGTTTTTGTTTGGTTTTGACCCTTGTAGAGTGAACTGTGAAGACAGTGTTTAAATCCAGATTCTATTGCTTACTTGTGACATGACCATAAATATGTCACTTAACCATTTGGTGACTCCTTTTCTTTATCTACGTATAGAGAGAGAGAGAGGAAGAGGGAGGAGGGAGAAGAGAGGGGGAGGCAGGTTTATTATTAGGAATTGACTCGTGATTATGGCAACTGGCGAAGCTCAAGAGCTGGGGCGAGTCTGCAAGCTGGAGACCCAGAAGAACGATTTGTGTAGCTTCTATGTAAGGGCTAACAAGCTCAAGACCCAGGAAGATCCAAAGTCCCAGTTAAAGTCTGGTGGCAGGAAAAAAAAAACTATGTGTCAGTTCTTCTTCTTCTTCTTTTTTTTTAAGATTTTATTTATTTATTTAACAGAGAGAGAGATACAGTGAGAGAGGAAATATAGTCAGGGGGAGTGTGAGAAGGAGAAATAGGCTTCCCACAGAGCAGGGACCTGAGGCGGGGCTCAGTGATGTACCAGTTCTAAGGCAGTCAAGTAGGAAATGTTCTTTCACTCAGGGAGGGGATCAACCTTTTTTGTTCTATTCAGGCCTTCAGCTAACATGGATAAACCAGGGTCCACATTAGGCATTAGGGAAGGGAGTCTGCTTTACTTACTCTACTAATTTGAATGTTAATTTTACCAATAAATACCCTCACAGAAGTACTCAGATTAATATTTCATCAAATATCTGGACACCCGGTGGCCCAGTCCAGTTGACATATAAAACTCGCCATCATGACTGCTACTTAATATTAAAAAAGCAAATCAAAATTTTCACTGAAATCATAAGGGGTTGGCTAGTTCATAGTGTTATGGTGGCCAATTGAATTAACTGAAGACCCAAAAAGGTAAGCCTTTATACTACCAGACATGGCTGCTATAGATCTGACCATAACATACACATCATGCATCATGTGATAGTCTTAGACTGGATGAATGAGAATTTCTGAGCTAGCTCTATCAACACACACACACGCATGCACTCTCTCTTACAGTAAACACAAGCTAAATCTAAAAATAAAAAAAAAATGAGCTAATGCTACTGTGGTGAAATCATATCTGAATTTGAGGACTTGCTAAAATTTGTCTCAGATAACATATTTTTTTGTGGACTCAGTTAAAAATCTCCATTTAAACAGTATAACTACTATTTTGTACATTTATTTTTTGAAGTGGTTGGGTAAAGGCCATAAAAACTTTTCTAAATGAATTTAAATGAAATCTGTATTTTTCCAATATTAAAATTAATTTGAGTTGATTTAAAAATTGAAATAGCAGAAAGAAGAAATAATTCATCCTTAATCCCATTATCTGGTGATACCTCAGCTATTAGTTCAGTTGTACAAGAGTCATCATCAGCACTCTGATTAATTTGTCATGTTCCTCACTAAGTCACTTCCCCCAACATTAATGCAGAGGTAGTAAGGACACTGGGTTGGGAAATAGGAGACCTAGATTTTTAGCTCCATTGCTTTTAATGTTTATCGGCTGGTATTAAGCTAGTCTTAGGATATCGTTTGTCAAGGGAGAAGTTGGACTACATGACATTAATTACTTATTTTAACTCTAATGTTTTATGATGCTATCATGCTATGAATAGCTTCTGGTAGACTGATTAATGTCTACCAAGAGAAAATTGGCTGTCATTTAGTTTAAGGAATTAATGTTGAGTATAAATACTGATCTTTTCTATCCTCCCATTTTCTCCTCTCCAATCCCTTGAGCTTTGTTTCTTAAGTGTTTCAGAAAAGACAAATTTATGGGGTGTGTGTGTGTGTGTCTTTTAAAGTAGGTTAAATATTACCCAGATTCTGGCATCAAGGCCCACATTGCTAATCACCATGTCTCTTACCAAAAATGAGCTGTGGTTGACATCATTAATGATCCATATCTTAGGAACATACTTTGAGGTCATGCAGTGTGATTTCTTTAAGAGGTTGCTCTCTGGATTGATCAAATTTGGGATTGGATCTGACATCACTCTAGGCCAGATTTCATCCACGTACAAACTAGCTTCAGAAACCCAGTGTTATGATACCTAGCTTTTGAGTGCAAATATCAAGTGTTGTAAAACCTACGGTCAGTGTTTCTCTAATTAGAACCTAGACCTTTGTATTTTCACACTAAAATGTCAACAAATGCATTCAAGGCAATAACGTTATTTTTAATTTCCAGAGTCCAACATGGCATTTTAAAGCTCAGTGAGATGCTTTCCTAGAATTTAATTTAATAAGACATGGTTGAGCATATGGAACAGAGAAAGACAAGCTGTGTTCTAGTTTATTTTCTAAGCAGTGCCATTTCCCTGTAAACCAATCATTCTCTTGGACTCTGCAAAACATCAGCAAATCAGAACTATAGGAGAAAGTGCCAGTAAATTAAGTCTTATTGCAAAACATTACAAGTAAAGTGACTCATTTAAAATCACGAGGCCTCTTAAGGAACTACTAATTTGGTTAATCAAGGTGATATAGCTTTGGAAAGTAAATTATGCTTAAATGAGGTTCTGATGTGGTTCTAATCCTTTAAATGGCTCCCAGAGCATGTCTCTACTGATGACAGAATTACAACAGTAATTTCCTTGGATGCTGTGTGATCTAAGAGTTTCATGTCGGAGAGGGAAAGACCAAAATTCTAAGTTAATCTATTACATGTTGGATAATTTATAAAGGAAGATTCCAAAGCTTCTCCATGCAATTGTGAAGTCAGGAATCAAGGGTACACAGTCTCTGTCCTACCAAATATAGTGGGAATAAAGAGTTCTCTTTTCTTTCTAGATTCTGTCAGCCAAAATAGACAGTCTCACACTGCATATGTGTTAGATATTTAAGAGTCACATGTGGAAGTTCAGGAGGAAGAACAAAAACAGAGCAGAGAAGAGAAATAAAGTATGGGGGGGGGGGCATAGAAGGAGCTCTAGGAGCCAGATCATCCTGTGGGAGGTGTGTCCATAACTTCCTTTTCTTCTTTTAGCAGGACCTAAAGATGGTCCCACATACTTTTCTCTTTGGCACCAGTTTTACTTTTGCCTACCATTTCTGCTTAATACTTGGGTCAAAAACAAGTACCCTTTGCAATCCTTTGTTTAAAATGTACCAGTCATGAGAGGATTTCTTCTTCCAAACATGGTGATGCAACAGGGACCAGATTCACCTTCCTGATTTAAGCAACAAACAAAACAACCAATGTATGAAGCAACTTTTTTCAGGCTTGGACAACAGGCAGCATAGAAGAGTGATACCTGAAAGAAGCAAAACAAATGAATTAAGCCTTACCATTGCTCCAGCTCACTGCCTAGAGAGAATATCCAGCCTGTAGAAAAAATGGAGGGGGACTTTAAATAGAGAAAGAGTACTCTGGAAATCTGCAGAGATTCCTTTTGCGTCAAGAGCAAAATACTGGTGATAAATGCATGCACATCTACCCAAGGCTGGGGGAAGAACCAATATAAAGGAACAAGTAGAGCAATGTCAAAGGGTCACACAGAGCCAGGGAGAGTTCACAAAAATGGAAAGCCCTCTTAACATATGTGTTGTCAACTAAAGTTCTCAGAAGATTATTACCTAGTAGTGAGATCATGTTAGCTCTAGACTAAAGGTTGTTCGGGGGGCGCCTGGGTGGCTCAGTGGGTTAAAGCCTCTGCCTTTGGCTCGGGTCATGGTCCCAGGGTCCTGGGATCGAGCCCCACATTGGTCTTTTTGCTCAGCAGGGAGCCTGCTTCCTCCTCTCTCTCTGCCTGCCTCTCTGCCTACTTGTGATCTCTCTCTGTCAAATAAATAAAATTCTTAAAGTCTGTTCGGCGGCAGCCTAACGCAGCTTAAAGGCAAGTCTCAAAAGGTTTGCATTGTTTCAAATTAACTGTGTCCCAGAACAAATCCCTAAAAATATAGAAGTACAGCAAAATGCAATACTCAATGGAATAAAATTTATAATCTCTGACATCTAATTAAAATTACCTAACAAGCAGACACAAGAAAATATGATCCATAATGAGAGAGAAAATCGATCCAGAGAAGGAGATCCCCAAAGGCAATAGATGATAGAATTCATGCCCAAGGACATTAAGATGACACTTTAAATATCCTCCATATGTTCAAGAAGGTAGCAGAAAGTGAGAGCATAATAAAGACCAGACCTAAAAAAAGAGCAAATCAAATTTCTGGAGATTGAAAATATGTTGTCTTGGGATGGAAGCCCATTGGATGGGATTGATAGCAGATTAGAACCTGCAGGAAGAAAGAGCCATGAACTTAAAGCTATATCAATATAAATCTCCAAATTGAAACAAGGTAAGAAAAAAGACTGAAAAAAATGAACAGCATCATGACGTGGAGGGCAATATCAAGAGTGTTACAAAAATATGTAATCGGGAGTCCCAGAAATGGAATGACACATCAAAATATTTAAAGAAACAATAACTAAAAACTTTCTCAGTCAGGTGAAATGATAGATTTTGCTCTCTACCATAGATACAGTGAATCAGAATTTGTTGGTTAGGCTTGTGTCTCTGGTGAAAAATAGACCACTGGAATGGAAAAGTGGAATGGGAAAAGGGTGTCTTTGAAGGAAGCCTGTAAACTCTCAAACGGTATAGCAAAGTGACCTCCAACCTGAGGGTTTATCATCTTGAAGAAGCATCGTGCTTTGGTGCCTGTTGCGATGCACACATGTGTGCACACACACAAGCACATCATGTTGTGAATTCTGGTAAAGAATATTTAATAGGATTTTTGAAGAAAAAGCAGAGATTTTCCTAAAAATCCCATACAAACTCTTCTCTGTCTCTTGGCCCCCAGCTAAGTGGATAGGCTGTGTTAACAGGGATGAACAACGTTTTTTTTCTTGTTTTTGTTTTTGATTTTTAAGATTTTATTTATTTATTTGACAGACAGAGATCACAAGTAGGCAGAGAGGCAGGCAGAGAGAGGAAGAAGCAGGCTCCCTGCTGAGCAGAGAGCTGGGGATGTGGGGCTTGATCCCAGTAACCTGGGATCATAACCTGAGCGGAATGCAGGCACTTACTTAACTGACTGAGCCACCCAGGTGCCCCAGGGATGAATGCTGTTGGTAATTATGCACAGGGGAAGATATGCCTCAGGGGAAGATATGCAGGTTTCAGATAAGGTGGGAAGTTATTAGGAAGGATTCATGTGCATTTCATATAGATCTGCTTACTTTAGCAGGATTAAACTGAAGATATGGTCCAAGGGCTGGGCAGATACAACAGCATACCTTTGTCCGAGAAGCAGGGAGAGGAAAGAAAACACAGGTAAAGTAACTGGGTTGAAAATAAAATATAACCTAAAGAACAAAAGAAAATTCCTCATTAATACTGCGTTCAGAAGAGGTTAATAAAAAGACAAATTCAATAAACCGAGAGACATAGAACACCAAAATAAAATGCAAAGAGAATGTACAGAATTCAAGAAAAAACCTGCAGTCCAAAAATCACCTTTACTAACTAAAAATATAAATTAAAAATACTAAGCAATGAAATGAACTGTATTAAAAATAAATTATTTCAAGGAAGAAGGTATTAATACAATTACTTTGAACATAAGAAGTAAACAAAGAGATCAAAGCAATAGGGCAAATATGAAGAAAGAACATAGACACCAGAAAATATGTGTTGTTAAATTATAGAACATGACTCAATAATGATAAAACTAATTAAAAATAAAACAGAAAATAATATTCTTTGAATTAATTGCACAACTGAATATAGGGACTGAAAAACATTTATTTAAGAAAAACTGTTATAGAATAATAAATAACAAGACATGCCTAATTAAAATATGGAGTTTTCAAAAAAAAAAAAAACATCATTCTTTAGGCATAATGGTAGAAAGTACAATCACCTATAATGAAAAAAAAAATCAGGGTGTTTTCTTTTTTAACATTTTCCTCAGCAATAGGCAAATGAGTTAACAGGATTCTGAGGAAAGAGAGACGCCAAAATATTGTAGCTGGCCAAGTTGATTTTCGTTTGATAGGTAAATGGACTAAAATTTTTGAATAAAAAAGCAAGCAAACAAACTTTTTTGGATGCTATCTTGCCAGCACCTCTGTGGAAACTATGCAAAATACAAATGGAGGCTGAGGTACCATATGTCAAAACTTATAAGATTATGTCTAAGATTACACACACACACATATATGTGTGTATATATATATATATACACACATATATAAATAAATAGCTAAGAACTATAAAATAAAATATACTCTCCTTCTATCTTGATAAATATACTTCTCAACAATCTGGTTTAAATTAAGAATTTTTCAGCTCCTTAGAAGAACAAACCAGAATATGATTGTACAGAAAGAGCCCGTCGTGGCCGCAGGACCCTTGTCAATGTTTAGCACCATGAGAGATGTCATTTGAATACCTTAGTCCACATGGGTTGTGGTGGCTTGGTCCGCATTCCTGAGATGGACCTGGGGAAGACGTCTGTGTAGGCTCTGGAAACAGGTTCGTGGTTGTTTGGGCAGAGAATGCTGGGCTTTCATGTGTCCCAAATGCGATCTAGAATAGGCACAAGCACAGAATCCCTTAAAGCTGCAAACCCTTTGCTCCATGGGGAAAAGATCTGAATTGGGATAAGCTAGTTCAAGGCACTTTAAAGTACAGGGCTTGGAGTGGGAATATCTTCTGCCCAGGCTTGAGTGTGCTGGTGTGGCAATAGCGCCCATGATTTCTCCTCTTCCTCCCCAACCCCTCCTCCTCCTCCTCCTTCCTCTTTTTTTTTTTTTTTTTTAAGAAAGGAATTTGTTAACTTTGTTTTAAAGTTTTTGTTTATTTATTTGACAGAGAGAGATCACAAGTAGGCAGAGGGGCAGGCAGAGAGAGAGGGGGAAGCAGGCTCCCTGCTGGGCTCAATCCCAGGACCCTGGGATCATGACCTGAGCAGAAGGCAGAGGCTTTAACCTACTGAGCCACCCAGGGGCCCCTTCTTTTTAAGATTTTATTTATTTATTTGACAAAGAGAGACAGAAAGAGAGTGCAAGTAGGTGGAGGGGCAGGCAGAGGGAGAAGGGGCTCAATCCCAGGACCCTGGGATAGTGGCCTGAGCTGAAGGCAGTCTCTTAACTGACTGAGCCACTCAGGTGCCCCCCATGATATCTTCTTGAAAAAACTACCGAGGATTAGCTTCTGCCAACCAATGAATGGACAAAATAGTAAATGGATTAAATCACCACTCGTGTCCAGAAGATGGGAGGAATGTCTGCAGTGCTTAGCAGGAAGAAGACCAAGCCAACAACTTTATAAACCTTAACATGTTTTTCTAGTATAAAAGGCAACAGACTGGCATATATATTTATATATATATTTTTTTTAATTTTTTAAAAAACATATAATGTAATTTTATCCCCAGGGGTACAGGTCTGTGAATCGCCAGGTTTACATACTTCACAGCACTCACCAAAGCACATACCCTCCCCAGTGTCCACAACCCCACCCCCCTCTCCCAACCCCCTCTTCCCAGCAACCCTCAGTTCGTTTTGTGAGATTAAGAGTCACTTATGGTTTGTCTCCCTCCCAATCCCATCTTGTTTCATTTATTCTTTTCCTACCCCCCAAACCCCCAATGTTGCATCTCTACTTCCTCATATCAGGGGGATCATATGACAGTTGAACAGACTGGCATTTTAAAGCACATGCAAATTCATGGAATAGAGAAATTATGAGCCTTTCTTTAAAAACAAATTAATGATTAAATCCATTCAACCAAGAAATGACTACTAACAAGTGTAGCAAAAGGACTGGTAGTTATCATTGCATCTATTTAAATATAGAAAATTAGGCTGAGTAACTGAGAGAATGATGGTTATAGAACAAAATATAAATGTTATAAACCCTGTAACATAAGAAATTATATAACCGAAATTAGGGGGTGGGATGTGAAGACTGAAGTATACACAAGAGTGCTAATTTCTTTATTTTTAAAAGCAGGGAGTCAATTATTCTGCCTAAAATTTAAACATGTCATTTACAAGAAATCATAACTCTAGATATTTAATGTCGCTCCATGTCTGTGTTTCTTACTCATAAAACAGGAAATTATAAATTGAAATGAAGCAACATGTATTTAAGTTCCAGCCATTTCTTCAGCTTCCCCTGGGTTTCTCCTTTTGTTAAATGCAAAACTTAAATCTTATACTTTTTTTTTTTAAAGCAGCATGCAGAGGGTGATCAACTTTTTATGCAGTTACTTTTGTGTTTTGATTAATCTGTCTTTTCCCTCCCTCCCCCTGATCTATGCACTTAGCCAAATTTCTGTTTGCCACCATCTTTATCTATCTACCTGTCCATTCCTTGATCCAGACATCCATCTTCATCAAGAGATTTCTGGAATGATAATTATTTAATACATTTCTGTCATGGTATTTGGATTGTTTTATTCATTTTTCTTCATAACAAACCTAGACAAGCCTCACAAAAGGAAGTTGTTATTTGAGCTATCTGGGTTTGCAAACAACTGAGTCGGAATATTTTTGGCCAGTAAATTCCTTGTGCAAGTTTTTTTGGTAGATGTAGAGGACCAAGGAAGAGAAAGAATAATAATGAAGGAAGACAAATGAAATTATTGACCTCATTGTCAAGAGCCTATATTAAACTGAAAGCTAGGCTTAAGTCCTGTTGACGCACCCATACAGATCAATGACCATTGATTGTCCATCTTTGATTAGAATTTTATTTCTTGTTTATTTATTTAAAGATTCCTTTATTTATTAGAGAGAAAACAAGAGTAGGGGGAGGGCCAGAGGGAGAGGGAGAGAGAGAATCCCAAGCAGACTTGCCTAGGACCGCAGGATTCAGAGGAGGATTTAACGTGCATCTCTCATTCTCTCTGCCTGAGTGGGTTGCTGCAATCCCCAATGGAAGCAGAGCTGATGAGAAGCGGCCACACATGAGAACGCTGGCAAATGGAAGGAGGAGTACATCACCCCAGGGGATGTCTGCAAGGGGTTTTGTACTGTTAGGGCTATGTCTTCTGGATTTACTGTGGAATTAGTCCTTTCTTCATTCTGTAGAAGACAAACTGAGAATAGAGGCGTCGGGGGAAATGCAGTGGATACAAAGGTCTGGCAACACATTGCGGGAGTCGGAGGGCTCCTGGCTGCTGGGGAATTACAGAAAGCTAAAGGATCACAGAAAGGCTCAGAATGACAGAAGCAGAGGGAGAAGAGAGAATGAAGCCAGGGACCTTCAGGTTTGAATCTGCGGGGTCAAACTGCCAGAATAACTTGGACTGAGAATTTCAAATGATGTCTCTGTTCCTTAGATATGTGCATCTGACAGCTTCGTTATTGAAATTGAAATTTAGTTTCAGAGGCTGTGTGTGGGGTGGGGGTTGGTAAAACAGAATCAACCATGAGAAATTGTTCTCAGCAATTTCATGTGGTTCAACTTAACATTGACCTCAGTATCTCCCTCATCTCCCCGAGGGTCAGCCAGATTTGGGTTCGCGTTATGGTTCAGTGACAGTCTAGCTTTGTGAACACTTGGCCAGCTTTCTCTACAAGATTCTCACTTTCCTTATCCAGAAAGGGAGAATAATAATATCCTAGGGCTGTAGCACAGCCGGAAGGTGTCAATGTTTACTAAGTAACCCTGGAAGCACTCAAAGGCAGTTCTTCCTACTTTTGTTGCCCTCAAACCCATCTCTCTGTCATCCCTCCTTTTTCAAGCTCCTTCTCTGATGTCCCACTGCCCTTGAAATCAAATCAAACTTCTTGACAGGTCCGACAAGGCCCTTCATAGCTTCCAGCTTTGGCCTATTTTGCCACCCTGTGTTTTTTTTTCATTCCCATACAAACTATAAAGAATTTCCACACTCATGTTAAAGTGAAATCCTTCCATTCCTCAATAAGCCGCCATTTGCTCTCATTTCCTTGGCCTAGAACACCAGTCCCCCATCTTATCTAGGCCCCTCCTATGAACAGGTACCTTTTCCTCTTGGAAACTTTTGGACTAATAGCTATATACTAGCAGAGCTCCCTTGGAAGAATGTATTTTCCTCCTCAGTTCACTCACTACACTGTCTTATAATGGTTTTGTTTTCTTGGTTCTCTCCCCCTCTGGCAGCAGCTATATCTGGCTTATCCTCCATCATCTCCCAAGACTGATAGCACTGGACACATTTTAGGGGCTCAGTCATTGTCTGCCAATGCTGCCACATCTTAGGAGCTCATGTTACGGCAAATTCATTTTCTCTCCTATTCTTCCAGATACTTTTTCCTTTAGACACAACTCACACATGTAAGCACAGGCTGATGAGGAGAAAAAAATTTCTGCATGACTACTGGGTATATATAGATTTATTTCATATGAATAAGCAATCCTTAAATACAGAGGATTTTTAGCTTATTCTAGTAGGGAGTCCTTCTTTGTTTAGATCTTTTTGTAATTTAAAAGGTACATGAATATTTCAAGTTATGAATCTAAAAGAAAATGTTCTAAACATAATTGAAAAATGTTATTTACAGGATATCTAGGGGTAATCAGGGAAGAAGGAGAAACTTAGTTTTCATGAAATGGTACTTTAATCAATCAATATTACAAAACATTGTTAATTTTTTCTTTTAGATTATTGTTTTCAATTTTTATTTGATTTATTTAACTTACTTTGCTTTATATAAGTAAGAGCTTAATTTACTCCAGCTTAGTAGAAGCAAAAAAACCAAAAACAACAACAACAAACAAACAAAAAAAACCCATGCAAGATATTTGGATTAAAAAAAGAACACTTTTGGGACACCTGGGTGGCTCAGTTGGTTAAGCGGCTGCCTTCGGCTCAGGTCATGATCCCAGCGTCCTGGGATCGAGTCCCACATCGGGCTCCTTTCTCGGCAGGGAGCCTGCTTCTCCCTCTGCCACTCTGTCTGCCTGTGCTCGCTTTCTCGCTCTCCCTCTCTCTGACAAATAAATAAAAAAATCTTTAAAAAAAAACAAAACACTTTTATTTCAGAACAGCATACTCTCCAATTTAGAAAGAGACTGTAAAGAAAGAAATACAGTATCATTTCCCTTCACAGTACACACAGTACACAAAATAGTCTTAACACTCCTGTACTTCTGTACTCTGGTCATCAAATGTTTGATAGTTTTCCCTCTCTCAGCAATTATGCGATGCTAGGTTGGTTTCCTAGAATTTGACTCAATTCTGATACTATTGACTTAGAGATACTCTCAAATCATGCAGATTAGGGTCTCAGTCCCACAAGACTACTTTTATTTAAGATGCCAAGTTTAAGTGCAAGTTGCTCTTTGTACTTCTGATGGATTAGAAATCAGAGTCTCCCATGGCCCCCTCCCCCACTTCAGATTTGATTAATTTGCTCAGGCAGCTCACAGAACTCAGGAAACCAATTTACTTACTACAATCCCAGTTTATTAGAAAAGAATGTAATTTAGGTGTGGTCAAAGGGAAGAGTCGTTTTCATACCCTCTCTCTGAGCATGTTAACTCTCTCGGCATCTCCACAACTAGGACGTTCTCCTATCTCCTTCTTTCTGGGTTTTCTTTTTTCTTTTTTTTTTTTTTTTTTTTTTTAAAGATCTTATTTATTTGACAGAGAGAGATTAGAAGTAGGCAGAGCAGAGGCAGAGAGAGAGGAGGAAGCAGGCTCCCCGCTGAGCAGAGAGCCTGATGTGGGGCTCGATCCCAGGACCCTGAGATCATGACCTGAGCTGAAGGCAGAGGCTTAACCCACTGAGCCCCCCAGGTGCCCCTCTGGGTTTTCTTCATTACAAAGGTGTGATTGGATAAATTACTGGCCATTGGTGATTTTTTTTCTCTTGGTTGTATTGAGACATATTCACATACTGTGTATGTTTAAGGTGGACAACATAGCGATTTGATATTTCAAAAGGATTATCAAAAGAAGTTAACATTGTCATACAGCTACAAATATTTTTTATCTTATGTTTGAACTTTAAATATTTACCCTTAGCAGCATTCAAATATATAATATGGTATTGCTAACTATAGTCGGCACTATATATCACATTTTCTTTGTCCTCTTATCTGTCGATGAACACACAGGTTGTTTTCATGTCTTGGCTCGTATAAATAATGATGCAATAAGCATGGGGGTGCAGATGTTTCTTCCAAATAGTGAATGCTTTTCCCTTGAATAAATGCCCAGCAATGAAATTTCTGGCTTATATGGTAGTTCTATTTTCACACTTTTGAGGAGCATTCATAGTGTTTTCTATAGTGGCCATATTTTACTCCAATTTACCATCCCACCAGCAGTGTAAAAGGGTTCTTTTTGCTCCGTATCCTTGCCAGTACTTGCTATGTTTTGTCTTTTTGGTAATAGCCGTTCTAACAGGTGTGAGGTGATATCTCATTGTAGATTGGATTTCTATCTCCCTGATGATGAGTGATGTTGAGCATCTTTTCATGTACCTTTTGGCTATTTGAATATTTTCTTAATGTATTTTCACATCTTTTCCCCATTTTTAAATTGGTTTATTTTATTTTTTGCTATTGAGTTGTATATATCAATTGTATATATCAAATATATTATGAATATATAATATATTTGGGTATGAAACCTTTATCAGATGTTTGGTTTATAAACAATTTCTCCTATTTCATAGGTTTCTTTTTCATTTTATTGATTACTTCTTTTGCTGTGCAGAAGTTTTATACTTTGATGTAGTCACTTGTTTGTTTTTTTATTTGGTTGTTCGTGCTTTTGGTGTCATTTCCAGGAGATTGCTAACAAGACTCACATCAAGTTGCTTCTGGACTTACATTTATGTCTTTCAACCATTTTGAGTTAATTTTTATGAGTGGTATAACATGGATATGTAGTTTAATTCTTTTTCAAGTGAATATAAATTCTACCAACACCATTTATTTATTTATTTAATTGTTTATGTATATGTGCTGCCGAAGCAAGCACTATTTATTTATTTTTAAAAGATGGATTTATTTATTTATTTATTTATTTATTTATTTATTTGTCAGAGAAAGAGAGAGAGCACGCACAAGCAGGCATAGCGGCAGGCAGAGGCAGAGAGAGAAGCAGGCTCCCTGCGGGACTCTATCCCAGGACCCCAGGATCATGGCCTGAGCCAAAGGCAGTGACTTAACTGACTGAGCCATCTAGGCGTCCCCTAACACCATTTATTGATAAGACTGTCATTTCCCACATGAGTATTCTATGCCACCGTTTCAAATGCTAGTTGACTGAATATGCATGGGTTTAGTTCTGTGCTCTTGATTCTGTTCCATTGGCCCATGTGTCTGTTTTTATGCCATTACCACTCTGTTTTGATTACTTATCACTTTATAATATAGTTTAAAATCAGGAAATGTGATGCCTCTGGCTTTGTTTCTCTTTCTAAGGATTACTTTGGCTATTTGGGTCTTTTGTGGTTCTAGGCATATTTTAGGATTGTTTTTATAGTTTTCTAAAAAATTTTGTTGGAATCTTAATTGGAATTGCATTGAATTTAGAGATGGCTTTGGGCAGTGTGGATGGTTTAGCAGTATTGATACTTCAAATCCATATACATGGGATATTTTTCCATTTCTTTGTGTCTTCAATTTCTTTCATCAGTATCTTGTGGTTTTCAGGGTGGAGGTCTTTCACCTACTTGATTACATTTATTTTTAATTATTTTATTGTTTTTGATGCTATTGCAAATGGCATTACTTTAATTATTACATTTTTAGATAATTTGTTGTTAGTGTATAGAAACTACTATTTTTTGCATATTGATTTTGAAACCTTTAACTTTACTGAACATGTTGAGAGATTTAAATGATTTTTAGTGAAATCTTTAGTGTTTTCTATATATAAAATCATGTCATCTGCAAAGAAAGACAATATTAGTTCTTCCTTCCCAATTCTGATTTATCTATCTATCTTTCTATCTTTGCCTAACTGCTATGGCTAGGACTTCTAGTGTTATGTTGAATAGTGCTGATGGGAGTAGGTACCCTTCTGTTGTTCCTGACCTCAGAGGAAAAGTGTTCAACCTTTTAGCTTTAGCTTTAAGTATAATGTTAGCTGTGGGCTTGTCATTATACTGAGGCATATTCTTTCCATACCTTAGTTGTTGGGAGTTTTTAATCATGAATGGATATAGAATTTTGTCAAATGCTTTTCTTCTACATACTGAGATGATCATATGAATTTTATCTTTCATTCTAATTCATGTGATATATCATATTTGTTAATCTGCGTATGGTGAACCATTCTTGCTCTTATAAATGAATTCCACTTAATTATAACGTATGATCTTTCTAATATGCTGTTCAATTTGGTTTGCTGGTATTTTGTTGAGGGTTTTTGCATCATATTCATCAGGGGAATTGGCCTATAGTTTTCCTTTCTTGTAGTATCCTTTTCTGGCTTTGGTGTCAAATACTTGTCTTATAAAATGAGTTTAGGAGTGTTCCCCCTCTTTAATTTAAGCATTTTCCTCCTATCATCAATTTCTAGTTTCATTACATTGTAGTTGGAAAAAAAATAATGTGTGTATGACTTCAAGTCTCTCAAATTTCTTGACTCCATTAAGTTGACAGCATTATCAATGTTCACAATATCCAATTAGATAGAAAGTAAAGTTTTTAAAAAATATTCATTTGTTTGAGAGACAGAGAGAGAGTGAGAGTGAGCGCAATCATACAGGGTGGTGCGGGAGGGACATAGGGAGAGGGAGAGAGAATCCCAGGCAGACTCCATGCTGAGTGTGGAGCATGATTGGAAGCTCGATCTCAGGGCACTGAGCTCACAGCCTAAGCTGAAACCAGTAGTCAGATGCTTAACTGATTGCATCACCCAGGTGACCAGGTAGTAAACTTTTTACTATAGTCCTAAAGACTATAGGCTATAACATGAACCATTCCTTGCATTTTCTGTAGCAAACTGCTTCAGTGTTTTGGGCCTCTCCTTTGGCTTGCATTTACTGTAGGAACATGTTTTATAATCCGATTTGAAAATGTGCATTTGCTCCATTACCACTCTGTTATCACCTTCCCAAATATTGTCTTTGGAAAATACAAACAAAAAAAGTACTTGTGTGAATGGGACTTAGAAAAGAAATTGTATTTATTGCCTGATCTTTAGCATTCTCAGAGGACTTTTAATAGCATAGGCTATTGATAAAGAGAGAAAACCCTTCTACAGTTATTGTCCTTTCACAGTGTAAATGCTTAACCTCCAACAAAATATTATTTGAGATTATTCTTTTCTCCTGAGGAATACCAGGGAATAATCAAAATTTTCAAGCTTCATATAGCATCCTTCCTTTTATTTTATGGCTGATTTTTCTGATCATAAAAAAATAAAATGGACATTGCTGAATATTTTTTAAACTTTGAAGGGTAGAAAGAAAGAAAAAATCCCTGTAGTTCTACCTACCAGAAATAATATCCTTAAACTTTCATTTCCATTTTTTTTTTTATTCCTAGAGAGAGTGAGAACAGGAGAGGAGGGTGACGAGGAGTGGGAGGGACAGAGAGAGAATCCTAAGCATCCACCCTGGAGCCAGACAGGGGCTCTATGTTCTGACCTTGAAATCATGACCTGAAGCAAAATCAAGGGCCAGATGCTTAACCAACTGAGACACTCAGGTGCCCTTCACTTTCCTTCCCGTCTAAGCAGCTCACTGCCTTCAAGCACTCCCTGCCCAGCCCCTGCCAAGCCACCCTTTTAGAAACTTCTGTGCCTGAGACTCTGCGGGCATCGTATTTTCCACTCCTTTTTATTCCTCTCTCCTTGTTATCGTTCTGACAACAGGGAAAGAGTGTGTTGCTGGAGATGCTGCCAGACGGATCAAACTTTCATTGCCTCGGAATGTAGGACACCCCCCCACCACCCCGGGCCCGGAGGGTGCCTGCTGGTTAACGCAGGTCCTCGCCTTTCTGGGAGCTTATGTTAGATTGTTTCCATTGTTTCCGATTTCAGCTTACCTTCTCATCATTGCCCTTTGGGCCCACCCCTGCACCCCATAGCTTCATAGCCTGTTAACTGCTATGACTATCAGTGAACTCTTAGAACCCTAGCTGGCCTTAGGACACTACTTGCTTAAAAATGGCGTTTGGACATAGGCATTCTGCACATACTGCCTTCCTTCTGATTCCTGAAAGTGAATTTGTGGGGCTACTGGTGAAGTAGTAATTATTCTTATGTCTCTTGATACATATTGCCAAATTACTTTTCTTATTAGTTACTATATCTTGTGTATTAATAATAAAATTTTATCTGATGTCTTTTTACTCCAGAATTTACCTCGTTTATTTCTGCCTTTTAAAATGTTTTTATTCAGATTTTATTGAGTTCTAACCTTCTGCTTGTTTTTTTGGCAAATGTCTTCCACTGCTTTTATGATTATAGAAATTCTATATACACTCTCAAGAGGCTCTATGATTTCCATATACTTCCTGTTTTCTTTTGGGTTTCTTTAATTTTGTCTATTTTATTTATCTAAAATTTTAGCATATAGTACAACGTGGCACAGTAACACAATTATTTTAAAATTTCCAAACAGGGATGCCTGGGTGGCTCAGTCATGATCTCCAGGTCCTGGGATCAAGCTCCACATTGGGCTCCCAGCTCAGCGGGGAGTCTGCTTCTCCCTCTCTCTCCACTTCTCCCCCTCCTTGTGCTTTCACACTCTCTCTGTCTCTCTCTCAAATGAATAAATAAAATCTTTTAAAAAATAAAAAAAAATAAAATTTCCAGACAGATAATTATTCCAACTTGAAACCCTGGGAAACCCAGATCTAAGTCCATTCAAATCATCTATATAATAAAGTAGAAGTCACGCTCTATTAAGTTCTATTGTGTTTTTTGTTTGTTTTTGTTTTGTTTTGTTTTAGAAAGGATGGTTTTAGAGGTTGGTTATTTAGCTCGTGGTAGTAATCCATTCCTTTGAATGAAATGATGATGAAAGTTCCTGAAGCCCTACCAGTATAGTTGGTAGAATCATAAAACAGCCCTAGATGAAATAGCAATGGAAATGAGAATAAACATAAATGTTTGTGTTTATATGTAAAAAGAGAATCAAAAATGTTTCCTTTTAATGTCCCAATGAGTGGAATCAGAAAGCAAGTCAACAGACAAAAACCTGTGGATTTGTACAGATAGATTCACTCAAGCACTCTTGTAGAGTTGTCTGGGTCCATACATGCTGTTATGTTAATATCGTTTTTAACCAGGTAGCTGTGAACCCACATCCCCTCTCTGTTGCAAGAGTCTGTGTTCATAGAAAAGGCATCATCTCACTCTCCTTGTACATCTCCTTGTATGAGTTAGCCTGGATTGGGGACCTCGAGACAATCAACAATTTAGGCTATTATCTCTGCCATTATCATGGTCTGGGAGGCTGGCAGGTGCAGGAGTATAGGACTGGGTCCAAGAAGACTTGATTTAAAAATCTCAGAGCAGGGCTCAGAGTCTTAAGTGTTTCCTAATTTTCTTGGTGATTCTTAGGACTGATTAAGTGTAAAAATTATGACAGCAGGGTCTGCCTTTAAGAGATATATTGTTTCATTTTATATATGATTTTTATTCATTCTTCACAGTTTTATTTTTTTTATTTATTTTTTATTTATTTGTCAGAGGGAGAGCGAGAAAGCAAGCACAGGCAGGCAGAGGCAGAGGGAGAAGCAGGCTCCCCGCTGAGCAAGGAACCCGATGTGGGACTCAATCCCAGGACGCTGGGATCATGACCTGAGCCGAAGGCAGCTGCTTAACCAACTGAGCCACCCAGGCGTCCCCTTCACAGTTTTAATTCATATGTTTTTTGATATATTTTATTCATCTAGCAGGGTAAGGGTAAGATTTATTTTAATTCTTTTTATTTATAATTTTAAAATGTGCTTTGTCTTCTAGATGAATTTTACAATAATTTCCATGGGAATTCAGTTAAAATTATAATAGTGCCATAATTGTCATTTAAAAATTTTTATTCTATGTATTTCAGGAACATAAAAGATTTATGTTTGGTAAGGATTTCTCTTATTTTTTTAAGTGAAGTTATATTATTTTCTTTGTAAAGGACTATAATATTTCTACTTGTTATTATTAGTTATCTATGTTCTTAGTCACTACTGTGAATGAATTGTTGTTTTACCTTTTTATTTTTTTAACATCTTTGGTTATAAGAAAATAATTACTATTTTGCACCTGAGTATTTTAATATTCTCTACTCAAGCAGAATATGTTTTAAATTTTCACTCACATTTTCTTGCATTTCTCCAAATAATGATACCTATCTGAAAATTCCTTTTGGTTTTCCTGTGCAGACTATTTACCACAAAATTCTTGCGTGAAACTCCATTCTCTGTTTCTGTATTTGGATGCTAGTTTCTTGAATGTGTCCACTCTCTGAAAATTCATCAGGATATATACCCTTATAAACTACGCACATTTCTGCAGTAACTATTTTTTTTTTTTTAAGATTTATTTGTCTGTTTCTGAGAGAGTACATGCATGTGCACATGGCAGGGGTTGGGGGTGGGCAGAGGGAGAAGAAGATAATGAGAGAAGCAAACTCCCTACAGAGCAGGGAGCCTGACTCGGGCTGGGCTCCATCTCACAGTCCTGAGATTATGACCTGAGCCAAAATCAAGAGTCAGATGCTTAACCCACTGAACCCCCCCAGGAACCCCTACAGTAAGTTTTTTTAAAGCCCTCATCAAACCTTGTACTCCTGTACAAAAGGCAGAGTGTGTAAGAAGTATCTGGTTGCTCATTAAAAACATAAACCCTGGGCGCCTGGGTGGCTCAGTGGGTTAAGCTGCTGCCTTCGGCTCAGGTCATGATCTCAGGGTCGTGGGATTGAGTCCTGCATCGGGCTCTCTGCTCAGCAGGGAACCTGCTTTCCTTCCTCTCTCTCTGCCTGCCTCTCTGCCTACTTGTGATCTCTCTCTGTCAAATAAATAAATAAAATCTTTAAAAAAAAAAAAAAAACAAAACATAAACCCTTGGTTCCACTGTCTCAAAGATTCTGTCTCAGGAGATATAGAGTGGTCACAAAACACACAGTTTTGCTGAGCCCCGCAGGTGATTCTCAGGAAGCTTCCATCACATTTTAGGAATGCTGCTGAGTATATTGTTTTCAGTGCTCTGTAGTGTTTCAGGGAAGAAACCTGAGATCTCTGTCTTCTTTCCTCTACTTCCTATCCTTCTGTCACCTGAGACTTGTGTCCCATTGGTAAATAGAGAAGTGGGGTGGAGGAGAGTATGGGGCTGGCGTAGGCAGCCCATGAGTAAAACTCAGACTCCTCAAATGTAGCAGCCCCTGAGAAATGGGTCACGGCAGCTGATGGGGAGCCTAAGAGAGGAGGGTCCTTTCCTTTCTCTCCCAAGAGAAATGCTGCAGCTACTGTGTTTTAGAATCTGAAGGAAGCCTGTATAGCCTGATTGAATTCTTCAATATTGATGTGTTTACATTCATCGGACAGGAATCCATCCTGATCTCCTGTTAATAACTTCCTTTGTTGAGAGTCCTGTCTGTCTCTCCCTCCATGCCTTCATCTGTGTTTTAGTCAAGAGTTAGGTATTCGGGCAAATAGAAATCTGGAATCATAATAAAGTAGAAATTTCAAGGGTACAGTTTTCATAACATCTTTCTTCTTCTTTGAAATGGCAAAATGGTTAACCAAAACAAAATTTACCAGAACAGTTATAGACATGATTGGCTGTGAATATAAACATATAGTTTTATAATGTGAAAAGAACTTACATCTTGGAGTCCTAACACATTAATCTCTGTCTGTAACATAGTCAGTATATTTGAGCACCAGACTGGAGTCACAAGAGAGGTTTTAAACGAGGTTCTGTCACTTACTTTCTGTTTAATCTTAAACAGGTCCCTTAAACTGTCTGGGTCTTTCCTTGCAAAACAGGGTCTGGAATCTGTCATCATTTAGGATATATTTTAGGTGTGTGGCTCTGTTATATAATGAGGTCATGGGGCACTCTCAGGTCTTAAAGGGTAGAAAGAAAGCTTAATTACTGTTATGCTTCTTATAGACATATACACTGCATTTTAGAAATTTTCCACAGAAATGTAAACAAACTATGTAGATTGATTTGTAGCTCCATGTTCTCCTTAACTAACATTTATATGTCTGCTTAGAATTTTGAATAGCATTTTCCTAATCAGTTTTGAATTATGAGATGGGCACAATCATGAGAGTTCCAAAACACATATGCTATATTTTTAAATAATTACATAATATCTGTCTATCACCTGTCATCTATATATATGGGTAGGTATACAAACAAACATGCATTTAAAATATTATTTGAAGCAACTCCTAGTTAGCTTAGCTTTTCTGGATACCACATTCCTTCCTTTGTTTGGAGAAAAAAAAAAACAGTTAAATTTGTTTATCTTTAGTGATCCTGAGTTAGTGGAAGCATAAGCATTTATAAACCAAACTTGAGAGACAGATCTGAAGATTCAAGGAATACAGAGTGACTACCGACACTCAAGTCATGGAAAATTACAAGTTCTAGAATATCCAAGGAATTTTGAGAAACAAACATTTTGCTCAACAGGCTTTGTTGTGATCCCAAGGAGCCAATAAGACATTTTGACATTAAGAAGGACACCATAATTTGATTCTCCTTGCTAAGGTAGAAATGTAAATTGGTACAGCCACTATGGAAAATAGTATGGCTGTTTTTTGAAATATTAAAAATAGAAGTACCACATGATCCAGCAACCCCACTTCTGGATGTTTATCAAAAACGAAAACTAAAACAACAACAACAAAAAAACCCGAAAAGATACCTGCAATCCCATGTTTGTTGTAGCATTATTTATAATGACTGAGATATGAAAACAATCTAAGAATCCATCAATGGGTGATAGATAAAGAAATAATTGTATATAAATATATATATATGTATATATATATATCTACACACAGTGAATATTATTTAGCTATAAAAATAATGTAAAATGTAATCTCGCCATTTGTAACAATATGGCATTATGCTAAGTGAAATAAGTCAGACAAAGACAAATACCATATGATCTCTTTTATATGTGGAATCAATCAATAAATCAATTAGGCAATAAAACCTAGCTCACACATACAGAGAACAGATTACATATTGCCAGAAGTGGAGAATAGGTCGTATAAGAAGTGGGTAAACTGTCTTAATATAAGTATTTTTTTAAAAAAATGATTATCAAAGAGTACTATGCTGAATTCTTTTAAGTATAAAGCAAGTTTGACCTATTGAGGCTGTATGTTGTATACTTGAATTTCTCTCCAATAAATGTGAATTCTAATGTAGGGAAAAAAAAAGGAAATAAAGGAGAAAGTTTTCTTAATTTCTGGGAGGTAAACAGGATGACAGCAAGTAGAGAAGCTAGAAAGCTGGGCAGTCTGATTTTGAATTAGGAACAGAAATGCATCTCCAAACCCATTATTTATGTTATTCATCCATACAATAAAAATGTAGTAGGTAGCCTGCCTAGAGAAGGCATAAAAAGATAAGAAGATAGTAAGTCCCACACCTCAAGGGGCTTAGGAGTTAGAGGAGATAAATAGATAAGAACATAAAGTTTAATAGACCCTGCAATAAAACCCCACTTAGGGAAAAAGGCAGTCTTAGTATTTGTTTTAAAGTATTTTATAAAGCTCCCTGGCCATTCTAACATACTTTCACAGATAAAAACAGTTGCACGGGTAGTCATTTAAGGGTTGTTTCCAATGGTTATGGCTCCAGGGTAATGGGGAAAAAAAGAGTTACTCATATCTTTGGTATGGTCATTTTTATTGACTTCATTGGACACATTTTCATTTCTTGGTGTATGAAATTGGCAGTAGATCCTGGTGTTTCCTTTAATTTGCCCTAAGAATTCCTGTTGTCTCAAGTAATTTTCAGCTATCACAAAGATGGCTACAACTACCTTTCCAAAGTCTTCATTGTACCCATTAGTACTTGTATGAAATCACCTCTATGAAATGAACACTCAGTCAGGGAGGCACAAGCTCACTGACGTAAAGAAATTAGAATAAAAACACTCCATGGGTTTCTAAAATGTTAAGTCAGTGTCACGAACTCTTCATGACCCTGAGCAATCAGATACCTCCTACTTTGGAACAGATTACAATTAAGTCTGAGAATTTGAAACAGCTAACCCAAACAATACATAACTGAGAATCCTATAAAGAATGAAAACATGGATGGGACGCCTGGGTGGCTCAGTTGGTTAAGCAGCTGCCTTCGGCTCAGGTCATGATCCTAGCGCCCTGGGATCAAGTCCCACATCGGGCTCCTTGCTGAGCAAGGAGCCTGCTTCTCCCTCTGCCTCTGCCTGCCATTCTGTCTGCCTGTGCTCGCTCTCTCCCCCTCTCTCTCTCTGATAAATAAATAAAATCTTTAAAAAAAAAAAAAAGAATGAAAACATGGATACCTTAAGGTATGGTTCGTTTAAAGGGCTTTTGACTGGGGATTGACCACTCAAAGCTTTAGAAGACATTCATTGACTGCCCTGTTTGGGAAACTTCTCTCCTACCTCAGGGCCGGCCACTGAGATTTTTACTTCTCCTAAGTTGTCATCTTTCCCTTTTCACTGATCTCTCTGCCAGGTTGCAAACATTTGCCCTCCTTTGCTGTCTGGCAGAGAAGATAGAGGCTGGGGGGATGGAGAGTCCAGTGCTTGTTATGTGTCCCATATTCGATCAGCTGTGTAATATCTTGTTCTTTCTGTAATTGGCTCCAACCAATTTATCCAGGTCTTCAGTTACTAGTTTCTTCTGTGAATTCTTTCCTTTATCCATGTATTAAAAGCAAAGTAAATTGTGGTACTAGCACAACAGAAAAATGAAAAGAGAAACTATATTTAATGTAAAATTTTGAGGGTTCAGCCTATTGTTCAAGGAGATCAGGATTCCTCTAAGTAAAAAAAAAAAAAAAAGAAAGAAAGAAAGAAAGAAAGAAAAAGAAAAAAAATCTATGGAACTAGCAAAATAAATAAATAAACAAATAAGGGAAAAAGAGAACAGCTTTCTCTCTTTCTATATATGTCTAGTGTTTCCATTTACAACAAGATCCTGAAGAATTTTTTTTTCCGGCTTCTTGCATTCAAATTTTTTTAAAATTAATTTATTTATTTTCAGAAAAAACAGTATTCATTATTTTTTCACCACACCCAGTGCTTCATGCAATCCGTGCCCTCTATAATACCCAACACCTGGTACCCCAACCTCCCACCCACCCCACCCCCCGCCACTTCAGACCCCTCAGATTGTTTTTCAGAGTCCATAATCTCTCATGATTCACCTCCCCTTCCAATTTACCCCAACTCCCTTCTCCTCTCTAATACCCCTTGTCCTCCATGATACTTGTTATGCTCCACAAATAAGTGAAACCATATGATAATTGACTCTCTCTGCTTGACTTATTTCACTCAGCATCATCTCTTCCAGTCCTGTCCATGTTGTTACAAAAGTTGGGTATTTGTCCTTTCTGATGGAGGCATAATACTCCATAGTGTATATGGACCACATCTTCCTTATCCATTCATCCGTTGAAGGGCATCTTGGTTTTTTCCATAGTTTGGCGACCGTGGCCATTGCTGCTATAAACATTGGGGTACAGATAGCCCTTCTTTTCACAACATCTGTATCTTTGGGGTAAATACCCAGGAGTGCAATTGCAGGGTCATAGGGAAGTTCTATTTTTAATTTCTTGAGGAATCTCCACACTGTTCTCCAAAGAGGCTGCACCAACTTGCATTCCCACCAACAGTGTAAGAGGGTTCCCCTTTCTCCACATCTACTTCAACACATGTTGTTTCCTGTTTTGTTAATTTTGGCCATTCTAACTGGTGTAAGGTGGTATCTCAATGTGGTTTTAATTTGAATCTCCCTGATGGCTAGAGATGATGAACATTTTTTCATGTGTCTGATATCCATTTGTATGTCTTGATGGGAGAAGTGTCTGTTCATATCTTCTGCCCATTTTTTGATATGATTGTCTGTTTCGTGTGTGTTGAGTTTGAGGAGTTCTTTATAGATCCTGGATATCAACCTTTTGTCTGTACTGTCATTTGCAAATATCTTCTCCCATTCCGTGGGTTGCCTCTTTGTTTTCTTGACTGTTTCCTTGGCTGTGCAGAAGCTTTTGATTTTGATGAAGTCCCAAAAGTTCATCTTCGCTTTTGTTTCCTTTGCCTTTGGAGACATATCTTGAAAGAAGTTGCTGTGGCTGATATCGAAGTGATTACTGCCTATGTTCTCCTCTAGGATTCTGATGGATTCCTGTCTCATGTTGAGTTTTTTTATCCATTTTGAGTTTATCTTTGTGTACGGTGTAAGAGAATGGTCGAGTTTCATTCTTCTACTTATAGCTGTCCAGTTTTCCCAGCACCATTTATTGAAGAGACTGTCTTTTCCACTGTATATTTTTTCCTGTTTTGTCAAAGATTACTTGACCCTAGAGTTGAGGGTCCATATCTGGGCTCTCTACTCTGTTCCACTGGTCTATGTGTGTGTTTTTATGCCAGTACCACGCTGTCTTGGTAATCACAGCTTTGTAATAAAGCTTGAAATCAGGTAACGTGATGCCCCCAGCTTTATTTTTGTTTTTCAACATTTCCTTAGCGATTTGGGGTCTCTTCTGATTTCATACAAATTTTAGGATTATTTGCCCCAGCTCTTTGAAGAATACTGGTGGAATTTTGATCGGAATGGCATTAAAAGTATAGATTGCTCTAGGGAGTATGGACATTTTAACAATGTTTATTCTTCCTATCCAAGAGCATGGAATGGTCTTCCATCTATTTGTGTCTTCTTCAATTTCTTTCATGAGTGTTCTGTATTTCCTCAAGTACAGATCCTTTACCTCTTTGATTAGGTTTATTCCCAGGTATCTTATGGTTCTTGGTGCTATAGTAAATGGAATTGATTCTCTAATTTCCCTTTCTGTATTTTCATTTTTAGTGTATAAGAAAGCCACTGATTTCTGCACATTGACTTTGTATCCTGCCACGTTGCTGAATTGCTGTATGAGTTCTAGTAGTTTGGGGGTGGAGTCTTTTGGGTTTTCCATATAAAGAATCATGTCATCTGCGAAGAGAGAGAGTTTGACTTCTTCATTACCAATTTGGATACCTTTTATTTCTCTTTGTTGTCTGATTGCTGTTGCTAGGACTTCTAATACTATGTTGAACAAGAGTGGTGAAAGTGGGCATCCTTGTCTTGTTCCTGATCTCAACGGGAAGGCTGCACGCTTTTTCCCATTGAGGATGATATTTGCTGTGGGTCTTTCATAGATAGATTTGATGAGGTTCAGGAATGTTCCCTCTATCCCTATGCTTTGAAGCATTTTAATCAGGAACGGATGCTGGATTTTGTCAAATGCTTTTTCTACATCAATTGAGAGGACCATATGGTTCTTCTCTCTTTTCATATTAATTTGTTGTATCACATTGATTGATTTGCAAATGTTGAACCATCCTTGTAGCCCAGGGATGAATCCCACCTGATCATGGTGGATAATCTTTTTAATGTGCTGTTGGATCCTGTTGGCTAGGATCTTGTTGAGAATCTTAGCATCCATATTCATCAGTGATATTGGTCTAAAATTCTCCTTTTTGGTAGGGTCTTTGCCTGGTTTGGGGAGCAGGGTAATGCTGGCTTCATAGAAAGAGTCTCGAAGTTTTCCTTCTGAAACTATATTCAATGTAAAATTTTGAGGGTTCAGCCTATTGTCCAAGGAGATCAGGATTCCTCTAAGTAAAAAAAAAGAAAGAAAGAAAGAGAAAGAAAAAAATCCATGGAGCTAGCAAAATAAATAAATAAACAAATAAGGGAAAAAGAGAACAGCTTTCTCTCTTTCTATGTATGTCTAGTGTTTCCATTTACAACAAGATCCTGAAGAATTTTTAAGCTCTTGTCCCACGGGCTATTCTCTTCTGTTGGAAAACCAATGGATTTCTCCTCATAGAAAGTGTTTTCCTAATATGTATAGTTATCTCCCCCCATATCTAATCCTCCACCAACCCAGACATAGATGAAGCTGCTTTGCTACGTCACCACTGGAGTCCCTGGATTAGCTCAGCTCAGTCAGGACCAAGACTGTCTGCTCCGTGGTCCTCCACTACGCCTTATCTTTCCTCCATCTTGGAACTCTCTAGACCTCAGTATGGAAGTGTGCTGCTGCAGAGCGGAATGGCACTTTGTTTTGTATTCTTTCCTGGAGCATTTGGGCATGGTGTTCTGCACCTGAGCTTCTCTGGGCGAAGTTAAGGTGTTTGCTCTCTGAGAGTTTCCTCTTCTAGATTTCTTCCTGTTTTAATCATACTGAACAATGTCTGAGCCCTAATGGCAGCTTTGCTATGACCCCTGGGTTTCTTTCCATGTCATATCCTCCCAACCCGTCATTTAATGAATTAACCTTTCTTTGGAAGAGATTCCACTTCTAGCTCATTGGCCAGGCTTTTTGTTTCACCTTTCTCCAAATCCTGACTTGACTATAAACCAAAGTGTATTTTTATGTGATTCCTTTTCTCTTGAAGTCACCAAGGAAGCTCAGTTCTAACAGAAGATGTTCAGAGATGAATATTTCTAAACGTTTTTAATCTTTGGATCTGATGGGGCACCTGGGTGGCTCAGTGGGTTAAGCCTCTGCCTTTAGCTCAGATCATGATCTCAGGGTCCTGGGATGGAGCCCTGCATCGGGATCTCTGCTCAGCAGGGAGCCTGCTTCCCCCTCTCTCTCTTTCTGCCTCTTTGCCTACTTGTGATCTCTGTCTCTCAAATAAATAAATAAAAATCTTTTTAAAAAAATGAAATATTTCCATGAGGTTTGACCCACCTTTGTTTAGGAGATGCTGTTACCCCCGTGTTGCCTGTTTATTGACAAGAGACAGTAATCACAGGTTGAACTGACAGTTTACAGCACTTAGCCATAACTCTCATCAAAAATAGTCAGGTGAGACTTTAGAGAACACGTGGGATTGTGTTGGGCCGAGGGGAGGGTTGTTGAAATCCAGAAGCCTCGGCATATATGGCACAAATCCAAAGTTCACTCTAAATCTCACCCTCTAGTGACAGGCTAATGGGTACTCTTACCCGTTGAGACCTAAAATCTGGACTGACATGCAATATAAAGGTTTCTCTTCAAAGACTTTAGAACACAACTATACCGTGAAACTCTGCTTATTTTTGCTCATAAGTGGTACTCAGTCACTGTCTGAAATACAAAACTCCCCACAGCTTGGTTATACTAGCAGCTATGTTCAAGCTGCTATAAACTCCCTTGTTTAGAAAGCCCCCATCTTTCACTGTGATGCTTGATCCCAAATAGCAGTCCTTGGTGCTTTTGTTTTTCTCAAGTTGGTTTTCTGCTCTGGGACCCGTGTGATGAAGATTGGAAGGTATCAACATTTGTTCCTTCTACCACACTGGTCCTGATCAGTGGAATAGAAACACAAAGATAGCAGATAAGGCTCAAAGTATTGGCTTTATTAATAGCTGGGAAGCATCCTCTAACCCCAAAATACAGAGCTACTGAGAACTGATGCTTGGTTTAAAGCATGTGCCAGTAGCTTTCTTCTCTTGACTTCTAACTGTGAACTAAACAACAACCAAAAGACTCTAGCGGAGCCTGCCAGGGACTCTGAGGTCTCCTGTAGGGGTCTGCAAACTTGAGTGTGCATCAGAATCACCTGGAGAGCTCCTTGCAACGGATTGGTGGGCTCCGCCCCCGGCGTTTTGGAACCACTAGGTCTGTGGCAGGAATGGATAATTTGCATGTCTAACAAGTTCTCAGGTGATGCTGGTGTTGCTGCTTTTGGAGTCCCAGGCTGCAAAAATTACTTTGATTTATTTTGCAGCAGGTGGAGGAGTAAGGCTGATCAACTACCGCCATTGCAGTAGTCTGAGAGAGAGGTTTGAATTGCTTTTCCAACGCAATAACCCTGCCCCCCTTCCCGCCCTCCAGAGCACGTGGCCCTGTGGCTATCAGATTTAATTAATTTTGCCCATCCGGATGCTTTCTTTAAATCCTAGTAGGGGAAGCAAATAGTAGGAACGGCATGAAAACCCAAAAATATACACTCAAGTTGTGTTTTTTTTTAAAAGCATTTTTGCTGTTTTTGCGGAAAAGAGAAAGGTGAAGTAAGGGTTTTTCTGTAACAGTTAAGAGTAGTGACCAAAAAACAATTTTGCTTCTTGAGGAATTAGGTCTGGAAGGATCCCAGAAGAATATAAATTTTGGAGGTGCCAAAATGTTTGATTCTCCCTGCTAAGCAAGCAAAAGATAAAGGTACCTTATTTTCTGGGCAGTAAACAGAACAACGACATTTTGACGGGAACACTGGGCTACTTAACTGTTTTGTGGTGAGTGGATGTTGGGATTCCAGAAGATTATATGAGTCGGTGACCACTGGACTACAGAAAGCTGAGGAAGATTTTTAAAATATTTTTTAAAATTTTTTTTCTTGTGGGTATTATACTGGAATTTATTAGCTGTGTGCTTGGGAGAAGCACTTAATTTTCTTAAGTTCCTGTTTTCTCATCTAAAAAATGGGAATAGCCTTGGTCTGAGGAGGGTGCTTTTGGATATTAAATGAAACAGTGCTTTAAAATGCTGAGTACATTGTTTGGTCTGTAATATATTTTGTCAGTGGCAGCTACTTAATTAAGTAAAAAGTTAATGATCTCTGAGAAGTTAAACACAAAGAGTTATAAAGGGAGTGTGTCAGTTTTCTAGTGAGGTTGTTAAAAATTACCTCCAATTTACTGTGTTAAAACAACACACATTTAGTCTTCTAGTTCTTTAGGTTACAAGTCTGAGACCCGTCTTTCCGGGGTAAAAGCAACATGTCAACAGGGCTGTATTCCCTTTTGAAGACTCTAGGGGAGAATCTATTTGCTTTCCACGTCCAACTTTTAGAAGCTGTCTACATTCCTTGGCTAATGGTCTCTTTCTTCCATCTTCAAAGTCAGCAAAAGAGTGTTGCCCTGCTCCTGCTTTTGGTCATTAAATACTTTTTTGGATTCCACTTGTCTTCTTCCTAATGTGATTACACTGGGCCCATGAAAGTGGTTTGGGATTTTTTTAAGGTCAGCTGATTAATATTCTTAATTTAAACTGTGACTTTACCTGCCTCAAAGTGTAAGGTACTAATTGGTTCTGAGAATAAGCTGTCACTATGTTTTTAGAGATGGGGATATTATTTTGCTTTCCATAAGAGGGAAAGTTCATTTTCACTGTGTTCCATGAAGATGCATTAGAGGCATGGAATTGTATGCATTTGTTCATTCGCTAGCACATTTTAAGTATTTTTACCTATTTCACCACTGGAAATTAAAAAATATGAGTAAGATTATTTCTTTTTCTTTCTTTCTTTCTTTTTTTTTTTTTTTTAAAGATTTTTAAATTTATTTGACAGAGAACACGAGTAGGCAGAGAGGCAGGTGGGGGGGGCGGGGAAGCAGGCTCCCTGCCAAGCAGAGAGCCCAATGCAGGGCTCGATCCCAGAATCATGACCTGAGCCGAAGGCAGAGGTTTCAACCCACTGAGCCACCCAGGCACCCCATAAGATTATTTCTTATAACAGGTTAGAGTACCCTAGTCGGATATAGATTATACATAAGTGAAATCATAAAAAAGTGTAATGGAGGACCCAATGAGGGAGTTGCGCATTCTAGTGAGAATGAATTTGGGAGGACTTCAGGAAAGATTTAACAGGAAAGATGCTTGGGTCTTGGAATTTGTTTATCCTAGTGTAGGGAGGCAAGAAAGCAAAGAATGCAGAGAGAATATAATTACCTAGTGTAATGAAGAGTGCATGGAAAATATAAGTAATTAGGCACACCAAGAACATGGCAAGTGATACGCCTAGAAAGATGGTGAGATTGGATATTCTGATTCCTATTAATCTTCTGCTCTTTTGCTATAACCTTGCATTAGCAGAATTACAACAGTTTGGCTTTATCTTAAAGCCAGTGGAGGACAGTCATGCTAGGTAGGATGAACCCAGATACAGAAACTCTCAGATTCCATGCGGAGGCTATATCCTGGTGACCTCGATCACTCACCTGTGGCAAATCCTCCAATTACTCCTACACCAACCTTACAATACTTGTTTTTGTTCCAGAGATAAGATAAAGGAAGCCCTTTTAGGGGGGGGGGAGGATAGAATTATGGCAATTGTGATAAGTAATGGAAATGAGATATCCATGGTGCTTATTTGGCCTTCTCACCTGATGCTTTGTGATCTTCCCCTGTGTGTACTGGTTTTGTGTCCTTAACCCTATCAATGTCTTTGAAAGTGGGGGGTGGGGGTGGGCTTTGGCTTAGCAGTTGCTCAGAAAACCAGTACTAACTCTCTTGCTCCTTCATTGGACACAACAATGGGAAATAGCTGCCATGGATGGCTTTGCATGTTCTTTCAAATGAATAATTGTTTAAAGAAACTGTTCTGTCACTCCTCAGTCATGGTAAATCATGGTTTGGATTTTAGGGTCTCTCTTAACACAATCTCTTAAAATGTCCTTTCCTTTTCTTTCCCTAACACCTAACTTTGCAAGTTGCTTTTTGTTTGTACGCCTGTTTTCCCTGAATGATAGCTTTGAGCAGAGTAGAACTTAGCTCGGTTATGCTCTTGTGCTGCCTGGAAAGGGATGTTGGATGTTTTTGTTTGATATTAAAATAAAACACGATCATACCTATGAACTTCCTATTCTACCTACCCATGTTAGAAACTGCTTCCTTCCTATACCAGACCTGCATTGAGAATTTTTCTCAAGATAAGGGGTTCATGTTGACATTCTGTTATAATGGACAGGTGGGAGATGGGGCAGACACCATTGGTCTTCATAATTCATTATAAAAAATAACTCTTTGGGGAATACTTATTTCCCACTAGTTGCAATTGACTTCTTATCTCCTAGCATTCATCACAGTCAGAGAGGGCTGTGAGACCTGCTCATGCTTCTTCTCCACCTGGTAACCATCAGGTGAAGACTTGAGCGCCCACATAGACTATGCACACAGTCCCTGAGCCTAAAAATAAGCAGTGGTTATCTATCCCACTTTACTCATCTATCCCAAAGTACATACAGGAACTTTGAATTACTCCATGTTTCAGTTTTAATATTGTTTGCAGAAATCTCATTTTCTCCTTTGGATCTGTCATCTAGTGTATCCATGCATTCATGATCTCCTAAGAAAATACCATGAACTGGGTAGTTAAGGAGGCTGGGAAGTCCAAGATCAAGGCACAGGCAGAGTGGGTCTGTGGTCTAAATATACTTCCTGGTTCATTGTGTCTCTGGGGAGCTCTGTGGTTTTTCTAAGAGCAGTAATGTTACTCATGAAGCCTCCACCCAAAGGGCCTAATCTTCTAATATCACCATCTTTGGGGGTGGGTGTGTAGGATTTTAACATACAGATGTTGGAGAGACACATTCATTGCATTGCATTCTTCCTGACCCTTGTCTGTGCCCCATAAGGGCGACCTGTTTGGGTTGCATTGCTGTGCTCCCTAGCTCTTCAGCTTCCAGTTTGCTTCAGCAAACAGAACTAGCAGATGGGATGGAGGCAGAAAAATGAAATCCAGGAACTTGCTCCTCTTGTACTCTTCATGTGGAGTTGCTATTAAGATGCCCTTAAAACATAGTTGCCTTCTCTTAACTACTTCCTCAATCTAACACTTCAGTTGGCCTGAAGCGTGAGAAATCTGGCCTGGTATAAGTACTCTGCCGTTATGATGCCCTGTGAATTGTGTTATTCTCGTGGCTTCTATACATACTGCACTTGCATACACATTTGTGTATGGTTCATTAAATTCTTCTTAAACTACCTGACATGAGCATTCCATATGTTTTCTATGAGAGCACTATTAGACAGATCTTCTTACCCTAACTCTCAGTGTACTGTTTTCGAATCTCAACTTGTCAGCCAATATAGAATACAGCAGTTCTATCCAGGTTTTCCTTCCTATGTAACGCAGATCTTGTGGTCCTTCCTCTTTTTGGTGTTTTCTCCTAATTCTGTTATCCCTCATAACTCCAATCCTACAACCATTTAGGTACATGAACGATTTGATTCTGTCTCCTGTCTTCTGAACATTACTGGACAAAAGCAAACAATCAGACGGATTGTGTCCCTAAAAGTTCATGGTCCTGTATTGTTGCTGGACTTTCAATAACTGTCCAGTTATAGTTCTTGTTGTGGATATTGGAAATGCAAACATTTGTACTGCTGTGTTCTTTTTTCCCTGATTTGAGTTGATAACCCACTAGCTAATTTAACAGAAAAAGCTATCTTTGAATTAACAATTCCCTAGGCTCCTCTCTGTGTCTCTTGAAATTCTTCCTTCTTAAAGTTTTGGTGGTTGCAAGGAAGATTTTGGAAAGTAACAGAGAACCAAACCCAAAGTGGTTGAAGCAGAAGGTTATTTATGGAATTAAATGTGAGACTTTGAAACTGAGGTGGAAGGCTGACTTAGGTGTGTAGACTTCATTATGAAATGGACTTCATTTAACCCATCCGCTCATGCTCATTTCTAATGAGAACAATAGATTTTATTCTTCTGGTAACAACCAAGCAGAAGTTCTGGACCTGCCTCTAGTGAGCTTCATTTGGGGGAACTACCCATTCCTGAACCCATCTACCTCATCAGTTTAAGTACAAATTGGTTTAAATCATTTAGTACCTGATCTCAGATCTGAAGATTGGTTCAGATACCCACAAGACTTGTGTTGAAAAATGTTAATACCTGGTTCAATTGAATGAATTTCTAGGCTAGTGGCATAGGCGGTCTTAGGTCTAGTCAGTGAAGACTGAAGCAGAGTTCCTGGCTCAGGAGCTAGGCGGTGGGGGTACTATTTACACAGGTTCTGACCTGGACACTGAGGAACACATTTCAGATTTCCCAGACTAGCACAGTAGGGTAGGGTAGGGTCATTCTCAGTACCTAACCTGAATCCCTGATTTTGCTTAGCTAAACTGTCCTAAAGTTTTCCTCAGCCATATTTAACTGCAAGGAGTAACATGAACATTTCCTGAAGAAAAACAAATCTAATAATATTGTATCCAAGGTACTTCCTAGATAAAGTGTTCCACAATTTAATGATTTCACTGATGGAAATTACACCAAAAGAAATTGTACTGTATGATATTATTAAGCTATTTATTTCCTTTAGTACTTTTTGTTCCAACCTAATCAGTCAGACAAGATAAAATATGGTTATTAGAGTTAGGCCAACAAAGAATCTAGTTTTTCTGGGGCTGGCTAGTTAGACTCCATTTACTGTGCAGCGTCGCTGAAAATTCAATCAGAAGTCAGATGAGTCTCGATGGTTTGTTTCATTCTTTCTTATAAGATCATACATTAAGATTGGCAAAGAGAACATAGGTAAGCTGTGTCAGAACTCCTGGGTTTTTGTGCGGTATGCCACAGACATTTTCGAGGGAAACAGGGAGTTCTTAAATTCATGTGTAAGTACTAAACAAACAAAGACCTTGTGCTTCATCAGATGTCAAACATTTAATAAACGTTTTTAGTATAGTGAGGAGTTTCTGAGCTACTGCATATGCTTTTGCCTCTTAGATACTTAGTAGAGAGATATTTTCTTAGTAGAGAAAAAGCTTAATTACAAGAACTGTATTATAATTAAGTTCTCCATCTAATTCTGAGTCAGTTACCTAATTTCCCATTTACTTAGGTTTTTGGCTTGGTTTACAGTATGCAAATGAAGAAAGAGAAAGTGAAATCCTTAACGATGCAATTTACCTTTTCTTCCAAAGCTTGGTTAGAAGGGAACTAAGTTTTAAGAAACGGCCAGATTGTGTATTTTTCCCCTCAGTCGGGTACATCACAGTTACACATATTTCTAAGTACAAAAATAGGGTGAAGAATAGATGACCAAGGACCAAATCTTGGCTTTGAGTGTTGGCATGACCACTTATTGTGAAATCTTGAAAAATTTTACCTTTCTGGAGTTGAGTTTCCTGACTAATGAATGTTAATTCTTTGGGTTATTATGTATGGATGATAAAGTAAAATAATCATGTGTAATACATTAAATAATTTGTGGTGGTCAGAGTAAGATTTTAATTCTAGTTTGAGATTATTTCTTTTTCTTCCAAATGACATTTCCAATATAAGGAAGTAAATCAATTGTGCACTTAATGTTTTATGGATTCAAATGCTCAGGGGGGAAAAAAAGAAAAGCTGTTTTGAAAATACCTTTATTCCAGGACAGTTTGTTCCCTCTTTAACAAAGAGATTATTATTATTTTTTTTAAATAGTAACAATACAGCTTAGCTTCCAGTTTGCAATCCCTTACCTCATTTTGATAACACTTTTGCAGCCAAGTGAGAAATAGGGGATCTGAATTAACATTCCGTGTTCGCTCGCAACACAAACTGAACTATTTCCTCGTGTAAGTCTTCAGGGTCATTCTTGGCAACTGGCATTATTCAGGTAATGAGACAAGAAAACTATGTTTAAATACTGGAAAAAATGTAAGCTTGACAGCCTTGCTTCTTACCTTCTCGGAAATCCTAATCACCTCAGAGAGATGCTTTCGTTTACATATTTTAAAGAGAGCTCCGTTTATGAGCAGTCCTGATGGAAATGTTGATTAACCACATTCTTGGAGTGAACAGATTGTTCTGTGATAAGAGAAAATGGATCCTTCTTTTTCCAAGCAAAAGGTGAATTTGATTTGACAGATAGTTACTTGACAGATCTTGGTGCAGTTGTCCCCACGGCAGAGATGATTTGCGTCAGTTAACACGGAAGCAGCCAGCTTGGCTTCCAAGCCTGGCAGTTACTGCTGTTAACATCTGTATACCTACCTTTGTTCTGAATCTTAGAGAGACCCTGTTCCCTTGTCCCCAGATTGCTTTTATTCCATGAAGCGTTTTTATGAGTATATATTTATTACTACCGTAGTGATCATGGAGAAGACTGGTTTGGAACTGGGCCTCCCCACATTCCAGCTGTGCAGCTTGGCCTTTGGGCAAGTGTTTCCTATTCCCTGTGCTCATAAATGTTCTCTAGCTTCGCACTTCACGAAGCAGTAAGGACCTTGAGACTTTCTCTGAGGAATAGATTAAATATGTGCAAAACACCTGACAGAATTATGAGTGCTACAGGCGAATATTAAAGTAGGGGTAGTCTGTATCTCTCCAGCTACTGGGTGTAGAGTGGGATAGAGGTATGGGGTTGTACCATAAAAGTGAGAGAGCAGAGTATTGGGGGAAGGGAAGGGTTTTCATCACCATAAAGTTTATGAGACTGGGAAAATTTTGGATCTTCGCTGATCTCTTGGAATGCCCTCAAATTCATTCATTTAACATAGATATGTTTATTCATTAATTTAACATACAAATAGAGAGCACTTTTTAAAAAAGATTTTATTTATTTGAAAGAGCACGAGCACAAGCAGGCAAAGGGGCAGAGGGAGAGGGAGAAGGCTCTCCGCTAGACAGCTCTCCCTAGAAATTTTTGAATGTGTTTCCATATATATATATATATATATATATATATATATATATATATAAAGTTTTAGCTTCAGTGGAAAGCCTATGTCAAATACAAACACTGTTTCAGGGACTGTATAATGCTCTGATAAAAACCATTGCTTTTTGGGCAGGTCTATGTAACAGAACAGGAATTGTTGTAATCCCATCTCTAACAGTGAGAGTTCTTAGAAGAAACAGAACAGTAGGATCCTTTCCCTCTTTTACCTTAGTTATCTATAGAGAATAAACTTAGTTTCTCTAGCAAGGTATTACACATATCTATATACAATACAAAGTGTCTCTCTGTTTAGGTATTTCTTGATAATAATTACTGGTGTTAATTACTGAGGTCAACTACTAATATCACTTAATATTAACTATCATGACTAAGATGGTGGGTGCTAGCAAGTGTGAAATTTAAAGGAATGGCCAACCGGCAGGCTAGAAATTCAGAAAGAGGTGATCCTATAGTCTTGAGATGGAAACGCGCAGGTAGAAAAGCAGGATGGGAAGTTCAGTAGCGTTTTTCTGTTGTGGTGGTGCAAAATTGCTTTTTCTTTAAGAAATCTCAATCTTTTTTTTTTTTTTAAAGATTTTATTTATTTATTTGACAGGCAGAGATCACAAGTAGGCAGAGAGGCAGACAGAGAGAGAGGTGGAAGCAGGCTCCCTGCTGAGCAGAGAGCCCGATGCAGGGCTCGATCTGAGGAACCTGGGATCATGACCTGAGCTGAAAGCAGTGGCTTAACCCACTGAACCACCCAGGCGCCCCAAGAAATCTCAATCTTTACTCTTAAGGTGTTCAAGTGCTACCATGAGACCCTCCAACATTATAGAGGGTAATCTGCTTTAAAGGGAACAGATTGTAGATGTTGAGGATGTCCGTGGTTAGCTTCACAGCGACATCTAGACTCCTGTTTGACCAAACAATGAGGTGTGATAGTTTAGCCAGGTACATATAGAAAGTCATCATACTGGGGAAGTGTGTGTGTGTGTGTGTGTGTGTGTGTGTGTTAGGGTCACCAGCACTTGGCTAAGTATTGTAGTCTGCTGTCTTAAGTTATTCAAGGTAGCTTGAACACCTTCCACAGTCAGGTGAGATTGTGAGGGGAAGGGGACTCAAAGGAAAAAGCATAATGCTTGGTGCTCAAATTCATGGGGCTGATAGTCTGTAGTTGCTAATTGGATAAGGAGGGCAGAGGGGAAAATGGGGAGGAAGCCTGGAAAAGCCTCCTTTGATTCTTTCACAGGTGCTTCTGGAATCTCGTTATCTTTAGCTCAGCTCAAACCAGATCCCCTTCTGGGATTGAACAGTCCTCCCACAAATGTGTCCTTATTCCTGTCAAGTGAAGGCATTTCCTGCAAGTGAGCACACTGAACTCCACCATTATGCCAGATTGATGGTTACATCCCCCTTGGCAACTGCAAGGGCTGCTTCATTCCCAGGAAATCGCTTGCTGATATGAACCACGTCTGAGCTGTAACTGGTCCTTTGGAGGGAGGGTAATACATGGGAATTAGTTGCTCTCCATTTCTAACTATCATCTTGAGACATCCTTCACAAGGGGATCATTCCAGTACTGTTCTTTTGAAATTAGAGCCTAATAGACTGCCATCTATAACCTGTTAGGAGTCTCCTGACCATATGCTGAATGGACTCATGGCCTTTTCTCTGGGGATACATGTTCTTGAAAGAAAGTAAGTACTGGCCATAAGCCCTACAGCAAAAATGTTGTGAGATACTAGGTGGTGTTGGTGGCTGCTAGCATCTCAGATAGAGTAGTTAGAATGATCATCTGTCGCATTACAGGTTCATTTGGGGCCAGTGTATAGTGCCTTAATTTCCTTAGTCATTTTTTTCACAGGCAGAATACTGTAGGAGACCAGAAGCCTGTGCATACATTTAAAAGTTTTTCCAAAACGAAAGCCTGTCTCTGCAGGATAAGAAATAGAGTTCAGACAATGGTATGTGGACGTTGTTCTGCCTATATGAACTATCTATCTGCAAAGATGTAAGGAAAATAATGCAATTGATTATTGGGAGTGAGAAGTCCCATTGAAATTATCCCTCCTCCTCCCTTGAGGAACTATTATCAGTAATTATCAGTAATTATTATCAGTTGCATGGACTGGCTTTGGAATAGGATACTTGGATGAAGGGCCCACAGTAAAATCATCCT
Organism: Mustela putorius furo; assembly: GCF_011764305.1. Taxonomy (NCBI): domain Eukaryota; kingdom Metazoa; phylum Chordata; class Mammalia; order Carnivora; family Mustelidae; genus Mustela; species Mustela putorius. Next base: position 6,609,878 of record NW_025421294.1, read on the forward strand.
TTCCCTGCAGAGGTGCAGCTGTGGTCTTATTAGGGATGAGAAGCCACTGATGGGGTACCAGGGTCCTGCCCCTCATGAGACATGGCGCCATGGCATGACAGTATGGAGGGCCACTGCCTGCCCACATGCTCTCCAAGGATGGGGTCATGGTATTGGCTTTGGAGGCAGATTGAAAGACGGCTTTTGTGAACACTTCCTGGGACCATCAAATAGCCTTACCATGTCATCTTGAAATGGGATCAAGTTCAGAGGTGATGAAAATGAAGTCCAGGTTCTATTTCAAACTATGGCGTATACACAAGAGTTCTGGTCGAGTTCCAGCAGAAAGCTTGAATCAAAGTGTTTCTACTTGCTTGCTTGATTTTATTTATTTATTTCTTGGTCCTCCTTCTTGAGGAACTTAGGGGGAAGAGAGCTGCTCCAGGGATGCAGGTGGAGGCTATGTCCTGATTGGGCACAGCTCCCCTCCTGTGGAAAGTACCTTGCAATGAATTGTGTGGCTTCGAACTCTGACGACCATTTAAAAATTAATCATTAGGCCATCGGAGTCTTGACTTTGTTTAAAACTTGAAGGGTAGGGGTGGTGGGTGGCTCAGTGGGTTAAAGCCTCTGCCTTTGACTCAGGTCATGATCCCAGGGTCCTGGGATCGAGCCCCACGTCGGACTCTCTGCTTCGCAGGGAGCCTGCTTCCTCCTCTCTCTCTGCCTGCCTCTCTGCCTACTTGTGATGTCTGTCAAGTAAATAAATCAAATATTTTTTTTAAAAAACTGGAAGGGTAAAAAAGCAACAAGAGAACATTTTGTTCATTGGCAGATCTGTTATCTTTGAGACACAGGCAAACGTGCTTTCCTTGGTCTACCTCATCTTTTCAGTACAATGACTTATTCTGACATTGTCAGACTAATCAAAGGATCTGATCAACAAATGTTATTAACTCTACCCTCGTGGGAGAGACAGCTTGATAGAAGAGTTATCAGGGCTTTGTCTCACGGGGCTGGGCTTTTACCATCTCACTGAGTCCTTGACTAATACACCTGTACTTAGACAGAGCTGATGCTGAAGTTTAGAAGGGAAAACTTGGATTCTTGGAAGATTGATTTCCGGGGGTGGGGGGGTGTGTGATTGAGTAGGACCTCAGTTAACTTTACGAGTGCTTTCCAAGGGCAGTAGCTATATGACAGTGGTCATTTCAAGGCCCCTTATCCATAGCATATAGCTAAGTGATGTGAATGGTACCAATGTTCTAAGAGAAAAGAGGGAGGAATTTTCAATACTGAGTTTTAAGGTTTCTATACTTGTCAGGCAGTATGGGGTTACTTGAAAGTGAACTTAGTTTAAAATGTGCATTTAAATTCTAAGGTAGCCATTTTAAATAGTTTAATTTGTGTATCAAAACAGGAGGGAAAAATGGATCACATAAAATGCTCAATTAAAACCAAAGAAGGTAAAAAAGGCAGAAAATAAAAGATGAAAATAAACGATTTGCTGACAGGAGATACAGGCATAGGGGACCATTCAGACTTCACTTCAGTTAAGTGGCTGAACTTTGAGGGCTTCTCTGGGTGATAACCTAAATACTAATATGTGCATGAGTGTGAATTCCCACATGAAAGGCCTTATTTTTCTTGGTTTACTTTCTTTATAGAAGAGTCCTCTTTTTTTTTTTTTTTTTTTCTCTCAGAGGTAACCTCTAATTTGACTGCAATGCAGTCATGGGCTGACTCGAACATATAGGTGTTTAAGTCTGATTTTGCATTCTATTCTTCACCCTCTGCGCTGGCTCCTAGATTTCCAAGAGGTAGTGTTTCTGGTTCCCAAGTAGAAGTAAGATAGAGAATTGGGTTTGAGGATGCATGAAACATTAGCCCCTATACCAACAAGTTACTTTTACTCTGTTAGGTTCAAAGGATCTCTCCAGCCAAATGTAACCAGAGGTCAGGAGACTTCTCTTTTCACCTCCACTTTCCTCAGAGAGGAGGATTCTGGGAGTAAACTTTGAAGCACCAGGGCATGCCCGGCTTTTCCACCATTTTGAGCCTCCCCATGTGTATTTTAGGCTGCTGTTTGCTCTACTCCCCTCATCATGCCCCATGACTGCTGCATTCCATCCTCTAGAATTTTACTGTCGTTGCTTAACTTCTGTGGACTCAACTCTCCCCAACTTTGTTTAGTTTCTAGAACTGACCCTTTTGTCCCTCTCATTTCAATTATTCTTGAGAGATTTGAAGCTCCGTGTTGAGAGGAAATTTGTCTGTTTTGTTCAGCTATATACCCAGAAACTAAAATGCTCTCCACAGGGGTGCCTGGGTGGCTTAGTCAGTTAAGCATCTGCCTTCAACTCCGGTCATGATCTCAGGGTCTTGAGATCAAGTACTATATCAGGCTCCAGCGCCCTAGTTCTAGGGGTCTAAGAGAGCATAAATGGTAATCATCAAGCATTTTAACATACAGTGCACAAAGGAAAGAACCAATACAAGTAACTGGATCATCCCATCTCATTGTAATCCAAATTTATTTGGGACATCTGTCTTATTCTGACAATGTGATTTATTTAATTCTAATAGAACTCATTTCTTAACATTAAAATCATCAGTGCTAAGCATTTTCACTCTATGTAGTTACAATAAAATCAGTCACTACATTTAAAAAAATGACACTTAGAGGTTTGTCTTCTGAAATAATGTACTAGACTTAAGACTGTATTAATGTTATAAGCCATTTATTTTCCAGACAAAGAGTGCGATATAAGTGGTTACTTTTGCCAGCCTACATGCCCAGAATGCTCTATGATAGGGCTTTGGAGTTCTATGATCTGCATTTTTTAGATGCTTCTATTAGAAAAAGAATTAGCATAGAAATTGAGGGTATGATTTTAAGTAATGCATTGACAATTATTGGCATTATGAATATGGGGCCGATTATTTTACTTCTCTATCATTTTCTTTCCTATAAAATGAGGATTAACACAGTGCCTCGGGGATGACTGAGTCAAATGAAATCAACGTCAGTCACTGAACTCTGGTCCGACTGAGGAAATAGCCAATAAATATTAACTTCCTATTGGACCAGTGGGTGTTTATTTAGTGCCCGCTGTGTACTAGACAATGATGCAAGCCTTCTGCACTTCATCTTCGTACTAACTTTGAGCTTTTTAACACTTACTTCCCTTTTACTGATGACAATATTAACACACGTGGAGGTTAAGTGACATCGCAGAGTCATACAACTAGTTAGCATGAAGGGGAATGTCCTTTCCAGCAGTGCCGGCTGCTCACATCAAGGTCTAGGTAATGCCTGACTTGTACAATTTCTGAAAACCCAACACAAACCTATGATTCTTCTGGACCCTCCTTCTATCTTCACTTAATAATGTATGTTATTTAAGCTTCAGTCTGGGCCAACTACTCTTACAAAACAAACTGCAGAGATAAGGCCTGCCTATCTCCACACTCTACCCCTGCCTCCTGTCTGTCCTGAACAGAGAAGGCAGAGATGTCACGTGGCCAGAGAACTGGGGCGTCCATCTTTTCTACCTCAGATTTTCTATTTTTATTTAGAAGCTATGGAAATAAGGGCTGTTGGTTATGTTCAAGGGGAGATTTTTTTCTAAGGGAACAATGAATCTTAGAATCTGCATCCTTTGAATAAAGTAGGTGTCAAATCCACTTCTTGGATTCTAAGAATGTCTTCTCTTCCACCTATGACCTATGTGAACTGCAACTGATAGTTTTCTTATCTATAAAATTGACAAAATGTACCTTTACTATTTTGAGATTATCTTAAGGGTCAAATGAAAACAATTTTGTTGGAAACTCCTAAGTGCTCTAGTTGTAAGGTGGTGTCATCACAGTGAGTATTTATGCAAAGCAACATTAAATCAAAACTAGAAACTTTCCGGATCATGATACCTAAACCACCTCTAACTTTTTCACAAAATCTCGAAGAGGGCAAAATGCAAAGCCTGTTAGTGTAGAACTAACTGCCACTAGAGTACAGGATTCCATGAAAGCTGATGATTGATACTAATTTAAATATTCAGTAAGGTTAACTTCTTTTTGAAATATGTCAAGAAAATAACATAAAATTAAAGTGCCTTTTTAAAAAATATATTACAATGTTATCACACTCCTCCACTAGTTACAGAAAGCAGATTACATTTTTTAAAAAAAAATTTATTTATTTGAGAGCTAGAGAGCACAAGCAGAGGGAGCAGCAGAGGGAGAGGGAGAAGCAGGCTTCCTGCTGAGCAGGGAGCCCAATGTAGGGCTTGATCCCAGAACCTTGGAATCATGACCTGAGATGAGGGCAGATGCTTAACCGACTGAAACCACACCCAGGATCCTCTGAACTACCACATTCTTTTTTTTTTTTTTTAAGATTTTTAAAAATTTATTTGATAGACAAATCACAAGTAGGCAGAGAGGCAGGCAGAGAGAGAGTGGGGAGGAAGCAGGCTCCCTGCTGAGCAGAGAGCCCAATGAGGGGCTTGATCCCAGGACTCTGGAATCATGACCTAAGCTGAAGGCAGAGGCTTAACCCACTGAACCACCCAGGCACCCCCAGACTACACATTCTTAATGTGGTTACCATTCTTTACCAAGGAGGTCATTTTGTGGAAAACAAAAATAAAACAAAACACAAAACAATATAAACAATCAAGAAAATGCAGTTTAATCAAGCTAAGGGAAGCGGCGCCTGGGTGACTCAGTTAAGGGTCTGACTCTTGATTTTGGCTTAGGTCATGATCTCAGGATCCTGGGATGGAGCCCTGTGTTGGGCTCAGTGCTCAGTGGGAAGGAAGTCTGCTTGAGATTCTCTCTCTCAATCACCCTCTGCTCCCCCTGCCCCATGCTCACTCTCTTTAAAATAAATAAATGTTGTAAAGAAAAAGTTAAGGGGGAGGCATGGATGAACTTGGGAAAACAGGGCAATGTGCAGAACTAGGAGGGCACTTGCTGTTCCTATGCTTTTTAACACTATGAAAGGAACAGTCATTCCCAGGGTCAGGAAATATTTCAGAGATCACTGCTATTCAGTATTTCAGCAAGTGGCACAGATGATAATTCAAGCATTATGATTTTCAGTTATCATAAATGAAAAAGTCCATTCAGTTACACAAAGAGCACCAAGGAAGCCAATGAAGTTGAAACCAAAATAGGGTTTTCAAATACCTCCAAGCTTGTTCTTTCCTGAAAACTTACATCAAAAGTTACGTGAAAAGCTTAAGTTTAAAGTCGTAGATCAAAAATGCACAAGTGGACTTGCTTCATCTTGTCTCTGATCATAAGGGGTGTGGGCAATAAGGAAAGGTATCAGGTTGCAGGACTTGTTTCTGTTTATCCGGCAGTGAGAACTAAAACTCCCATCACCTTCCCCAAACCATGTGCCACGTGCCTGCTCATCCTTGTAAATTCCAAAGCTTAGGTTATGAGCTATTCTCAGAATTGATTAGGTATTAAGATAATCTTGGCGGCACAAGTAGGAACAATGCCATCTGTGGAAGCACTCAGTCCTATTTCACGCACTATTTAAAGCATGCACGCGGCATATCTGCAACATCTGGACATTCTTCTTCCTCTGTCATCAATTAATGGTAATCTAGTGTCTTTTATAGGCTCACCTCTGTATTAAGCACTGGGTGGAATAAAAGCCACGATAGAGGACCTGTCCCTCAGACACTTGATAACTGCATAGGAAGATGACAAAACAGCAGTGAACCATTCAAGACACAATACACTAAAAATGTGAAGGAATGTATTCAGAACCACAATATGGGTGTTCTGAAGAGACCAAAATCTGTAATGGCTGGAGAAGTCAAAGAAGGAAAGGGATAGAAGTCAGTCAGTTGGATCTACATAAAAGAACAAAATGTATCAAAAAAGAAATGAAGATAAAATATGGTAGTTTCTTGGGACGCCTGGGTGGCTCAGCTGGTTAAGCGACTGCCTTTGGCTCAGGTCATGATCCCAGCATCCTGGAGTCAAGTTCCACATCGGGCTCCTTGCTCAGCAGGGAGCCTGCTTCTCCCTCTGCTTCTGCCTGCCATTCTGTCTGCCTGTGCTTACGCTTTCTCTCTCTCTCTCTCTGACAAATAAATAAATAGAAACTTTAAAAGATATGGTAGTTTCTTATCCCCAATTGATATAAAAGTGAACTGCTTAATATAGAGGACCTCCAACCTACAAAGACTCAACTTTATGATGGTCCTAAAGCAATACACATTTCGTAGAAATCCTATCTCTAACTTTGGATTGTGATCCCCCCCCCCAAGCTAGCATAGGCAGTATGGTCCTTTCTCATGATGTGGGGCAGACATATCATCATGATGGTAAACAACCGATTCGCTTTTAACACTTCTGTACCCATGACCATTCACGGTGTTTTTCACTTTCTGTGAGAATTGAATAAATTACATGAGAGATTTGGCACATTGTGATAAAACAGGCTCTGTGTTACCTGACTCTGCCCAACTGCAGACTGCTCTAAGTGTTCTAAGCACACCTAAGGTCGGTCATGTGAACAGTTGTCTGTGAGGTAGATGCATTGTCTCTGGTGTCTTGATTATCCTAAACTTCTCTCTACATGTCTGTCATGATCATCTGTTTCCGTTTCATTAAGTATCTGTTGATGGCCTTTTGCACTTTGGCCAATTATTTCCCTCCTTTGAGAAAGGTTTTTTGTTGTTGTTGTTTGTTTATCTTATTAAAAGAATCTGATAGCATAATTAGGAAGTTTTCTCCAACAGCCACTGGAAATAATAACTGGAAGTTGGGACAGGTTGAAATGAGTGGCCACGTGAGAGGTCATAGCTATGATGAGAACATTATGACTAGTTACCTGAACTCACACCCTAGAGCTGACAGAAAAATCCAAATAATCACACTCAGAGTGCTGGGAGCAGTTACACTTGAGTCCTGTTGTAGAGGTAAAGGATTTACATATAATAAAGGCCATAGTGTCTGGGTGAAGTGAGTGTATGTGCTGCTCTGTGCCTTATCTTTGTTTAAAAATAGTAATTAGTCTCTAATCCAGCTCTCAGTTTCTGAAAAAAAATCTATTACTTTTTGACATATATAATATGCTCAGGTATGTATCTAGACCCTTACTCATCTAAATATTAATATTTGATCAACAAAACATAGTTGAACTTCCCACCATTGGCTCTCCGAGGTTAGGCTGTAGTTGAGAATCTTTTTGAATTTTATGTTCTCACAAAAGTGCTGAATACTTTCTCTGGCTGAAGTGCTTTGAACTAACCTTGTGCCTTTGATCTCACAGTCTTACATTGTCCTCAGTGTATTTTCTCATTTAGACACATGGCTGCCTTAGGAGATGGAAGGAGTAGAATCGCAGCAATCCTTTGTAGATAAGGACTTGGAATGTAGAAAATTTGAAACCCAATGAAATATGCTGGGAGGGATGGCATTAGAAACTAGGATTCCTATACAGTGATGAAGATGGACTGGAATGTGTTCTGTATACCAGGCAAGCCGACTTCCCTTGGTTCCAGCTCACATTGAGGGTCTCTTGGGCCGGCAGAAATGTGAAAGTTACTCTAATCATTCATAAACGTTCATTTTGGAATTCCTGAACTCATTTGGTCTACGATTGCATGCAGACTGTGGGCATTTTGAGGCTTTCAATACCATAATGACCCAGGCCTTTTCTGATCCCAAAACCGTAAATTAAGATTATCCTTGGAGAGTCAGTACCTGTCATAGTGAGCCATGCCTGCCTATGGAATGACGATCACCTTCCTTCAGAAAAAATGTTCTGGTTTTTGACCACATACTGATTATTCTCAAACTACTTAGTGATTCTTGATCATGGTACTGCTAACCTTTCACAGCAGTAAAATCATGATGTCTTCTAGGAACCCTGTTCAATTACAGATTAACCTTCTGTGTCTTTAGTATCTTCATATTACTCATGGTGCTAGTAAATATTTAAAACTAGCTCTCTGGAAAAAAACGTGTATATGCACACAAGTTTTTGATACATTTTACTAATATAAATAGTGTGTAGCACACAGTTTACAAATAATGATACTCTTTATTATAAATTCTCATAATAAGAATAAACTTCTTATATATAAATTCTTATATATATAATTCTATTATAAATTCTTACAAATTTTAAAGATTTGCATAGAACATTTTTTTTTTCTTGGCTGAATTCTTGTTACTGATAAACAATGACTACAAACAGTTGTAGTTCCAACAGAAATGTTAGTTAATACTTTCATTTAGATTGATGAGGAAGGCAAAGCGAAAGCATGAAAGTAAATGTCAGATTCAGGCTTAATTTGCAATGACGTGAATGACTTCTTTGCCAAATCAGATTGTGGTTTCAAACACGAAGAGAGTATTTTCCCCAATCTTTCTTTGTGCTACTCACCATGAAATGGCTGCAGATGTATAGCCATTGACATTTCTTACACATTGGTAGTTTAATCTACATTATTTTCTCCATTATTTTTTTAAGTCTAAACAAGGATCTGGCAATCTTTTTCTTAAAGAGCCAGGTGGTAAACATTTCAAATTTAATAGCATATGGTTTCTCTTAAAGTTACTCAACGCTGTCCTTCTGGTGGAGCCACAGACGATACTGTTGGCTGTATTCCAGTAAAACTTTATTTACAGCAGTAGGCAACAAGTGGAAAATAGTTTGTTTAAACAAGTAACAAAACAATAAACTGAATCCTGACCTGTAGCATTTACCTTTCCATAGTGTAAAAACTCCATCATGGTCCATTTCAAGTTGCTAAAACAATGTCACTGAATGGGGAGTTGGGAAGGGATGGGAAGTAGCACTCCATGATGTAATATTTCAAAATAAGTGGGAATAGGGGTACTTGGGGGACTCAGTTGAGTGTCTGCCTTTGGCTCTGGTCATGATCTTGGGGTCTTGGGATTGAGTTCTGCGTCAGGGTCCCTGCTTCTCCCTTTACCTGCTGCTCCCCCTGCTTGTACTCATGCTCCCTCACTCTCTCTCTGACAAATTAATAAAATCTTTAAAAAAAAAATTAGGTGAGACTAACCTCAAGAGTATAGGTAATAAAATGCAGTACAGTCACGAGAAAATGAGGGATTTTGAGTTTGTGTTGACTTTGGTTTTAATATCATTGCCTTAATTGTAAGCTCACATAGTGAAACCTCCATTGAACACAGGCTTCGCTATCAGCCCTGAAAATTTCTGAACATCGCGCAGCTGCTTCTTGTGAGCTAGTGTGAGCTGTTGCTACCACACCTTTTCTCTGGCATTTTCCCATTGCAGTTTCATTCTCTTTACCATAGAACTGGGAAGCAGGACCCATAAATTCATTCCATGGATATATTATTAGCTGCCATTGTGCAGACATTCTCTTGTCATTCTCTTGACTCCCCATTGCCACTTTTAGTTGAATTATCTTCAGCTTTTCTGTAAAAAGCCTGACCCTTTGAAAATGGGCCTTGCTCTGACCAGTGCACTCCTCTATGAATGTGACATGCATATGACTTCAGCTGTGGATGATTCCATTAGCATTCCAAATAATTTCTTTAATTCCTATTTTCTTTGCCATTATTCTAACAATCCACGTCCCTATGTGTCCTAAACTTATCCCCACGAAGAGTTCACTCTTTTGAACTTTGATACCTTCCTTTGTGACTTAAGCCATAAAATTAGGTATTATCTTCGTAAACTTAGGATGCCTAATTTTCAAGCACACTGAAATGGGACGTGCTTGACATTTTCCTTGCATCCGCCTGTTGGGATTCGTTTTCTTACACACCATGGGCTACCGGCGTCCTTGTAAGCAGTCTCTCCAGTGTTTGTTAGGTGTCATCCTCTTGATCTACAGCCAGATTTGGAAGAACGCAGTCTTGGCTTTCTATAGCTACCCCCCCCTTCCTTTCTACCTCTGCTGTTGATCACAAGTGCTTTGGGATATAAAAATTTATACACTTCCTGTTTTATTACCCCATTCCATTTCCTTCCTCATTGTTTATTGCAATTCACTGAGTTTCCTGTTTCATACAGCTTACATTCCAACCCTGAACCTCTGTTGTCAAGCAAGTGATTCCATCCATACCTCTCAGTTTCATGCAGGCAAGCTTGCCATCCTAGCTCAGGGCCTGGTGAGTGGAGCCGCTATAATAGCCCGAGTCCGTTCTCTAAAAACCATCGTCAACAGCGGACCCGCCTACTTCTGGGGAGAGCTGAAGACTGAATCTCAAGACCTAAATAGGCTGGGGAGGATATGAAGAATAGAATCTTGAAGAATAGTAAGTAACAAATAGGCCAAGTTCCACTTCGCCCCCGGGGGTTTGTCTGTGGCCCGCATCTTTGACTCTGCACACTGTCCCTGAGCCATCACACTGATGATTTTAGCTAACGCCTGAAAGCTCATGACATCTTAATGTTTCCTTTCCTTCTTGGGCTTCAGAATTTTACTGGGAACTACACATCTTTATCTGTAATCTCCAAAACCAAACTAAACTTGACAAGTTTATTTCCAAAAATGATGTCTATGTACCTCAGCCTCTCCCGAGACTGCACTTTGTTCTGAAACTCTTCTCTTAGTGACCAGTAAGCTACGCAGCTGGGAGTGTCCTTTGCTCCTCCCTCATCCCCATTTGCCCGTGTCCATAGGTTTCCATTTGCAGAAAACTGCGCCTCCTAAAATCTTTCATCTGTCTCCTCCTTCCTATCCTGCATTTCCTCTTCTTCACTTGAATGATTCTTGGGTCTTCACGTTGCAGTAAAAACCAGACTCCTCTGACCTGATTGACTGAGCCTCTATGGGGTTGAAAGAGTGATAAGCCAACATGCAAATTCTGAATTCTTTTTTATTCACCTTTTACAGATTATTCATTTGTTCCAAGAGGCCTCTACTTTTCACAATTCTGGATACTTCCTTTTCTGCAGTTTTTGTTTTCTAAGATAAATTTTTGTTTGACTTTTCACACTATCAAATGTACCATGCCTCACTGAGGAGAAAAAAAACCAAAAACCAAAAAACAAAAAACATTTAAACAGGTACATGACCTGGATTCAGATCCAAGGTGTATAGTACTCAGAAAGTTGAGGGTTTCCTCTCTATGACTCCTGAGTTCTACTCTAAGGAGTAGACAGAGTGTGTTTCCATTTTTCTCCTTTCTCATCTTGCTAAATGCAGGCCAAGATTGTAGTCTCAGAAAGAAATAAAAATAAAGAGATTAATAATGCTGAAGTACATTTCGAGAGCTTAGTTTCATTATAATTTTCATTGTGATTGTGTATATAAATTAAAAACATCTTAGGGATTACCATAGCAGAGAACTAGCTAGAATGTTAGCAGGGAGTTGCCACCCACATGAAGCAGAGGTGACATGGGCAAAGACTATGGAGACAGAAGTTTGTACCAGGATTTAAAAAAAAAAAAAAACAAAAAAAACAATCTACCTAAGCTAGGGATGGGGAAAGGGGATTCTTTAGCTACAAAGTAGGTGGACAGCAGGACCAAAAGTAATGTTGAGAATAAGTAGGAAAAAAGGATTATTTCAAAATTATTTCATATTCAGAGAAGGGGAGCAGCATTTGGAAGGTCCAAGGAATGAACTTTCTGGTGGGAATCACTTGTAGACTCAAACTGGGCAGTTGGCAGTTATAGCCATATAGAAGCCATGGTATTGGGAAAGAGGAAAAGCAAATAAATAGTATGGGCTAGAGAGACCAAGATCATCCATATAAGATGCAAAGGGAGATGCCTGATGGGTAGGATTGAGAGTAACAGATAAAAATTCACTTGGAAGGCAGAGGAGAACAGACCTGCGCCTGAAGAAAGCCATATTTTTAAATGTGAAAGGAAAATCTCCACTATATTCTGGACAGAAAGGAAAAGGGTGAAAGAGAAGGTCATAGATAAGGAGGAGAAAGAAGGCTCAATTTTCTTAAAGCTTATGTTTCTGAAAGAGCCCAGAAAGGAGACAGAAATAGTAACCATACAAAATAGATGGTAATTTTCCTAAGTGGAATAAAGCAGAATAATTGGTTATACTTGAACATTCTGTTTTGAGCCTCAAGAAAATACATATTCTATGAAAAATAGTAACATGTAATACATTATAAAATATTATATATGGACCAGAAGTAGGATTTATTGGTGGGCATGAATTACTGAGGGAGCAGTGGGGAAGTTCTCCTCAGTGCAGAGTCTCCCATTTGTCCAGGGGGCCATGATTAGGGATATATTTGGCCCAACAGTTATCTGGGATGAGCTGTTTTTCAGCCATCATGTATTTAAATTCTTCATCTTTAAGCTTACTAAATCCCCACTTTTTGGAAATGTGGATCTTCTGGTGGCTGAAGAACTTGAACTTGGCTCTGCAGCTTGACACTGATGGACATGATGACTTGGCCAATGTGGACCCTGGCCACTGTGCCCTGGGACTTTCCCAAGGCATTCCACATTTCTGTCTGGAGCCTGTCAGCCCCAGTACAGGTCAACATCTTTTTTTTTGACTTTTTTTCTTTTTTTTTCCCCCAAATTTTATTTATTTATTTGCCAGAGAGAGAGAGAGAGAGAGAGAGTGAGCATAAGCAAGGGGAGAGAGAGGCAGGCAGAAGAAGAAGCAGGCTCCCCACTGAGCAGGGAGACCGATGTGGGACTTGATCCCAGGACCCTAGGATCATGACCTGAGCTGAAGGCAGCTGCTTAATGAACTGAGCCACCCAGGTATCTCACAGGTCAACATCTTATTTATTATATAATACACAATAAAATATATATAAATAATATATAATAAAATATACAATTTTTTCCAAATGTAAAATATATAGGCATTTATTGAAGAGTGAAAAGACTTATCTATAAAGGCAACTGGTGACCTTGAGGGAAGGCTTGGAGAAGTGTAATCTGCACTCCAATAATCTCCAGTGAGCTGCCAAGCCACTCTGCATGAAGACAAAATCATTCATACTCTTGCAGTGCCATCATGGTTTTAGGTCCCCAAACACCCTTTCCATCACCCATCTTCACCCCTACTTGACTGCTATACCTAATGCTTCCTTCCAGTGAAAACATTCTGAAACCAACACTCTTAAAGACCTATGGAACCAAAGGGCAACCGGAACCAAAAAATACATGAACAATGGAGGCCAAATGATAGAAAAATTACTGGTTGTGAATGCTGAGAAACAGCCATTGAGTTTATTCACTCCAGCAGATACTTACTGAGTGTCTTTGATGCAAAAGCCATTGTTTTAGGACATAAGGATCACGTGGCAAAAGACAAGGCCCCTGTCTTGTGGAGAAAACAGATAATAAATATAATGTCAGTAGACTCTATTTTAATGCCCTTACATATGAGATATCTACATGTTTCCAAGAAAACATCAAAAGAAGTAAAGGACATTTCAAAGTGCCACAAAGGTGATGGTTATCCTTGGGATTTCTTTTGCTCTCCAGTTTTCTTTTTGAGACTTTCGTGATTTATCTTTAGGAGAAAAAACACTAGAAGCTGCAGCAGGTCCGACTTAGAGGAGACCATGGTTTGCCCTCGGGTTTGCAAGGGTCAAGCCCTCCCCAAACAGGATCATTTCCTGACTAATTTTACTTCTTGGGAGACAGAAAACCATTAGTGGAGTGTTGTATGGGCCTCCTGCCTGGATCTGATAGAATGCTGGAATGCCATACAGTCAGCTCAGCAGTCAAGAGAGAAGGTCCTCTTGGTTATTTGGGGAGGTAGTTTAAAATCTGAGAGCTCTGTACTCCAAAGGCAAATCTTGGCTTTGCCACAGTCTGAGTGATTGCTATTGAGAAATTACTTAACCTCCTTTACTTGCATTTAATCTCTATGTGTAAGGAAATATACATGTATAATGTTGGGATTACTTCTGTGCACAAGTGTCCACCTGTTTTTTTAACTGTCCTTACTTATAACCAGTGGTAACTCTTGATCTGATGGAGATAGAATTTCCTTGCCCAAGTTATTGTCACAGCTTTGTGTGTGTGTGTGTGGTTTTTGTTTTTGTTTTTGTTTTTTTGTTTGTTTTTTGAGCGGGGGTGGGGAGAGAGCAAAGCAAGTGAGAACATGAGTAGGGAGACAGAGGAAGAGGGAGAAGCAGGCTCCCCACTGAGTAGGGAATGTGTACTGAGCTCAATCCTAGTGACCTGAGCTGAAGGCAGATGCCTAACTGACTGAGCCACCTGGGCGCCCCTTGTGGTTGATTTTTGAAGCAAGAGAAATACAGAGATAAAAGTATATATAGAAAACAGTTTTCAAAATCAATCATGGAAGAAGGAATAAATAACCAGAATAAAACACACAACCAAACCTAATTTTGACTATTTGGAGAACATTGACTCCTGTATTGATTTGTACTGAGTAAAAAGCATTTAACAATTAGCAAGAAGGCTTACGTATTTCTGAGTTTTTATAATTGGGTAGTTAACATTGTACTTAAACAAATGTTGCTTTTTGTAGGATCAATGTAATGACTTTTTTCTTTTCTAGAAGGATTCTATGGCATGGCTGTAGATTTTATTTTTCTCCCCAAAGCAATCAAATTCTGGACAACTTGCTGTGTCCTCTGGAAGTTTTTGTATTTCTGATACTAAATTGGAACCTAAAAGGCTAAATGAATTTTCTTTTTATAAAAAAAAGTTCTTAAGTGTTTAAGATTCTAGTGTCTGGGGGAAAACATGACTATAGTTTTATCTTATTTCACTCAAAATACGAAAAATAATTAAACGTGGGACTTAGGAGTACAATTGCTTAGATGCTATTTGAAGATGATTTGCTTTGGAATAGAAAAGAGGTCTGATTGAGATGATGTGTTTGTTTCCAAATGCCTTGTTTCTGACATGGGTGAATAAAGATTTTTCAGTTGTTCCATGTGTTTCAAAGTGGACACTGAAAAACTAACTTTCCCTCTTTCTTGTGGTGAGGCTACATTTTTTTTTATCTTTATTTTTTATTTATTTATTTTTTATTTTTTATAAACATATATTTTTATCCCCAGGGGTACAGGTCTGTGAATCACCAGGTTTACACACTTCACAGCACTCACCAAAGCACATACCCTCCCCAATGTCCATATTCCAACCCCTTTCTCCCAAACCCCCTCCCCCCAGCAACCCTCAGTTTGTTTTGTGAGATTGAGTCACTTATGGTTTGTCTCCCTCCCAATCCCATCTTGTTTCATTTATTCTTCTCGTACCCACTTAAGGCCCCATGTTGCATCACCACTTCCTCATATCAGGGAAATCATATGATAGTTGTCTTTCTCTGCTTGACTTATTTCGCTAAGTATGATACGCTCTAGATGTGGTATATATACACAATGGAATACTATGCAGCCATCAAAAGAAATGAAATCTTGCCATTTGCGACAACATGGATGAGGCTACATTTTTAAAATGACTTTTTAAAGAGTTGGTAACCCAGGCTTTAACAACTCTGCAGGTATATATGTGGTGATATTTACTAGAGATCATGCCTATAGTTGGCTTATTCTCTACTTCTTACATTTTGTATAAATACTAGTTCCAGTCAGAATAGCATAAGGCAGCCAGAGATGGTCAGAAACGAATCCTTCCCTTACAAGAGTTGGGAATTCCCTTATAATGAGTTGGCAATTCATGGTCCACAGGCCACATCTGGACAGCTGTTTCCTTTGTTCACGTACTGCTTATGGCCTCTTTGGTGCTGCAAAGGCAGAACCCAGTAGCTGTGAAAGAGCTTGTGTGGCCTCTAAAGCCTAAGACATGTACCATCTGTCCCTTTTTGCTGGTCTCCTCTTGAGAGCCTCCACTAGCCAGGGCAGAAGTTGAAATGAAAAGTAAGGAGAGGGTGTCTGGGTTGCTGAGTCAGTTAAGCATGTGGCCTCAGGTCGGGTCCTGATCCTGGAGTCCCAGGATCACTGGGCTCTGCATTGGGCTCCCCACTCACTCAGCGGGACATCTGCTCCTCCCTCTGCCTCTGCTCCTCCCCCAATGCGTGCTCACTCTCTTTCCCTCTCAAATAAAGAGAAGGTCTTAAAAAAGAAAAAAAGGAAAGTAACAAGAAAAGTTGACAGAATGGGAAAGGCAGTGATAAAGGAGCACATGACCCATATCAGCTTGTGACCTCTGACATCTCCCAAACGGAGGGGAGACAAAACTAAAGGATGTTGGGGGAATGAATGAACCACATGGGGGTGGGGGGACATGAGGAGCAGGTGTGAGGCCAGGAAGATGCTCTTTGATTTCCAGACCTCAGCAGCTCTCCTTGGGCCTCCTGTTGTTGCCAGGGTATTGATTCACTGGCACTCATGACAGACTCAACTAGGATCAATTTTAGAACAGCTAAGGCTGAACTTGGGTCAGGGACTTGAGCATATCCCTGTTTTCTTCCTGCATCTTTTCCAG